>NC_050575.1:2852161-3512994 GCF_011100635.1 Trichosurus vulpecula | reverse complement strand
AGACTGATCTCCATATTCCTTTGGGAAAAGAGTGGCACCTTCCATTCAGTGTTGAACATTCTCATACTCTACAGGGTGTTCCTAAAGTCTGTATACGTAGGCAAATTGACAGCAATGTGCAGTTATTGCATCGAGTTCATGTGAATCTTGCAAAACTCATCAACCTTTGCATCAGAAATGATGGAAATCATATTGAAGATGTTATTTCTTGACATTCCTATTAAATAAAATGTTGTTAAAATTTTCATTCATTTCATTTCTTGAAAATATGCATTTTTGCCTGTGTGGCCAGACTTTAGGAACACCCTGTGTTACATTCTACACATTCTGTGATTCTGAAACCCAGCAGGTCATCATCCAAACCCCATTCCCTATCTCCCACCACTTGATTCTTTATTCTTATCACCTTCAACCCTCTCCCTCCAAAATTCCAACCAAATATCACCCCCTTCCACTGTACCCTCTGGAATGCTTGTTCCATAGGCAAAAAAAAAAATTCCCTTCATCCTAAATCATTTCCTCTCCCACTCCTTCCATCTATTAGCCGTTATTGAAATCTGGCTCCTCACAATGGCACAGCCTCTCTAGCCATCCTTTTCAGTATTGGCTGCACCTTCAGTCATTTCCCTTGGCTCACTGGTCAAGACACGGGAGTTGGAATATTCTTTGTTCTCTATTGCCACTTTCAAGTTCTGTTCCTATCTTCATCACTCAGTAACTTCTCCTCCTTTGAGGATCATGATACTCATTTCTACCATCCAATCAAAATCTTGGTAACTATTGTCTCCAGATCCTTCACCTTCCACACATATCACTTCCCCAAGAAACTCTGCCACCAACTCTTTGACAGTATCCACAATTACTTCTCCAAACCTGCTCATGGCTCCTCAAACCTCCTGTGGCTTCCTCTCCTCCTACCTTCTCAACTAAGAACCTTGTCTCATATTTAACAGGAAAAAATTGAGATCATTCACTGTGAGCTCCCCCTCTCCTCTCTTCCTCATTTCATAACACTCATATGGCTTCTACCACTATCTCTTCCTTCACTACAGTCTCATATGGTGAGGCCTTACCAAGACTAACTCTAACTGCTCAATCTCATTCCATTCCATCTCCTCCAACAGATTGCCCTTTGTCATTCCCCACTCTGTCTCTTATTTTCGGTCTCCCCCTGCTTACTGGCTCATTTCCTACTGCCTACAAACATGCTTATGTCTCCTTCATTCTGGAAGATAAAAAAGCCTTCACTTAATGCTTCTAGTCCCATTATTGTCCTATATCTCTTCTACCTTTCGTGGCTAAACTCCTTGAAAAGACCATCCACAGTGGGCACCTCCCCTTTCTGTCTTCTCACTCTGTCCTAAACCCCTTACAATCTGGCTTCTGAACTTATGGTTCCACTGAAACTACTCTCTTTTAAAGTCACCAATGATCCTCAGTTGCCAAATTCAATGGCCTTTTGTCAGTCCTCTTTGACCTCTCTGCAGCCTTTACCACTATTCATCACCCTCTATTCCTTGATATTATCTTCTCTCTAAGTTTTTGGGACACCATTCTCTACTGGTTTTCCTCCTCCCTATCTTATTGGTCCTTCTCTGTCTCCTTTGCTGGATCTCCTTTCAGATCATGCCCTTTAGGTGTCCCTTGGGGCTCTTTCCTGGACTCTTCTCTCTCTATACTAGTTGATCACGTCATCAGCTCCCATGGATTTAATTAACCACTTCTATGTCGACAATTCTCAAATCTATCCATCCTTCCCCAAACTCTCTGCTGACCTCCACTCTCAAGCTTTCAACTGCCTTTCAGACATCTCAAACTTGATGTCTAGTAGATATCTAAAGCTCAACATGTCCAAAACTGAACTTGTTATCTTCTCCCCTAAACCATCCCCCTGCCTCCTGCCTTCCCTATATCTGTAAAGGAAATCAACTTCCTCTCAGTCCCTCAGGCTCTCAAATTAGTTGTCATCCTCCAATCCTCACTATCTCTCACCCCAACATATCCAATCTGTTGCCATGACCTGTTGATTTCCCCTTTGCAACATCTCTCAAATACATCCCCTGCTCTTCTCTGAGCATCATCACCTCACCCTTAGAAGATTGTAACAGCCTGCTGGTGGGTCTGCCTCTCTACAGTCTCTCCCTACTATAATCTATCCTCCTTTCAGTCACCAGTGAGTTTCCTCAAGCACAGGTCTGATCACGCCATTCTTCCTACTCGACAAACTCCAGTGGTTCTGTATCGCCTCCGAGATCAAATAGAAAATCCTCTGTTTGACATTCAAAGCCTTTTATGACCTACATCCAGAAGTGGGTATCCAATGGACATTTTAGATTCAACAAGTACAAAACTGAACTCCTTCTCTTTCCCCCAAAACTCTCCTCTTATCTAAACTTTCCTCTTACTGTTGTCAAGAGCACCACAATCCTCCCACTCATCAGGCTTGCAACCTGAGCCTTATCCTGGAATCTTCACACTCTCTCACATCCCTATATCCATGATGTTGTCAAGTCCTATCAATCTTACCTTCCCAACATCTCTTGAGTATCCCCTTCTGTCCTCTGACATTGTCGCCTACCTGATGCACACGCTCATCACCTCATACCTGGACTACTGCAATAGCTCACTGATTGGTCTTCTTGCCTCAGTTCCCTCCCCACTCCAATCCATCCTCCACTAAGCTACCAAACTGATCTTCCTAAAATGAAAATCTGACTATATCACTCCTCTATTTAATGAACTCCAGTTGCTCTCTATTACTTCCAAGATAAAATACAAAGTCCTCCATTTGGCTTTTGAAGCCCTCATAATCGGGCTCCTTCCTACCTTTCCAAACTTCTTACACTTTTCTCCCCTCTGTGTGCTCTTAGATCCAGTGACACTGGCTCCTTACTCTTCCTCGTACAAAACACTCCGTTTTTACTGGCTGTCTCCCACACCTAGAATTCTCTCCCTTCTCCTCTCTAGATTTTGCCTGCCCTGACCTCCTTCAACTGCCTCTTAAAATCTCATTTTCTATAGGGAGCCTTTTGTTATCCTCCTTAATGCTCCTGCCTTTCTTCTGTTGGTTATCTCCAATTTATCTTGTCTATATCTTGTTCACCTGCAGTTGTTCACATGCTGTCTCCTAATTAGACTGTTAGCTCCTTTGGAGCAGAGACTGGCTTTTGCTTTTCTTTGTGTCTTCAATGTTTAGCACATTGTCCGGCACGTAGTAGTCTGGCACATTAATAAACGCTTGTGGACTGAGACTGACCGACTGACTGTTTTATAACAATGGACTTGGCAGTAGTAATGTGTAGGATGGACTGGGATAGTGATAGACTTAAGGCAGGGAGACCAATTAAGAAGATGTTGCAACAATCTAGGTGAGAGGTGATGAGACATGAGCTAAAGTGGGGGCTTCTGAGTTGAGAGAAGGGATAGGAAGCAAGAGACGTTGTGACCCTAGTCTATGATGTCAAGATGGTCCTCATAAAAGCCAGCCCTTCTATCTGTAACCTTGATTCCATACCTTCCTATCTCCTCTGGCACATTGCCCCTTCAATCATTCCCCTTCTCCCGCTAATCTTTAATCTCTCTATTCATTCCTTCCCTGCTACCTATAAACATCTACCAGGGGTAGGGAACCTCCACATGTGGCCTTCTAGGTCTTTGGGTGTGGCCCTTTGACTGAGTCCCAAGTTTTACAGAACAAATCTTTTTATCAAGGGAATTTGTTGTGTGAAGTTTAGATTCAGTCAAAGGGCCACACTTGAGGATTTAGAGGGCCACATGTGGCCTTGAGGCCACAGGTTCCCCACCCCTGACCTACGCTTTACAAATTACTGAGTATACTGAATGACTGTTAAGGGGAAAAACATTGATGTGAGCTCATGAGCTGCTAATAGGAGGATGACCATATACAGGGTAACCCCTAGAATCCTGAGAGGAGTAGCAACCATCCCCTGGGCACCCGTTTGCCAGGGCCAATGAGCCTGGGTGTGGGGATGGAGAATATCAAACTATCTTCCCATACCTCTCCTCCCTTTCCCAACCAAACTCCTAGAAAAATCTCCTGACTCTCATTGTCTCGACTTGTACTCCTGTCACTCGTTCTTAACTTTTTGCTATCTACCATACACCATTCAACTGAAACTGTTTTTTCCAAGTTTGCCAATAATCTTTTAATTGTCAAATCCAGTGGCCATTTCTCAGTCCTCATTCTTTTCGGCCTTTCCAAAGCCCTTGATATTGTTGTCCACTCTCTCCTTCTGGATATCCTCTCCTCTCTGTATTTACACGACACCATTCTCTTCATTCTTCATGTCTCTGGCTTCTTTTGAGTCTCCTTTGGTGGGCCACCACTCATGTCCTAACTCCTAATCATAGACGTCCCTCAAGGCCCTAACCTGGGGCCTCTCCCTTTATCTCTCTGCATTCTCTCCCTTGGCAATCTCATCAACTTCCATCCTATCATCATGGCTGTGCAGACGTCTCCCACATCTACAGATCCAGCCCAAGTCTCTCTCCTAAGCTCAAATCCAGAGTCACCAACTACCTACTGAATATTTTGAAATGAATATCTCATGGCCATCTCAAACTCAACACATCTTCAGCAGAAATAATTAAATTTCCCCTAGTCCTAACCCTCTTACAGACTTGTTTATTTCTTTTGAAGGTACCACCATCCCAGCGTGTCATCCTTGGCACTTCACTCTGACTTCCTGCCCCCAGCCCCCATATGTGACCACGTCCCAAGTCTTCTTGTCATCACACCTTCAATGATACCTCTCACATCAGTCAGCTTCGCTTTCATAGCCACCACCCTCATTCAGGCTCTCATCACCTAAGACTCAAAGCTAGGTCTCTTGCCCCTAAATACAATTCTCTTTCTACTACATATTCTACCTGTCAGGACTATAGCCATCACTTCCTAACTTCTCCTTCCCTCTAGTTTTTGTTGGTGTTAAGTCATGTCTGACTCTTCGAAACCCCATTTGAGGTTTTCTTGGCAAAAACACTGGAGTGGGTTGCCATCTCCTTCTCCAGCTCGTTTTACAGATGAGGAAATTGAGGCAAACGGGGTTAAGTGACTTGTCCAGGGTCACACAGCTAGTAAGTGTAACTTGTTAAGTGTCTGAAGCCAGATTTGAATGCAGGAAGACTCATCTTCCTGACTCCAGGCCCAACGTTCTATCCACTGCACCACCTAACTGCCCTCTCCAGTTTACTCTCCCTTCAACCACCAAAGCAACATTCCTAAAGCCCATGTCTGACCATTTTACTCCACTGTTTAAAAAGTTCTAATGATTCCCCATTGCCTCTAAAATAAAAAAAGTAAAGGGAACAAGCATTTATTAAGTACCTATTATGCGCCAGACACTGTACTAAGTGCTTGCCTCTCTTATGAGATTCGATAATCCTGGGAAGTAGGTGCCATTATGATTTCAATTTTATGGTTGGGGATATTGAGGCAGACAGCAGTTAGATGACTTGCCAAGGCTCTGGGAAGTATATGAGGCCAGATTTTCCCTATCCTGTTTAGTGTTTAAAAACCCTTCACAGCCTAGGTCCCGGCTACTTTTGCAAGCTTGGCACACACACTGTCTATTACATACTCCAAGATCCAACTAAGCTGGCCTGTTTGCTCCTCCCCATACAATTTCATTTAGCAAGCCCATGATTTCACGCACCGTGTTTGTCTCTCATTCATGAAATGGCCTCCTTCCTCGCCTCCTCCTCTTAGACTCCCTACCTCATTTCCAAGACCAGTGCCGGGCTCCTTCCTAGTCACCTCTGCTCCTAGTCCTCCTGATTCTCCCCCTTCTTGAAATGTCTCATGGGTACTTTGTGCATATTTCATTTTTACTTACACGTGCACATCTTGTTTCTCCCAAGAGAAAACGAGTACCTTGAGGACAGAGGCTTCCATTTTTGTCTTTGTGTACTCCATGCCCACCACAGTGCATGGCAGGCAGTGGGCACTTAATAAATGCTTGTCGAGTGATTGATCTGAGCTGGAAGGAACCTTCAAGGCCCTCTAGCCCAGTGGTGTCCAACTTAAAGACAAACAGGTGCCACGAAATCATATATAAGGATCCCTATTGGTCTCATATTAACTTAGAAAAACACATGTTAACATTATGTATATTCTATTGTATGGGCAGTTAGATGGCTCAGTGGATAGCGTGCTAGGCCTAGAGTCAGAAAGGCTCATCTCTGTGAGTTCAAATCTGGCCTCAGACACTGACTAGGTGCATGACCCTGGGCAAGTCATTTCACTCAGTTTGCCTCAGTTTCTTCATCTGTAAAATGAACTGGAGAAGGCAATGGCAAACCATTCCAGTGTTTTGGCCAAGAAAACCCCAAATGGGATCATGAAGAATAAGACATGACTGAACAACAATTCTATCATATTTTTATTTATTTTGTTAACTATTTCCCAATTACATATTTTAATCTGGTTGGGACACTGGAGAGTGTGGAACGATGCTGCTGCTGGCTGAGCATTGGACACCTCTGGTCTAGTTTGACTCTCCCATATTAATTATGAGGAAACTGAGGAGAAATTAACTGACTTGCCCAAAGCCACATAAGTGATAAGTGACAGAGAGGATTTCAACCCAGGTGTTCTGACCCCAAATCCAGTCCTCCCCTCACTGCACCTTCCTTCTCCCAAAATATACACAAATAACCGTGATAATATTTAGAAAATGATTAAAGTCTGGAAGAGGTCAAGCACAGCAGCTAAAAAAATTCAAGGTGGGATGGGATCATTTCCAGCTGGGGGATCAAGAAAAGACTTTGAGTGAGCTCTTTGAAAGCTAGGCCATTTTCACATCCTCCGACCAGCATAGGAGACACTTGTTGATGTGGATTAAATGCAGAGAAACTCAGAGAGGAAAAGAATCAGGGGTGAAATTCTGAAAGTCATGTAAATATCCCAGTAATTACAATCTACAGGCGACAAGGTGGCTCAGTGAATGATATGCTACACCTGGAGTTGGGAAAATGAGTTCAAATCCCTCTCACATACTTGCTAGCTGTATAATCCTGGGCAAGATGCTTCACCTCTATCTCAATTTACATATCTGTGAAATGGGGATAATTATAACATCCTGGCTCCTGGGATTATTTAAGGATCAAAAGAGATAAGTTTTTTAAAGTTCTTTGCAAACCTTAAAATTACGTATAAATGCTGTTATTATTATTATCAGTGATAATTTTATTAAGCAATCTGTAAAAATAATCAAGAGCCAAAGGAGGCCCCAAGCAAAGAAAAAAGTTGGACAACTGGGAATTACCATTAATTCACTTTTGATGCCGAAATAAGTTCATTTTAAGAGGAAAACCTTCTAGGTTGGTCCTTTAGATCATTTCTTTTTCCAGATCTTTTCATGGAGTTCTAGATCTGTGAATCTTCATCTGGAAGTGTGGAGCAACTGCCTCAACCTAGATGTATCTCACCTGTCTAGTAAACAAAAACAAAAGGAAAGATGTTGCAGGGGATTTGCTCTTTGACCCTTGGTCACTTGGTACGATGAACTGCTAGACAGAGCTAACTCTTGAAATAAGCACCTTGGCTAATGCTCTTTCTATTTGTCCTATTCCTGGCATCATGTTTATATACTGATTCTCACTTTAAAAAATAAACAGGTGGATAAAAAGGATCTCCTCCGCTCCTTTTCGATGTTTCCCATTGTTTCTTTGCTTTGAAGTCTAAAGGATTATAGAGAGACAAGCTATGTTACTTTAAATCCTAACTGAGCAAACTCCACACAGTAGAAGTGTAATAAATGTTTGGAAAATTGAATCAAACATTATATAAATGTGGATTCTTATTATTCTGTTTTCTTGGGACCTTGCTTCCCTAAGATTTCAGGTACTATAGAGCTCACCCAACCAAAGGTCTTCAGATCACACTCTACACTTCCCAATAAATCTAGCTACCCATGAGCAAGGCTTTATTGAGCCCCTACTGAAACAATAATAATAAGTGTTATATTCATATAGTACTCATGATTATAAACTGCTCTGCATGTATAATCACTCATATCCTTAACAAGCACAAAGGGATATAAAACTATCTTGGGCCAGGACACTCTCCATAACACAACAGAAAAGATGACCTCAATCATCTCAACAAGATGTCAGTGAATTTACCTTCTCTAGAAGGATGCAATCTGCAAACAAAATCCTTTGGAATTCTTCATTTAAACCAACTTGATGCTTCACCTAGAAGGTAAAATGCTTTACCTAGGAGGTAAAATGAGGTACTTTCTCACATAATCAAAGATCCAAATATTCCTTTAATCTTCTTGAGTCGACCTGGCTCTCCTAATCATCACTCTCATTTGATCTTAATAGGAGTCCAGTGAGGAAAGCAGAGAAAATATAGCAGCAATGATCTCCAATTTCATTGTTTTGGGGCAGATTATTATAATTTTTCTAAAACTATATGTATATATATATTTCTATTATTCTAATTTAAATGTAGGGGGTGGTGGTACAGTGGATACAGTGCTGGGCCTAGAGTCAGGAAAAACCCATCTTCCTGAGTTCAAATCTGGCCTCAGACACTTATTAGCTGTGTGACCCTGGGCAAGTCACTTAACCTGTTTGCCTCAGTTTCCTCATCTGGAAAATCAGCCAGAGAAAGAAATGGCAAACTACTCCAATATTTTTGCCAAGAAAAATCCCAAAGAGGGGTACAAAGAGTCAGACATGACTGAAAATGACTGAACACAAAATTTCATCCATTTTGCCTAGACCTCTCCCCTGTCTCTATTATGTCCACCTTATATTAAACTTGTGTATATGTTGTACTAGCTTTGGAGATCTACCCCCAAAGGATTCAAAATTCTTCAATGGTCACATGGTATAGAATAAACAACACTAGATTTGGGATCAAAGGAGCTAGGTTCAAATCCAGGCTCTGCCACTTACTGCCAATTACAAGTACACATAACCTTGGCCAAGCCACTCCCAGCCTCCTCATCTGTAATCTGTTAATTTCACACAATATGATGGTTGCAGAGAAAACTGGGAAGACTTGTATCAACTGATGCAGAATGAAGTGAATAGCACCAGGATGACAATTCATACAATAGCAGCAATACTGTAAAGGCAAAAAACTTCAAAAGATTTAGGAACTCTGATCAATGCAATGACCAATCACTATGAAATATATGACACATGTTAAATAAATACACTACTTATGTAATATAATTATAGAACGTGATTGTAGATTATATAACATATAAACATGTTGTATAAAATATGTATGTGTGCATGTCTCAATCTGCACTCTGAATCCATCACCCCTCTCTTAGGAATGGAGTAGAATATTTCATCTTCAGTCCTCTGGGACTGTGGTCATTTTGTTTATTAGAGTTCCAAAGTCTTTCAAAGTTGCTGTCTTTATAATAATATCATGGTCATTATGTAAATTGTTCTCCTGGTTCTGCCTACTTCATTCTTTATCAGTTCATATAGGATTTGAACATATGAGTATAAATGTATGTATATGTGTGCATGTGTGCATATGTGTATGCATGCACACACACACGTAGGTAATGTGGGAATTTGTTTTGATTGACTAAGCTCATTTGTAAGGGGTTTTATTTTTCTTACTTTCTCACCTGGAGAAGAGGATGTGGGAGGGAGAGGATCTAGATCTGAAAATAAAACAAAATTTAACCTGCCAGATCTAGAAAATAAAATGAAGAATTTGGATTATGTTGCCTCTACCAACCATAAATCTCTGATCCTACGGCAGGGCCATTTCTAATTTTGGATCCCCCCGTGCCTAGTACAACACTTTACAAATAATCGTTTGTTTTAGCTGAATTGAGACTTCAGAGCCAGTAAGAATCAGAGGTGGTCATACTTGGGTCTTTTGACTCCAGACCTGTTCTCTTTCCACGCCACCAAGCTGCCCCCAGAGAGATGCACCGAGCAGGAATCTAACCCAAGGTTGGATGAGTGCAGTGCCTCAGTGGGCACTCACTGAAAATCCCCAGGTATAGTACAGTGAGGACAAACTAACTTTACACTGATCCTGAGATTCTAAATCCATTTCTCCAATTGGAGAAGACGATGAGCCAGCAAAGACAGCTGCAGGTTTAAAAAGACTCGGCTCTACTGCTTACTCTCTTTAGGCTCTTGGGCAAGTCAACTACTCTCTGGACTTTGATTTCCTCTTCTGAAAAAGGAGATTAAACTTTCAGGGCTCTTAACCCAAGGACAGTGAACATTTAAAAAAAAATGCTTTATACAGGGGTAGCTAGATGGCACAGTGGATTGAGTACCAGGCCTGGAGTCAGGGAGACCTGAATTCAAATTCCTGCTCAGACACTTACTGTTTGACCCTAGGCAAGTCACTTAACTTCCATTTGCCTCAGTTTTCTTATCTTTAAAATGGAGATTATAATAGTCCCTATCCCTCCAATGTTGTTATGAGGACCAAATGAGAGAATAATTATAAAGCAGGTATGTTTACCACAGCGCCTGGCACATAGCAAGTGCTATATAAACGTTAGCTATTTTTGTTATGATAATAATGTTTCAATAAAATTGGTTTTCTCTATAATCCTATGCATTGAAAAACGTGATTTTGAGAAGGGGTTCATAGATTTCACTAGACTGCCAAAGGGATCCATGTGATCTCTCAGCTCTCTTCCAGCAGTCAAACACTGGGATCCAATGCTCATTTCCCCTGTTAACTTTTCATCTGTCTTTCAACAGGATAACTCTCAATGACAATGAAAAGCACCCTCATCCTGGGTTTGCTCTTTGCTGGATGTTATTTAGACATAAATGCTCTTCAGCAGCAGAAGCCCCCCGACAAAAATCAAGGTACCCACCAGACCAGACACCCTTTCCAGGAGTCAGAGGAGAAACGAGCTGCAAAACAAATTGTCCGCCAAAACACTGAGTTTGCATTTAAGATGTACCGAGACATGGCCCAGAAAAGTAAAGATAAGAACCTCTTCTTCTCCCCTCTGAGTGCTTCCACTGGCTTCTCCATGTTGACCCTGGGAGCAAAAGATTACACTCTGTCTCAACTAACTGAAAGTCTCAACCTACAGAAAGTGCCCACGAAGACCATCTACCGAGGCTTCCATTACCTTGTTCACAGTCTCAACCAACATGACAGACATCTCAAGCTCCACTTGGGCAATACTCTATTCATGGAGGACCAGCTGAGAGTCCAGAAAAGGTTTCTGGATGATGTCAAGAGCATTTATGAAGCAGAAACCGTCTCTACAGATTTCAACGACCCGCAGGAAGCCATTACACAAATCAACAATTACGTCAGCCAGAAAACCCAAGGGAAAATTAATAATTTGATAAAGAATGTGGATCCGGGAACAATGCTACTTCTGATTAGCCATATATACTTTCAAGGTAAGCCCTGCTATAGAGAGACATTATAAAAATGCTCTGCCCACGTTCTTTATTAGAGCTTCTTCATAAACCTAAAGATAGGTAGTATTTGGTGTTACTATCCCCTTGTAACAACGAGGAAAGAGACTCTGACACACGAGATAGATTAGAGGCAGCAGGTGGCACGGAGGATAGAGCACTGGGCCTGAAGTCGGGAAGATCCAAATTCAAATCCACCCTAAGACATTTACTACTTGGGCAATGCTGGGCAAGTCACTTAACTTCTGTCTGCCTCAGTTTCCTCAACTGTGAAAGGGAATCATAATAGCACTTATCTCCCAGGGTCATCGTAAGGATCAGATGAGGTAATATTTGTAAATGGCTTGGCACAGTGCCTGGTGCATTGTAGGTATTTACTAAATGCTTATTTCCTTCCATTCCATGGGATGCCTTGTCCAAGGTTATACATCTAGCAGTTGTCAGATCAAGTCCTGACTCCAGTCCTAGGGATATTTCCAGGAACACAGTCACCTCTAATCGAAGACTTGTTCATATAAGAGCTGGTAAATTCTACAAACCTGAAAGCATAGGACTGAAAAGATCTAATTCCAATTTAAATTAGGAGTATCACATTGTACTTTTGGTTGTCTGCTTTTGTTACAGCACCAGAATAAATCAAACACCAAACAGAGGGTGGACTAAATAAGAGGTACATGATATATTGATTTGGAGTCTAGGGGACATGAGCTCAAATCCTGCCCCCTGGCTCTTCTGTCTATGTGACCTGAGTCAAGTCATTGAACCCCTCAGTGTCTTCATCTGAAAAACGAGGGGGCTTGAAGTAGATCCAAGATGCCTTCCCCCTTCTGTGTTCTTCAACATTTCTCCCAAGTCTATGACTTATAGCCTAGTTGGCTTTGCCACCGTCAGGGCAGCTTGGTGCCACTCATTTTGCCCTTTTAGGGTCTTAGACATCATCTGGTCCAGACTTCTCACTTTATCAATGAGGAAACTGGGGTTTGTTTTAGCTGTTACACAATGAGTCTGTGATTAGTGAAGGGCCTCAAAGTTATGTCATGTGCGGATCAGTTGAAGGAAATGCTTGGGTTTAGCTTGGAGAAGAGAAGCTTTCATGGTGACATGAGAGCTATGTTTTAGTATTTGCATGACTGCCATGACTAAGAGTAATTATGTTTGTTGTGGTTAGCCCTAGAAAGCATCAGTGGGAGTAAAAGTAGCAGAAAGACAGATCTGGACTTAATGGAAAGAAAAACTTCCTCATAATTAAGATTGTCCAAAAGGGACTTAGAAGGTAGTGAGTTCCCCATCCCTGGGGATCTTCAAGCAAAGGATGGATGATGGATGACCACTTGGCAGGGATACTGTCAAGAGGATGACCTTGAGCATTGCTTTCAACTCTGATAGTGCTTTATTTATTCCATGGTAATGACAGGCGAAATTACCTACATTAGTAGATTGTCAGACCTACTGTCTTAAATTTTCAAATCAGCTTTTCTAGCAAATGAAATAAAAAAGGAAATTCAAAGCTAAGCAAAAATAGTAATAATAATAAAGGTGGGGGAGGAGGAAAGAGGAAACAGAAGTAGAATTGATCATTATAGTTAATCCAACCCGATGACTTTGCCAACTCATCCCTGTCTTACCCACAGCAATCAGAGTGTGGCAGGAAGATGCCTGAGGTCCTATTGGCCAGTCTAGGGGATCCATACTACTCTGCCTCTTGCTTCTTTCCTGGATCCCAGATAATACGTGCTAAAGTGCTTTGAAAAAATACAAAGTATGACTCCGCAATTATATAGCAAATGTCTTGCTCTTCTGAAGTGACTAAAAACCAGCCCTGTAGCCAGAGTTTGTCAGCTTTCCACAGGACATAAATATAAGATCTTCCAATGATTATTTTCCAGCCTGCTTTTTAGTTCTCTCTCTCTCTCTCTCTCTCTCTCTCTCACTCTCTCTCTCTCTCTCTCTCACTCACCCATTCTTTCTCTCTCCTTTTTCTTCCCTTCCTCCTTTCTTTCTCTTTTCTCCTCTCTCCTTCCCTCTTTTCCTCCCTTTTTCCTTTCCTTTCTTCCCTCTTCCTTCCCTTCTTCCTCCTCTCTTCTTTCTCCTCCTCATCCCTTCTCCCCTCCTTTTCTCTTCTTCCCTGCCTCCCACCTTCTTTCTTTCTCTATCTCTGTGACACTACACTTCTTCCTGATGCGGAGATGTCTGCATCTCTGATTCTCTACCTCTGTGTGTGTCTATCTCTCTTTCTCTCCTCCTCCCTCCCTCTTTCTTTCCTCCCACTCTCCTTCCTTCTCTCTCTTTCTCTTTTCTTTACTTCAGGTTGCAAAGACTGGTGTGTGTGTGTGTGTGTGTGTGTGTGTGTGTGTGTGTGTGTGTGAGAGAGAGAGGGGGGGGGAGAGAGAGAGAGAGAGAGAGAGAGAGAGAGAGCAGAGACAGAAACAAAAACAGAGACAGATAGAGACAGAGAGAGACAGGGACACAGAGAGACAGAGAGAGAGACAGAGAGATAGAAACAGAGACAGAGAGATCCAACATGCAAGGGAGAGACACACAGAGAGAAATATGCGTATTTGAGTGTGTAAGTGATAGTCCACTAACAAGTACTTCTAATCCTGTGATCTCAGATGTCTCATTAAGGGGAGGTGACCCTGGATTCTTGAAGCCTATACCAATGTCCAACATCTTCTGACAATTCTTCCTAATCTCAAAAGGCTTTGAGTACATGCCCGGAATAAAGTGTGAATCTGTCATCTGAGATGCAGCCTAGCTAAGTGCAAAGGGGTTATCATGAGAAGGTTCAACACCAGATAATTAATCCTCTGGCCAGAACAATTCAGCAGGCCATCTACTAAGAAATGAAGGACTATAAACCGCATTGGTAGAGGGAGGAATGTCACTTAAGAAATCAAAAACACTGAAAGTATTAAAGAAGTTCATATGGGCAAAGTCTGCCACTGTACTAGGGCATCTGTCACATTCTTTATAATGTCCTCCACCCAGAACCCATTTCCAACTCCAAGGAGTCTTGCTGGGATGTATAATTCAAACCTCCTCTTCCCCTCCCCCGCTTCCCCCCCTTCAGATCCATGTATCCTATGACTAAAAGTTCATCATATCTGTTGAGCTCTGCTCTCCTAGAATTATCTGTCATTTTTTCTGTTTTCACTCTCTAAGGTGAATGGGAAAAGAAGTTTAACACAAAGGACACAAAAGAAGGTGACTTCTTTCTGATCAACGGGAAGTCAGTGAAAGTTCCCATGATGTACCGAGGTGGCAAGTACAAAACTGCTTATGATGAGCAGCTGTCTTGTACGATTCTAGAAATACCTTTTAAGGGAAATGTCACAGGGCTTTTCATCCTCCCAGACAAGGGAAAACTGCAGAAAGTGGAAGAAGGGCTCTGTGAGGAAAAGCTGGCCCAATGGAGGCGGTCATTGAAGTGCAGGTAATGAAGTTTGCTGGGCACATCCCTCCCCTTCAAGTTTCCCTTCTAAATATGGTTGGCATGACCTTTAGAATCATGAGACTTGGGACTGAAAACCAATCAATCAAGATTTATTAAGTACCTCCTATATTCCAGGCACAGGGGGATACCAAAGAGGCAAAAGGCAATCCCTGAACTCAAGGAGCTTACACTCTATCAATGTGAGAAACCACTTAATCCGAGCCCTTCAGGAAGGAAAACTGAGTCCCAGAGAAAGGAAGTGACTTGCCCATGGTCCCATAAGTAGGAAATAGTGGTGCTAGGATTCAAAGATCATCTAAAACCATATCCAATCTAATCCCCAAAGTATTAAGTGCCAGCTACATGGGGCAGCCAGGTGGCAGAGTGAACAGAGGCTGGGCCTGGAGTCAGGAAGAGTCATCTTCCTGAATTCAAATCTGGATTCAGTCACTTACTAGCTGTGTGACCTTGGGCAAGTCACTTAACCCTGTTAGCCTCAGTTTCCTCATGTGACAAATTAAAAGCCTGAGAGACAGAGTTTCTGGGTAATTAATAATCAATTTATTAATTAGGCCAGCAAATAATCAATAAATTGATGGTCAGTGGTCCCTTGGTAAGCAAAGACAAAATCATGGAGATCACTGAATGCTTAAATATCTTTGGGGAAAAAAAAGTACTTAAATACCATATTAATGAGGAGCTGGGCTAAAGGTCTTCAGCTCTTCCTGATGAGAACATGACTTGATTGGGAGATTCGTTGGCCTCCAGAAACCTAGACAAAGAAATCCATCTCTACCCGACCATTCTGTTTGGTTTTCTCCTTCATAAGCTGGGTCACCCTAAATTCTAATGAAGGGGTACAATGACATGGGCTCATTTCCTAAGGGCAAGAATTCACCTAGGTTAGATTTTGTTTGTAAGGCCTTCTAGTTGGGTGGGGTCCCACCCAACAACCTGGAGCATGTATCCAGAGGATTTGGCCAATCTCATCTCATCTATCAGCAATGTCCTTCAGAGACTGACTGATTTATCGACAGGGACTACTCTCTGAATGAGGAAATAGAAGGGAAAAACCTCAATCCTAATTTAATAAATGGTTATTAATATAATAGAAAAATAATCATTTCCCTCACGCATCTGTAAAATGAGCTGGAGAACTAAACGGCAAACCATTCCAGTATCTGCCAATAAAACCCAAATGGGGTCACAAAGAGTTGGACACAACAGAAAAGGACTGAACAACACATTCTAGACAACTTTCAACCAACCTGTGATTTCGTTGGTATAGGAGGCCCATAGGAAACACCCTCTATTGAGTCTAAATTCTAACCATCCTGCAACATATAGTGTTCAAGCATTGCCTAGGGCACTGAGGGATCTAGGGACTTATCCAGAGTCACACAGCCTATATGTATCAGATGTGAGACTCAAAGCCAGATCTTCCTGATGCCAAGGCTAGCTCTTTATACATTATGCCCCATTGCCTCTCTAGGCACTGAGGATATAGGGAAGAAAAAAAGAAGCCAATTTTAATCTTTCCATTATCTTCCATCACCTCTTTCAGTACCACCAGTCTCCTGGTGAGGTGGGAGGTAGTAACCCACCTTGGTAGGTCCTAACTTCTACTTTGAGAGTTCTGATTTGTTCATTTGAAGTGGTAGATACTTCCCATAGTTCTTCCCCCTGTCTCTCCCACTAGGCCCAAGTCCTCATTCAACCAGTATTTAATGAACCCTTGCTACATGCAGTAGGTGAGACAGGATCCCACAGAATCCTTCTGGTTCCTGAAGGGCTTCCTGTCAAGTTGGACACAGAAGGCATAAAATGTGAAAAGTCCAACAAGGCAAAAGTTAAGTGACTCTACAAGACAGCATTCTAAGAAATAATGGAGGCAGCGTAGGAGAAATGTCAAGCAAATAATACAGGCAAAGAAACCAGCAGTGTCCAGAATGACAGCCCATTCCCGATACACTCTGCCCTAGTCAGAGAACATGTGTTGAATCATGGGCACTATATTTTAGGACAGATATTGCTAAGTTAGAACATGTCCAAAGGAGAGTAACCAAGATAGGGAAAAGATTCAAAACCAAATAATATGAAGAAAGGCTGAATGATCTGAGAATGTTTAACCTGGAAAAGAAAAAAAATTGAGTGAGGGTGGAGTTGGGAGAGGTATGGTTGGGTGGTTAGTATGCCCAAGGGAAGAAAAAAGGAAAGTGAGAGAAATAACCAGACACTCAAGGTTCAGTCTTAGGTTGGCATAGTGTTCAGTCAGTTGTCAGTCATGTCCAACTTTTTGTGACCCCATTTGGGGTTTTCTTGGCAAAGACCCTGGAGAGGTTTGTCGTTTCCTTCTCTAGCTCATTTTACAGATGAGGAAACTGAGGTAAATAGGGTTAAGTGACTTGCCCAGGGTGACACAGCTAGGAAGTATCTGAGGCCAGATTTGAACTCAAGATGAGTCTTCCTGACTCCAGTCCTGGCACTCTCTCCACTGTACCACCTACCTCTGCATAGGCTGATTGTCATTGCTATGTGTTCAAGCTACAGACCAACATTATTGCTGGGGAGGGGGATATAGAGGGGAGAAAAAGAAACAATAGGCAGAAAAATACAAACATTCTTCCTCCTCTCGCCAAAAGTCTAAGGGAGAAAAAATTCCCCAAGGAAAGAGCTGGCTCTTTCTCCTTAGTTCTTCTTACAGCTCACTGATTGGGTAACTTCTCCAGACTATTTGACCAAACATCTTCTACATAACCCCTCAGTTATGAGGATGGACCAATGAAGAACTGCTGGGTCATTTCAGCAAAGGAAAGAACTAGACTGTATGTCTTCTCCAGGGAGTACCCCTACTAAATTTCCATTTCCATTTCCATTTTTGTAGGCACTTTCCCCCCTTGTTCTGCTTACTTCATGTTGCAGCAGTTTGTATAAACCTTTCCAGACTTCCCTGAATTCTTTGTATATGCCCCACAACTCTAAAGCACTATTCTCTCTCTCTCCCTCTCTCTCTCTCCCTCTCTCTCTCTCCCTCTCTCTCTTATTCTCTCTCTCTCTCTCTCTCTTATTCTCTCTCTCTCTCTCTCTCTCTCTCTCTCTCTCTCTCTCCTCTCTATCTCTCTTTCTTTCTCTACTCTCTCTGTCTCTTGATCTGTTTCTCTCTCTCTCTCTCTATCTGTGTCTCTCCCCCTCTCTCTCCCTCTCTCTCTCTTCTCTCTCTCCCTCTCTCTTCTCTCTCTCCCTCTCTCTTCTCTCTCTCCCTCTCTCTCTCTCTCTCCCTCTCTCTCTCTCTCTCTCTCTCTCTCCCTCTCTCTCTCTCTCTCTCTCTCTCTCTCTCTCTCTCTCTCTCTCTCCCTCCCTCTCTCTCTCTCTCCCTCTCTCTCTTTCTGTCTCTCTGTCTCTGTCTCTCTGTCTCTGTCTCTTTGTCTCTCTGTCTGTCTGTCTGTCTCTCTCTTTCTCTCTCTCTCCCTCTCTCTCTCTCTCTCTCTCTCTCTCTCTCTCTCTCTCACACACACACACACACACACACACACACACACACACACACACAGTGAGTATACAGTAGGCACAGGACTTAGAACCACATCTTCCTAACCCTCAGGTCAGGTGTCTATCATTACAGGTACTGCCTCTTTGTACCCCTGTTTCACAGAGCTGGAAAACTGAGGGTCAGAGAGTAACTTGCCCAGGGGTTACCCAGATCTCTTCTGATTCCAAGTCAAAGGCTCATTCCATTGCACCACACCACTTCCTGCTTTAAATCGGAGAACGATAGAACACAGGATGTCAGGCCTGGAAGAGACCTTAGATTAAATGAGCAGACGATTATCTGGTCCAGCGGTATCGTACTCACATAGAAACAAATCCCTCAGGGCTGCACATTGACTTAGAAAACTACCAATTGACATTATTTATGTTGTATTCTATTTTTTGCTTTGTTAAAATTTCCCAATTACATTTTGATTTGGTTCCAGGGTACTGGAAAGCTTTGTAGCCTGCATATTGCCAGCTGGCTGCATGTCTAACACACCTAATGGTCTATCCTCCTATTTTCCAGAGGAGAAAACTAAGGCCCAGAGAGGGGAAATTACTTGCACATGATCACGGCACATAATTGGTCTCAAGACAGAGTCGAGAGCAGAACCCAGATCTGCAGACTCCCAACCCAGTGCTCCTGACTCAAAGCCATGATGTGATGCTACAAAAAAAGAATATACCCAAGTAGCTGTGCCCAGCTGTTTGGCCCTTAATGCTGGTAGTCCTACCCACGCAGGTCACCTGATCTATGAAAGTACATCTTGTCTGTAGTTAGCATAAAGTCTCCATCTGATGAGGAATAAATGTTCCTAACTGTTGCAGATGTTCTCAGATAAAATCACAATTGTATGAAAAATATGTGGTACACCCAAAGGATAGGCCAAGGCAGCCCAACAGGTTTGCATTCAGGTCACCAGAAAAGCAGCACAGAGCCAAGTCTGAATGGGGCTATTCCCCAACCTCTCGGTAATCATGTGGCAATAAGAGCACTAGGCTCTCTCTTTAAGAAAAAGTTTTTTAAGGGTTACTGGTATCTTTTGTTTTTTACATCACCGTCATTTCCAAATACATCTGCCCCTTCCTCTTTGTACCCATCCAGCCCTAACCATCTTCCGTAACAAAGAATTGAAAAAGGAAAAACTATTCTTTAAGTTCAGCAAAGTCAATGTATCATCCAAGTCTGATAATATATGCAATGTTTCATACTTGGGATCTCCCACTTTTACCAAAAAAAGAGGGGGAAGAATTTATTCCTGTCTTCTACAGAGCCAAGCTTGATCTACAATGCAGTTTATTTATGGTTGCTGTTGCTGCCCCTGTTCCTTATCTTTCTTCATCATGAGTGCTTCATTACTCTGGATGTTCTATCGGGAAGGTCACCCTTGAGGATTTTAGACTACACAGGATTTCTAAGGTTCTCTCAAGCTCTGGCGTTCTGTAATTCTCTGGTTCTAGGCTCTAAGTTCACCCTTTGCTTTTCTTCTCAGAGTCCCTTCTATGTCTGGCAGCTACATTCCACCCCGACCTTTTGCCAGTACTGAGATTCCAGGGATAAAATGGCCAGGTCCTGTTCTGTATCTCTAAAGAATTTCAGCTCGCCTATGTAATTATTTGAAGATCCTGTACAGATTTTACCTAGCTGAGTTAAGATACACTAAGTCAAAGTGTGGGGGTACATAGGTGAATTTCCGTTTGACCTCTCTACTGAATATCCCAAATTATCACATGATGCTTGTCAGATGTGGCTTTGCCCTATCCTCCCTCCTTTCCAAAGGCTGATGGAAATTCCCATCAGGAAGGAAGATCTCTGATGGCAGGTTCTTCCTCCCCCCTCCCCAACCCCAAGAACTTATATGCTCTTTGTTCTGGAATCCTTTTCTTCTCTCACTACACTGCTTTACTTGCTGACTAAGCAGCTCCTATGGGTTTAAAGATCATCCCGATGCAGATGACTCCCAGACCTATACCTAATTCCAGTCTATCTCCTGATCTCCAGCACTATATTACCAACTGCTTGGAATCTAGGTGGTGTAGTGGATAGAGTGCTAGGCCTGGAATCAGGAAGACATCTTCCTGAGGTCGTGTAGTGTTTCTTGTGATGGGACCTATCATTTATCCAAGGAGGTACAGATAACAAAGTGGCAGAACCAGGATTTTGGTTGCAGGGAAAAGAAGATCCTGAACAGGTGACCACCAAAGGACAAAAGTTGGTGCACTGGAAATTGGAGGTGCTAAAGATAAATCCTACCTGTTTCACAAAATCACGCAGGCTGCCCTTGTTCTCAAGGCACTGTGAAGGTACTATTTAAACCACAAAATGTATGTGCTCTAAAATCCATACTGGAACTTTTCTCTGTTGATTTTATTTCCGCAGTTCTGTTGATGTGTCATTGCCCAAGTTTTCCATCTCTGGTACTTATGACATGAGAAAGTGTCTCTCTGGGCTTGGTGTCACCCGAATCTTTCAGGGAAGTGCTGACCTCACCAGAATCAGTCCCCAGAAGAACCTGAAAGTGAGCCAGGTAAGACAATCAAACTGTAGCTTTGAACTGTAGTTATCATTCCTTCATAGCCTAGGATGGGGCACACCCTCCACAATGATAGCCGTTTTTCAAACATCACATCTCACTTTGTTGGGGTTTTTATGTCAAGTGGTTGGAGGGCAAGTTCATTTATCAGGAACCCCCATCTCTAGTAGCCAAGATACCACATAAACCATTACAATGCCATTGCAGTCATCATCATTTTTGTCCCCACAGAGACCAACATGTTACTTTGCACAGAGTAGGGACTCTATAAACATTGCTTTAATGAATGAATGAATGATAAATTGAACTTGACATGAGGAATATATTTTAACTGCCTAATATATTTTAATTGTTTTCAAAGTTTAATCTGTGCAGCTATCCTTACATGCTACAGGCTTTGGGAAAATGTGGAATGTCCATTACAGATAAGAGACCATATCTTGGCTATTATCTCAAGGAGCTTGTGGGAAGTATGGTCTAATGGAAATACCAACAAGATGAGGCAGAAAATCCCAAAGTTGTCAAGTCAAGAAACATCCTGACTCCAGGCCCAGCCCACTATCTACTGTACCACTTAGCTGTCCCTGTTCTCAAAAAGATAAATTTTTAAAACCCCTTCTTCTCTTCTAGAGCATCTCAACTTTACCAATGGGACTTATTCCCTCAATCCACCTATGGGTGGAATTAGTCATCAAATAAGCATTTTTAACCATCTACTATAAGCCAAGCATTGTGCTAGGTACCAAAAATACAAATATAATCAATGAAATACAGCCTACACACAAGTAACAAGACAACAAAGATCTATTTAAATCTAGAGGGAATAGGAAGTCACTGGAGCTGACTAAGTAGGAAAGTAACGTGGCTAGATACGCACTTAAGAAATCACTTTGGCAGCAGTGTAAACGATGGATTGAAGAAGGGAGAGACTTGAGGAAGGTACCAATTAGAAAGTCATTACAATAATCTAGGTAAGAGGCTATAAGGGCTTGAACTAGATTAGAGAAAAGTGGATAAATGTAAAGTATATTGTGGGCCAGTCTGTGGTGTAGTATTAAAACTCAGGAGAGAAATTAGGGCTGGAGATAAAGATCTGGGAGTCATCAACATGTAGGTTACAATCAAACTTCTGGGAGCCAATGAGATCACCAAGGGAGTTTATAGAGAAAGATAGAGGTAGAATAGTGTTGGAGATGATGTCAGCTCATTAGAAGGAAGAAATTCTTTAAAACTACAACCATGTGACAATGTAGCAGGACCTCACAAGGTCATGAATTCTCTATTACTGAAAACATTCAGATATAGACTGTGCATATAGAAAATTCAAGGTTCAGGTAACAGGCTCTAAGTTCTCTTCAAGAATCACAGATTTCCAGAGTGGGAAGTAACCTCAAAAACGGGGGTGTTTAAGGGGGCATCTACATGTATACTGAAATCTTCAAGTATAGGGGCATGGATAAGGAGTAGAGATGAAAACAAGGAAGCAGTATTGAGAAAGAAATGAGAATGATAACTGTCACCAGGATCTGAAAAAGACTAACTGTTTTAATGCAGCAAACCACAAAGAAAGAAAGATCTCTGGGTCTTGGTAGCAAAGAGTAGGTCTAAAAGTGGCAGGTAGGAGTGGGAAGCATGCCTAAAGTCCTTTCAAGGCCAATATCTAATGACCCTATGATCCTCAATGGTTTTCATGACCATTCTGATAAGTTAGCCTTCCACTCCACAAGTTTATCAGCTATAATGCCACAGATTAAATCCCATGAAAACTAATACAGTATTATAACCATAAAATCTATATTAAAAAAAAGATTTCCAAGTTCCAGACCCTGCCCATTTCTTTTAAACAGTATTTGATATGGCAAAATTCCAAGACAACAAAAGAGCTTGGAAATAACCTTGGAGTTGGGGAAACTGGGATTTGGCCCTTTCTCTGTCATCTCATTTATTCAACATCTCTGTCATAAAGGAAACAATTTGTGATTATATGGCATAATAGGAAAAAATCATTAGTAGACTTCTGGGTCAGGTGACCACCAACATGGCAGATCAGTCACTTTATCCAAACCCCTTTTACTCTCGAGAAGAGAGCCTAAGCTTTTGATTTCATTAGTTATAAGGAACTCAGAGGCAAGTAAATTCTTTAAATTAATGCCGGTAGCCTCTCCAAAACAATATTAAAGAAACAAATGGGGGGGGGGACATAAGCCTAACTCATAACTTTAAATATTAATGGACCAAATTATCCAATCAAATGAAAGTAGCAGAATAGATAAGAAAAAATCTCACAATCTTTTGCTACCCCCTCAAAAAAAAAACTCATCTAAAAAAGTAAAGACATAAAAAATTAAACCGAGAGGCTGGAATATAACTTACTGTATGCATCAGGTCAATCAAAAACAAAGAAACAAAAAAAACCAGGAGTCGTAACCATTCTATCATAACAAAACTAATTGAAGTTCCAAGAGTGTACTTTATTGAGCTAGACAAAATAATAGCAGAATGCATTTGGAGGGAAAAAGATACTGAATATTAAGGGGAATATGGGGGAAAAGTGGGAATAAAGAGGGATTAGGGCTTCCAGACTGTCAACAATGTTGTAAAGCAGGAATAATCAAAACAATTTAGTTCTAATTAAAAAAAAATAAGCAAGGAGATCAGTGGAACCACTAGAGAAATAAGAATCAGAAATAAATGAACTAGTAATAAAATGATAAACCCCAAACATAAATTACCTAGGAAAAACAATTCTCTATTTGATAAGAACTGCTGGGAAAACTGAAATGTAGTCTGGCAGAAATTAGGTTTAGTCCTACATCTTACACTCTATACCACAATAAACTCAAAATGAATAACAAAGATCGTCTCCTAGGGGAGCATCTGTAGAATCTTTGTTCCCCAAACCCATCCCATATTTTGCTCGCTCCCTGACTTAATTCACATTCTCCCTCCCAGATAGCCAGGCAACAGACACAAGGAATAGAACACTGGACCCAGAGTAAGAAAGACTTGAGTTCAAATCCGGTCTTAGATACTTACTGGTTGTGGCACGTCACTTAACCCTGTCTGCCTCAGTTTCCTCAGCTCCAAAATAGGAATGATAAGCACCAACTTTCCAAAGCTGGATTGTTGTGAGGCTCCAACGAAGTAACGTTTGTAAAACGCACAGATAGCGCCGAGCCTGGCACACAGGTGGAGCTTAATAAATGCGCATTTCCTTTCTTTTCCAGCTCTACCTATTAAAATTCCATCCATCCTTCTAACCCCAACTCAAATGCTACCTCCTTCATGAAGCCTTCTCTTATCTGTAAAAAGATCCTGAGATTTAGAAGAACTCTCTCGTTTAATGAAGGAAGAAGCTAAGGCCTAAAGGCGTCACACAGATAACAGAACCAGCATTCAGAACCAGGTCCTCAGACTCAAAGCCCAGTCTTTTTATCACTTTGCCACCCGTTGGTCCCCTGGCTGAAACCAGTCTCTCCTGCATCCGATTTCATAGCATTTTTTGCTTCTTATAAATTTGTCCAAATACATGCCATTTTCCCTGCTAGACTATAAGCTCCTGGAGGGGAAGGGACAGAGTCCTATTAATCTTTATATATCTCACAGCTCTGAGCATAGACCCATGCACATTGTGGTTTTGTTTGTTTGTTTGTCTATTTGTTTGGGGGAGAGGAGTGTTGAGAATCCAGATGTGACCTACTCCCTTAACTCGTAATTTGTCAATTCCTCTATAACTTTCATTTTTAAAGTTGACTAAGAGGTTAAGTCAAGGCAAGTCTTCTATCCCCTAGCCTACTGCCTCCCAGTTTATAGATAAATACGTGCATACTGTAGGTGCTTAATAAAAGATTGTCGACTAACTAGATGGATGAAATCAATTCAAATGTAGCTGATTGTTCCATCCTAGACTGAGTTGTTGCACACGGAGGAACGGAATGCCTTTCAAAGAATTTGACTGACTGACCCTTTGCTGTCTCCTCTTCTAGGCTATTCATAAAGCTGTGTTGAAGATGGATGAAAACGGAGCAGAAGCTGCTGGAGGAACCGGCATTGAGACCCTGCCAATGACTGTTCCCCAAATCATTAAATTCAAAGAACCCTTCCTAATGTTAGTTTTAGATAGCCCAACCCAGTCTGTTCTCTTCGTGGGAAAAATAATGAACCCTAAATGAAATTCAAATAGCATCTCAGAGGCTGCCTGAGGTTTCCTGCTGCTGTCTCTGAATAAACATGACTCGAAATTGTTGAACTGGTTTATTACTGGAAATGATCGTAGTAATAACTCACATTTGTGGTTCTCCATAACAACCCAGACTCACTACTTTCTATTCATTGGTGGGTGTTTTAGTATGAATCAAAGCATGGTGGAGAAGAAATGAATGTTGGATTGAAGTCAGAGGGCCTGGGCTCATAGGATCATAGATTTAGAGCTAGAAGGGACCTTTAAAACCACCTAGTTCAATATCCTCGTTGGGTATTGAGATGAGGAAACTGAGGCTCAGAGATGTTAAATAATTTACCTACCTAATGTCACACAAGTAGGAAGTAATAGAGGCAGGAATTAAACATAATTCCTTTGACTCTTTCTCTAGCCTGCTTTCCATGGACTATCCCGACTCTTCCTGGCTTTTGTGTGAACTCTGAGCCTCAGTTTCCTCATCTCAAAAATGAGGAAGTTGGAACGGATGACCTGTAAGGTCCCTCTCAGAGGCACATCTTGCCTTTCTAGGCTGCACAATGGATTTCCCACCTGTGTTCCCAATTGTCAATAAATAGCTACACACACAAAAAAACTCACCATGTCCCTTTTTAACTAATATGGCCCATTTTTGGGAGGAGGAACAATGGGTAGCTGCTTCTTCAAATGGATTTCAGGAATATTTTCCTTCCACAAGCAGTTCAAAATCCAACATTAGAGTTTCATTCCTTTGGATGGAAAAAAAAAATCTGTTCACTGACACAATGGAAATTTATGGGAGAGAAAAGTACTAAGCCTTGTTGGTCATCTGTGCCTCAGTAAAAGTGAGTTCATTGAAGGCTTTTCTGAAAGCCAGTTTGGATAAGAGAAAGGAGAAGGAGGAGGCTAATTGGGGAGAACATAGGGATGGGGAAGAGGTAATGTAGAGAGTGGGAAGAGGCATAGCAAAGAGATACTGGGAGAACTGAAAATGAACTTCTGGTTTGCCAAGCATGGGCCTTGCAGCTCACTCCTAAAGTAGGCTTATGACAGCCAGCATCTCCCAAGATACAACCCAAAACGTAACAATGGCACATCATTTCCAACAGAGGCTGCATTGTGGGCAGCCTTCAGATCCCCCCAGGCTCTAGAGCTTACCCCTGCTGTACTCCAAGTTTATGGAATCTCTTCTTCTCACTGACCCTGCAACCATCAGCACTCTCATAGAACAGCCATTAGAACTCCCCTAAGTAACCAGGAATAAATTGAGCCAGCCTCTTGAGATACAGTTTAGAAATTTTAAACTCTGATATCTTGGGGGGGGGGGGCCAGTGCATGGAGCCAAGATGGCAGAGTGAAAGCAGGGCCTCACCTGCGCTCTCCCACAAACCCCTTCAAATACCTCTAAAAAGTGAATCTGAACAAATTCTAGAGTGGCAGAATCCACAAAGAGACAGAGTGTAGCAGATTTCCAACCCAAGGCAACCTGGAAGGTCGACAGGAAGGGTCTTTTGTACTGAGCAGGGAGAGGAGTACAATCCAGTGCACAAGCTGCACCAGTGCAGATTCAACCATAGCAAAGCCAGAGCAGACCCCAGGGGACTGAATCACTGAAGCAGCAGTGGTGATTCCCAGACCTCTCAGCACAGCATGGGGTGGAGGGAAGGGGGGGTCAGAACTGGGTATGCAGGGCCTGTGGCAGTGGCAGCAACTGCTCCTGGGGCTATCAGCCCATAGACTCAATGTTTAAAAGTCACCTGTTTAAACTTCTGGAAGCCAATATGGTGCAGTAAGCAGTAAGTCACTCTCACCCTCCCTTATAGACTTTGAAAAACCAAGAGAAAATTGCCCCAGTAAAAATCCTGGAATAGTGGAGGCAGCAGAAGGACAGGGTACAGCGGTCTTTTGGCTCAGAAGGCTAGGGGGATTAACGGGAAAAGTCCCTCTTGCTGTGGCTAAAAGGGATGAGTACAGGATTATAGGTGTCCCAGCAAAAAAAGCAGCAAGCCCCCCCAGCAGACCAGCGGGAGATCCTGAGACCCAGGGTGGAGAAGCAGGCAATTGCCAACACCAGGCACACACCAGCTGCTGCCACCAGCTCCAGCTCAGCACCAGGTAAACTACCAGACCACTGCAACATCCAACTGCCAGCAGCTGAGGCCCCAGCACAGAAAACCAGTAACCAGGCCCCTACAAGAAGTCTGAGACAGTGCCCCCTGGACCCCAGAAGCAGAGATCAAATTTAAAAGCCAGGGGGAAAAAAAGCAAACATGAGCAAGAAGAACCAAAAATATCAATGACCATAGAGAAATATATAGGTGAAAGGGAAGATCAAAACACAAATTCAGGGGAGGACAACATAGTCAATATACCCACATCCCAAACCTCGAAAGGGAATATAAGCTGGTCTCAAGTCCAAAAATCCTTCTTGGAAGAGCTAAAGAAGGGTTTAAAAAGTCAAATAAGAGAGGTAGAAGAAAAACTGAATAATTCCTTTAAAAATACAATGGACAAAATGGGGAAAAAAGTACACTGAAGAAAACAACTCCTCAAAAAGTAGAATTGACCAAATGGAAAAGAAGGTACAAAACCAACTGAAGAAAACGATTTGTTAAAAATTAGAATTGTGCAAGTAGAAGCTAATGACTCTATGAGACAAGAAGAATCAGCTAAACAAAATCAAAAGAATGAAAAAATAGAAGAAAACATAAAATACCTCATTGGAAAAAACAGTGGACCTGGAAAATAGATTCAGGAGAGATAACTTAAAAATTATTGGTCTACCTAAGAACTATGATTTAAAAAAAAAAAAGAGCCTGAACAGTATCTTTCAAGAGTTAATCAAGGAAAACTGCCCTGAGGTCTGAGAACCAGAGGGTAAAATAGTCATAGAAAAAATCCACCAATCACTCCCTGAAAGAGATCCCAAATTGAAAACACCAAGGAATATTGTAGTCAAATTCTGGAATTATCAGAGCAAGTCGAAAATACTGCAAGCAGCCAAAAATAAACAATTCAAATATTGTGGAACCACAGCCTGAATCGCACAGGACCTTGCGGCTTCTACATTAAAAGACAGAAGGCTTGGAATATGATATTCCATAAGGCAAAGGAGCTTGGATTACAACTAAGGATCAACTACCCAACAAAACTGAATATAATATTTCAAGGGAGGAGGTAGCTATTCAATGAAATAGGGGACTTCCAGATTTTCCTGATGAAAAGATCAGAGCTCAACAGAAAATTTGATCTTCAAATACAAGACTCAAGAGAGGCACAAAAAGGTAAACAGGAAAGGGAAAAACAAAGCAAAACATATTATTCAATGAGGACAAACTGTTTATATCACTACATGGGAAGATGATACAACTCTTGAGAACTGTATCGTTATTGCATCCTATAAAAGGGAAATACATAGGCAAAGGGGGTGGGTTTAAGTTGATTTTGTGTGATGATAAAAAACCTAATTAAGCACTGAAAAAAGATTGTAATGAGGGAAGAGAAAAGGAGGAAGCAGAAAAGGGTAAATTACATCACCTGAGGAGGAACAAAGACATATTATAGTAGAGGGAAAGAAGGGAGGAGATGAGCATTATTTGAATTTAATCTCATTGGATTTGCCCTATAGGCAGGTGGGAGGGAAAAGGGAAAGAAGACGGAGGGAGGCTGATAGAAGGGAGGGCAGATTGAGGGAGGTGGTGGTCAAAAGCAAAACTCTAGTGAGGAAGGAAAGGGAGGAAAAAAAAAGAAAAAGCATAAATGGGGGCAGGGGGAAATAGGATGGAGAGAAAGACACAGATAGTAAACATATCTGTGAATGTGAATGTGATGAACTCTCCCATAAAACAGAAGCACACGGCAGAATGGATTAAAAATCAAAATCCTACAATATTTTGTTTTCAAGAAACACATTTGAAACAGGGAGATACACACACGGTAAAGGTAAAAGGCTGAAGTAGAATATATTATGCTTCAGCTGAAGCAAAAAAATCAGGGGTAGCAATTCTGATCTCAGAAAAAGCAAAAGCAAAAATAGATCTAATTAAAAGAGATAAGGAAGAAAACTATATCCTGCTGAAAGGCACCACAGACAATGAAGTAGATATTGATCACTACTAAACATATATGCACCAAGTGATATAGCATCCAGATACTTAGAGGAAAAGTTAAGGGCATTACAGGAAGAAATAGACAGCAAAACTATACTAGTAGGGGACCTCAGCCCCTCCATCTCTGAACTAGATAAATCTAACCAAAAACTGAACAAGAAAGAAGTTAAGAAGGTGAATAGAATTTTAGAAAAGTTAGATATGATAGACCTCTGGAGAAAAGTGAACGGGGATAGAAAGGAATATACCTTTTTCTTGGTGGCACATGATATCTGCACAAAAATTGACCATACACTAAGGTATAAAAAGCTCACAACCCAATGCAGAAAGGCAGAAAATATTAAATGCATCCTTCTCAGATCATGATGCAATAAAAATTATATGTGATAAAGGGCTATGGAAAGATAGACTAAAAATCAATTGGAAACTACATAATCTAGTCCTAAAGAATGAGTGGGTCAAACAATAAATCATAGAAACAATAACTTTATTCAAGAGAATGACAATAATGAGACAACACACTATAACATTAAGGCGGAATTCATGACTTCAAAGATAACCATGAATATGCCTGAATGGTCCAGAATCGCAGGATATAAGGAATTCTCTAAATAGAAGGCAGAGGAGTTAAAGCATTTATTGAAGCTCCAAAGTAGCATACCCACAGACCAATGCCCCCAGTATGACATCCTAGCAAGAGCCTTCCAAAATCAGTATGCCCATCTCACCATAGTGACCACAGAAAAACATTATGGCAGCAAGCCAAGCCATACTGGTGCTTCCCCCCTCCAATGCCAGGGCCCTCCAGCAAAAAGACCACCCACTGGCCTCAAGCCCCTGCTCAGTACTCTTCTGGTCTGCATGAGAGTCAGTCCTGCTTTTTGTAGCACCTGCCACCGTAGCTGCCACCACCGCTTCCGAATCTCCAAGCTGTGTTCCCTCCCTGCACACAGTTGCCAGATGTGATCATGTCGACCAGAACTCAGGCACTTATCATTGGATCCAGTCCTAGCCACTCCCCCCAGGACCCTGAGAGCCCACTCAAATGGGTGGAAAAGACCTTCCCATTCACTGATTGCCTTTACACACAACAAAACTTATGGGATGCAGAAAAAGCAGTTCTTAGTGTAAAGCCAAACAGCAAGTGAAAAGATCTTTCCCACCCATTGAATAGGTTTCAGGTGGAGCTTTAGGTGAGGCCAACAAAGGGAGGTCTGATTAGAGACAGGCCCACACCCTTTCACTAATTAGGTATGAGGCCCCAGGCTGGTTAGAAAACCAGTTTACTAGTTTGAGAGAGGGGAGAAGCCCTCAGGGGAGTTGCTAAGACCAGAGCCAATGATATGTGCCTGAGTTCTAGTCAATCAGATTACATCTAAGGACTGTATAAAAAGAGAGAATAGAAGTTGGAAAGAGCTAGAAATCTGAGGACTGAGGACTAGGGGAGCAGAAACTAAGGACTGAGGACTAGGAGGAGGAGAAATTGAGGAGTGAGGGGAAGCTAAACAGAGGGGAGCTGGAAGCAGCAGAGCAGAGAGAAGCAGGATTCAGAAGCCAAGGTCCAGCTTCCAGAATGCCTGAAGCTGAGAGTGCTGAATATAAGAGGGAGTTTCAGAACTTGGAGTCAGTGGAGCTGCAGGAAAGAGTGCTGAGCAGGGACTTAGGATTCATGAGAGATCTTCTTATAGGAGGGCCCTAGCATTGAGGGGAAGCACAAGTATGGTTTGGCTTGCAGCTATAATATTTTGTTGTAATCTCCTGGTTACTATAGTGAGGTGGGCTTATCAGTTTGGGAATGTTATTGCCATAATATCAAATTGGGGGCAGTGGTCCTCAAGTCTGATCCTTTTGAGTATAAATGGATGTTATACTTCCTCTGCCTTCTACCTAGAGAATTCATTATACTTTGTGATTCCAAATCATTCAGGCATGCTCATGGTCTTCTCTGAGGTCATAAATTTTGCCTTACTCATATAGAGGGGAAGTTTCATATCTCTAAATGCTTACATAAATAAAATAGAGAAATAAGAGATCAATGAATTGGACATGCAACTAAAAAAGCTAGAAAAATAAGAAATTAAAAATCCTCAATTAAATACCAAATTAGAAATACTGAAAACCAAAGGAGAGATTAATAAAATTGAAATTAAGAAACTATTGAACTAATAAATAAAACTAAGAGCTGGTTTTATGAGAAAACCAGTAAAATAGATAAACCTTTGGTTAATTTGATTTAAAAAAAAAAGAAAGAAGAAAACCAAATTCCCAGTATCAAAAATTAAAAGGGTGAATTCACCACCAATGAAGAGGAAATTAAAACAATAATTAGGAATTATTTTGCCCAACTCTATGCCCATAAATTTGACAATCTTAGAGAAACAGATAAATATTTACAAAAATATGAATTGCCCAGATTAAGAGAAGAGGAAATAAAATACTTAAATAACCCCATCTCAGAAAAAGAAATTGAACAAGCCATCAATGAACTCCCTAGGAAAAAATCTCCAGGGGCAAATGGATTTACAAGTGAATTCTAGCAAACATTTAAAGAATAATTAATCCCAATATTATATAGACTATTTTGGAAAACAGGCAAAGAAGGAGTCATAACAAATTCTTCTTATGACACAAATATGGTACTGATACCTAAACCAGGAAGAGTCAAAGCAAAGAAAATTATAAACCAATTTCCCTAATGAATATAGATGCAAAAATTTTAAATAAAATATAAGCAAAAATATTACAGCAACTTATCAAGAGAATAATACACTAGCCAGCTCCAAAAGACTCATGATGGAAAAGGCTATCCACAACCAGAGAAAGAACTGTGGAGTCTGAATGCAGAATGAAGCAAACTATTTGCTTTCTCTTTTTTTTATTCTATTTGATTTGATTTGATTCTTAGCTTTGTTTCATCTTTCTCATGGTTCATTTCATTGGTTATATTTTTTTCTTTACAATTTGATTACTGGGAAAATAAGTTAAATGTGAAGGTATATGTAGAACCTATATCTGATCACATGCCATCGTGCAGGGTTGGGGGGGAGAAGGAGAAGGGGAGGAGAAAATTTGGAACTCCAAAACTTGTGACGCTAAGTGTTATAAACTAAAAAAATAAAATAATTAATTAACTTTAAAAATAAAAAGAAATGGAAAATGGACAGTGTCAGAGGAAACTGGGAAGATCTCTATGAAATGATGCAGAGTGAAGTGATCAGAATCAGGAAAACAATTTATACAGTGATAACCACACTGGAGAGAAAAACAACTTTGAAAGACTTTGGAACTCTGACAAATCAATGATAAAACATGAGTCCAAAGCAGTGAAGATGAAACAAGACCAGAGAGGCAAAGCTGAAATGCAGAAAGAGACATACATTTTTTAATATGGCCAATGGGAGGACTTTTTCTCTTTTTTGCCAGACCATGTATCTTTCTTAAAGCAGTTTTATTTTTGGTCAATTGTTCAACTGGAAAGGGACAATGTGAGAGAGAGATAATAAATGCCTATAAAAATGAAAAAAAGAGAATAATACAAAATGACAAGGTAGGATTTATTCCAGGAATGTGGGACTGGTTCAATATTAGGAAAACTATCAGCATAATTGACCATACCAACAACAAAACTAACAGAAACCATATGATTATCTCAATAGACATAGAAAAAGCTTTTAACAAAATACAACACCCATTCCTATTAAAAATACTAGGGAGCACAGGAAAAAATGGAGTCTTCCTTAAAATGATAAGTAGCATCTACCTAAAACCATCAGCAAATATTACATGTGGGGGGATAAGCTAGAAGTATTTCCAATAAGATCAGGGGTGGGACAAGGATGTCCATCATCACCGTTGTTATTCCATATGGTACTAGACACATTAGCTTTAGCAATAAGAGAAGAAAAAGAAATTGAAGGAATTAGAATAGGCAAAGAAGCATTCCTATATATTACTAACAAAGCACAACAGCAAGAGATAGAAAGAGAAATTCCATTAAAAGTTACTGTAGACACTATAAAATATTTGGGAGTCTACTTGCCAAGACAAATCCAGCACCTATATGAACACAATTACAAAACACTTTTCATACAAATAAAGTTAGGTATAAATAAGTGGAAGAACATCAGTTGTTCATGGTTAGGCCAAGCTAATACAATAAAAATGACAATTTTACTAAATTAGTTTACTTATTCAGTGCCATGCCAATCAAACTACCAAAAAATTATTTTATGGAGCTGGATAAAATAATAACAAAATTCATCTGGAAGAACAAAAGGTCCAGAATATCAAGGTAGTTAATGAAAAGAAATGCTAGGGAAGGTGGCCTAGCCATACCAGATGTTAAATTGTATCAAAAAGCAGTAGTCATCAAAACAACTTGCTACTGGCTAAGAAATAGAGTCGTGGCTCAGCGGAATAGGATAGGTACAGAAGATGCAGCAGTCAAAGACTATAGCAATCTACTCTTTGATAAACCCAAAGAGTACAGCTTCTGGGTTAAGAATTCACTATTTCACAAAAACTGTTGGGAAAACTGCAAAAAAAGTATGGCAGAAACTGGGCATAGATCATTATCTTACACCATATACCAAAATAAAGTCAAAATGGGTTCATGATTTAGGAATAAAAGCTGATACTATAAGGAATTTGGGAGAGCAAGGAATAGTTTACCTGTCAGATTTATGGAGAAATGAAGAATTCATGCCCCAACAACAGACAGTGTTACAAAATCCAAAATGGATAATTTTGATTATGTTAAATTAAAAAGGTTTTGTACAAACAAAGCCAATGCAACAAAGATTAGGATGAAAGCAAAAAATTGGGAAAGAATCTTTACAACCAGTGTCTCTGATAAAGGCTTCATATCTAAAATATACAGGGAACTGAGTCAAATTTATAGGAAGACAAGTCATTCCCCAATTGAGAAATGGTCAAAGGACATGAATAGGCAGTTTTTAGAGGAAGAAATTAAAGATATCTATAGGCATGTGAAAAAATGCTCTAAATCACTATTGATTACAGAAATGCAAGTCAAAACAACTCTTAGGTACCACATCTGTCCTGTGAGATTGGCTGACACGACAAAACAGGAAAATAACAAATGCTGGAGATGTGGGAAAACTGGAACATTATTACATTGTTGGTGGAGCTGTGAACTGATCCAGCCATTCTGGAGAGCAATCTAGAACTATGCCCAAAGGGCTATAAAAATGTGCATACCCTTTGACTCAGCAATACCACTTCTAGGTCCATATCCCAAAGAGATCACACAAGTGGGAAATGGACCGGTACACACAAAAATATTTATAGTAGCTCTTTTTGTGGTGGCAAAGAATTGGAAATCAAGGGGATGCGCATCAATTGGGGAATGGCTAAATAAATTGTGGTATTTGAATGTAATGGAATACTATTGTGCTATAAGAAATGAGAAGCAGGCAGACTTCGTAATAACCTGAAAAGACTTATATGAGCTTATGCTGAGTGAGGAGAGCAGAACCAAGAGAACATTATACACGATTACAGACACACAGTATCTGTAATGGTTAACTTCAATAGACTTGGCTCTTCTCATCAATGCAAAGTTCAAAGATAGCTCCAAAAGTCTCATAATGGAAAAAGCTATGCACATCCAGAAGAAAGAATTATGGAGTCTGCATGCAGATTGAGGAAAACTATTTGCTCTTTTTTTTCCTTCTTTTTTGGTTTTGGTTCTTCTTTTTCATGATTCATTCCATTAGTTATAATTTTTCTTTACAATCTGACTATTATATAAACAAGGTTAATGCAAAGGCATATGTAGAATCTATATTGGATTATGTGCTGTCTTGGGGGGGGAGGGAGAAGGAGAGGGAAGGAGAGAAATTTTGGAACTCAAAAACTTGTGAAACTGAGTGTTGTAAAATAAAAATTAAAAAATAAATTTAAAAAAATACTAAACATATAATCACCAAGTGGTATAACATCCAAATTCTTAAAGGAGAAATGAAGTGGGTTCAAGGAAGACATAGACATCAAAACTGCTAATGGGTACCCCAACCTCCCTCTCTCAGAACCAGATAAATCTAGCCACAAAATAAACAAGAAAGTAGTTAAGGAAATGAATAGAATTTTAGAAAAGTTAGATATGAAAGACGTCTGGAAAAAATTGGATGGGAATAGAAAGGAATATACCTTTTTCTCAGTGGTATATGGCACCTACACAAAAATTGACCGTGTATTAAGGCATAAAAATTCACAGTCAAATGTAAAAAAGTAGAAATATTAAGTGTATCTTTTTTGGATCATGATGCAATAAAAATTATATGTAATAAAGCACCATTAAAAGATCTATTAAAAATTGATTGCAAACTAAATAATCTAAATAATCTAATCCTAAAGAATGAGTGGCTCACAGTGTGCAATGCAAGGACCTAAAACGATTCCATAAAACTCATCATGGTAAATACCATCCACATCCAGAAAAAGAAATATGGAGTCTGAATACAGATCAAAGCAGACTATTTCTTTTTTATGTTCTGTTTTGTTTTATGTTTTTCTTTCTCATAGTTACTCCCATTCTTTCTAATTCTCCTATATAATATGACTAATGTGAAAATATGTTTAATGAGAATGTGTATATAAAGCCTATATTGGATTGCATGCCATCTTGGAGAATGGGAAGGAAGGGAGGGGAGAAAATTTAAAATTTATGAAAGTGAATGTTGAAAACTAAAAATAAATAAATTAACTTAGAGAAAAGAATGAGTGGCTCAAACAACAAATTAGAAGCAATCAATAATTTCATCAAAGAGAATGGAAACAATGAGACAACATGCCAAAATTTATGGGATGCAGTCAAAAGCAATTCTTAGGGGAAATTTTATATTTCTGAATGCCTACAAGAATAAAATAGAGAAAAAGTAGATCAGTGAATTGGGCATGCAACTAAAGAGGCTAAGAAAAAGAACAAATTAAAAATCCCCATTTAAATACCAATTAGAAATTCTGAAAATCAAAGGAGAGATTAATAAAACTGAAATTAAGAAAACTATTGAACTGATAAATAAAACTAAGAGTTAGTTTTATGAAAAACAATAAAATAGATAAACTTTTGGTTAATTTGATTTTAAAAAAAGAAAGAAGAAAACCAAATTGCCAGAATCAAAAATGAAAAGGGTGAATTCACCCCTAATGATGAGGAAATTAAAGCAAAATTAGTAGCTATTTTGACCAACCATATGCCAATAAATCTGATAATATAAGTGAAATGGATGAATATTTGCAAAAATATAAATTGCCCAGATTAACAAAAGAGAAAATAAAATATTTAAATGATTCCATTGTAGAAAAAGAAATTGAACAAGCCAATGAATTCCATAAGAAAAATTCTGTAGGGCAAGATGGATTTACAAGTGAATCCTACCAAACATTTAAAGAACGATGAATTCCAATACTATATAAATGATTTAGGAAAATAGGCAAAGGAGTGTTACCAAATTCCTTTTGTGACAAAAATATTGTGCTGATACCTAAACCAGGAAGAGCCAAAACAGAAAAAGAAAATTATAGACCAATTTCCCTAATGAATATTGTTACAAAAAATTTAAATAAAATATGAGCAAAGAGATTACAACAATTTATCAGAAGGATAATACACTATGACCAGGTGTGATTTTTACCAGGAATGCAGGGCTGGTTCAATATTAGGAAAACTATCAATGTAACTTACCATATCAATAACAAAATTTAAAAAATCATATGATTATCTCAACAGATACAGAAAAAACTTTTGACAAATACAGCACCCATTCCTATTTAAAAAAAAAAAACACTAAAGAGCATAGGAATAAATGGTGTTTTCCTTGTACTGATAAGTATTATCTATCTAAAACCATCGGCAAGCATTCTATGTAATGGAGGTAACCTAGAAGCTTTCCTAATAGCATCAAGGGCAAAACATTTCTATCAACAATTTAGATAAAGGAATGAATGACGTGCTTATCAAATTTCCTCCTGATACAAAGCTGAGAGGGATAGTTCATACATGGGATTATGGCAGCAAGGTCCAAAAAGATCTTACCTGACTTTAAAATTGGGCCAATCTAATAAAATTTATTTTATAGGGGATAAACGCAGTTTTATACTTGGTCTCAAAAAATCAATCTCTCAAGTATAAGATAGTGGGTACAATTAGACAACAGTTTTTTTTCTCAGAAAGATCTCTGGGTTTTAGTGGATAACAAATTCAATAGGAATCAAAAGTAGGGGAAGAGGGAAGCTAATAAAATCTTAGGCTACTTCAAAAGATGCATGAGATTAAGTAATAAGGAGATGATACATCTTATATGCTCTTTCTGCCATGGAGTGTGGTGTTCAGTTTCAGGTGTCACATTTTAGTAAGGACATTGATAAGCCAGAAAGTGCCCAGAAGAGGGCAGCCAAGATGGTGAAGGTGCTCAAGTTCATGCCAGATAAATTTCTCTGTTTTGCTTTTCAAGCCTTAGCTGACCTATCTTTCTAACTTCACTGTACATTATTCAACCCCGCCAGTAATCTATGACCCAATCAAACTATCCTTCTCTCTTTTCCTCATACATAACACTCTATTTCCTATTCCCATACCTTTGCACTGGCCATCACTCATGTCTGGAGTATACTTCCCTGCCTATTCCTACTACATAGACTTCCTAATTTACTTCTTTTTTTTTCCTTTTTTTTTGGCAGGGCAATTGGGGTTAAGTGACTTGCCCAAGGTGACACAGCTAGTACATGTGTCAAGTGTCTGAGGCCAGATTTGAACTCAGGTCCTCCTGACTCCAGGGCCGGTGCTCTACGCACTGCGCCACCTAGCTGCCCTCTAATTTAATTTAAGGTGAAATTCAGGCATCATCTTCTGCATGAAGCTTTTCCTGATTCCCCCAACTTCTAGGACCATATTCTTAAATTACCTTTCTTTAACTATTTTGTATGTATTTGTATTAATTAACATTATACTATATGCATATGCATATTATATGTTAAACACAACATAAAGTGTATGTGTGTGTGTGTGTGTGTGTGTGTGTGTGTGAGTGTGTGTGTGTGAGTGTGAGTGTATAAAAATATTGGGTATCTTGATCTTGCCCAGGCTGGATGTTCACTAGCCATTCATTGACTGATCCCACTACCAACTGGCATGGTAGTTTTACTCCATTTCTGACATGGACTGATTTGCCCCTCCCTAGGCAGCCAGATAGTTCCTTGTACCTAGGGGCTTATCCTAATGTATCTCAGATCTCCTGAACTCAAATAATACAGCAACCTCAGCCTCCATGGCAACAAAGATTATAGGTATACACCACCACTTTTGTACTTTTATATGTAATAGTCTAACCCATTAGAATTAAGCTAATTTTAGTAGGAATTGTTTCATTTTTTGTACTTGTATCCCCAGCACCTCACATACTACCTAGAAGATACTAGGTGCTTAAAAAATACTTATTAACTGATTGATTGTTATGAACATTGGTTGAAGAAAATGTGGATGTTTGGCCTGAAGAAGAAAAGACTTAATAGAGACAAGATAACTCTCTTTGGGTTTTTGAAGGATTATTATCTTTAAAAGGATTGTGCTTGTTGTATTTGGCCCCAGAGGGCAAAAACTAGGAGCAATGGTGGAAGTTGCCAAGACAAATGTTTAAGTTTGAGATTTAAGGAACAACTTTCTAGCAATTAGAGCTATCCAAAAATGGAATGAGCTATCTTAGGCAATAGTAGGTGGAATGAACTATCTGGGGCAATGGTAGTTTTTCTCTCATTGTAGACTGGATGGTCTACTTGTGCATATTATAGAAGAAATTCTTTTTCTGGGGGAGGTTAGACTAGAATGCCGCTGAAGCACCTTACAACTTGAAAGTCTATGATTCTGTGATTTATCCAAGGTCATATGACAAGTTGTAATGCTATCTTCCCTACCCATCAATAGGCCTCACGTGGAGCCCATTAAGGGAAGCTTGCTTGCTTGTAGGAAGGCTTACATACCTTTTACTAATTAGGCACTGAGTCAGGAGTGTTGTGATGCCTTCTGGCTCTGAGCTCATTAACTGAAAGAGTATATATTCTGAGAGGTGAGCTTTTGCTTTGGGAGCTCACTTACAAGAAGGATCTTGTGATTCCTGGTCAAGACTCTGAGTGGTCACATGTTCAGAGCTCCCTGACTGCTCAAAAGTAAAGGCTCTCTCGATTCAGTGGTGGACATAAAGTATATAGCAGTATTGTTTTGATTCAGGCAGTACAGCCTTATCTGTTGGTCTTTATTTCTCTTCTCTGTATTTCCTCTGTTTGTATTTTATGTAATTAAAGAAGACTGTTGACCCCTGAAAGTTGCTTTCCTTAGTAAAGCAGATCTAAGAACTTGCATTAGCAGCCAACCTGGGTATACCAGTACGGTTGCTGTTACACAAGCATATGATAAAGAGGAAATTTGAACATGATATCTTCTTAAAAACAAAGATTCTTTCCATTATCCTCTAATATACTCCCTATTATTCTGGCCTACCCCTTCCTGATCTCCCACAATATCTTGTCTATATCATACATTTGGGCCCTCAACAATAGAATATTTTTTTCTCTAATTGTTTGCTGTGTGTACATCATGTTATTTCTAACATGATGTTTCAGATTGTAAGATCCTGGAGGACAGGGACCGGGCCTTGTTCTTCTCTGTTGCTGACCACATTTAACACAGTGCAGAAAAGAATACAATGAGTTAAATTTAATTAAGTTACCAGAAGTAGATTACTTTTAAGACTTTTGAATTTTCATGTAGTAGAATATAAAGTGGAATTTCAATAGATAATGCTGAAATTAAAGTGGAATTGCACCAAATTTTTCCTGTTTTGTGTAATCATAAAGTTAAGAGAACAATGTATTCCTTACAATTAAAAATAGAGAAATATAGTGAGTTACCAAATGAAGAGAATGCTGGATGTGGAGCTGAGAATTCCAGAACTGGGTTCAAATCCCACTTCTGGCATGTCTACATCTCTATGAATAAATTATCTAATCTCACTTAAACTCAGTTTCCTCATGTATAAAATGATAAAATGGCTGTATTTTGTAGGGTTGTTATGAGGCTCAAATGAGATTGAGTATTTAAAGTGCCTTTTCAAAGAACTATATGAATGTCAGTTATTGTTATAAGAAATGATGAATATGAAGAATGCAAAGAAACATGAGAAAAAATAGTAAACTAAAGCAGAGAAAAATAATCAGAACCAGGAAAACAATATACATAATGACTGCAACAAATTAAGTGAAAAGGATGCAAAAAAGCCAAATAACAGAACTGAACACTATGTAATTATAATGACCATCCTTGGTCTTGAAAAAGTGGTGAGAAAATGCACCTCTTCCCCTTCTTTGCAGAGGTGGGAAGCTGTAGGTTCAGCACAGTATCAGACTTGGTTAATGCATTTTAGGTTTATTTGGATTTTGTAAGAACATTTTTATTTCTTTATTTTTCTTCATTTCTTGGTAGAGGAGAGGGAAGAAAGCTATTTAGAAATGAAAGTGATAAAGAAACAAAAGCACCAATTAAAATATTAAAAGAAAAGAGTAATAGTCAAAACAAAAAAAAGAATTCAGAACATAAACAATTTAGAACAGGATTATAAGATTTAAATCTGGAAGAGACCTTACAGCTCTTGAAAGGAATCATTCTCTGCCCTCTTCCTTGTGCCACTAATAGAGTGAGGATGGAAGAGATTTGTCTCTCTTCCCCTCTCTGCACTGGCAATGGCATCTTTTGTGGGAGCAACTTATCTGGTAGGAGACATTGCATTGAACAGAGAAGAGGCCCTCTGAGGCTTGCTGCAGAGCCGAGGTGAGCCATCGAGGGGAGGAGGCCCAGGGAGCCCAGAATAATGACCCCCGCCCCAGCAAAGAGAGTGAACCAAGGGGGAGCCATGTGAGGAGAACACAGGAAAAGCAATAGAGCTGTGAGATAGGTGCCATCTTAAATTTTATAGATAAGGAACCTGAGACACAAAGAAGTTCACTGATTTGCCCAGGGTCACACAGCTAGTAAGTGTCTGAGGCAGGGTTCCAATTCATGTCTCCTGGTGGGCCACCAGCACTCAAGTTCCAGTCATGCAGAGTATGCCGTGCAAGAACCCAGGACCACCCTGATGTATCACAAAAACCCGCTAACAGAGAAAACTTTCACACTTCGAGGAATCATGATTCCCTCGGTTCCATGGTAGCCCAGAAACAGATTATAAACCTACAACTGGATAAGAGTCAGCATAGCACAACGCAGTGATTCTCAAAGCCCTTAGGGGTCCCTAAGATCCTGTCAGGGGGTCCACAAGGTCAAAACTATTTTCGTAATGATATCGATATGTTTTTATTTTTCATATGCTAAGTATTGACACATGTGACTTGGATAAACAAAAGCTCTTTGGGGGCCCTCGATAATTCTTGAGATTACAGTTTTGGGTCCTGAGACCGAGAAGTTTGAGAACTGATGGCAAAGTCGATAGAGAACCATATTTAAATCAGGAATATAATTAATAACAATAAGAGCATTTATAGAGTGCTTTATGATTTGCAAAGCATTCTGTAAATACTGACTTGTCTGACCTTCACAATAACCCTTAGGAGTAGGTGCTATCATGATAATCATCTTATCAATGATGTTATTAAGGCGATGCCTGAGGCTGGGTTTGAATTCAGGTCTTCCTGACTCAGGCCAAGTGCTCTATCTACTGTGCCACCTAGCTGCAGTAAGGTCTGGGTTTGAGTCCTACCTTTGACACAGTTTGACGATGTGACCCTGGTTAAGCCACTTAACCTCTGGGTGCCCTAATCATCTTTCTAACATTGAGTTGCAGAAAAGGTGCAAGTGTGCACTGGCAGAGGGAGTTTTCTCACCCAGGAGTTCCCTATACCAATGAATCACAAGTCCAATCGTTATTCCTACAACAATCCCTAAATAGTCTTTGAACATCACATTGGCTAAAAAAGAACTTTTTTAATCTAAAATTAAAAAAAAAAACACATTCCCCATGTGTGTTTTAATGACAAATGACTTCCAAATTAGCTAGATTACTTTCTAGAGCACAGAAAAAAAAAAAAGACTAGTACCATGCCCCTCTGCCAAGCTTTCCTACTTCAACTGGCTTTGCTAAAGCTTGTTTCTGCCTACAACCTTCAAGAACCCAGGTTCACCTCTCTAGTACAATAAGGTATGAGAGGCAGGCTTTAGAATAACAATAACTCTGATGCTGTCTTTTGACTCATTTTGATTCTGTTACTTAGGAACATGAGAAGATGTCTACAGTCAGAGAGGACTTCAAAGGTCATTGAGTCCAGAGTTCTCATTGTAAAAATAAGGAAACTGAGGCCCACAGAACTTAAATGATTGGCCTAAGGCCATATAGGTAGTAAATGGAAGAGCTGAGATTTGAACCCAGGTCCTTTGGCTTGAAATTCTACATTTTTTCCCTCCATTATATTTGCATCCTCAGTTTCCTTGTCTGTAAAATAAGCAGATTGGAGTAGATTATTTCTAAGGTCCCATCTAGCTTGAAGTTACAGAACCCTAACCTAGAATTCTACTGCTTGGCCTACTCCACCATAAGGACTTGATAAATATCTGTTGAATCTAATTGAATTTACCCAAATTGAATTAGCTTGAAAAATCCTCATGTAAGGTAACTTTGATTATTTGGTTTCCTGGTAAAAGACCATGTGGGGCCTGAGATCAATGATACAGACAGTAACTGTTTGTTGAGTACTGTGGTGTCTGCATGTATGTCCAAAGGTCAGAGGGAAAAAATACTTTGCTGGTATACTTAGTCCTATCTAGAATTCCGTGGAACTCAGCTTAGGTCTTTTTCAGAGTCCATTCCAGGCAGCCTTCACAAAACTACATTCAATAACTTTAAGAAGTGGAAGAAAATGGGGATATTTAACCTGGAGGAAAGAAGACTCATGAGGGTATGGGACAGCTAGCTGTCTTCGAGTATCAGAAGGACTGTCATGTAGACGAGAGATCATACATGTTCTCCAGAGGCCAGAACCAGGAAAAACAAGTGAAAGTGTCAAAGTTGGGCTTGATGTCAGGAAGAGTTTAACAACAATTTGAGCTGCCCAAAAGTGGAATAGGTTGCCTTGAGTGGTAGATTCCTTCTCCTTGGAGATCTTCAAGCAGAGGCTGGATGGGGGATTTCTTTCTTATATCAATTGGACTAGATGGCCACTGAGACCCCTTCTAACTCTCTGTTTCTCTGATCCTGTGATTCCAAAAGTTATTGACCTACCAAAACAGCCAAGACAAATCAGTGGTTAAAAACTATTCTTATTGATAATTGAGCTGTTTTGAATCTTTTTGATAAAAAAAAAAAAAGTTTAGTTGGTTTTAAAAAAGAAAACACTTCATTTACACAGATTACAATCATTATTTATTAAGTGCCAATTTACATCCCTGACAGATTCTGAAGCACATTTTTAAATGTCTGCTAAAAGAATTGTCTACTTTTGACATAGTATTACAGTGCTTTGATGTACAAGAAAGTACTTTGTAAACCACAGTCCTCACAACAGCCCTGAGAGGCAGGTAGGACGGGAATTATTTACTCTCATTTCACCAGTGAGTATACTGAGAGAAATACGAGGTAAATGACTGGCCCAAAATCATACACAGCTGGGACAGAGCTAGGTTAAATCTAGGACTAGATCCCAGGTCATATGCCAGACCCAGAGCTTTTTTCCATAACAGCATGCAGTGTTTGAAGGATAGGTTAAGGAGAGTACATTCTGATCAAACAACTCTCCCAATAATTATTTCAGTATTTCAAGGGATCTAGTGTTTCATCAGAGCCAACATTCCCCCACTAATTATTCTCTGTCCTGGTAGATTTCCTTTCAGTTTTAAATAGATTGTTATTCTCCAGGAAAAGGATTGCATTTCAACTTACTTTCAGTACTGACAAAGTTTCTTTCCCTCTTCACGAAATCAAGGATTCAGACTGTCCGAACTTTACACAGCAAAGTGATCATTCTTCTTTCTTTTGCTGTTAAAAGTATTGGCAGGGTTATATCAGATTTGGTTAAGCTCAAATACTCCCTAACTCCAGTCCAACAGACAGCCATGGACCAGGACCATTCCATTGGCCAACCAGATTGGTGTGCTTCTCCAGGTTGATGCAGGTGGAAAGGCAAGAACAAGGGATAACAACCTACTTGGCAAATTTGAGCTCACAGGACTCCTCTCTGCTCCCCATGGTGTTGCTCAGATTGAAGTGACCTTTAATATCAATGCAAATGTGATTTTCAAACTGCCCCCACACTCAACGTTGGCTGCAAATTGGGATCCTTCCATTTTTGACAGGCTTTGTGAAATTTTCTCTCTTCTAGTGCATTTGGTCATCTTCTTCAGTGCTGAGTCCAGAAAAAGAATCTCTATGTTGAGCTGCTTCGTCATCTAGGAATGTCCCAGGAATGCCTCTTGGAAATGCCTCTGACACAGCTTAGTAATGGAGGGGTTGCAGAAATTCTGCAACTTCTTTAACTGAAGCACAATTTTTTTTCCTCATTCTTATGCAGCCAGTTTTACTATTTCATTACATTTTTCAAGGATCTTCTATTTGTCTCCATTATCAGTTTTGACTTAAAGTCTCTTATCCTGCACTGTAGACTTCATGTTATAGTTATATGTCTCAAGGGAGTTCTTAGAAGATACCTTGTCTCCTCTTGTGCTCTTCAGTTTATATTTCTCTGCTTCCTGGACCAGGTGCTCAGCATCCTCTTTCCTTGGGTGATCTTTGTCATTGGTGATGATGAGCTTTGCCTATTGGTGTTCTGACGTTGCTGTCCTCTTCTGAGTTTGTGTCTTAGTCTTCCTGTAGGAAAAGGCTGGAAAAGATAAGGAAAGTTATTATGGTGACAGGAAGACCAAGACACAAACTCAGAAGAGGACAGCAATGTCAAAACACCAATAGGCAAAGCTCCCAAAGAAAAATGGGAATTGGTCTCAAGCCCGGAAAGAACTCATGAAAGAGCTCAAAAAGGAATTTAAAAATCAAATAAGAGAGGTAAAAGAAAAACTGGGAAAATAAATGAGAGTGATAAAAGAGAATTATGGGAAAAGAGTCAATAGCACAGGAAAAAAAACAGTTCTTTAAAAAGTAGAATTGGTGGGGCAAGTAGGTGGCTCAGTGAGTAGAGCACTGACCCTGGAGTCAGGAGGACCTGAGTTCAAATCCAGCCTCAGACATTTGACACACTTACTAGCTGTGTGACCTTGGGCAAGTCACTTAACCCCAATTGCCCTGCCTTCTTCCCTCAAAAGAAAAAGTAGAATTGGCCAAATGGAAAAGGAAAAGCTATTTAGCAAAAGCTAACTGAGGAAAATAATTCCTTAAAAATTAGAATTAGGCAAGTAAAACCTAATAACTCAATGAAACATTCAGGAATCAATCAAACAAAATCAAAAAAAATTGAAAAACAGAAGAAAAATGTAAAATGCCTCACTGGAAAAAAACAAAAACAACTGACCTGTATTTGAACAATCTGGCTAGCAGCTGTTCTGGGGGTGAAAGACCAACACAAGCCCAACAACAAGAATGCTGCCAAAGCCCAGGTTCTTTTGATCTGCTTTACTAAGGAAAGCAATGTTAAGGGGCTGACAAGTTTACTTTAATCCAGCATGCAGACGTCATTCACTTAATTCAGGGGAAAAAGCCAGTGCCCTGAACTTCAGAGCAAAATACAAACAAATTACAAACATTGACAGACAGATCAAATACAATTCATAGTTACCAACATCTAAGTTCAGCCCGGGAGCTCATAACAAGGGCTGGCCCAGAGTCACTCGCACCACCAAGGCTGTGGGTAAGAGTTCTGAAAAAGAGAAAGCCAACCCCTGGTTTTATATATTTTTCAGGGTGAAGGGTGAGTCACACATGCAACTCGCCCACATGACCTAAATTTGTCACAAAGAGGCGACTTAAACCCATGTGGTCTACAAGCCTCTGATGTCCCAAACATGTCACTCAAACCCATGTGTAAGCTAGGCCCTTCCCTGAGGCAAGGAGGTCACCAAGGACTCCCAATCTAATCAAGGAAACAAAGGCCAAACTCTTCAAGGGCACTTGGTTGAACTGAGTGCTAAGAGCCCATTTTGTTTGCCAACACAACCTGGAAAATAGATATAGGAGAGATAATTTAAGAATTATTGGACTACCTGAAAGGCACAACCAAAAGGAGGACCTAGACATCATACTCCAAGAAATTATCAAAGAAAACTGCCCTAATGTCCTGGAACCAGAGGGCAAAATAGACATTGTAAGAATCCACTGATCACTTCCAGAAAGGGATCCCAGAAAGAAAACTCCAAGGAACATCATAGCCAAATTTCAAAACTACCAGGTCAAAAAAAATTGCAAGCAGCCAGAGAGAAGCAATTAAAATATCAGGGTGCCACAATCAGGATTACACAGGACTTAGCAGCTGTAACATTAAAGGATCAGAGTTCATGGAACATGATATTCTGGAAGGCAAAGGACTACAACCAAGAATCACCTACCTGGTGAAACTGAGCATGATACTTCAATGGGGGAAAATGGTCATTCAATGAAATAGAAGGATTTTAAGCTTTTATAAGGAGAAGATCAGAGCTGAACAAAAAAAAACTGATATCTGAAAAAACTGAATATCAAGGCTCAAGCATAAAAAGGTAAAAAAGAAAAAGAAAGTATGATGGATTCAACAGGGCTAAACTGGTTACATCATCACAGGGGAAGATGATACTTGTAATACTTGAGAACTGTATCACTAACAGTGCAGCTAGAAAGAGTATGCATAGACAGAGGGTATGGGCATAAGGTGAATTTGAGGGAATGACATAAAAAAGGGTAAGAAAAAGGAATACACTGGGTGCAAAAGAAATGGAGAGGTAGAACAGGGTAAATAATTTTGCATGAAGAGGCAAGAAAGACTAATTACAGTGTATGGGAAGATGGGAGGGTGGGTGAAGGGCATCAATTGAACCTTATTCTCTTCAGAATTGGCTCAAAGAGCAGCCAGCATGCACTGGATATCCAGCAACCCAGGAGCTTGGAATTCAGTCCTGGGGCAAGATGGTGACTTTGCAGCAAGGCCCTGAGTGTGCTTTTTTGCTGCCATCTCCTGGGGATGTTTGGGACCCAGGAGGGAGGGGTAGAGTTGTCTATGGTGGGGGGGAAGTACCTTGGACCCCCAGGTACCCCACCCTATTGGCTTTGCTGCCCAGCCACCCTCAGGACTTGGAATCGGGGGCTGGAACAGTGTGGGGAGAATAGACCCCCAAGAGAACTTTATTTGGACTTTTTTGTTTGCTTTGGGACTTTACTAATTAAAGCATGCCCATGCCTGAGGGTACTGGGAGGAAGCCTGCAACAGCAGGGTTAGGGAGAGGGACCCACCCTCGAGAAGGACTTTACTTGGACTCTCTGTATTGACTAAAGAGATTGACTTGCTTTGACCTAAGGGTGGACCGTGTATTGTAAACGAGTATTTTGGGGATGATACTGAATGATGTGTTTTGTTTTGTTGTGAATGATATGTTTTAGTTCCCTGATTGATTTGATCACAATGTATAATGCTTTTATTTGTTCCAGGATCCATGGCTATTTAGATTATATAAAGCCAAGTATCCTGGAAGGGGTGGAGATGTACCAGTAATTAAGGTGGGACTTTCTTTTACTGTTTTCTCTTTTAGCACTTATTTAATCAAGTGCCCTTGAAGGATCAGGGGTGCCTTTGATTGGATCAGAAGTCTTTGATGACCTCCTTGCCTCAAGGGAAAGCCTGGTTTGCATGGGTTTGAGTCACATGTTTGTGACTCCAGAGGCTTTTAGGCCATGTGGGTTTGAGTTGCATGTTGTGATGCCGTTTGACCCTTTACAAAATATGTAAATTCAAAGGTTGGCATTTTCCCTTGGGGCTCCCACTCACTGGAAGAGTGGCCTGTGACTCTGGGCAAGCCATTGTAACTGGCCCCCAGCTTTGCTAACCCAGATGTTGGTTTGTATTTGGTCTGTTTATAATGTATGTTTGTAATTTATTTGTATTTGCTCTGAAGTTCAGGTTGCTGGTTTTTCCTCCTGAACTAAGTGAGTATATATATATATATATATATATATATATATATATATATACATATATATATATATACATATATATATATGTATGTATGTATGTATTGATTAAAGTAAGATTGTTAACCCCTTAATGTTACTTTCCTTAGTAAAGCAGATCAAAGAAACTCTGCTGGCAGCTCTTGTTGCCAGTCTTGTTGGGTCTCACACCTCAACAGCTGCTGCTAGCCAAATTGTTGTTACACTGAAGTAAAAATGAAACTCAGGGGTAGCAATTCTGATCTCAGACAAAGCAAAAGTAAAGATTGACCTAATTAAATGAGATGAGAAAGGAAACTACATCTTGATAAAAGATACTATAGTTAATGAAGTAATATCAATACCAAACATAAATGCACCAAGTGGTATAGAATCCAAATTCCTAAAGGAGAAATTAAATGAGTTCCAGGGGGAAATAGCAAAACTATACTAGTGAGGGACCTCAACTATCCACTCTCAGAACTTGATAAATCCAATGTAAAAAAATAAACAAGAAAGAAATTAAGGAGGTGAATGGAATCTTAGAAAAGTTAGATATGACAGACCATTGGAGAAAATTGAATGGGAATAGAAAAGAATATGCCTTTTTCTGAACAGTACATGACACCTATACAAAAATCAACCATGTATTAAGGCCTAAAAAACCTCAAAATCAAATGTGGAAAGGCAAAAATATTAAATGCATCCTTTTGTGGATCATAATGCAATAAAAATCACATTCAACAAAGGGCAGTGGAAAGCTGGGTTAAAAATCAATTGGAAACTAAATAATATAATCCTAAAGAATAAGTGGATCAGAAAAAATATACAAGATGGTGGCTGGTAAGCACGGACTAGAGTGAGCTCCGTACCCGAGTCCCTCCAAAAACCTATAAAAATGGCTCTGAACCAATTCTAGAACGGCAGAACCCACAGAACAGCAGAGGGAAGCAGGGCTCCAGCCCAGGACAGCCTGGATGGTCTCTGGGTGAGGTCTATCCCACACGGAGCTGGGAGCTGGGAGCTGGGAGCTGGGAGCTGGGAGCTGGGAGCTGGGAACGGAGTGGAGCAGAGCCCAGCCTGAGAGGCGTGGACGATCCAGACCAGAAGCCGGGCGGAGGGGGGCCCTAGCGCCCTGAATATGTGAGCTGCGGCAGTTACGAGACTTCTCAACCCACAAACACCAAAGACTGCGGAGAAGGTTAGTGGGAAAAGCTGCGGGAGTGGAAGGAGTTCGCGGTTCGGCTTCCAGCCCCGGGGGCAGCGGAGGTGGGGCAGCTACAGCTGCTGCTGCTTCCGGCTCCAGGCCCACCTGGTGGGAGGAATTAAGTGGCGGATCAGAGCAGGAGTGCAACAGCCTGCTGAAGATCTAAGTCCAGTCTGGACTGGGGGTCCTTGGGGAAGGAGGAGTGAGGCTCTGACAGAGCTGGCACCTCCCCCCCAAACGTAGAACATAGAACTCGTTAGTCTACAAGCAGTCATACCCCACTGAAAAACTCAAGGGTCAAGTTAGTTGGTTGGGAATATGGCCAGGCAGCGAAAACATGCCCAGATTCAGTCTCAGACTTTGGATTCTTTCTTTGGTGACAAAGAAGACCAAAACATACAGCCTAAAGAAGACAACAAAGTCATAGAGCCTACAACCAAAGCCTCCAAGAAAAACATGAACTGGCCCCAGGCCATAGAAGAACTCAAAAAAGAGTTGGAAAAGCAAGTTAGAGAAGTAGAGGAAAAATTGGGAAGAGAAATGAGAAGGATGCGAGAAAACCATGAAAAACAAGTCAATGACTTGCTAAAGGAGACCCAAAAAAATACTGAAAAATACACTGAAGAAAACAACACCTTAAAAAACAGACTAACTCAAATGGCAAAAGAGCTCCAAAAAGCCAATGAGGAGAAGAATGCCTTGAAAGGCAGAATTAGCCAAATGGAAAAGGAGGTCCAAAAGACCACTGAAGAAAATACTACTTTAAAAATTAGATTGGAGCAAGTGGAAGCTAGTGACTTTATGAGAAATCAGGATATTATAAAACAGAACCAGAGGAATGAAAAAATGGAAGACAATGTGAAATATCTCCTTGGAAAAACCACTGACCTGGAAAATAGATCCAGGAGAGATAATTTAAAAATTATTGGACTACCTGAAAGCCATGATCAAAAAAAGAGCCTAGATGCCATCTTTCAGGAAATTATCAAGGAGAACTGTCCTGATATTCTAGAGCCACAGGGCAAAATAGAAATTGAAAGAATCCATCGATCGCCTCCTCAAATAGATCCCAAAAAGAAATCTCCTAGGAATATTGTTGCCAAATTCCAGAGCTCCCAGATCAAGGAGAAAATACTGCAAGCAGCCAGAAAGAAACAATTTGAGTATTGTGGAAACCCAATCAGAATAACCCAAGATCTGGCAGCTTCTACATTAAGAGATCGAAGGGCTTGGAATGCGATATTCCAGAGGTCAATGGAGCTAGGATTAAAACCTAGAATCACCTACCCAGCAAAACTGAGTATCATGTTCCAAGGCAAAATATAGATTTTCAATAAAATAGAGGACTTTCAAGCTTTCTCAGTGAAAAGACCAGAACTGAATAGAAAATTTGACTTTCAAACACAAGAATCAAGAGAAGCATGAAAAGGTAATCAAGAAACGGAAATTGCCAGGGACTTACTAAAGTTGAACTGTTTTGTTTACATTCCTACATGGAAAGATGATGAGTATGATTCATGAGACCTCAGTATTAGGGTAGTTGAAGGGAATATGCACATATATATATATATGTGTATATATATATGTTTATGTATATATATAAGTGAATGTGTATGTATGTATGTATCTATGTGTATATGTATGTATGTGTATGTATGTGTATATATATATGTGTTTATATATATATGTTTTTATATGTATATATATGTATATATATATACATATATATATATATGTAAAAGAGAGAGAGCAGACACAGGGTGAGTTGAAGATGAAGGGAAGATATCTAAAAGAAATAAAATGAAATTAAGGGATGAGAGAGTAACATACTGAGAGAGGGAGATAGGGAGAGATAGAATGGGGTGGATTATCTTGCATAAAGGTGGCAAGAGGAAGCAGTTCTATGGGAGGAGGGGAGAGGGCAGGTGAGGGGGGAATGAGTGAACCTTGCTCTCATCAGATTTGGCCTGAGGGGGAATACCATACATACCCAGTTGGGTATCTTACCCCACAGGAAAGAAGAGGGAGGAAGATTAAAAAAAAAAAAAGGCAGGGGGATGATGGAGGGGAGGGCAGATGGGGGTGGAGGTAATCAAAACAAACACTTTGGAAAGGGGACAGGGTCAAGGGAGAAAATTCAATAAAGCGGGATGGGTTGGGAAGGAGCAAAATGTAGTTAGCCTTTCACAACATGAGTATTGTGGAAGGGTTATACATAGTGATACATGCGTGGCCTATGTTGAATTGCTTGACTTCTTGGGGAGGGTGGGTGGGAAGGGAAGAGGGAAGAGAATTTGGAACTCAAAGTTTTAAAAACAGATGTTCAAAAACAAAAAAAAAGTTTTTGCATGCAACTAAAAAATAAGATACACAGGCAATGGGGCATAGAAATGTATCTTGCCCTACAAGAAAGGAAGGGAAAGGGGGATGAGAGGGGAGGGGGGTGATAGAGGGGAGGGCTGACTGGGGAACAGGGCAACCAGAATATAAGCCATCTTGGAGTGGGGGGGAGGGTAGAAATGGGAAGAAAATTTGTAATTCAAAATGTTGTGAAAATCAATGCTGAAAACCAAATATGTTAAATAAATAAATTGCATTTAAAAAAAAAAAGAATAAGTGGATCAAAGAACAAATACTAGAAGCAATCAATAATTTCAGTAAAGAGAATGACAACAATGAGATAGCATACCAAAATTTATGGGATGCAGCCAAAGCAGTACTTAGGGGAAATTTTATTTCTCTAAATTCTTACATCAGTAAAATAGAGAAAATTAATTGGGCAGGCAACTAAAAAAACTAGAAAAAGATCAAATTTAAATACCTCAATTTAGCATCAAATTGGAAATCCTGAAAAGCAAAGGTGAGATTAATAGAATTGAAAGTAAGAAAACTACTGAGCTAATAAATAAAACTAGGAGCTGATTTTACAGGAGGAAAGCTCTAAGGTAGATGAGCCATTGGCTAATTTCATTTAAAAAAAGAGAAAGAAGAAAATCAAATATCCAGCATCAAAAATTAAAAAAGGTGAAATCATGAACAATGAAGAGGAAATTAAATCCATCATTGGGAAATATTTTGCCCAATTATGTGCCACTTAATCTAACAATCTGACAAAAATATAAATTACCAGAATAACAGATAAGGAAATGGAATGCCTAAATAATCCCATCTTAGAAAAAAAAATCGAACAGACTATTAAATTCAATAAGAAAAAAATCTCCAGGGCCAGATGAGTTCACAAGTGAGTTCTACCAAACATTTAAAAAAACAATTAATTACAGTTACTATATAAATTGCCATAATTCCAATACTATACAAACTATTTGGAAAAATAGACCAATCTTCCTAATGAATATTGATGCAAAATTTTTAAATAAAATTTAGCAAAGAGAATACAGCAATATATCACAAGGATCATACACTGTGACCAAGTGGGATTTATACCAGGAGTGCAAAGTTGGCTCAATATTAGGAAAACTAATAGCATAATTGACTGTGTCAATGACAAAACCAACATAAATCATATGAATATCTCAATAGATATAGAGAAAGCTTTTGACAAAATGCAGCACCCATTCCTATTAAAAACACTAAAGAGTATAGAAATAATGGGAGCTTTCCTCACAACGAAAAGCAGTATCTGTCTAAAACCCATCAGCAAGCATTATCTATAATGGGGATAAGCTGCAAGCCTTCCCAATGAGATCAGGAGTGAAGCAAGCATGCCCATTATCACCATTGTTATTCAATATTGTACTAGAAATTTCAACTTTAGCAATAAGAGAAGAAAAAGAAATTGAAGGAATTAGAATAGGCAATGAGGAAACAAAACTACCACTCCTTGAAGATGACATGATGATATACTTAGAGAATCCTAAAACTAAAAAACTACTTGAAATAATTAAGAACTTTAGCAAACTTGTAGGATGTGAAATAAACCCACAGAAATCATCAGAATTTTTATATATTACCAACAAAGCCAAGCAGCAAGAAATTGAAAAAAAAATCCATTTAAAATAACTGTAGACAATATAAAATATGTGGGATCCTACCTCCCAGGAAAAAACCTAGGAACTATATGAACACAATTACAAAACACTTTCCATACAAATGAAGTCAGATCTCAACAACTGGAAAGTTAGCAATTGTAGGCCATGCCATATGATAAAAATGACAATTCTGCCTAAACTAATTTATTTATTCAGTTCCATACCAATCAAACTACCAAAAGGATATGTGATAGAGCTAGAAAAAATAACAAGAAAATGCATCTGGAAGAACAAAGGTCAAGAATATCAATGGAATTGATGAAAATAAATGCAAAGGAAGGTGACCTAGCAATACCAGATCTTAAACTATATTTTATAGCAGTAATCATCAAAACTATCTAGTACTAGCTAAGAAATAGAGTGGTGGATGAGTGGAATAGGTTGGGTACACAAACACGCAGTAGTAAATGACCATAGTAACCCAGTATTTGATAAACCCAAAGACCCCAGGCTCTGGGATAATAACTGACCGACAAAAATTACTGGGAAAACTGGAAAACAATATGGCACAAACTAGGTATAGATCAACATCTTACACCATATACCAAAATAAGGTCAAAATGGGTACATGATTTAGACATAAAGGGTGATACCATAAGCAAATTAAAGAGTAAGGAATAGTTTACCTGTCAGATGTATGGAGAGAGGAAGAATTTATGACTGGATAAGAAATAGAGAGCATTATAAAATGTAAAACAGACAACTTTGACCATGTTAAATTAGGAAATTTTTACACAAACAAAACCAATGCAAACAAGAATAAAAAAGAAAGCAGAAAGCTGGGAAACAATTTTTACAGCAAGTGTTTCTGATAAAGGCCTCATTTCTCAAATATATAGAGAACTAAGTCAAATTTATAAGAACACAAGTCACTCCCCAATTGATAAATGGTCAAAGGATATGAATAGGCAGGCTTCAGATGAAGAAACCAAAGCTATCTATAGTCATAGGAACTGCTCTAAATCACTTTTGATTAAAGAAATACAAATTAAAACAACTCTGAGATACCACTTCATACCTATCAGATTGGCTAGTATGACAAAAAAGGAAAATGATAAATATCAGAGAGGGTGTGAGAAAATTAGGATTCTAATGCACTGTTGGCAGAGTTGTGAACTGATCCAACCATTCTGTAGAGCAATTCAGAACTATTCCCAAAGGGCTATAAAATTGTGCATGCCCTTTGATCCAGCAACAGCACTACTAGGTCCGTACCCCGAAGAAATCATAAAAAAGTAAAAAGGACCTACATGTACAAAAATATTTATAGCTGCTCTTTTTATGTTGGCAAAGAATTGGAAATTGAGGATTTGCCCATAAATTGGGGAATGACTGAACAAGTTGTGGTATGTGAATGTAATGGAATTTTGCAATAAAAAATTATGATCAGGCAAATTTCAAAAAAAAAAAAACCTGGAAAGACTTACATGAACTGATGCAAACCAAAATATGCAGAACCAGGAAAACAGTACACGGTAATGGCAACCTAGTACAATGATCAACTATGAATGACTTAGCTCTTCTCAGCAATACAATGATCTGACAATTCCAAAAGACTCGTGGTGGAAAATGGTATCCACAGCCAGACAAAGAGATGATGGACTCTGAATGTTGGTTAAAGCATACTATTTTCACTTTATTTTTTTCTTGTTTTTTCCTTTTGTTCTTTTTCTTCTTTCTTTCTTTCTTTTTTTCTTTCTTTCTTTCTTTCTATCTGTCTTTCTATCTGTCTTTCTTTCTTTCTTTCTCTTTTCTCAAAGACCAAACCTTAAATCCATTTCACCCTGGAGCTCATAGATTGGACCACAATAGGTCCCTGCCCAAGCACCACTTTTAAAGGCTATATTTTGGGCCCTCCAGGTTCAGAGTGAATGTCAATAGTAACTGTTTCTCTTTTGGCCAGCAACCCTGAGGGTCTTCCCCACCCAGTTTGATTTTTTTTTTAATTAGAGGGGCCATCCCTTGACTCAATTCTTAAAGAGGCCTATTCACTGAACGGTGTTACCTCACTCAAAGTGAGAACCTAAAAAGTCTTTAGCCTAAAAGGGCCAGGGCCTCCCATTGCATCCTGGGCCATCCCCAGTCCTCCTGATCAATATCTAGCTCCTGGATCCAGTTAGCTCTGGAGGAAAAAGTGAGGCTGGTAACCTTGCACAGCTCTCCCTCACTCGAATCAAAGTCAACTACAAGTCATGTCATCATTTCCCTGATGTCATAATCCTCTTCAGAAACAAAGGACAAACACAATAACATTATGGAAATATGTTTTACATGATTGCACATATATAACCTCTATCAAACTGCTTACCATTTTAGGAAGAGGGGAGAGGAAAGAGGAAGGGAGGGGAAAAATTTTTGAATTCAAAATCTAGCAATGAACGGTAAAAATTGTCTGTACATTAATTTGGGGGAAAATAAAATACTATTTAAAAATAAATAAAACAATTTTTTAAAAACTGTGTTGGTGGGGTTCCTTGCGATGTGATTTGTTTTGCAGCATTACTAATCAAATGTTTTATTTTGGTGAAAGTGACATGGCTCGGCATGGCCTTATTTCCTTTATCATTAACAATGATCTCCACTTTCCCATGCTGGAAAGACTCCCATTCAGGAATGATCTGCACCGAGATCACTGCCAGTCGTGGGTTTCTGACACCATGGCTGGGCCATCAGGCTCATGCTGACTAATTAGGACTCCCAAGGGCTGCTGCTACACTGAGTGAGACCCAGTGGATATTTTTCATGGCTTGCTATGATAGCCCACCCCACCCCCAAATCATTAGCAGACTGCCAGCTTTTTTGGTGATGGATCTCTCCAAATTTCGCAAGGGTGACCTTCATATAAGAGGAATGTTATCCATCCCCTGGCGGGTGTTCAATGTTTTCCTAGCTTGATAGGCCTTGCTAGAGCTTGTGCTACAGCCATTGCCTGCCATTGTCTGTAAGAGTCAAGAGTTAACTCTGCATCATAGTAAAGCATCAGCAAAATTTTTAGGAGAGGAGTTAATCATTAACAGAGCTTAAACTTAATGATGGTGCCAAAACCCACTCCAAACCAAATATGTAACGACATTCCTAACGCTGAAAGATCACTGGATTTGGAATCAAAAGAATTGAATTCTAGTCCTGAGGCTGCCGTTTACTTGGAGTGACCTTGGATAAATCCCTTTCCTTCTCTGAACTTCTGTGTCCTCATCTGACAAAAAAAAAATGAGGAGGTAAGAAGAACCGATGATCTCTAAGGTCATTCCCAGCTCTAACATTCTACGAGTCTGTATCAGAATAATCATTCCTGGTTATTGATCATGTGTCACTGAACCTTGTTTTGTTTCTGACACCATGAGAGTTTCTTACTCTTGGCAACAGATGAGGTGTCTTTTGATTCGACTTTTTCTTGGCTCATAATCATCTGTATCCTCCATGGCCCAGAGTACTCTAAGACTCAGGGCTCACACAGACTAGCTCTGAACTTGGGGTTTTGCCCCAAAAAGCCAGTTTCTTTCTTTGGTTCTTGCCCCCATCTCAGACTTTTATTATTGGGAATTGCCCTAATTAAAGTTAAATGTGGCTAATGTCTCAGTTTCCCCCAAGTGGGTAAAGGATCCCCAATTTCCATACATATGCTCAACGTATAATACGGGCATCAAGTATAGAACAACCCTTAATTCATTTGCCATATTAAATACATAGAAAGCAAAGGACTCACAAATGCAGAAAGATAAAGTTCTCAAGTCAGCCATTAAAACTCCTAGATTCCTAGAATGTAAACACATTTTGTGGGACTGATGAATAAACAATACATCAGACTTGCCCTGTCTGAGCAATTCAAAGCAATCGCAGGGTTGCCAAGGTCCAAATCTCCTCCCCTGGCATCATTTCAGTACTTTAGCTCCAGGAAGCTTCTTGGTTAATGATCCTCTTCCTTCTTCAAATAATGTGATGTGAAGAAAATATCTCTCTTGGTGGTCAGTCAGCAAATAATTGAATGCAACAGCTCTGGATCCCTTAAGAACTCTCAAACTTGTGAGGTAAGCGCCAAAGCTTAAAAATAAAAGCCTATTCTGGATATCTCTGATCTCTATACTATTTTCAAAAAGAAGAACCAGAAAGGCAGAAGAATGCCAGGAACTCATGATCCAGGAAATCCTTTCACTATCCTTAAGCTTGCAAACTATCGCATCTGAATATATCTCAACCTTGCAATATATTTCTTTGGAAAATGTCTATTACTCTTCATTGCAGAGATAAAAGGAGAGGAGGAAGGAACAAATACCCTAATGTCTCCTCCCGCTTAGGACTACAGATCTTGAATGGTAAGGGATCCAAGAGGCCATCGAGTACAATTTTCTTTTTGCACAGGTGAGGAAAGCAAAGCCCAGGAAAATTAAGTGACTAGTGGAGAGTTACAGAAGTAGTAACCATCAACAGATAGATTTGATCTTAGGTCTTTTAACTCCAGAATCAGTGCATTTCCACTGTAGCACACTGTCTCCTTGCTTTACTCTGATCTGAAAGTCCAAGGAAGAAAAAAGTGTGGATGAGGAAAAGACCAGTGCTGTTGAGTCAACTCACTTTTATGGACACTGAGAAAAAAGTGGCTCTTCCAACTTCACCCCATTATTCTCAGTCACCACACATTTTTGTAAGCAGCCCTGGTCATTGGGATCCAATCAGAGAGATGGCCATGTGATCTTGGCAAGCGACCCTTCTCATCAAATTGATCAGGGTCTCCCTGCTCATCATCCCTTATTACATATGTTTGTTTTAATTGATACAAGCTCTGATTTATTAAATACAGAGGCTATTTTTCTCCATAAAGTGTGAATTGCCTTTCTTTGTTATCCTTAGCACTCAGCACAGTGAATTGTGCCTTGTAAGCACTTAATCAATGTTTGCCGAATGATTGAAAATTCAGTTTTATTGGGCACAAAAAATGCCCGTCATCTTTCTCTGTTCCATTTCCTTGTGCACTCTAGGTAGCCAGGTTGTCAATACGCCGTGACAAGATACACATTCTGTATGTAGGGATATTTTCCTCACAAGGAAGCAATGGGATAGAAGATAGATGGGAGCAAGCCACAGCAGAAAATATAGAGGAACAGATGTGGAGTATAGTTCAAAGAGCCTTGGATTTGAAATCCAAGGACATAAATTTTAATCCCAGCTCTGTTACTACTTATATGACCATGAGCAAGTCAACTCCCCTATCTGGACTTTAGTTTCTTATTATATAAGGAGGTTGCATGAGATAATCTCCAAGGACCCTTCCCATTCCATATCCTAAGATCCTGCCCCTAAAATATTTCCTATAAAGTCCTTATCCTGGTGAAAAATGTTCCATCACTCCTCCCTGTCTACAGGAAAAAGTCCAAACTCCTTAGCTGAGCAATGGGAGTTGCCTTACTTCTCCCTTACTTATTACACATCATAATTCTCCAATCTTATTTCCATATAACTTAACAATATAAGATCTCTACTCCTGCTACACTGGCCCCCCACGTGTACCATGAATATTCCTACCTTTTCTCTTTTACCCATATAATTCTCCGTCCTTAAAGGCATTCCCCTTCACCTCCCTCCACTAATACAAATCCCGCTGATCCATAGACTTCCACCTTTATTTGTGACAGATTTTAATTCTAACCTTTAGTGACTCACCCACTGTGCCTATAGAATCAAACCAAAATTCATGAGGCAGGCAGGCCTTCAAGGCTCTCCATCATTGGACTCCACTCAATCTTTTTTAGCCAGTATCACCTAGCTCTTGTTCACACATTCTATGTGCTACTCACAGTTCCACAAACATACTTCCCAACCTCTTTGCCACTGCTCATTCTGTTATGCCTTATTCTTATTCATCTGATCCTATCTTAACCCACTTCCATCATTGCCTATAGAAATATTACCCTTCAGGCCAGGTGTGGTGACTTACACCTGTAATTTCTGCTGCTAGGCAAGCTAAGGCTGGTATCTCAGTCGAGCTGGGGAGGTCTGAACTACATGCAATAGTCTAGGGTGATCAGATTTCCACACTAAGTACAGTACCAAAATGATAACCCCTGGGAGCAAGTGGCCAGCAGGCTACCTAAGGAGGAACAAACAGGCCCAGATCAGAAACAGAGCAGATCAAAGCTCCTGTGTCAATTAGTAGTGGGATTGGACTTGTGAATGGCCACCACATTTGGCCACAGCACTTCTAGCCTGGGCTAGAGAGAGAGATGGTAAGGAAGAAAAGAAAAAAAGAAAGAGAGAGGGAGGGAGGAAGAAAGGAAGGAACAAAGGAAAGAAGGAAAGGAGGAAGAGAGGAAGGGTAGGAGGGAGAGTTGATATTATCTAATGCTGTGATCATTTCTTCTTTCTCTTTGTTCTTCAAGGACATAAACAGACCATTATGTGACTAAAGTTACAGCATTTGCAAACAAGTTCTACCTGATTTAGCCTAGAGAGGAAAAGACTCAAGAAGGAACGGATGGCTGGCTTCAAGTCCTTGAAGGGATGTTATGTGGAATACAGATTTGGTGAGCCCTGTTTGGATCCTGAGGACAGACCAAGGGGCAAAGGGCAAAAGTTACAAAAAAGGCAAATTTAGCCTTGAGATAAGGGAGAAAGGGAGGAAAGAAGGAGGAAAAGAAGAGATGAAGGAAGGAAAGGAGAGAGAGAGGAAGGAAGGAAAAAAGAAAGGAAGGAATGAAGGAACAAAGGAATGAAGGAGTGAATGAAGGAACAAAGGAAGAAAGGAAGGAAAAATGTGAGGGAGGGAGGGAGAGATGGAGGGAAGGAGAGGCAGAGGGAGAAAGGAGTGATACATAGTAGGAACTTGGAGATTTTTCTAGTTCAAATCTCATTTTTCAGATGAGAAAACTGAGACCCAGAGAAAGAAAGTGATGGCCTCAAGGATACACAACTAGTTAGTGGCAGAACTGGAAATAGATTATCTTCTCTCACATCTACATTCTTTGAAGGTCTTTGAGAAAAGTCAGGATGACCATTTGGTAATAACTTAGAAGGGATTGTTTTGGGGAGTACAGGTTGGACTGGTGGCTGTCAAGATTCCTTCCAGTCCAAAGACAGTATCATTCTATAATAAAAAATAAGGGAAGGGGCTTTTTTTGCTAACCTAGATTCAGCTTGAATTGTTGGCTCTCCATTTCACTTGGGACATGAGTTTCATTTTAAGTGATGCAAATACAAGTGTTGAGGAATAGAAAGAGCACTGCCTTGGGAATCCAGAGAGCTGAGTTCCAGTACAGACTGTACCACTAATTAGCTATGTGAGTTTGGGCCTTAGTTTCTTTATCTGTCAAATGATTAGCTTAGTCCAAATGACCCTTAAATTCCATCTGATCTCTATCATTCATGATTTTAAGGTTCCTTCTAGCTCCAATATGCTATGTGTAGCAGATGGAGTGGTGGATTGGGGCCAGCAATACTTGAGTTCAAATCCTGCCTTGGACATGTATTATCTGTATGGCCATGGGCAAGGCACTTAACCTCTCATTTTCAGTTTTCTTATCTGTAAAATGGGGATAATAATAGAGAGGAAAAGGCTCAGGAGGGGACAGAAGGCTACCTCCCAGGGTTTTCATGAGGATCCAATGAGACAATAAATGTAAAGAGCTTTGCAAATCTAAACATGCTATATAAATTCCAGTTCTAATCTTCATTGTTATTGATAGTGAATAGAAGAGACCTCGACCAAGAGAACTATCCAAAGTTCCATCACTTATCACTTCAGCGCTCTTTACTTTGATATCTTTGAACCATCTCTTAAAATGGGGGCCTGTGCCGCTCATGTTAATATATAACCAGAACTTCTGTTTCACAATATATCTCCTGGCATAAGTGAGGAAAGAACACGTTCTCCTGGGGATTTGAGGAAGCTGCTTGGGGAGGTGCTGTAAGTACCCATTTCTCTTTAGAAATGTACTAGTCCTTAGTCAGGATTCCACGGAATTTGACTGCAGTCCTTTCTATCTGGGATTTCATGGCATTTCAGCCCTGCCAGTCCACCCATGTCTTGTCCCTGAAAGGAAACTGAGTTTGTTCAGTGACCAGTTGGCCTCTGCCAGTCTTGGCAGAGATACTGGAGTGGTTTGCCATTTATATGTTTTACTCTAGGATGGCATTTCTGAACATTATCCTGATGGCACTGGGAAACTACTTTCGTAAAGGAAGAAACCCAAGTTTCAGAAAAGAGGGAATGAGGGAGAAGAGTGCTATGAGGGGGACCCTTGACTCCTGGGGCACATAGCCTTTCTTTTACATCATTGTTGGCATGGATGTTGCCAAAGAAAACACAGTTACCTGAGTGATGGATGATCGTTAGTGGGTGCCTGGTCTCAAATGTGTCCTGTAACTGTACAAAGAGGTCAACTTTGAAAAAAAAAAAGAAATTCAAATGTGCTTCTGGGTACCTTCATTCCCACTCCACATAGAACCAGAGATTCTAAGAAAGAATGTCAGAGCCATAAAGAATGTTAGAGCATAGAATGTTAGCACTGGAAGGGACCTTAGAACATAAAATGATGGAACAGAGATCATAAACTCTTAGAATAAGAAAGGAATTTAGAGCATGGAATGTTAGTTCTAGAAGGGGGTCATAAAACATCAAATATTAGAGCTGTAAGGCCCTTAAAACATAAAAGTTTATGATATAGGTTTAGACAAATACTTATTGAGTATCTAATATGTGGAAAGCAATGTGCTAAGGATAGAAAAAACAGCAGTCCCTGCTCTCAGAGTGATAAAGCTATAAAGGACCTTTTAACTCAGATTATTAGACTATGGAATGTGACAGCTAAAAGGGATTTTAGATGTCAGCTGAAACCCGGAAAGGGAAGTCACTGGTAGGAATAAGACTGGAGCCTGAACATAGATTTTTGTCAATGAAACAGCCACCTTCTTACTCGGGATAAGAAGTGGTCCAAAGTTACGGCACGAGCTATTCAAGTTAAGCATCATCGTTGTTGTTTAGTCACTTTTCAGTCATGTCTGATTCTTCATGACCCCATTTGGAGTTTTCTTGGTGCAGATACCAGAGTGGTTTGCCATTTCCTTCTCCAGCTCGTTTTATACATACCCTGGGTAAGACAGCTAGTAAATGTCTGAGGCCAGATTTGAACCCTGACTCCAGAACTGGCACTCTATCAACTACACCACCCAGGAAGGCATTTTGTAATGCAAGGGACAATGAGACTTTGGAGAATATCCTCAATACAGATTGCACAGTTTTCTTCACTGGAGATTTCCAAGGAATAAGAGGTGATGATGCATTTATGAAGAGGGTTCATTCATTCAATATTGAATGAAATATTGAATAATCATGCCATCAGTGGATAGCCACTGGCTATATGTGGGGAGGTGAGGTAACTATGAGATAAAACCCTTCGAGTGCTGTAGTTTACAATCTCTGGGTATAGACCAGACAGATAACAATTCTTAAGCAGTTCAGTCCAACATATGTTTGAGCACCAAGCTAAATAGAATTTGGGGGATAGTAAGTCCTATTGCCTCAAAGGGGAGAGATGACTGTGCCTTATTCTTAGCCCAGAAAGCTTCAAGGAGAAGCAGGATTTGGGATTAGATAGTACTTGTCTGGTTTGTAGAGTGAAAGGTTCCTTTGGGAAACTTTCCAGTTCCCATTAACCAAGAGATAAAAAACAGATATCTGATTGACAGGAAATCACTACTACAGGTAGTTATTATGCATGGTGTTGTGTGGAGTAAGCAAGACCCAGGGCTTGACCTCTGGGAGCCCTAGTCTAACTAAAGCAGTCTAAAGACAGACCTGCTCACTGAGAGGTAGAGCCAACAGATAAAGAGGATGCACATCCAAAACACTTTAACAGTATGCAGCAACAGTCGGGCGACCGTACTCGGTGGGGTGCTGAGGAAAGTGGAGGGAGTTAGATGCTTTTTTTCAAAAATTGTAGGATCGCAGAATTTGTATTTGGAAGCAACTTTATGAGTGATGTAATGCTAACAATACCAAGTCAAATTTATGTTGTCTTAAGGTTTCTACAGCTTTTTCTCGCAATAGTCATGGAAGGTAGGTTTTGTAAGTACTGTATTACTATCCCTCATTACAGATGAGGAAACTGAGTCTCAGAGAAAATCATTTTCCAGTGATCACACAACCTAGGTCAGAGCTGAGATTAAACCTCAAGCCTCTTGACCTATAGTTTCAAGGATATGTCAAGAATTAAAAAGGATTCAAGATCTACCTGTCATTAGAAGAGAAAGGGCTTGGCGAGTTCTTGACAGCCCTCTTAGGGAGAGCAGCATTCATTGTCGTAGCCTATAATTTAAAGAATCTTGAGAACAAGTTGACCTGAGACTGATGTGACATGCAGTAGACTAGGAAAGCAACTTAGAGATCTCCTAGTCCAACCCCCTCATCTTCCAGGTAAAGAAACTGAGGCCCTAGTTAGTGGCAGAACTGAAAATAGAATAGTGCCTGTCATACTAGCACTAGTAGTGGTAGCAGCAGTAGTAGTAGTAGAGGTAGTAGTAGTAGAAGCAGTAGCAGTAGTAGTAGTGGTAGTAGTAGTAGTGGTGGTAGTAGTAGTAGTAGTAAAACATAGACTCACTGGATATTAGAGCTAGAAGATAACTTAGAGCTACTCTAGTCCAGGGGTCCTTAACCTTTTTTGTGTAATCCCTTTAACAGACTGGAAAACCTCTGAAACCCTTCTCGGAAAAATACTTTTAAGTGGAAAAATAAAAAAATAGGATTACAGAAGAAACCGATTATATTGAAATATAGTTATAAAATCATTACCCTCCCCCCCCCAAAAAAGTTCAAGCATCCTAGCTTAAGAACCACTACTTTGGTCCATTCATCTCATTTTGTTTATGGGGTAACTCAGGCACAGAGAGGAAGTTATTTGCATAAAACCACATAATAAGTTTCTGGATTCTTAATACAGCATGCTTTTAAAATGATGCTTTATTGACACATTTTGTTTTGACACAAGACACACTTCTCAACAAAAACCATAACAAACATCATTAATGAAATATGTTGCACGAAAAATAATTTATTGACTGTTTGTAGGAAGGAGACATGCCCTTTAACTCTGACACTAAAGCCTGCTAATAATTCTGTCATATTGACTGAACTTTGTCGCCTCCCCATTTTTATCGTACTTGTATTGTTGCAGTCGCTGTTCCGTTTGTTTCTCTGACTCTTCTTTCTTTACTCTATGTTAGTTTATCCAAGTTTATCCACATTTCTATGGATTCTTCACATTTATCATTCTCTGTGCACTGACATACACCATGATTTGTTGAGTCATCCCACACTGATGGGCTCATATTTTTATTCCAAATCTTTGCTATCATAAATGATCCATCTCTGGATATTTTTGCGCAGCTGACTTTGCTGCAGTTAACCTCCTCAGGACATAGTCCCAGTAGTGGATTCTCTGGCTCAAACAGTTTAGCAATTTTTCTTGCATAATTCCGAATTGTTTGCGAACAGCTGAACCAATCCCCAGGGCCACCAGCAGTGAAGTAGCATTTCTTTCTTCCCACAGCCTCTCACCAGTGGGTTTTGAAGGCTTTTGCTGTCTTTGCCAGCAGGATGGATGTGTGGTGATGCTTCTGGATTGTTTCAATGCGTTTCTCAGATCATCGATGATTTTGAGCTATTTTCAAGGGGCTATTGATAGTTGATTTCTTCTTTAGAAAATGATTTGTTCATATGCTTTGATCCTTTGTTTACTATAATTATACAAATGTGAGCTATTACTATCGTCATCATTGGAGAATGTTCTCAATCTCATGGGTGTATCATTTCCCTACAAACTTGAGGTGCCTGGCTTTTATCAGAATATTTCACACAAAGATTTTTTCCATAGTCCTCATTCCTTTTAAATTCTGCCTCTTATGAGAAAGCAGCATAGAATAACGTAAAGAGCCCTGGGCCTAAAGTCAAGGACACCCGACTTCAAATCTGGCTTTAGACACTTAATAGCTGTATAGCCCTGGCAAAGTCATTTAACTTCTATTTCCCTCAGTTTCCTCCATTGTAAAATGGGAATAATCATAATAGCACCCACTTCGCAGAGTTGTCATGAGAATCAAATTAAATATTTTTAAAGCACTTGCCACAGTGCCCGGCATGTAGTAAGTGTTGTGTAAATGCTTAGTCCCTTCCCTCTTCTCCTTCTTTTTATTCTAGTTGCATTAATTTTATTTGTACAAAAGCTTTCTGAGTTTGACATGATCCAAACTGTCTGTTCTAGATTTTTGTTTGTTTTTAGCAAACATTTCTAGTTCTGAATTTTTACACACCTTGTAATATGAAAGAAATAACATCCTATTCTCCTTTTTATACTGAGATTGTTTATTCATTTGAAGTTTTTGAGGTATAAGATAGAAGGTGCTAAATATGAATCCATTTTTTGTTAGAATGCTTTCCAGTTTTCTCAATTCTCAACAATCCATCTCCTAGCTATTTGTATGACTCAGCTTACCCAATACTACATTGCTGTTTCTATTTTTTCTTTTTATCTTACTCATTCTTAGACATTTTTAATCCAACTCCAGATCTTTTTTTTACAATTACTGCTTTGTAAAATGGTATGAAATCTTATAGCACCACACCCCACACCCTCCTACTTTTTTTCTTTGTATCCCTTGATGTTTTATTACTTCAAATGAATTTCGTTATTATTTTGTCTACTTCCTCAATGTTTCCTTATTTGATTGGTACAGCATTAAATCTGTAGAGAGACTTGGGTTATATCATCATTTTTTTTTTACTCTTTTAGTGCAATCCATCCATGAACACAGAATCTTTCTCCAATTATTAGGATCTTTTATTTCTGCAAAAATTGTTTAATTGTCATAGTTAAATTAGTTTTTCAAGTATCTTGGTATGTTAATTCCCAGATGTGTGAGACATTTTGTTGTTACTTGATTGGGATTTCTTTTCCTATTTCTTCCTTCTGAATTTTGTTACAAACATATGAAAATTTATGCTTTCTATAGTCAACTGAGCCCTCACTACTATATGGCATATTTTACATTTTACTCTGATTGAATTCTTTGAAATGGCTATTCCAAACTTTCCAAATCCCTCATCCCTTATCCCTCAAATACTCCTTCACTGAGAAAAAAGGAGTTCATTGGCCATGTGCTCCCTCACCTCCTCTACTCCACAACTCAAAATCTGACCTTCTCACACCATCCCCTCCCAACTCTATCCTCCTAGGCTCCAATCTCCGAAGAGGTGACTTTATTTTGCCAAGGTCAAATCTTCTGCTTTTTTGTTTAATCTTTTAAAAATTTCTTTTTTGTTATGAATTTGTCAAGTATCAATAAATATGAACATTTCTTTATACAAAGAACAAAAAAAGAATACTGCATACCGTGAATCTCCATTGTGGACAACTTGTTTCTGCTTTATATTCCGCTTTTAACATGGTAGTTCCAAAACCATCTTACCCATCTGTGCCATCTTATGAGCTTCCTTCTACATTCTTCTGTTTATTGTTTCATGGTTCATCAAAACTCTTTTCTCTCTTTTCTTCCTTTTTTTTCACTTAATAGTATCTTTTTTCCAATTACATGTAAAGATAAGTTTTCAACATTTATTTTTATAAGATTTTGAGTTCCATTTCTTTTTCTCTCTGCCTCCCTCCCCTTACTCCTCTCCAAGATGGTAAGCAATCTGATATAAGTTATACATGCACAATCATATTAAACATTTTTCCACATTAGTCATGTTGCGAAAGAGGAATCAGAACAAAAGGGAAAAAAACATGAGAGGAGAAAAAGGTCTTTGATCTACATTCAGACTCCATAGTTCTTTCTCTGGACGTGGATGGCATTTCCATTATGAGTCTTTTGGAATTGTCTTAGATCATTGATTTGCTGAGGAAGGCTAAGTCAACCATAGTTAATCTTCTCACACTGTTGTTGTCACTGTATACAATGTTCTCCTGGTTCTGTTTACTTCACTCAGCATCAGTTCATGTAAGTCTTTCCAGGTTTTTCTGAAATCTGCCTGATCATCATTAAAGCATAATAGTATGCCATTGCATTCATATACCCCAACTTCTTAAGCCATTCTCCAACTGCTAGGCATCCCCTCAATTTCTAATTCTTTGCCATCACAAAAAGAGCTATTATAAATATTTTTGTATCTGTGGGTACCTTTCCATTTTTTATGATCTCTTTGGGATACAGACCTAGTAGTGATATTCCTGGATCAAAGGGTATGCAGTTTTATAGCCTTTTGGGCATAGTTCCAAATTGCTCTCCAGAACCATTGAATCAGTTCACAACTCTGCCAACAATGCATTAGTGTTCCAATTTTCCCACATCTTCTTCAGCACGTCTCATTGTCCTTTTCTGTCATATTAGCCAGTATGATAGCTGTGGAATGGTACCTCAGAGTTGTTTTGATTTTCATTTTGCTAATCAGTAGTGATTTAGAGAATTTTTTCATATTCTATTTCATATTCTTATTTCACATTCATATAGCTTTAATTCTGTCATCTGAAAATTGCTTGTTCATATCCTTTGACCATTTATCAACTGGGGAATGACTTGTAGTCTTATAAATTTGACTCAATTCTCTATATACTTTAGAAATGAGGGCTTTATGACAAACGCTGGTTGTAAAAATTGTTTCCCAACTTTCTGCTTTTCCTTCTAATCTTGGTTACATTGGCTTTGTTTATGCAAAACCTTTTCAATTTAATGTAATCAGAATTATCCATTCTCCATTTCATAATGTTCTCTATCTCTTGTTTAGTCATAAATTCTTCCATTTACCATAGATCTTACAGGTAAACCATTCCTCACTCTCCTAATTTATTTATGCTATCGCTCTTTATGTCTAAATCATGTACCCATTTTGTCTTTATCTTGGTATATGGTGTAAGGTGTTGGTTGATGCCTAGTTTCTGCCATACTGTGTTCCAGTTTTCCCAGCAATTTTTTTGTCAAATGTGAGTTCTTATCCTGGAAGCTGGAGTTTGGAGAGGAGATTTTCAACAGTAGATTACTATAGTCATTGACTACTGTCTTGTGTACCTAACCTATTCCACTGATCCATCACTCTATTTCTTGGACAGTATCAAATAGTTTTGATGATTGCTGTTCTATAATATAGTTTTAGATCTAGTACAGCTAGGCTACCTTCCTTCGTGTTTTTTTTTCATTTTTCTTATGCTTTTGATAACCATGCCCTTTTGTTTTCTCCAGAATTTTCCCCTTAATCATTCTTCCCCCCTTCCTCTCATTCTCAACCATTCCTTACCCTCTGGTTCTTTTCCATAATGTACAAATGTGAAAAATTGTGCCCATCATTAATAAAACAAAAACCAAAAATTTCACTTGACCATGCCATTCCCTCAATTATCATCTTGTAGCTTTTCTGCTTATCATAGCCAAACTACTAGAAAAGGTCATCTATATTTGTCATCTCCATTTCCTCAGCCCTAAGGCTATTGGATCCTGGTGGTTATTATCCAGTAACTCCTTCCTGTCCCCCAGGATATCATCTCTTCTTTTTCAATGAATTCAGTACCTTGTCTGCAGTATCCCTCTCCACCTCAACACCTGTTGTCAGACTAAGGTACTTCAAATGATATAGTGTTGTTCCCTCAAATGCACTAACCTTCCAGTTCCTCAGCGTGCTGAACTCCCATATCCTACTCCTCCACTCTACCTCAGCTATACACAGAGATGGTCACACCCTTGATTATGAATGGCATCACTCACAAGTGGTCTGGTAATAAAGAACTCCAAAGTTCCTATATCCAGTGCCAATCTCCTATTATTCAGTTTCTTCCTATGTGTCATGCTTCCCAGATGCATCCCTTGTTCTTGCAATGACCTGTAATCTCTCCAACCCTCAATATTTGCCATGTCCCTGATTTGATTACACCATCCTTCCTTCCCAATCTCATCCCCTAAGGGAGTCTGTAGAATTCTACATTCTCCTCTACTCTTAATTCCTTTGTACCTTGTTCTACCACTGCACACACTTAACCAAACACCAAAGCTGAATTACCTCTACCATCTGCCTCCTGCTTTCCTACTCATATGCTGCTGAACGGAGGTGGAAGAAGTCTTAGAACCATGGTGACTATACCCATTACAATATAGAATATAAGATAAATAACTTTGACATTTATGTTATCTAATCTCAATTAGACTTTCTCTATAAAAAGAAATCATTTTACTCCCCATGAGTGATTTTCTATTCCACTCTCCAAAATGGCTGATCCAAATCTACTTTCTTCTCAGGCTTTCAACAGTAATCCCTACCTTTCACCTGAAGCCCTAGCCTCATAATTTTTGTAAAAGAGAGTGAAGCAATTTAATTTCCTGGCATGGTGCTGGTATACTGTTGAGGCTTCACAGGAATGCAACAATGATATCAACACAACAGCCCTGCTGTAGTTTGGTAGGCAGCCTGATACCTTTTCTTTCCTCCTTCCCTTTGGAGCCTCCCAAACACTGAGCAAGCTCTGGCAAAGCATTCATTGATCTCAACATCTGTGTGTACATCCCTGGAAAATATACTGCCAAGGTAAGTGAACTTATCCATAGCATTCATAGTTTCTCCATTTACTATAACCGATGGTTCCATATATGGATGATACTGTACTGACTGGTAAAGAACCTCTGTTCAGGCCAAAATTAGCACAAGCAGCAGAGAATCAATCCATACTTGTTGCATCTCAGCCTCAGAAGCTACACAATCATCTGTGAAAAAATGTTGCACACCAATTCTTTCTCTTTCTCCACTTTAGTCTTGGCTAGCAACTTTACCAAGTTAAATAATTTACCATCAGCACAGTGGCTGCCCTTGGTGCCATTTTCATCTTTGTTAAAGGTATCTGATAACATTTCTGAAAACATCATGCTAAAAAGCATGGGAGCAATCATTCAACTCTGCTTCACTCCACTGGTGACTGGAAAGGGTGAGTGCATTGTCAATTATCCAGAACCCAGGCAAGCATGCTACCATGGAACTGTTGTACAATACTGATGAACTTCTTGGGGCAACATAATTTTGCCATGATCTTCCACAAGTCCTCATCACTGACAGTATCAAAGGTCTTGGTTAGATCAATGAATGTTGTATACAGCCCTCTTCTGCTTCTGACATTTCCTCTGGAGTTGTCAGGCAACAAACACCAGATCGACTATTCCTCAGCCTTTTCTGAAGTTACACTGCCTCTCAGATGGATGGTCATCTTCCAAATGAAGGATCAGCCTATTAAGGAGGACTCTGGAAAGAATCTTACCAGCAATGACTAAGAGAGAGACCCCCCCTGTGATTGTCATGGAACAACATTTCTCTTTCCTTTATAGAGATGGAAGGTGGAGGGCATCCTTGAACTCCTGGGAGATAAATTCCTTTTGCCAAATAACCTGGAAGATTTCAGTCAGCTTTTGTATGAGCAGTGGACCCCCTGCCTTGCAAATCTCAGCTGGAATAGAATCAGAACCAGCCACTTTGCAACATGAGAAGAACCTAAGGGCATTCAAAATCTCTTATTTAGCTGGAAATTCATCTAGAGAGGGATTGCCTTCAACCTAAGGTATATAGTCAATGGCTTCAACATTGGTTGATGACAATCTGTTGAGAATATTATGGAACCATTCAGCCCAGAATCATGTCCTTATCATTAATCAATGTGGCTCCATCAGTGCTGAGTAGTTGAGATGCACCATAGGTCTTTGGCCCATAAATAGGCTTCAGGGCATAGTAAAAGTCCTTTGGATTGTTACTATCAACATAAAACTGAATTTCATCTGCCTTTTCACTGAGCCAAGAATTCTGCATTTCTCCAAGCTATGCTTACACTTTACTTTTGATGGAGTTAAATGCTACCTTCTTAGAGATGGACAAACTATCCTGCTGGTAAACCCTGTGGAGTTCTTGTTTTTTGATTTAGTAACCTCTGAATTTCCCCACCATTTCATCAAATCAATCCCAATGTTTGCAGTGTTCTAGCCCAGATGAGAAAATGCGGTACTGTACACCAAATCTCTTGAAAGCTGCCCACTCCTTTTCTGCTCCACTGTTGCCAACCATGTACTGGCCCAGTTTTCCCTCCAAGTTAGCAACCAACTGTTCACACTGTGAGAAGTGTTCTAATCTGTTGACATTAAGTCTTCCCTTGGAGCCACCCCCTTTTATTGAATGAGAATGTTTAGCTTAGATAGGATAAGTCTATGATTGGTCCAGCACTCTGTGCCACATATCACCTCTGTCACTTTCACATCCTGTCTGTTTCTTCTCCATACAATGATAGTCTATTAAATGCCAATATTTGCTGCAAAAGTGTATCCAGGCAGTTGTATTGCATTTAGATAAACATAAGGCCGTGTTGATGATAAGGTCATGAAACACATAAGTCTTCAGTAGTAAGTGACCCTTTCTATAGCTGTTTCTGACTCCATTTCTCCCAGGGACTCCCTAATATGTCTGATAATCTGTGCCTTCTATGAGAGTGTTAAAGTCACCCAGAATTATAAACTTATCCTCTCGGCACATTGATGATGAGGGTCTTCGTAAAATTTTTCTTTGACATTATCAGGGTTCATCATGGTGGGAGCATATGCACTGGGGGTGGTAGCATGACACTTTCCTGAAAATGGCAATTGAATTGTCATGAGCCTCTCTTTTGCTCCTTTTGGGAGGCAAACTTGTTGACTAGATTAGATTCAATGGTGAAACCACTCCAGAAAAAATGTGTATCCAGCTCCAACTTCAGTAAGCTGACCTTCATTTGCCAGTGTTGTTTCACTCAGAACTGTTATTGGAATACCTGCTGAGTTCTCTCACAATGAGAGCTATTCATCTTTCAGATCTACTGGATTTCTTATTGTCCATAAGCATGAATATATTCCATGTACAAATGGTGAGAGGAATCATCTTTGCAAAAGTTTTTGTACACTTTTTTGTGTTTTAACCATGGGGCAGAATCCCTGCCTGCCGTGGTAAGCACACCAGGGTTAGGTTAGGTGAAGCAGACAATTTTGAGGGCACTTTTTCAAGCCACAGCAGTATGGTCCTTTAAAAAGGCTGCTCAGATATCCAGTGGCCTGCCAAATCCCACTGCTACTTCATTCTAAAGAGAAGATGACCCTATGTCCCAGGCTGCCTGAGTGCAGAGTTGTAACTATAGTTCCCAGTGTATCTGCACGTGCTGCTTCATCACTTGCCCATCACCACAGGACTTAGAGGTAGATAAAAATGGTAATATGGTATTGTTGATGTCTTTTGACTTCAACACAAATTGGATTTAAGTGAGGCACAGTTGTGTTGGCCTCATTCTTTCATTCCAGAAATTCCACCAGTCCAGTTGGAAGACAAACGTCAAGATTCCTGGAAATGGCTTGGGATGCACTAGATGACTTTGGTGTCTTTGATGTCTCACCAAGCTCTAAGCACTCTCATGGCCATTGGAACAAATTATTCATATCTGCTTACTCCACAGAAGAAGTCTTCACTTGCTTGGGGTAGACATCTTCCTAACTTACTAAGGGGTTTGAAGCCCATTAGTTACCCTCAACATGGTTTAGCACCTCTGCTGAAATAGTTTTACTGGGGTGTGGCCTCTATGGATGTTGCAATTTCTTAGGTGAGACTTGAGTGAAAGGTGAATGGCAAATGCGGATGAGCAGTCCCAAAAAGGGCTCAGTGTGCAAAACACAAAATCATATTTGAGTCAGCATGTGCCAAATTTTGACATGGGAATGATCTGCCACAACCAGTCCGCATAGGCTCATAACACGTGTGTGATCCATTAATACGCTGCATTTGAGCATGAAGTATTCGATATGAAGCTAAACAAGTTTGGGTGGCAGTTAGAATTGTCATGTTATATTTCTCTACATGTTTCATTTTGGCAATAAGTTGGTTTCCAAAAAAAATACAACTTTTAAAAAACCTGAAACCAATCAGTCACCACTCAAAAGAGTTTGCCATGTACTCTTTGATCCTCCTGGCTTTCCACAAACAAGACGCTCTCTCTCTTGGCCCCAGGCATTTTCTCTGGCTGTCTGCCAGGCATGGAATGCTGTCTCTCCTCATCTCCCCTTACTGGCTTCCCTGGCTTCCTTTAAGTCCCAACTAAAATCTCATCTTTTTCAGGAAATATTTCTCAACCCCTCTTAATTCTAATGTTATTATTCAGTTGTTTTCAGTCACATCTGACTCTTTGTGACCCTTGTTGAAGTTTTCTTGGCAAAGGTATGGAATGGTTTGCTATTTCCTTCTCCAGCGGATTTTATAGATGAGGAAATTGAGACAAACAGGGTTCAATGACTTAACCAAGGTCACACCACTAATAGGTGTCTGAGGCCAGATTTGAACTCAGGAAGATGAGTCTTCCAGACTCCAAGCCTGGCACTCTGTCCACTGAACCACCTAGCCACCCTTTAATTGTAATGCTTTCTCCTTTTTAATTATTTCCTACTTACCTTGTAATGTAGGTTGCTTGTACATATTTATTAGCTTGTTCTCTCCCCCATTAGACTGTGAGCTCCTTGAAGGCATGAACTGTCCTTTGCCTTCCTTTGTACCCCTGATGCTTAGCACAGTACCTGGTACACAGTAGGTACTTAATAAATGTTTATTGACTAACTACTATAAATAGAATTCTTTGTTATTAAACAAAGCAATTTAAAACTTGCTAAAATTTGAAATATTTTTTGTGTGAATCCAGGTTTTCTTCTGTAGTAGTCATAGAGACAAAACTTCAATCTTAATTAATGGTTGAAAAAGAATCCAATATTAATATTATCACTCACACTATATTTTCTCAAAATCTATGCAACCTCAAGTCTAGCCATCACATTAACCACTTTATTATGCTTATTAGTTTCATAAGTTAAAAATGTAAAGATTGTTAAGGATTTTGCCAATACTTAAATATGTTTCTTTATTATATTTAAATAGTTTCTGTTAAAATTATAATAAATTGTTTTATTTTAATAAAACAAGCTAAGAAAACTATACATAATATAGATACATAACATATACATAACATATACATAAGTATATGGCCTTAAATTGCAAAAGAACACAATAAATTTTTGTGGAAAAAGTAGGGGTGAAGTGTCACTGTATCAGATCTGATATACTGAATTAAAGTGAGAGATCAGTCCTTTTGGGGAGCCAGAGGGAGTGAGGGGAGAGCTATTCGAAAGCTTCTCTTAGCTTAGCAGCTGTAATGCCAACACGATACCCATAGCAGCTGCCATGAATATACAAGTGTATTTCCAGGGTTGGTTCACAAAATGTTATAAACTCTCTCCTCCAAGACAAAATCAAAATATTTATTCAGGACATCACTATTGAGATATTAGAAAGCAAGACTTAGCAAGGTACTCATCTCCAATTCAAGGAGTGCTGACACCCCTATGAGTAAGTTCCCCTGGGGAATTTCCTCCCTTCTCTCTCCTCCTGCAAGGGAGTTTTGCCCATCAAGCCTCCCCCCAACCCCCAGCAAGTTCCCCACAGAGCAATATAAATCTCCTTGCAAACAAAGACTGACTTAGTGCCGAGAAACTTGAATATCCAGGGTGCCTCAGCAATTAATTAGAAAATCCCTGTAGTCAGAGACTGATTAGCTCTGGGCCAGGGCTCTATGTGCCTATTAATGGACAAGGAATATCTTATATCCCATTAACCCTACAGTAGCTGACAAAGAAGATAGATCATAGCAAGGCTTATTCAGTCTGACACTAGATACAGCTTGCCGAATCAGTGAGAAGTTAAATTATTGGGTTTCCTTTTTCTTCAGTCTCTGGAGTCTGGTGAATATGTCCTGAACTATAGGCATCATTTCTCAGCATATTATGCCTTATGACATCAGACAGCTCTTGTCAGGCTCTCCACCTACAGGAACCAAGAACACCTTCCCTTATATAGTCTCAAGAATATGCGAAGTCTGCATATTCCTGGATGGTGCCACTGCAAGTATCTGTCTTTTCTCCTCTTTCTCCTGATGGTAAAGTCCTTTGTGCCCAGGCAAATGTTTCAGTTATAGTATTCAATCCTAGAAATTCTATTTAGGCATCATGGAAAATATAGTTAGATGGAAAATACATTCCTATGGATCCTTATTACATGAAGAAACTAATGAGTTGAAAAAAATCAAACTAGATTCTAGTCCTTACTCATCTGCTACTTAGTTCTGGGACCTTAGGCAAATCTCTAGGTCTCAGTTTCCTCATCGGTAAAATGTGGGTAGTACAATGGATAACTTCTTTTTTTAATTCCATATTTTATTATTTAATATTTTTTTAGTTTTCAGCATTGACTTCCACAAGATTTTGAGTTACAAATTTTCTCCCCATTTCTACCCTCCCCCCACTCCAAAATGGCATATATTCTGATTGCCCCATTCCCCAGTCAGCCCTCCCTTCTGTCACCCCACTTCCCCCCCATCCCCTTTCCCCTTACTTTCTCTTAGGGCAAGATAGATTTCTATGCCCCATTCCCTATATATATTATTTCCCTGTTGCATGCAAAAACAACTGGTTTTTTTGAGCATCTGCTTTTAAAACTTTGAGTTCCAAATTCTCTCCCCTCTTCCCTTCCCACCTACCCTCTCTAAGAAGGCAAGCAATTCAACATAGGCCACATGTGTATCATTATGCAAGACACTTCCATAACAGTCATGTTGTGAAAGACTAACTATATTTCCCTCCATCCTATCCTGTCCCCTTTTATTCAATTTTCTACCTTGACCCTGTCCCTTTTCAAAAGGGTTTTGCTTTTGATTACCTCCTCCCCCATCTTCCCTCCTTTCTATCATACCCCCTTTTTTATCCCCTTCCCCCTAATTTCCTGTGGGGTAAGATACCCAATTGAGTGTGTATGTTATTCCCTCCTCAGGTCAAATCCAACGAGAGCAAGATTCACTCAATCCCCCTCACCTGCTCCTTCTTCCCTTCCAAAAGAACTGCTTTTTCTTGCCACTTTTATGTGAGGTAATTTACCCCCATTCTATCTTTCCCTTTCTCCCTCTCTCAATATATTCCTCTCCCACCCCTTAATATTATTTTATTTTTTAGATGTCATCCCTTCATATTCAACTCACCCTGTGCCCTCTCCCACTCTCTCTCTCTCTCTCTCTCTCTCTCTCTCTCTCTCTCTCTCTCTCTCTCTCTCTCTCTCTACATATATATATATGTATGTATGTATGTATGTATGTATGTATGTATGTATGTATGTATATGATGCTGAGAAGGGTCTCATGAATTACACACATCTTCTTTCCATGTAGGAATGTAAACAAAACAGTTCAACTTTAGTAAGTCCCTTAAGATTTCTCTTTCTTGTTTACCTTTTCATACTTCTCTTGATTCTTGTATTTGAAAGTCAAATTTTCTATTCAGCTCTGGTCTTTTCTTTGAGAGCTTGAAAGTCCTCTATTTTATTGAAAATCTGTATTTTGCCTTGGAGCATTATACTCAGTTTTGCTGGGTAGGTGATTCTTGGTTTTAATCCTAGCTCCTTTGACCTCCAGAATATCATAGTCCAAGCCCTTCGATCCCTTAATGCAGAAGCTGCTAGATCTTGTGTTATCCTGATTGTGTTTCCGAAACACTCAAATTGTTTCTTTCTGGTTGCTTGCAATATTTTCTCCTTGATCTGGGAGCTCTGGAATTTGGTGACAGTATTCCTAGGAGTTTTCTTTTTGGGATCTTTTTCAAGAGGCGATTGGTGGATTCTTTCAATTTCTATTTTACCCTCTGGCTCTAGAATATCAGGGAAGTTTTCCTTGATAATTTCTTGAAAGATGATATCTAGGTTCTTTTTTTCATCGTGGCTTTCAGGTAGTCCAATAATTTTTAAATTTTCTCTCCTGGATCTATTTTCCAGGTCAGTGGTTTTTCCAATGAGATATTTCACATTGTCTTCTATTTTTCATTCTTTTAGTTCTGTTTTATAATATCTTGATTTCTCATAAAGTCACTAGCTTCCACTTGCTCCAATCTAATTTTTAAGGTGGTATTTTCTTCAGTGGTCTTTTGGACCTCCTTTTCCATTTAGCTAATTCTGCCTTTCAAGGCATTCTTCTCCTCATTGGCTTTTTGGAGCTCTTTTGCCAGTTGGGTAAGTCTATTTTTTTAAGGTGTTATTATCTTCAGTATATTTTGGGTCTCCTTTAGCAAGTCATTGAGTTGTTTTTAATGATTTTCTTTCATCACTCTCATTTCTCTTCTCAATTTTTCCTCTACTTCTCTTACTTGCTTTTCCAAATCCTTTTTGATGTTTTCCATGGCCTGAGACCAGTTTATGTTTTTCTTGGAGGCTTTTGATGTAGGCTCTTTGACTTTGTTGACTTCTTCTGGCTGTATGTTTTGATCTTATTTGTCACCAAAAAAAGATTCTAAAGTCTGAGTCTGAGTCTGTTTTCGCTGCCTGTTCATGTCCAACTACTTGACCCCTGAGCTTTTTATCAGGGTATGACTGCTTGTAGAGTAGAGAGTATTTCGTCCCAAGCTTTAAGGTCCAAGAACTGCTGTTTTCAGAGTTACAGCAAGCTCTGTTACACCAGCACTCCTCCTCCCCCAAGAACCACCAACCAGCACCACAACCCAGATCCAAGCAGGGTAAAGCAAGCTCTGCATTCCTGCTCTGATCCACCACTTAATTTCTCCCATGGGGTGGACCTGGAGCCAGAAGCAACTGCAGCTGGAGCTCTGGAAGCCTCCGGAGGAGCTTCCTGCTGCAGCTATCACCATCACCACACCACTACCCCCAGGTCCCACTGCTCTCAAACCTGCTCTGTTGTCTTTGGCGTTTGTGAGTTGAGAAGTCTGGTAACTGCCATAGCTCAATGATTCAGGGCCCTACGGCCTGCTCTGCCCAATTTCTGGTCTGGTTGGTCCTGGTGTGGCCCATGCTTGGCTGTGCTCCTCTCCTAGCACCATGCGATAGTCCCTTCCCAGCAACCGTCCAGGCTGTCCTGGGGAGGAGCCCTATTTCCCTCTTCTATTTCGTGCATTCTGCAGCTCTAGAATTTGTTCAGAGCCATTTTTTACAGGTGTTTAGAGGGAGAGCTTAAGCAAGTCCCTGCTTTCCAGTCATCATCTTGGTCCTGTCTACAATGGATCACTTTTTGAGGTCCTTTACTGCTATTCTCTTCTGTATTCTAAGATCCTGACACTCTAGCTCTGACATTCTATGCAGCTCTGTGACTCTAAGGACTCTAACATTCCAATATTCTAATAATCTATACTTCAGCGTTACTACATTAACAGTCTTCCTCAGATACCCCATTTTATTCTGAGGATAAATCTGACCTCTCTGCCAAAAGAAGCATGAGCTCTGGCAAGTACAATGATGTTGGAAAAGTTTCTAGGAGAGCCCCAACAACAGAATGTGAGTCTGTGGAGACATTAATCACCCGAGGGCTGGCCACCAGGTAAGGAACATTTGGGGTCACAGCAACTAAATGAAGACCATCTAGGAAGGCACAGAGGGATTTTTTGAGGAAAAACAAATTTAAATATTTTATTTCAATTCAACAGACAAATCCAGTAAAAGTTCTTTGTAAGTATAAAAAAAATTAATTTATTTTATGGAATAAAACAAGCATTTCCATAACATAGTAAAATCAAAAAATGTGATTGCACATGAAACTGCAAATCTGCTATGTACAACTTGCTATTCCCTTCAAATACATAGCAAAATTATCATGTAATACTTTTTGTCCTTCCTTTCTTCCCTCTGCCTGCCCTGTAGCCCCGACTCTAGAGATGGCTACCATTGGACAGAAATAGATATACAGACGTAGATATAGATATAGACACGCATATGTATGTATGTATAGATATATATGTATGCATATATAAAATACACATACATATATACATATACATATATATTGTGTAAAATTACTATATATATATATATAAATTCTTTCTCTGGATGCAGATAGCATCTTTCTTCATATGTCTTTTATAGTTAATTTGGGTATTTATAATAGTCAAAATAACTTATTCACTCAAAGGCGTCCTTAAGACAATATTGCTCATCTTTGTTTCTCCAATGTGGGGCACAGGACTTTGGACATATTAGTCACTTAATAAGGATTCATCGGCGTTCATCGAATTGAATGTTGAATCACTGATTCACTTCTGACAACCAGATAATCTCTCTCCTATTCTTTCACCCCCTGCAGATATAATTTCTATCAAAATGTCATCTTCCCTCTACATAGTTTTCATATTTGTTGGACTTCCTGCTACTGCTCATTGTTTTCCTGGTACTCAGCATGAAGGTCAAGGTAATGACGTCAATCATTCTCCCCCAAGGAACTCAACCTTCTATGAGATGTCCACCAATAATGCTGACTTTGCGTTCAACTTGTATAGGAAGCTGGCCTCAGAGAACACTGGGAAGAATGTTTTCTTCTCCCCGGTGAGTGTGTCCTCAGCCTTTGCTATGATGTCCCTTGGGGCCCGATCAGACACACAGACTCAGATCCTAGAGTGCCTGGGCTTCAACCTCACGGAGACGCAAGAGGAGGAAATCCACCGAGGTTTCCATCACCTTATCCACACCCTGAATCTCCCTAACAAGGAACTCGAATTGAAGGCAGGAAATGCCCTCTTCATTCAAAAGCAGGTAAAAATTCTCACCCAGTTCACAACGGATGTCCAGAAGCTATATGAGTCAGAGGCCTTTTCTACTGACTTCTCAAATGTTTCAGCAGCCGAACAGAAGATCAATAATTATGTGAAGAAGAAGACCAAAGGGAACGTTGTAGACTTGATCAAAGATCTTGTACCGGAAACTTACATGATCCTAGTGAACTTTATTTTCCTTAAAGGTAAGGACCTTTACATAGATAATTGTGGATTCCAAGTTTAGTTTCCCAATACTTTTTTTTTCATAAGACACATCACAGTAGAGGAAACAATTTCCTTGTCTTGACACCTGAGAGAAGATGAACTAAACTATTGAACTTCAACACATGCTAGCTGGGTGGTGCAGCCCTGGACTCAGAAAGATTAATCTTCCTGAGTTCTAATCTGGCCTCAAACACTTACTAGCTGTGTGACCCTGGGCAAGTCCCTTAACCCTGTTTGCCTCAATTTCCTCATTTGTCAAATGAGCTGGAGAAGGAAATGGCAAATCACTCCAGCATCTTTGCCAAGAAAGCCTCAAATGGGGTCATGGAAAGTCTGATGTGACTGAAACAACTAAACAAAAACATTAAGTGTAAAATTAGGAAGTCCCAGCCTCTCTGGGTGTTGGTTTCCTTACCTGTAAAATGAGGAGGTTGAACTAGATTGCCTCTAATGGTCTTTCCTCATCTAAATCTATGTTCCGATGATCTATAAAATACAGATGATGATGCTTGGACTTCACCAGAGTTGTAAGGAAAGCAGTTTGCAAAACGTAAAGGGCTATAACAACGCCAACCGCTTTAGTGTTGTGAGGGCGATTAGTTGGGGGAAGAGCAATGTGGTGTAACAGAGAGCCATTAGACAACCAGCCTTAGAATTGGCGAAAGCTCTCTTCAAGCACCTCCTCTGACATGTACCTACTGTGCAACTCTGAACAATTATTATTCCCCACAGGAGAAAGACTGAGGCTGGAGAAAAGAGCTTCCTCTCTGGCTTCCTTGTATTAATTTGTGATATAGATATAAAATATAGTGTAATATATATTTATATATTCTCTACCTAATTATTTACATTTTATCTTCCCTCAATCCAAGCTCCTTGAGAGAAGGATAGCTTTCTTTGTAGCATTTGTAGCCTCATCACCTAGAACCACCATTATCATGGCACTTAATAAATGCTTGCTGATTGATTGGATATATAGATTTGGGAGTCATCTGCACAAAGGATGCCTAAGTCGATCCATGACAGATGATAACATCACCAAGCAAGAGAGTATATATAGCCCAGAACATAGCTTAGTGCACACCCTCACTTATAGGGCGTGTTATGGAAAAGAGACTAAGAAGGAGCAGCCAGACCAGGAGGAGGAGAACCAAGATGTCATGAAAACCTAGAGAATAGGCAGTATACAGCAGAAGGAACACTATCAAACAATACAAAGAAATCAAGAAGGGCCAAGATTGAGAAATAAATTCTCCCATTTGGCAGTTAAAAGATTATTGGTGACTTTGTAGAGAGTATCTAATTTGAGTGATGAAGTTAGAAATCAGATTGCAAAGGGTAGAACAGGAAGTGGTGGCAACAGATGCAGGTTTTCTCAGGAGTTTGGTTTCTGTGAATGGGAAGTAGAGATATAGAATGATAGGAAAGTGGGGTGGAGAGAAAGGTATTGAACTTCATGAGAAAAGATGGAGAATGACCTTTTGTTGTCATTCACTCATTTTTCAGTCATGTCCAACTCTTCATGACCCTATTTGGGGTTTTCTTGGCAAAGATACTGGAATGCTTTGCCATTTCCTTCTCCCACTCATTTTACAAGGGAGAAAACTTAGGTAAACAGAGTTAAGTGATTTGCCTAGGGCCATACAGCTAGTAAGTGTCTGAGGCCAGATTTGAACTTAGGAAGATTGAGTCTTCCTGACTCCAGACCCAGCACTGTATCCACTGTGCCACATAATTGCACAAACTAGTGTTGTGACGGGGTGATAAATATGGAGTGAATTTCAAAGAAGGAGAGATTGCTGAATAATGGTGGTGAAGGAAAGCAGTGGCGGGGGAAGAAGGAGTGTTCCAACTCCCACTCCAGGACCAATACATCAAGAACTCTGAGATGACCATTAAATTCCTTTCCGATTTTAACATCCTATGGTTTGATGAATCTGGCTTCTGTCATTTACTAGCTGTGAGCCTCTCTTCACTTTTCTGAGCTCCAGTTTTCTCATCTATGAAACTGGGATAGCAATACATGTCCCACCTCACTCATAGAATTCTTGTGAATAAAGTACTTTGAAAATCTTAAAAAGCCCTTAGAGAAATGAGTAGTGACAATATTATTATCTAAGGTCCTTTGCTGGCTCCAATCTACCCTGATTGGGTTGTTGTGGAACTACAAATCTCCTTCCCCAGGAAGTGCAATGATCTATTTTCTTTGTCCTTTAAGCCAAATGGGAGAAACCTTTTGACCCTCTGGAAACCAAGGAAAACGGCAACTTTTACAAGAGCCAGTCAGATGTGATGAAGGTTTCCTTCATGCACCAAACTGAAGAACACTTTTACTTTGTGGATAGGATACTGAACTGCACTGTACTTCAGATGGACTACAGTAAAAATGCACTGGCCATTTTTGTCCTTCCTGACCAAGGCCAGATGAAGCCACTGGAGGACACTCTAATGTCAACAACTCTGAGGAGATGGAACCACTTGCTCCAAAAAGGGTAACCTCCTAAAGATGGAGCAGTTCTCGTTAGAACATAAGTGCCAGTACTGGAAGGGACAATCTGGGATGTGATAGCTGAGTACCTGAAGGCTCATGCCTTCTCTGGTCAGCTCAGTCTAGATCTCACTGCCTGAGTTAGCAGTGAGGCTTTCATGCCTGAGTCAGTATGGCATAGTGGATTCAGGGAGTCCTGGACTCTGATTTTGCCTTTGTCACTTACTAGTTCTCTGACCCTGGGAAAGTCACAGTCTCTCTGACATTCAGTTTCCTCATTCATAAAATGAGAGAAAATTGGACTTGATGTCATCTAGTGCTCCTTTTAACTCTAAATCTATGGTCCTTTTATCCAGGGGTGGAGGGGGCATAAAACTTCACTACATGTGACCCTAAAGGAAATATCATTCTCTGCTCTGGCTAGATTTAGAATCCAAGGACTTGAGCTCAAACCTAGCTCTACTACTGCTATTTGACCTGTTCTGGCTTTTTTTTATTTATAGTTATCCAATTGTGTTTCTCATCTCCCTAGTAGACTGTCATTTCTTTGAAGTCAAGAGTATGCAATTCCTTTCGTTTTTGTCTCTCTAGTCAAGCATAGGGTCTTGACTCAAGTAGGTACTCTTACACATGCAGTTATGCATGACTTAAAGACTATGATACTACACTAAGTACACATTAAGCATATACTGTGTGCTAGGCACTGGGAGAGAGTTAAAGAGTGAATAAAATTCAATGTGTCCTCAAACACCCTTTCTGCTCTCCACTCCTTAAAAGTGTTGCCTATTAGAATAGAAACCCATTGAGGACAAGAATTGTATCACTTTTGTATCTGTAGGCCCAGCACTTAGCACAGTGTTTGGCACATAGTGTTTAATAAACAAATTTTTAAATAATTTTTTCTCAAGAAGCTTATAGTCAAACAGGAGTATATAATATATGAAACACTACAAAACAAAATATTATTTAAGGTACCAATGAAGGACTTTGTCAGGTCTGAGTCAGGAGAAAGTATTTCTTACTGAGGGGAATATGGAAGACTTTTTATAGAGCAAGTAACATTTAAACCAGGCCTTCAATGATAGGTAGGAATTCAACAGAAAAGTGAGGAATTGAGTCCCTTTGTCAAATGGAGCCAATCATCTCTTCCCTTCCAGACTCTTGGGAATATTATGAGGAGCAAAGGAAATAATGGGTGTGAAAAAGCTTTGGAGACCTGACTTTCCTTTAAGGCCCACTTTCCCTTTCCTACACCCCGAGCCTGTCATTTCACATGTTTCAGTCTTTGGAAGCTCTAAATCATATGAGAATCTTTCCTAAATGGGTTGTGCTACCTCTCTGAGTGACTTACTTAGCAGTTCTGCACCCACCACTTATTCCCAATAGAATGTCTCATCTCTGCCAGTGAGACTCCCAACATCAGGAGTTTGGGTGAGGATAGCAGGTCCTGTGACATTGGAGGCTTGATCTCTTTTTCCCTCTCTTTAATAGGCTAGTGAATCTGTATGTTCCAAAGTTTTTCATCTCTGCCTCATACAACCTGGACACCATCCTCCCAGGAATGGGAATCCAAGATGCTTTCACTAACCAGGCAGATTTTTCTGGTATCTCAGAGCATTACAAACTGAAGATTTCAAATGTGAGTTGATCATTTGTAGTAGATTCCTTTTAATAGGCATAATATAGCCTTCCACATCAATTTTAAAATTCTATTAGCATATTATGGGAGAGATGTGTATAGACAACAGTTCCTGTGAAAAAGATCGTGGAGGTTTTATTTGACTGTAGGCAGTTATATGCTGGAACCAGCTTGAACCAGCCCAGAAAAGCCAAAGTTAGATTTTCAGTGGGAGCATTTACACCTTGAAAACTGACCCACACTACAAGTCATATCTTGTTTTATTGTTTTGTGGATTTTTAGACTTAAGAAAGTTATAGAGAAAATGTTAATGTTGTTAATATTGTTAATTAAAAATGTTAATAATGTAGATTAAACTTGAATGTGCACATTTTGCATTTTTGTTTTGTTTTCAGAGCTAGTTGTTAAACATATACCAGCACACAACTGGCTGCAAACTTCCTAAGTGTGAGGAGTGTGACAAAGTGATAAGAAAACTAACTCAGTCTGAGTTTGTACTGATAGGAGGCTAGTGTCCAGAATGGAGGAGACTGTAGTCCTCCTGTTCTCGTACCTTAGCAGACCGCAACTACACTATTTTGTTCAGCTTTAGAGCCCACATTTTAGAAGGAAGATTGACAGGCTGGAGAGCATCCAGGAGAGGGGGGACCAGGACAGTGAAACTGCTGTAATATTTACAAATAATCATGTTTTTCTTGGTGTGTTGGAAAGAAAATTGCATTTAAAATCTAAAAACTTTAATTTGAATCCTGACTCTGCTACTTATTACTTGTGCTGTGACCTTAAAAATCATTTAGATGAGTCTTGGTTTCGCAGAATCAGAGAACTGGAGAGTTGGAAGGGACCTCAGTGACCACTGAGACCAAACCATACACTCAAAAGGAATCCTTGATACAGCATAACCACCAAATGATATTTTCCTTTGTGTCTTCAGAGGGTTGTTCTTAGGCATGTCCCATCTCTCCTAGGCTTCCTTTCCCCTGAAGCAGTTTTGGTCCACAGGATCCTACCCCTCTGTGTTCTGATCCCTTGTTTTCCTTTGATCTAAAGGGCACGTCAGGCAATGCCCAGATTTAGTCTCTCCTTTATCGCAAACTCTAGGAGAGAGTGGTCACTCCTCCCCAGATTTCCCATCATTTTCATGCCAGTGACTAGTTTCTCCATTAGTGAGAATCAGGTGCAAAATGGAATTTCCTCTACCTTTACAAGAAGGAAAGGGGCACTGAGGCAAGATGCTATTAACAACTCTGTCTTTGATTGAGAGTTCCAGCAAATGTCTGGATCAGGGGTGGGGAACCTGAGGCCTCAAGGCCACGTGTGGTCCTCTGGGTCCTCAAGTACGGCCTTTTGAATCCAAACTTTACAGAACAAATCCCCTTAATAAAAGGATTTATTTGGTAAAACTTGGACTCAGTCAAAAGACCATACTCAAGGACCTAGAAGGCCACATGTGGCTTCAAGGCTGCAGGTTGCCCACTGCTGGTCTGGACAATTTAGTTCTCCCACTACAGTTGTATCAAGCCTCTGTGCCAGGCTTCTCACCCCCCTCAAACATTTCCTCCTTCTGTCCAAGTGGTCTATAGTATACTACAATGAGAAAATCTCTTCTCTTTCTCCATTTACTCTAATATTTTATTTGGTTTCTCATCTATAAAATGAAAGGGGCTGGAATAGATTTCCTCTGCATTGCCATCTTATTGTAAACATTATAAATGCTCTATAAAAATCCATTCTTAGGCATACCCTTTGTTCTATATTCATGATTTTTCTTAGGATCCAGACCTGGAAAGGTCCTTAGAGGTCATCTAGTCCCATTGCCCCATTTTACAGATGAGATAAATAAGGCCGAGAGAGGGGAAGTGAGAAACTTCACCACAGGTCACACAGGTGAGCAGAAGTGAGATGTGAACTGAAGCAGAATTGCACAGACAGGAGATAGGACAGTCAACTTGCAGGCAGGAAGAGCTGAGTTCAAGTCCAGCCTCAGACACTCACTAGCTACTAGCTAGTGTGACCCTGGGCAAATCATTTAACCTTTCTGTGCCTCAGTTTATTCATCTGCAAAATGAAAGCATTGCACTCAATGGCCTCTATGGCCCCTTCTAACTCTTTGAAACCCAGATGCTCTGATTCACATTCCAGGGCTCTCTTTACATCCTTACCTTATTCTGATGTTTAGCTTAGAGCCCATTTGGAGATTGCTCTTTGTGGGGGGGGGGGGGGGGCGGGGGGTGGAGCAGCAGAGGGAAGGTGGGCGAAGGGGGATGAAGGCTGTCATAATAGCTGACATCATCATATTTGCTTTTCCTGGACAGGTGGTTCACAAAGCTGTGTTAGACGTTGGAGAAAAGGGTACCGAGGCTGCAGCTACCACAGAGTTAAGGATGGAGCTCCGGTCAGCTTCAGTTCACTCTGGTGCTTTGATTGTCTTCGATAGGCCCTTCCTCATGATGGTTTTGGATAAAGCCACTCGAAGCATTCTCTTTCTAGGAAAAGTGGTGGAGCCAATGGAAAAGTAGTTGTGTAACTGCTCCTGGTGAACTGCCTATCATTATTAAAATGGAAAATAAATATGTATTATGGCCTAAAGTGATTGGTATGTGTAATGCAGGGGAGTCTAGATGAAAAGCATCATCTCACACAGAAATAGCGTTAACAAACTTTGTTACTACTCTCAAGAGAAGGATAAAAATAGCTGCTAACAGGGGTGGTCTCAGTGTGCGGCCTCCAAGCCCACAGAGGGTGTCACATGGCAAGGACTATTCCTGCTCCAGACAAAAACCTGAGACACTCAGAGTTTGACTTGATATATTATTTGCAACAAACAGCCAGCCTAATACCAGTAAGAAAGAGCCCTGTTATCTATAGTACCAGTAAAATGAAAGTATTTTCTAAATTACCTAATAAGGTGGGAGAAATACAGAGCAGGGAAATCAGAGAGGGAATTAGAAAAGTTAACCCTAACGGTATCATTCCAGCAAGAGCCTGAAATAGGGTGCTGAGGATATACCAGTAAAAACCATTTTGCAACAGCTCACAATCAGCACCCCCCTCCAGCAATTCCATTATGCAGATTAAAGGTCTCTTGTCTGAAGTCTCTAAAAGGCAGACAGTGAAGGAAACAGTAAGCTGGTACTGAGTGCACTGTGACCCACATGATGATTTCTGTACCTGTCTTTCAAAGGGGCAGGGTTTGGAAGGCATTTCTGATATGCCCAGCAGGTGTTTTTTGGAGTTGGTGACATCTATCTGTTGCTAAAGTAAACTGCTGCTGCTTTCTTTGCTGAGCTAGGTGCAGGAAGGAATTGAGTGCTGTTAGCTTCCCAAAGCTGTATCTGGCCAGAAAACACAACACCAAGAGAGTCCTGCAAAAAGCAGGACCACTTCCATGGTGCTCCTGGATCTGGTTGCCTTCATTATATGGGTGATGGCCAGGCTTGAAAGTCAAGGAGAGAATCAGACAGGTCAAAAGGAAGACAATGAATAGTTAGAGCATCCCATCTGGTTCCCATCTAGTGTCCAGTGTTACCTGTGGAAATAAGCAATGAAGGGTGCAGGCCAGAGCCTAGGGCTCTCCTCACCAGCAGCCCACCTCTTCCCTTCTAATTCTAGTCACCTTCATTCCTATCAGACTGTCCAGTAGGCAGGATCCACAATGTCTCCTCAGTCTCAGCTGGAATTTATTTATTAACACATACTAACTTCCACCAGATTACTCCCTTGACTTTACCTAGAATTGTCTGTGATCACTGTTCCAGCTTATTGTATGGTCCCAATAGGTTCCTTGAGCTGTAGATTGGCTATTCCGCAGTGAATAATTGGGACCTTGGGCAGGTCACCGTCAAAGATGCCTGGTATGCTACCTGGATTATCAAGACATGACTGGTAGGAATCAATGCATCCAAGTTGGTATCAGCTCCACCCTGGCTGGTGGGGCCTAATGAGTAAATCATCTGCCATCCTGCTGGATGTGACCTAGGCAGAAAAGAGGAGGGTGAGTCTGGGTGTGTGGCCATTGGGTTATCCACCACCTGGTGTAACATAGCGACTCCCTTCCCTCCACCCCCTGGTAATGAGTCAGCTAACATCCAAGAAAATGAAGACGTACAACTCGATGGTGCAGTGGATAGAGTCAGGAAGTCAGGAAGACCTGAGTTCAAATCTGGACTCAGACAATTACTAGCTGTGTGACCCTGGGCAAGTCACTCACCCTTGTTTGCCTCAGTTTCCTCATCCGTAAAAAGAGCTGGAGAAGGAAATGGCAAACCATGCCAGAATCTTAGAAAAGAAAAGAAAAAAAACCTACATGGGCCCATACAGAGTTGGATGTGACTGAAATGACTCAGCAACGGTCATAGAAACTTATTCTTGCAATGGATAGAAGTGTTCAAAGCAGGGGAAAGGGGAAAGAAAAGGGGGGGTGGTATAAGGGATAAGGGATAAGATTGAAGGAGGCAGTGGTCAGAAGCAAAACTCTGGTGAAGAGGGACAGGGTGAAAGGAGAGAGAAAAGTGCATATATGGGGAAATAGGATGGAGGGAAATACAGTTAACAATCATAACTGTGAATGTGAATGGGATGAACTATCCCATAAAATGGGAATGGATTAAAAGCTGGAATCCTACAATATGTTGTTTACAAGAAACACATTTGCAGCAAAGAGATACACACAGAGTAAAGGTAAAAGGCTGGAAAAGAATGTGTTATGCTTCGGCTGAAGTAAAAAGAAAAAAAGCAGGGCTAGCAATCTCAATCTCTGATGAAGCAAAAGCAAAAATAGATCTAATTAAAAGAAATAAGGAAGGAAACTACATCTTGCTAAAAGATAAAATAAACAATGAAGTAATATTAATACTAAACATATATGAATCAAGTAGTAAAGCATCCACATTCTTGGAGAAGAAGTTAAGTGAGTTATAGGAAGAAACAGACAGCCAAACTATACTAGTGGGGGACCTCAACCTCCCCTTCTCAGAGCTAGATAAATCTAACCACAAAATAAACAAGAAAGAAGTTAAGAAGGTGAACAGAATTTTAGAAAAGTTAGATATAATAGACCTTTGGAGAAAATTGAATGGGAATAGAAATGAATATAGCTTTTTCTCAGTAATACATGGCACCTACACAAAAATTGACCATGTTCTAGGGAATAAAAACCTCACAATCAAATGCAGAAAGGCAGAAATACTGAATGCATCCTTGTCAGATAACGATGCAAGAAAAAATTACATCTAATAAAGGGCCATGGAAAGATATGCTAAACAATCAATAATTTCATTAAAGACAAAGACAATAATGAGACAACATACTGAAACTTATGGGATGCAGCCAAAGTAGTTCTTAGGGGAAATTTTATATCTCTAAATGCTTACATGAATAAAATAGAGAAAGAGGAGATCAATGAATTGGGCATGCAACTAAAAAAAGCTAGAAAAAGAACAAATTAAAAATCCCCAATTATCAAATTTGAAATTCTGAAAATCAAAGGAGAGATTAATACGATTGAAATTAATGAAATTATTGAACTAATAAGTAAAACTAAGAGCTGCTTTTATTTTAAAAAAAAATAATAAAATAGATACATCTTTGATTAATTTGATTTTTAAAAAAAGAAGGAAGAAAACCAAATTACCAGTATCAAAAATGAAAAGAGTGAATTCACCTCTAACAAAGAGGAAATTAAAACAATAATTAGAAGCTATTTTGCCCAACTCTATGCCAATAAATCTGACAATTCAAGTGAAGCGAATGGATAGTTACAAAATTGTAAATATCCCAGCGTAACAGAAGAGGAAATAAAATACTTAAATAAGCCCATCTCAGAAAAAGAAATTGAACAAACCATCTTTGCAAGGAACAATCTCCAGAGCCAGATGGATTTACAAGTGAATTCTACCAAACATTTAAAGAGTAATTAATTTCAATATTATATAAACTATTTGGGAAAATAGGCAAAGAAGGAGTCCTACCAAGTTCTTCTTTGACACTAATATGGTGCTGAACACTAAACCAGGAAGAGCCAACACAGAGAAAGAAAATTATAGATCAATTTTCCTAATGAATATTGATGCAAAATTTTTAAATAAAATATTAGAAAGAGATTACAACAATTTATCACCAAGACAATACACTACGACGAGGTGAGATTTATACCAGGAATGAAGGACTGGTTCAACATTAGGAAAACTATCAGCATACTTGACCATATAAATAGTAAAACAGAAATCATATGACTATCTCAATAGATGCTGAAAAAGCTTTTGACAAAATACAGCACCCATTCCTATTAAAAACACTAGGGAGCTAGGAATAGATGGAGTTTTCCTTAAAATGATAAGCAGTATTTATCTAAAATCATCTGATTTTACTTATGTTTGTTTGTTTTTTATTTAATCTGGAATTAGAACATGTGTAGAAATATAGGCATACTACTTAAGACTCACCTTGAAGACGTTTCCATTGTTTAAAGAGATTCTGAGAGCAGTAGTATTTTTCTATGATGAATCTCTTACTATTACCAATGTGAAATTATAATCAACATTTACTATCTAGGATACATGATCCTTGAAAGCTGAACCCACCTGAAGCTCTGATTATTGAAACTTGCTATTCAAGACTTTCTGGGACTGTTAACTGATATTGTTCTGAGTCTGGCTCCAGGTATAAACATCAAAGAATACTATTGAACCAATGATCCATGATGCCAGCAATCCTATAGAGCTTTATATCTATGAATTGCAGGGGATGTTCTCATGAGAAAGGCTGGAAGAATGACTATTTGCATGGTTTAAGGTAGGATTCTCCTGACTCAATTTCCCCAATATGACACACAGAATAGAAAATTTTCCACTTGGCTAACTTCAAGGCTGGCTCAATGCAATTGGTCACCTACATCATTTTTGCCTGGAATTGACGCAAAGTTAAGGAAGCATTATTCCCTTACTGTATATTTATGTCCCTATTCTTCTTTTATAACAATTTTTTATAATCAATAAGTTCTGTAAGTACAATACTAAATTTATTAAATAATAGATTGATACTAGAACATCACAGAGTTACTGTAGTAGGATGCAAGTATGAATATCTTACAATTTTAACTGTATTTGTGATCAAATAATAATGTAGGGATGATATCTTCCTAAGGGGGAAATGATTAGACAAAGTAATAAAACAAAGCTGTGTGTTGTTAATACATTTTTGCTTAATTTAAAGATCTTTCCCATCCATTAGTAGGACCATGTGACTGCTTAAGTCACATGGAAGCCTAAGCCACATGAAGCCTGTGGTGGAAGGACCTTGCTGAATGGGTGGAACAGGAAGGGTGAGCAGAGCAGAGGAATTTGGTCTGAGCAGTTAGAGCTGAGGGAGAAGGAGGAAGCAGCTAGCTGTGAGTTTTTGTTTCTGGGAGGGGCCTAGCAGGGGGAGGGCTTGGGAATGGTGGTGCCCCCTGCATTGTTATTGTGTATGGATTTCTTTGTTGCTGTGATGGATTTGGCTTTCTGGTGTTTGAATACATATTTTGGTTCTGTCTTCCATATAGAGAGCCTGTTATATTTTGCAATTCAGAACTATACCAGCATGTTCATAGTCATCGTGGGCACTGTGAATATTGCATTGGTGATACATTTGGCATCACAAACAGGATTGCAAAATATCGGCTCTCTATTTGGAGGCAAGTGGGTTTTAGGGAAGGAAATGGATATCCTAGGATGGGAGGAGTTACCTTATTCCTCCCTAGCAAGAGAATGGGCTAAAAGCACTGGACCCTGTGAAAACTGGAGGGAGAACCTAGAGATTTGGAAAGATATTTACAAGGAATACCAACAAAACCAGGAAAAGAACTGGCAGGGGTGTGTGGGAGAGGCTGGATTTGGCTAACAAGTTATTGTCATGTATAAAAGCAGAGATAAACTGCTGTTGGAGAAAGCTCAGATGGAAAGTTAGCTAGTTTGCCAAAGTGTTCGGGCTCTCCTTGAGAAGAGCAAGCTGGAGGGTCTCAGGTGGTAGAAGAACAAATTACTGTTTGGGAGTTGCCTGGTTTGCATCTTTTGGAAGAAAATGCTGTTGTTCATTTAGCCAGAAAAATGCAAAAAGCTAGCAAAAGAAACATGCATGTGGCCCTTGTTCAGGTGGAGCCTAGTTGCCCCAACCACTGCCAGGAGAATGTATGAGAGGAAAATGAAGCAATGTTAGATGAGGCTTCTCAGGCAGACATTCATCCAATACTATGAAGAAGGGAGGAGAACCAGAGGGGAAGCCCAATGTTCAGGGAGATAACTGGGGATTTTACATAACAGTAGGTCACAGATATTTTGAGTCAATTCACCCAAAGGATGGGAGAATCATTAATATCTTGGATGTTGAAAATCAGTGATGAAGAGGCCGGAGGAGTAGGAATAGATAACAATCTATCTAGGGATATAACTAACTACCTAGGGATAGTGGACTGCATGAAATTCATAGGTATTAGTCAGAATCCTTTTGTACAGCAATCTTTTAAGGATCACCATATGCTAGGAGGTAACAATATGACCAATCTGTTAGCTTTAGCTGCAGAAGGATGCAATAGACAATATGCTACTGACTCTGTGTGACCTAGTGGAGACAGACCCTGGTATTAGCCTTAGGGACTGTATGAGAAAGTTAAAGGAGGAGGTAATGAAGACAGCAATTATGACCTGAAATGCTGAGGTTTATTATAATACCCTGTTAGCATTTTCTTGTAGAAATACAATAGTGAAGCTGGCTCCTCCTGCTTATAAGCACCTAGTTCTGACTCTACTAATTGGGGAGATACGACACTCTCTTTTGAAGGCACTAGATAAGGTTTCACAGTTAAGTGACTTAGGGGACCAGGGAAAAGATAAATTTTCTTGAGAGAGAAGAATAAATAGCCAGCAAATTCAAAATCAGAATAGATTAACAAGAAAAGAATTGTTTACTGCTCTATTGAGAGCAAGGGTAGATTTTGGAAGAATAGATGGCATTCCAACTAGTGAACTTTACAAAATGTGCTGAGAAAGGGGGCTTAATATTAGAAGGAATGGGGAAGTAAGAACTGCCCCTACAGATCTTCCTGAATCCTTGTATCCAAGTTTGTCACAACGTCAGGGAGAATAGGAAATTGGCCAAGCCCCAGCTCAGATTTAAAAAATACACAGATGGGATTGCAGACCTCATATCAATTTGACCATCTATTGGAAAAATGGATCAAATATTGTAACTAGGGCATTAATAGATACTGGGACAGAGACCTTCCTTATATCTAGAAACCCTGAGAAGTTTAGACATGGAACTCCTATTACCATCACAGGATTGGGAGGTGCTGAGATATCAGCCAGACAAGTCAAACTAATAAATAAAATTGGACAATTACCTAAGAAAGAATACACCATGGTAATTGTACCAATTCCTGAATACATCTTTGGAATAGATACATTGAGAGGTATGATTTTAAATTTACCTGAGGGGAGATACCAATGTGCTGTAAGGAAGATAGGAATTAATACAGTTTTAGTGGGAAAAATAAAAACAGACCCAATCACTTTACCTGAACTTTATGAAGTAATTAAAGCAGTATCATGTACCAGGTGGGCAAGATGAAACTACCAATACTATAAAGGAATATGTTGAGGCAGGAGTATTAGTCCCTAGAAACACTTGATGGAATAATCCTGTCTGGCCAGTACAAAAGTCAGATGGGATGTGGAAAATGACTGGATTATAGACAATTGAATACGGCAACTCGTCCCTTGTATGCTGCTGTCCCAGATAGTGTTACTGTAATAGAAAGGATCCAGAAATATGATGGGACTCTGTATGCAGTTATTGATTTGGCCAATGCTTTCTTTACTATCCCAATAGATTCTAAACAACGGGACCGGTTTGCTTTCACGTGGCAGGGCTGACCATATACTTACACCTGCTTGCCACAAGGATGTCTGCATAACCCCGCTATTTGTCATAGGATTGCAGCTGAACATTTGGACGAATTAGAGCTAGCTGGTGTACAGCTTACCCACTACATAGATGATATTATGATGCAGGGAAAAAATGTAAAAGAAGTGGAGAAGAGTTTGAGGCTTTTTAATTGAGCATATGAAAAGCAAAATGTGGGAAATTAACCCTACAAAGATTCAAGGGCCAGCTCAAACTGCAAAATTTGGGGGTATACAATGGAATAAGGGGCTGTGAGAGGTTCTCCTTCAAGTCCAACAAAAAAAATTTAGGATTTTCCTATCCCTACCAATAAGAATGAGGCCCAAAAGTTTATAGGATTATTTGAATATTGGAGGCATCGCATTCCACATCTAGGACAGATTTTGAAACCCTTATATAAAGTTACTAGGAAAAATATTAATTTGATTGGGTACTTGAGCAGAGTAAAGTTTTAGAGGAAGCCAAGGCTGCTATACAATTGGCCCTAGATTTATGGCCTATGCAAAGTGGCCCAGTGGAATTACAAGTGACTGTACAGGATGAATATGCAAAATGGAGTTTATAGCAAAAACAACAAAGCTGAAATGTACCCTTAGGATTTTGGTCTAGAAAACTCCATCTGGAGTTCAATATACACCTTTTGAAAAGCAGTTGTTACCTGCATATTGGGCTTTAGTAGGCCTGAACAACTGACTCTGGGCCATGAAGTAATATTAAGGCCTGGAATCCCAATTATAATATAGGCAATGAGTACGCCAGCTTCTCACAGAATTGGACATGCACAAGAGGCTAGCATAATTAAATAGAAATGAAATATTCAAGATAGATCTAAAACAGGCAAAAGTGGAGTTTCTGCTCTACATGAATCTATAGCAAACATAGATACTGAGGGAAATGATACACCCCCAAACCAAAGCAACAGTTGGAACAGTCCTTGGTAAAATGGAATGAGGGATATGATGGATTAACTGAATAACAAAAGAAACATGCATGGTTAACTGATGGGACAGCAAAATATTTGGGCCACAAAAGACATTGGAAAGAGGTAGCCTGTAACCCATGTACTAGGTGGACTTTGGAAAGTACTGGGACAGGTGGAAGTAGTCAATATGCTGAACTTATGGCAGTACATCAAGCTATTAAAACAGAACAAGGAGGACAGTGTCATATATTCACTGATTCATGAGCAGTAGCTAATGGGTTAGCTAAATTCATGGCAAACAAGTCTGGGGCAAAGAATTACGGGAAGATATATGGGACATGTCTTTGGTTACTAATTTGTCAGTTTTTCATGTAGATGTTCACGTGCCCCCTCCACACCAGAATGTGAGTACAATGCACATGCTGATCCACTAGCAAAGATTGCTACTCAACATATTGTCCCTACTCTGACACCAGTTGATGATCTGGTACTAGCAAAATGGGTCCATCAAACAGCTGGCCATTTAGGGGTCCAGGCCCCACACCAGTGGGCACAAGATGGAGATGTCAATATCTCTCATTTGTTGTTAAAACAAGTAGCAGAAGAATGTTATATATGTCAATTGGAAAAGGAACGAAATGTTCCTTGGGTACTAACTGGAGAGATAGCAAGAGGAAAAGTTCCAGCCTAAATTTGGCAAATAGATTATACTGGACCCTTACCCCAAGATAAAGGATGCAAATTTACATATACTTGTGTTGACACCTATTCAGGCTTGTCCTTATAAGAATGTGACCCAGAAAAACACCTGTAAAACTCTAAATACCATGTCTATATTATGGAACCCCAATATAGATTCCAAGTGACAATGGCTCACAATTCAAAGGTAATGAAATGAAGAGATATTGTATATTAAACAATATAGAATGGATATATCATATTCCATATTATCCACAAGCTTCTGTGTTAATTGAAAGAATGAATGGATTATTGAAAGAACAGTTAAGGAAGCTAAGTTCTAATAATTCCTATCAACGTTGGAAGGATAATTTGTTCACTGCTTTATGTACTTCGAATAATAGACCATTGGTAGGAAGTACGCCTCTAGCCAGAATGATGACCCCAAATCTGCAAATTAGAAAACATCAAACACTTAAGATCCAAAATATTGAGTATTGGACTGTGAGGCAAAATGTCCCAGTACCATATCCAGGAACACCTAGTTCAGCAGGATATGATTTACATTGTTTAAAGGACTTCTGGTTGGATAGAAAAAAATAAGAAAAATCTCTACTGCAATATGTATGAGAATCCCTAAGAATCATTTTGGAGGGATATTACCCTAAATCAGGATTAGCAGCTTGAGGAATATATGTATTGGCTGGAGTGATAGATTCTAATTACTAAGGACATTCCAAAATTTGGGTGAAGAACCTATACAGTTTTGTAAAAATGATAGAATAGTTCAAGTGATTATTATTTTTTGTGAAACAATACCTCTTGTGAAAACTGACCTTCTTTCTGAAATAACTATCAGAGGAACTGAAGGGTTTGGTTCTACTTATGGAATAAAATTGGGAGCTAAAGTATGGGTAAAACAGAAGCCAGCCGATGTTCTAAAAGCTGTGGAAATTATAGTACATGGGAAAGATGATATCATAACTGTTGTTTATTCGGGTGAATATGATTACCAAGTTGTACCCTTAACTCATATATTCTACCGTGAATGAGGCTATGATAGTGGGTTCATGGACTCCAGAAGCACGACTGACCTTGTGTCTACCCTGCTTCTGGTTATTGTCTCCTTGTTTCTTTTTGGCTTTTTATCTGTTAAACTTGTTTGCTAGATTTGTTTCCTGTAGGCTTAGTACCCTCCACCTGCAGATGCCTGATGGCTTAAGCTGGATGTCACCCTCTATCCATGACTGTGATGTGTCAACCCTGGACCCGGGGTTGACCAAGCTCTGGATGCCAGCTAAAGAACTGACCTCTCGAATGAGATCTCTTGGGGCAGGGACAGCTCTACGTTCAATTTCAGCAGGAAGTAGCTATGGAAGACACCCCTTACCCCAAGATTTGGGGCCACATTCATTCAAGGGGAGAATGATATTGTTTTATGTCTTTATTTTGTGTTATCCCTGCTATATTGTTGTGAAGTTATGTTAACACCAATTGCTCTATTGACCTAGGTCAGGGCTGTCCAAAATGGGGCCCACGGGCCTCACGTGGCCTGCAGTGCAATTTATGCAGCCCACCTACAAGCATAGAAATTTACATAAATGCTTTAGTAAATGAAGCCAAGCCACTATGAAGCTCTCACTAAAATGGCAAATCAAAATGTATTGTCTATTGTTTCAATAAAAACCTAAGGTTGGACAGCCCTGACTGATCTATATAATAGATAAGAAAGATCTTGGGGCCAAATACATTGTTAATGTATTTTTGCTTAATTTAAAGATCTTTCTCATCCATTAATAGGCCCATGTGACCTGCTTAAGCCACATGGAAGTCTAAGTCACATGAACCCTGCGGTGGGAGGAGCTTGCTGAACAGGTGGAACAGGAAGGGTGGAGCTTTCAGGAAGGGTGGAACAGAAAGGGTGGAGTGGAGCAGAGAAAGTTGGTCAGAGTAGTTAGAGCTGAGGGAGAAAGAGCAGCTAGCTGTGAGTTTTTGTTTCTGGGAAAGGCCTAGCAGGGGGGAGCTTGGGAATGGTGGGGGCCCCTGCCTTGTTACTGTGTATGGATTTCTTTGTTGTTGTGATGGATTTGGTTTTCTGGTGTTGGGACTTGGCTTTCTGGTGTTTGAATAAATGTTTCAGTTCTGTCTTCCATATAGAGAGTCTGTTATATTTTGCAATTCAGAACTATGCCAGCACATTCATAGTCATTGTGGGCACTGTGAATATTGCGTTGGTGAAAAAAGCCGTAATGTGATAGTCTTCTAATTAAATGGAATAGTACTTTTTTTTAAAAAAAGCAACAGGATTAAACTGTTTTCTCTAAGAGCTATATACAGATGTATATGATTGACTCTCAAAATTTATCTATCATCGAAATTCAGGCTTGAGCATGTTTTGGTAAAAATATCTCAAAAATGGATTTTTACATGTAAATTGTATGGATAATGGTAAAGAAAGTGAAATTATTTTCCCATTATTTAAGTATCTGTCTGGTAGTTTTAAAAGGTATAAGAGCTCATTTTATGGTTGAACCTTCAAAGTTTTTTTTTAAAAAAAGGATTCTTATATAAGGTACAGGATTTAGGTAAGGATAGAAACAGCAAATAGTATATGAACAGAAATTCTCCGAAGTTTCAAGATTGGAGAACCAAATTTAAGTGACTGTACTAAATTATACAAAGTCAGAATTATCTAGGAACCTCTAGATTTGGAACCAGAAAAGGACAGAACCCCCTTTTATAGCTGTTCTGAGAATAAAGTCTATTGTCCAAGAAGAGATATCTAGGGACCACATAACTACATGAGACATCTGGACTCAAAAGGTGCTGATTAAATGGACATTGAGAATGGCTTACTGGGATACAAGGAGAAGTGATGTTAGTTAACATTGGTGATAATGATTTATTGCTTTGCATGGTTTAAGTTTTCTCGATTACCTCAGTGCAATGTAAATCTCCCTTCTCAAAATTAGTCAATTATGAGCTTTCTAAGTAGTTTAATCTGCACCTGACTTAATGTAATTATGCAATTATGGTAATTGTGAGAAAAACTTGTGTTGTAGTGTACAGTATTGTGCTGTACTGTATTGGATTGGATTGCATCATATCGTATCGTATCGTATCATATCATATCATATTGTATTGTATTGTTCAAACCTAGCCCTGTGTGGCTGGAAACTGGATCATCTCTATCTATGTTATGGTGACCAGAAACTCTGATCCAAAAATTGATACAAGGAGTTTTCTTTCAATTGTCAACCCATATGTCTTCTAAGAGCCCTGACCAGGTCTTTCTGATTGCCCCTACAGCTGCCAACTTATGAGTGTGGACTCCTAAATTGTCCAAAGACATCCCCTGCTCCAAATGTACACCTGAACCTATTGGAGGCCTTGCCCTTTGGTTTTGTAAGGGCCTGAAGAGGTCAACATCTGAGACAGATGGCTCCCCTAAGTATCTGGACTAAGCCTGCGAGAGGAAGGGTTCTCTTCCTACTTGAGCCCCCCTTTCTAGATCTTTATATGCCATGTGCCATTTGCCCATGTCTCTTGGCTGCCCTAGCTTTGATTTTGTTTTGCTCTGGCTGTATTATTTTCTTTTCCTATGCTCATTATTCCCCCTACCTCAGGCTTCCTTTTGGTTTCCTTCTTTACTTGCTTTTGGTTTTGTTGCAAAGGGCTGCTAAAACTCCTCTTCCTAGTCCCTGAGGAAAATTAAGTTTTTCCCATACCTTCCTTGGTCTGCAGGTGGCACCTTCAGTACACCTTTGACCAAAAGGAGGGGATATGGTACCCACTTAAATCCCTCATCACCTGAAGAAGGCCAAAATCCTGGGCTAGCCTATTAGAAAAGGATACTCTGGCTCACTCAGTGTTAACATACCCACCAACCCTTTCCTGATACCAAAGTTCTCCTGCTGTGGCAGCTACCCCAAGACTGGATGAAGCTGACCAGGAGCATTCTCCTGTTTATGACTGATAAAGACCAGGCACCTCTAACCAGACACTATCTTGATTAATGGCATTTCTCTTATCTTGTTATGACACTCTCTGGTTTTATGACATTCCCTTGTTTATGACTGATGGAAACCAGACATCCTGGGGGGTATTCTCTTGTTCCATGGAAACTATAATTTTGGCTAACAAAAGACACAGACATCTGAGTCAGGGAGAAGGGAGGAAGGAATACACCCTTACTCTATGGGTATACAATCTCCTTCGACTAACCCTTTTTGAGCTCATTTCAATTGAGTTCCCATTCATGTATGATTCCACTAGTATGTAGAGAAAATGAACAGTACATATATGGCCTAACTCTGTTTGTCTCTTTTTAGACCAAACACTGAGGGTTGACACCTGCCTACCTTCCCCTGGGTCATCCTCATCCCAATCTTCCCATTTAATCCATTCCCCCCTGAACCAGCTGGTTCACCTTCTTTAGGGTTTCCCTGTATCAAGACTGCCTTGGAGACTACCCTGCATCTTTCAACATTTTTGGTTTTAGAGGCCTGATGGATTCTTCTTCAGGATTCTTCATAACCTAGAAGCTACAATCACATAAACTTTCTGGAGGGAGCTTTTGAGGAAAGTCTCTTTCTTCTATCCCTGTTTCCTGACTTCCCACTCCTAGGGTTTTCTCTTAAAGGTGCCCCACATTTTACCCCAATCTGTCTCTTATCTGTTAACAAAACATCGCTACCTCTCTTCCCTCCTCTGATCCTTAAAAAAGGAAACTCTCTGCTAGACAGGGACTTTTGGATGTAAAAAGAGGAAAAGTAAAGTGGCCCATTTAGGTGACCCTACAGTTACTAATGCATCAACCATGTCCCAGATTATAATCATATCATCAGGGGAAGCCTCTCTATTCAGGTTATGATAAAGCCATGAACTGACTGCCTCTTGTATCAGGAAAAGAATTGCTTCTCTGAGAGCGGACCACTGTTTGTCTGGATCAACTGGGAAATTCCCCCCAGCGATTTAGGTTCATTTGATGCTGCATAAGGCCATTCTAATAGTGCAGCCTGTCCCTCTGCTACCCACTGGGTAGTTATTATGTTATTCAGGAGAGGTCAGTGGATAAACCCCTTAAGGCAATTCATTCAGCTTTCACAGGAGAGCAAGTTCAGGCACCTCTCTAAATATAATCCCAATTATCCAGGCTTATAAAGATTCCCCAGGGTTTTGCTGATGCTTGTCTCTAATGCTAGCCAACTCTCTTCCACTATACATCCATGCCTTTGTCAGTAGCCTACCCTCTTGCAGCTGAGAGGCTGCTCACCTCAGCCATGGCTTCCATGAGGCTGTGAGCACATAGTATCTCTCCAAGTGACCATGAGCAGATGGCACCTAAAGCATAGACCCTATCTAGGCAGACCTGAGCCTGGGTTTGAGCTGCCAATCAAACTATCAAAAAGTTATTATATAGAGATAGGGGAAAAAATAACAAAATTCATTTGAAGGAAACAAAAGGTCAAAAATATCAAGAAAATCAACTGCCCAGAAGTATCAAATCTCAAACTATACTACCAAGCTGTAGTCATCAAAACAATTTGGTTCTGGTTAAGGTTTAAATGTAATAAATGAAAACTGGGTGTGCAATATACAGGAGTAAATGAGCCCAGTAACCTAGTGTTTGATAAGTCCAAAGACTCCAGCTGCTAGGGCTATTTTTCCCTATCTTTTTTTCTTATTCAATTTTATTTTCAGTTCCAAATTTTCTCTTTGCTCTCTCACCCATCCACCGAGAAGGCAAGAAATACAAAACCCATTAAAAATATGTGTACCATGCAAAACAAGTTTCTGCATTAGCCACGTCCAGGAAAAGAAAGCAAGAGAAAAAAGACAAGAAAAGAAAGAAATGTTGGGGGGAGGGATGCTTCAATCTGTACTCTTAAGTCTATCAGTTCTCTACCTACAGGTGGATAGCACCTAAAGGTGGTATTGTGGTGGCTAATTGTATTGATCAAAGTTACTAAGTCTTTCACGGTTGATTGTATTTACAATATTGCTGTTACTGTATAAAGCATTCTTCTGAGTCTGTTCACTTCTTTTTACATCAATTCATACAAGTTTTTGCAGATATTTCCGAAACTATGTCCTTCATCATTTCTTGCAGCACAGTAGTACTCCATCACATTCATATATCATAATGTGTTCAACCATTCCCAATTAATGGACAGCCTCCTCAGTTTCCAATTATTTGCCAACACAATCAGAGCTGTTATAAACATTTTTGTACCCATGGGTCTTTTTCCTTTTTCTCTCATCTCTTTGGAGTATAGAATTTGTGATGGTATTTACTCATAAATCCATCTGGTCCTGGGACTTTTTCTCTTACTGAACTCATTTATGACTTATTCAATTTTTTCTCAGAGAGTTACTTAAGTATTATATTTTCTGTTCTATTAATCTGGGCAATTTCTATTTTTGTAAACATTGGTCTATTTCATTTAGATTGTCAGTTTTATTGTCATATAATTGGGTAAAACAGCTCCTAATAATTGCTTTTATTTCATCTCCATTGGTTGTGAATTCACCGTTTCACCTTTCATATTGGTGATGTGGCTTTCTTCTTTTTTTAAAGTCATATGAGTTAATAGTTAATCTATTTTATTGGTTTTTTGAAACCTGCTCCTTATTTTATTATTTCTTTTTTCTTTTTTATTTAGTATTTTATTTTTCCCCAAATACATGTAAAAATAATTTTGACACACATTTTTAAAACTTTGAGTTCCAAATTCTCTCCCTTCCTCCCTCCCTACCCCCCTCATTGAGAAGTCAAGTAATTTGATATAGTTTATACATGTGTACTCATGCAAAACATATCCATAATAGTCATGCTGTGAAAGAAAACATAGGCAAAAAAAACTCAAGAAAAATAAAGTTAAAAAACTGCTTCAATCTGAATTCAGACACTTTCAGTTCTTTCTCTGGGGATGGATAGCATTTTTCATCATAAGTCTTTCAAAGTTGTCTTGCATCATTGTATTACTAAGAATAGCTAAGTCATTCACATCTGAGCATCTTACAATATTGTTGTAGTATACAGTACATTTTCATTTAGACAGTCTAACCTTATCTAATTCCTTATGATTCTTCACTCTTGTTTATCTTTCTATGTTTCTCTTGAGTCTTGTGTTTGAATGTCAAAATTTCTATTCAGCTCTGGTCTTTTCATCAAGAGTGCTTGAAAGTCTTCTATTTCATTAAATATCCATTTTCCTCCCTATAGAATTATACTGAGTTTGGCTAGGTAGGTTATTCTTGATTGTAATCTTAGCCCCTTTGCCTTCCAGAATATCGTATTCCAAGTCCTTCACTCCTTTATAGTGGTAGTTGCTAAATCATGTGTGATTCCAACTGTAGCTCCATGGTATTTGAATTATTTTCTTTCTGGATGCTTGCAGTATCTTCTTTTTGACCCAGGAATGCTAGATTTTCATTATAATGTTCCTGAGAGTTATTGTTTTAGGATTCTTTTTTTCAGGAAACTACCAGTGAGTTCTTTTAATTTTAACTTTGCCCTCTGGCTCTAAGGCAGTTTTCCTTTATAATTTCTTGAAAGATGATGTCTTGGTTCTTTTTTATTCATGACTTTCAGTTAGTCCAATGACTCTTAAATTATCTCTCCCTAATTTTTTTGATCAGTTGTTTTTCCTATGAGATATTTCACATTTTCTTCCTTTTTTCATTCCTTTGACTTTGCTTTATTGTTTCTTGATGTTGTATTAGCTTCTACTTGGCTCATTCTAATTTTTCAAAAATTACTTTATTCAATTATATTTTGTACCTCTTTTACTATTTAGCTAATTTTGATTTTAAGGAATTATTTTCTTCAGTATTTTTGTACCTCTTTTACCAAACTGTTAATTTTCTTTTTATAATTTTCTTGCTTGGCTCTCATTTCTTTTCCCAATTTTTCCTCTACCATTATTGTTTAATTTTAAAATAATTATTTGCTCTTTTTATCTCTTTTTTTAATTCTCCTAGAATTCTTGTTGTGCTAGTATCCAATCTACATAATTCTTTGAGGTTTTGCTTTTAGATGTTTTTGAATCATTGTCTTTTGTGGGGGGTTTTCTTGAGTGTCCCTGTCACTATATTAGATTTTTTATAGCCAGGTTCTTTTTTGGTTTGCTCATTTTCCAAGTTTACTTCTTGACTTTGTGCTTTATGTTAGTTTTGGACTCTGTTCACCTGGGGGTGAGAGAGATGTCTGACTAGAGTCTCTATCTTTTATGTCCTTCTGCTGTTTTTATCAGTTTTCAGTGTTTCTAAAGTGGTGCAAGACAGGCAGAAGTCTGTTCACTGCCTATTTGTCTGTGCTCTGCAAATTCCTGTCCTTAGAAAACAGAATATTTTAGTTAGATAGAACCTTCAAATCATCTACTCCAATTCTCTCATATTTTCAGATGAGGAAAGTGAAGTCCCAAAACTGGAAGTTATTTATCCCAGCATCACATAATTAGTAAGTGGTCATCCTTCCTCCACAATGATTCCACCAAATAGTATAACAACATTCCACCACTGGAGAGGAAAATACTCTGCTATCCAATGCCTTTAATGTAAATGTAACTTGGACTTCTGGGGGTGGAGTCAAGACGGCAGCTGGAAAGCAGGGACTTGCATGAGCTGCCCACCACGTCCCTCCAAAAACCTATAAAAAAAAGGCTCTGAACAAATTCTAGAACTGCAGAACCCACAAAATAGCAGAGGGAAGCAGGGATCCAGCCCAGGACAGTCTGGATGGTCACTGGATGAGGTCTATCACATGTGGAGTGGAGGGGAGCGGAGCTCAGCATGGGAGGCAGCAGGACCAGCCAGACCAGGAGCCAGGCAGAACAGGCCCTAGCAACCTGAATCAGTGAGCTGTGGCAGTTACCAGACTTCTCAACCCACAAACACCAAAGACAACAGAGAAGGTTAGTGGGAAAAGCTGCGGGGGACAGAGTTCATGGTTCAGCCACTGCCCCAGAGGCAGCGGGGGAGGTCCAGCTAACTACAGCTGCAGTTACTTCCAACCCCAGGCCCACCTGGTGGGAGGAATTAAGTGGCAGATCAGAGCAGGAGTGAAGAGCCTGCTGAAGATTTGCATCAGGTCCGGATTGGTGGTTCTTGAGAAAGGAGGAGTGCTGGGGTGGAAGAGCTGGCTTTATGGAAATAGCTCTGAAATCAACAGCACATTCCCTCAAGCTTGGAACAAAGTACTCTTTGCTCTACAAGCAGTCATACCCCGAAGAAAAACTCAACAGTCAAGTAAGTTGGCTGGGAACATGGCCAGGCAGCAAAAATGCACCCAGATGCAGTCTCAGACTTTGGAATCTTTCTTTGGTGACAAAGAAGACCAAAACATATGGCCTGAAGAAGTCAAAAAAGTGCAAAAGCCTACACCAAAAGCCTCCAAGAAAAACATGAACTGGTTTCAAGCCCTGGAAGAGCTCAAAAAGGAGTTGGAAAAGCAAGTTAGAGAAGTAGAGGAAAAATTGGGACAAGAAATGAGAATGGTGCAAGAAAACCATGTAAAACAAGTCAATGACTTGCTAAAGGAGACCCAAAAAAATACTGAAAAAAAAATATTGAAGAAAACAACACGTTAAAAAATAGACTAACTCAAATGGCAAAAGAGCTCCAAAAAGCCAATGAGGAGAAGAATGCCTTGAAAGGCAGAATTAGTCAAATGGAAAAGGAGGTCCAAAAGACCACTGAAGAAAAAACTACCTTAAAAATTAGGTTGGAGCAAGTGGAAGCTAGTGACTTTATGAGAAATCTAGATATTATAAAACAGAACCAAAGGAATGAAAAAATGGAAGACAATGTCAAATATCTCATTGGAAAAACCACTGACCTAGAAAATAGATCCAGGAGAGATAATTTAAAAATTATTGGACTACCTGAAAAGCATGATCAAAAAAAGAGCCTAGATATCTTCTTTCAAGAAATTATCAATGAGAATTGCCCTGATATTCTAGAGCCAGTGGGTAAAATAGAAATCGAAAGAATCCACCGATCGCCTCCTCAAATAGATCCCAAGAAGAAAACTCCTAGGAATATTGTCACCAAATTCCAGAGCTCCCAGATCAAGGAGAAAATACTGCAAGCAGCCAGAAAGAAACAATTTGAGAACTGTGGAAACACAACCAGGATAACACAGGATCTGGCAGCTTCCACATTAAGGGACCAAAGGGCTTGGAATACGATATTCTGGAGGTCAATGGAGCTAGGATTAAAACCAAGAATCACCTACCCAGCAAAACTGAGTATCATGCTCCAAGGCAAAATATGGATTTTCAATAAAATAGAGGACTTTCAAGCTTTCTCTGTGAAAAGACCAGAGCTGAATAGAAAATTTGACTTTCAAACACAACAATCAAGAGAAGCATGAAAAGGTAAACAAGAAAGAGAAATCATAAGGGACTTACTAAAGTTGAACTGTTTTGTTTACATTCCTACATAGAAAGATGATGTGTATGATTCATGAGACCTCAATATCATAGTAGCTGAAAGGAATATACATATATATATATATATATATATACATACATATATATACATATGTGTGTGTCTATGTATGTATATATGTAGGTATATATATGTATATATACATATACACACACACACACACACACACACACACATAAAGGGCACAGGGTGAGTTGAATATGAAGGGATGATATCTAAAAAAAATAAAATCAATTTAAGGGATAAGAGAGGAATATATTGAGAGAGGGAGAAAGGGAGAGATAGAATGGGGTAAATTATCTCACATAAAGGTGGCAAGAAAAAGTGGTTCTGTAGGAAGGGAAGAGGGGGCAGGTGAGGGGGAATGAGTAAATCTTGCTCTCATTGGATTTGACCTGAGGAGGGAATACCATACCTACTCAATTGGGTGTCTTACCCCACAGGAAAGGAGGAGGAAGAAGATAAAAGAGGGGGGATGATGGAGGGGAGGGCAGATGGGGGAGGAGGTAATCAAAAACAAACACTTTCAAAAAGGGACAGGGTCAAGGGAGAAAATTCAATAAAGGGGGATAGGTTAGGAAGGAGCAAAATATAGTTAATCTTTCACAACATGAGTATTGTAGAAGGGTTTTACATAATGATACGCATGTGGCCTATGTTGAATTGCTTGCCTTCTTAGGGAGGGTGGGTGGGGAGGGAAGAGGGGAGAGAATTTAGAACTCAAAGTTTTTAAAAACAAACATTCAAAAACAACAACAGCAAAAAAAAGTTTTTGCATGCAACTAGGAAATAAGATACACAGGCAATGGGGCATAGAAATTTATCTTGCCCTACAAGAGAAGAAGGGAAAGAGGGATGGGAGGGGAGCGGGGTAACAGACGGGAGGGCTGACTGGGGAACGGGGCAACCAGAATATACACCATCTTGGAGTGGGGGGAGGGTAGAAATGGGGAAAAAATTTGTAATTCAAACTTTTGTGAAAATCAATGCTGAAAACTAAATATATTAAATAAATTAAAAAAAAATAAAGTAAATGTAACTTTATCCTTGCAGACAGGCCAAGAAGAAAAGTGAGATGATTATTCCAGCATTCATTGTGGATTATGTTATTAGGAATTACAGACACTAGGAAATCAGCATAGTGAAATCAAAGTAGCCTTGGATTTATGTTTAGGGTTTCTGTTCTACCTCAGCCCCTTTGTGGTAGTAGCCACTACTTCAGCTATGTGACCTCGGATGAGTTATAAAATTATAAAACTTTGAACTGAAAGGGATCTTATAATTAATCTAGTTCAAACTTCTTATTATACAAATCAAGAAACTAAAATCAAGGGAAGGGAAGTAATTTGCTCACTATTATATAGCTTAACAAGTAGTGAAGATAGGACTAGAAGCCAGGTCATAAGCTCTTCAAAATTCAGTTTCCTATCTTCATCCTCCAAATCATATTCTGAGACAAAAGAACTCTTAGAGCTTTCCCCACCTTCAACTAAGGGGTGACCTTACTGGAACACAACCAGCCATGAAAAGCAAGAAGAACTCAGAGTAAGACAGAGGAGATTGCCGTAAAGAGAGAGAGAGTGCCATCCACTGTGAATTCAGAAGAACTACAGTCAAAGAAAGTAGAAAAGCAAAGTAAATACAGTACTGAACAGATGGTGCTGGTAACTTCCCCCCTCTTCCAGTTCTCTCCCCTTCCTCAGTTAGGCAGCACCACTGATAGAGTACCACACCTGAAGTCAGGAAGACTCATCTTCCTGAGTCCAAATCTAGCCTCAGGCACTTACTAGCTGCATGACCCTGGGCAAGTCACTTAACCCTGTTTGCCTCAGTTTCCTCATCTGTAAAATAAGCTGGAAACAGAAATAGCAAACCACTCCAGTATCTTTGCCAAGAAAACCCCAAATGGGGTCATGAAGAGTCGGATACAAGTGAAAAATGACCGACTGACAGAATTTCATAGCAAGAGCTATCCTTTCCTTTGTGGCTGGATATCAAGGTAGAAAACATGAATTCTTAACCACTTTTTATACCATGGTCCTCTTTGGCAACCTTATGAAGCCTACAGAGCCCTTCTCAGAAGAGTTTTTTTAAATACATAAGATTATAAAGGGAACCAATTATACTGAAGCACAGTTATGACAATATTTTTTAAAACCAGTTCACATAGCCCAAGTGAAGAACCACTGCCCCAAAGTCTTATTTAACTTTATAGAAACAGTGTGGCACAGTGAAGAATACTGATGTTAGAATCAGAAGACTTGGGCTGGACATCTGTCTCTGCTATTTATTCCTTCCATGACCTTGGGAATATAACTTAATCCTCTCTGGGACTCGGTTTCCCCACCTAACCTCCTTTCCAGTCCATTCTCCCACTACATGATTATGCCTCACAATACAAATACAAACAAAATGTGTGACTTGGCTAATTCTTCTCCCCAACTCTAGATTTTAGCTGGTTTTTATCTTTGCTGTTGATTACACGTAAGCAAGTAAAGGCCCAGGATTTACTTTTGCCTGCTACAGCATCATGCTGTACTGCTTGAGTTAATATTAACTCTGGTTCAATCTGTTTCATAATACTATTCGACAGCACAAGTAAGGGACTGGCAGATTAGCACTGGTAAGAACAGGAAGCTCCTTTGGAATCTGCTGTAAGTCATTCTTTTTTTACGTTTTTTAACTCAGGAATATTCAGCTTTTGACTTCTGTGATTGCTAAGGACATGGATGGTTTTGGTGACTTCTGGGCGTTAATCTGAAACATTGGTGATTGCATTTTCAGAAAAGGGGGAGGGGTGGCAATAGAGACCTTTGAAATTCTCCTGCATTTATTTGAACTTTCTCATAAAAGTGGTGTGAAAGAATAAGTTATTCTATTTCTGTCAGAAATATTAAAGGAAAGGGCAGACTGATTAAAGAAAAATTTCAACAGTCAAAAAAACAGTTTCAACAAAATGAATATAAAACAATTCTTTTTGGAATGGCTCTAAATCTCATTTCATTAGCAAAAATAACACATTATAGAAGCAGAATTTGGGACAGGAGTCACATTTTATTTGACAAATAGCCTCATGATTCAGTTAGAGGAAACCTAAGAATTAAAATTACACCCTCCTTTTCAGTTGCGGCAAAGACTTGGAAGAGGAAGGCCAAAAGTTGTAGGTTGGTGCTAAAGGGAAAAATATTAGGGGAAACTAGACAAGGGAGGAGGTGACCTCAAAGCACAGACACAAGGGGAAAGGCTCCATGAGACCTATGGAAATAAATCTTCTGGAATAAAAATAATGACAATAGATCTGAGGTTTATATATGACTTTGTGGTTTGCAAAGTGACTTACAAACCTCATCTCTTTTGATCTTCTGACCTGGAAGGTAGGTTGAGCAATTTAGGGCAAGAAATGAAAGAGGCCAAAAGAAAGGAAAAGTGTCTAGGTTAAGTAGCCCAATGGATAATGTGCTGGATCCAGGGTCAGGAAGACCTGAGTTCAAATGCAGTCTCCAACACTTACTTGCGGTATGACCTTGGGCAAGTCATGTAACCTCTGTCTGTCTCAGTTTCCTCATATGCAAAATGGAGAGGCCAACACCCACCTCCCAGGATTGTAGTGAGGTAAAATGAAAGAATATTTGTAAATCATTTTGCTAGCAATAAAGCACTCCAAACGATGTCTAGGTGCAATTAGAGCCTATTTTTAATCTCACCAAGACAGGGAGAAGTCTCACTTCTCTTATTACCAGGTGATAACCTGGTATCTTAGGCATACAAACAGTGCTCAGAACCATTGGAGGTACCATGGAGTCAAGCTCACTGAACCACTCTGAACTAATGGATTCCTTCAACTCAACCCAGATTCCTCTCTTCACAAATGACAACACTAGAACAACCCAGGGTATTGGGTTCATAGGTCAGTACCCAAAGTCATAGCACCAGAAAAAGCTGACCAAGCCGCCATGTCTGATTTATGGATGTATACAATGTCGTGGTGAAACTTGGTAGAAAGAGTTCCCCAACCTTGGCCGATCTATATTAATGAAGAAAATAATATTTTAGGGTATTCCAGCAAGTGGGTTTCAATCCATGGCTCCCCTGGAAGCCCTTAGATAACATGAAGTGATTTGAGGTGGCTCAAATCTGGTCTGAGGAGGTTCCAAAAGACCTTTGAGACATCAGGCTTGAGCTAAAGCAATCTTGGTTTAGTGTAAACCAAAGGGGCCACTTGAGATTGGAACTAACTTTCTAGGTCTATGAAAAATAGGAATGGCATCTCTGGTTTGGACCCAGAATGGGTGTTACCATTCCAAGATCTTGAGACAGTAATAAAGAAGAAGAGAAATGTCCTTTGGGTTATGAAAACACACCACTGGCTGTCATATACCAGAGGCTAGTGATTGCTTTTGGAGACCAAGTAAAGTCTGTGGATAGTACAAATTAACATAAGTGTCAAGGGAGGGGAACACAGGGGCAAAAAAAAAAAAGGAAGAAAAGGAAGCAAGAGAATACAAGGAAAAAACAGAGAGAAAAATGTGAAAAAGAAGTGGAGGGAGAGAAAAACATCAGATGATAGAGGAGTGGGTGAGTGACAAGAAGACGTTGTCTCCTTCATCATGTGCCATCCATTGCTAATACCTGCCATACCTGAAAATTTCATGTTATATCCAGTGCCAGTAAGTTCTTTCTTGGGGAACAAGACTTCCAAACTTAGGCCTAGTCCCAAAAGACATACAAGGGAAGGAAACATGTTGGTCCCCTCCACTTTTATGTGAAGGAAAATTTCAACTCAGTATTAAGGTAAGTTTATATACAGGAAGCCCCTAAATGAAACAGCAGGCCTTGGGAAATAGTGAGTTCTTCTTTAATGAACTTTTTTAAGCAGAAAATGGATGATCACTCATCAAGGACATTGTAACAGGCTGTATGATTTGAATAAGGGTTGGTCTACATCAGGGCTTTTTAACCTTTTTTGGGTCATAGACCCCTTTGCAAATATTAATTTTCTGGTGAAAACTATAGGCCCCTTCTCAGAATAATATATTTAAATGCATAAAGTAAAATACATAAGATACAAAGAAAGTTAATTCTATTGGAACACAGTTATCAAAGTTTATTTTTGTTTTTGCTTTTTTTTAAACAACTATAAAGACCTCAGGTGAAGAAGACCTGGGCTAGACGGACCCTTTCTTGGGTGCCTTCTAACTCTAATTATATTATTTTCATTTGGAGCCATAATCAAAGATTAAAATAACTGTTGGAGTAACTTTAGACAATAAAGTAACCTTATGAGCTTTAATTTCCTTGTCTATGTTGGTTGGTTGGTCGTTTTCTTTTGAGGATCCTTTCCAAAAAACAATTCTGGAGGAAAATCCTTGGACTGGTCAGTTCTAGTTCCAGCTCATTCAATAACTCTTTTTACAAACTTGGGCAAGTTATTTTATCTCCCTAAAACACAGGTTTCTCCTCTAAAAGATGATAAGGCTGGACTAAAGGCATTCTAGGGACCCTTCCAGTTCAAATACTCTGGGTTATGTGTAGACAATAAGATCCCATTAGACAGTGAGAGCCTTCACTATTCTCCACAGAACAGTCTCCTCCTTCCTCCCTAATGGGACTTTAAGCACTCACCTATTTCTGACTTCTGTGGCTAACTGGAATGATTCCAGAATGATCTTGGGCTATCTCCAAGTTAATTTTGACCAGCATTACACAAAGGGATATGACACCTTTGACTTTAGGGCATATGCACATATGTGGCATCCATACTATCAATGGCAGTAGTTTTTTGTTTGTTTTATTTTTTGTCCCACACCAAATTTGGGGTGCCAAATTCTAAAAGGGAGAACCATCCCCCTTTTTATTTCTATGGATAATGACACCACCTTCTTTCTTTTGCTGGTTAAACATTGACCACATTTTGCCCGAGGATAGAATCATAGACTGGTAGAGCTGGGAGGCACCTTAGACATCACCAAGTGAAGCACTTGCAATTCCATTTTTAGAGGTTCTTCTCTTTAGCGTGGATTTTCATCCTTGTTCATTAAAATTTCACTTGGAGTCACACAAGTTATTTATTTGAACCTCAATGAATGAGAATCCTCCGAGAGCAGATTACAAATAAACATGAATGAGAAAAAACAAGGAAGGAGTCAGTGCACTCTGGAGTATAATGGACAGGATAAAAGATAAGCCTTCCTGAGAGCAAGGTAACAATTTTGCTTAATTTTAACCCTCACCCCTGACCTCTATCCAAAGTTTTAACCAGGAATTCTGGCACCTGGGGCAGTTGAGGCAGAAAGAGAGCTCTGAGAAAATCCCCTCTCTTGTGATTCGTAAACTCTGTTCTCATTCTGAGTCCCTACGATTTGGTGTCTCAGGCTGCCCAAGCAAATGTTCCCTTCCCATGCTACCAGACCCTAATCCTTCATCCCTATCCACCTCAGTCCTACCCAGCTGTTCCTTCCCCTTTCATAGTACTTCTGGAAGCCTTGTTCGACTGTGAGCAAAATTTCCTTTATCCCAGGCCGTGACCTCATAGGATACACCTTCTAGCACTTATAGCAACTTGGATCCAGGAGCATGCTAGTAAGTGTTTAACAACCAGCTCTCTGAAAAAAAAAATGTACTTAGGACACACTTTTAAGTTTAACTTGAATTATTAGAATTTTCTCCATCTCTTTCTTATGGTTAGGTGGTCAATAACAATCCCAAACCAATCCCTAATTACTAGCATTTGCTGATTTCTGCAGGATAAATTCTCACGCTTCAAATTTAACAATTGGCTGTTGTCACCAGATGGGCCAGATCCAGCCTGACTCCACCTGAAGGACACCGCACCCTGGTCACTCTCTCTGGAATTCCGTGTTCTTCCTCTCAGGTCTCCCGATTCACTGGGTCAGGACAAGAAGGAGAAGGAGGAACACTACTTATTCCTCACTGCCAGTTCCAGATTTTCCCTCTACTTTTCTCCCTCACCAACCTCTCTTTACAACAACCCTAGGAGCTGCTGTCAACCAGCCCCCTTTCAAGATCAGCATGGCCTCCACAGTCTTCCGCTCTAATTCATCCTCTCTTCTGGGACTTAGTTACTTCAAGAGACGCGATGATCTCTTCTCAAACACTCTGGTCTCCCCTGAAATAGACTCTGTGAAACCCCTTCAGCTCACCACATTGTTCTCCATCCACTGAGGCAGCTAGGCGGCCAGTCTACAGAGCGCTGAGCCTGGAGTCAGGAGGACCCAACACCCACCTCGCAGGGCTGTTGTGAGGATTAAATGAGATATCTGTAAAGCCCTTCGCTCTGTGCCTGGCATCCAGTAGGCGCTACATAAATGTGTATTCCTTTCCCTTCCATCCTCATTCTAGGCCAGCACTCTCTCTACCAGGTGCATCCAGTAGGCACTATATAAATGTGTATTCCTTTCCCTTCCACCCTCATTCTAGGGCAGTACTCTCTCCACCAGGTGCATCTAGTAGGCGCTATATAAATGTTTATTCCTTTCCCTTCCATCCTCATTCTAGGCCAGCATTCTCTCTACCAGGTGCAACCAGTAGGTGCTATATAAATGTGTATTCCTTTCCCTTCCACCCTCATTCTAGGCCAGCACTCTCTCTACCAGGTGCAACCAGTAGGTGCTATATAAATGTTTATTCCTTTCCCTTCCACCCTCATTCTAGGCCAGTACTCTCTCCACCAGGTGCATCTAGTAGGCGCTATATAAATGTGTATTCCTTTTCCTTCCATCCTCATTCTAGGCCAGCACTCTCTCTACCAGGTGCAGCTAGGCGATGCAGTGGATAAAGCACTGGGCCTGAGGTCAGGAAGATCTGAGTTCAAATTCGGCCTCAGACGCTTACTAGCTGTGTGACCCTGGGCGAGTCAGTTTCTTATCTGTAAAATGGGGACATGCAGAAGAAGCCAATGGCAAACCACTCGAGTACCTTTGCCACGAAAACCCCATGGGCAAGTCCACGGGGTCACAAAGAGTCAGACACAACTAAATGACTGAACAACAACCTCTTTCTTTTTTTTCCTTTTTGAGGGAGGAAGGCAGGGCAATTGGGGTTAAGTGACTTGCCCAAGGTCACACAGCTAGTAAGTGTGTCAAGTGTCTGAGGCTGGATTTGAACTCAGGTCCTCCTGACTCCAGGGCCAGTGCCGTACTCACTGTGCCACCTAGCTGCCCCATAACAACCTCTTTTTGCTACAGGTTCTAGCCTATGGGAAAGTTTGAGAAGCTTGGTAGCACAAAACTCTGAAGGAAAGAAGGTCCCTGGCTTCCAGAGAAAGATGTGGCCTAAGATACCGTCTCCTTCCCCAGGCCTTTCTTCTTGAATTCTTCCCCCTCTCCCCATACTCTCCTGTGCTTCGAGGTGGGCCCTCCCCCTGCCTCCACAGGCTCATTGAGATGAAGAGAGGGGTCTCCAGCCCAGTGTTGGTCCCTGAACTGGTACGGATGGCAACAGGGCCTGGATTTGGAGTCAAGGGATGTGCCTACAGACCCTGGCTTTGTCTCTTACTGCTTACTGCCTGTGTGACCTTAGATAACTGACTTCACTTGTGCAAGCCTGCTTTCTGAACTACATAATGAAGTAAATCTATATCTATGTCTATATATATATGGTATATATGTGTATATATATATATATGAAATATATAAGAATATATAAACTCTATGACTGCCACGGTCACTTCCTGCGATCTCTGGGCCATCAGACCCTGTCCAGGCTTCTGTTTGGGGGCAGCTAGGTAGCACAGTAGACAGACTACCCGACCTGGAGTCAGAAGACCTCAATTCAAATCCAGCCTTAGACACTTACTAGCTATGTGACCCTGAGCAAGTCACTTAACCTTGTTTGCCTCAGTTTTCTTATCTGTAAAATGAGCTGGAAAGGGAAATGGCAAACCACTCTAATGTCCTTGCCAAAAAACCCCAAAAAGGGGTCATGAGGAGTCAGACATAGCTGAACGACAACAAAAAAGGCCTCTGTTTGTGCAGCACCTGATCTTTCTACCTCCCCCAGAACATCCCAGCCCCTATTTCCTGGCATCTGGAGGACACAATGTCCTCCATATCTGTCCCTGTTCTTTCCTGCCCCAACATTCACTACAGGTGATTCTGGTTCCCAAGGATTTACTGAGCTATCTCATACAGGCTTTCAATGTGAGCTTTTAAACCTTGGAAATTAGTAAATGCTACAAATCAAAAGGTTGGTTTATTATTTTGTCGATTGTCCAGTCTTAAGAAATTGGTAGAGAAAATATTAATAATGCAGTTTAAATTTTAGAGTATGAGCTGTATATATATATATATATATATATATATATTTTTTTTTTTTTTTTTACAGAGCTGCTTGTTTAATACTTACCAACACACACTCTCAACCCCCTCAGGAAGCCCCTCCACCCCAATTCCCTAAGGGTATGAGATGGCAAAACATGACTCCAGACTCTGACAGGGAGGGAGCCCTGCCCCCTCAGACACTGGTGTCAGGGACAAAGCCACAACCACTCCACCCTAAGCAGATCTCTGCCTCCATCTCTTCTCTTAAGAATTAACTATTTCAGATGTAATTTCTCCTTTTTTTAGCACTCGGTCTTGGCCAGTAAATCCACAAGATGATGCATTTACATTGTGCAGAATTCAGTCACAGACCTCCATGTTACATAAGCCAGACATTTTAACCATCACCATAATGTTATTATCTCTTTCAACTTATTTTAGAAATGTTCCTAAGGAAAATGCAGCTGCCACTCTACCTGCTCCTGCTAGCGGCCTGGATTCCAAAAGCTGTTTTCTGCCAAGAGCAATCTGATGCTGAAGAACAGAGTCCTCAGGCGAACCATGAACAGGCCTACCACAAAATAAGTCTGGCCAATTCAGAATTTGCTGGAAGATTGTTAAAGCTGCTGGTTTCTGAAAATCCTCAGAAGAATGTCTTCTTCTCTCCCGTGAGCATCGCCACTGCCTTCGCCATGCTCTCCCTGGGGACCAAAACGGCCACCCTAACTAATCTGTTGGAGGGCCTAGGTTTTAATCTCACAGAGCTTCAGGAAAGGGAGATCCACCAAGGTTTCCAAGGTCTTGCTCACCTACTGAACACTACGGAGGGCAAAGTGCAGCTGGAAAGTGGCAACGGCCTTTTTATTGATGATCAGCTGGAACCACTCCAAAGCTTCTTAGATGATGCCAAGAACTTGTATGGAGCAGAAGTGTTTGCCGCAAACTTCAAAGATTCTCAAGGTGCTAAGAAGCAGATTAATGATTATGTAGATAAGAAAACACATGGAAAAATTCCAGAGTTAATCAAGCATCTAGACCCCACCACAGTGATGATTCTGATAAACCACATTTTTTTCAAGGGTAAGATTTCTTGTATGTATCTTGTATGCATCAGCATCTCCTTTGTGTTCCCAATTCTGATTTCACCTGTATCTCGATTTATCTAATATAGCTCTGCTCTTGAAAATTCCATATAAATCAAATGATTATAAATCAAATTTTCCTTTTAAGCTATGCTATCTGTAAGAGTTAATGTGTTTAATTTCAGATCAACTATTTTAATCATTTTTAATTTAAAATTTTTTTCCAGATTGACTCTAATGGCCAATGCTTTAACTTAAGTTTCTCTGGCTGTCTGATAACTTTTCCTTTATTCAGGAGCTACAGCATGATATGGTTGAAACAGTCCTGAGTTTGAAGACAGAGGATCTGGGCTCAAATGCTGGCAATGCTGCATACTACCAGCAGCGACTATGGGCAAATCACTTTCCCTTTATGGGACTCAGGCTTCTCCTTAGTAAAATGAGGCCACATTTTCAAGGTCCTTTCCAGTTCTAAATCCTGTAATTCTACATTCTGATGGATATATTCACGTTATGTGAGTAAAGCTCACTATTTAAAGGTAACTTAGAGTGAATGCCTTTGTAAAGCTGAAAAGTCTCTTCGCAAAATGAAGTCACTGATCTTTGTGATTTGTTGGGGCTTGGGGAGATTTTCTTTCTAGCTGTAACAAAGACTTGGCAGCCTACCTGTCACGTGGATATATAAAAGTAGGTATAGAAATTATCCATCCCATAGCTCCAGGAAGACTAGAGTCGTACCTTTGTGGGGAGTAGGAGAATGGCCATAGTTGAGTGATCCCTGCCTCCGTCTCCTATTTTCAAGAGGGACACGGGCTGTGGAGTTTTATCTATTTGTTATACATACATCAGTTATCTGAGGTTTAGAGGAATGATTCTTTTAGGGGATTCAGGAGAAAAGCTACTTTCCACGCTCAAACTAATTGTTTTCCTCTCGTGCCTGCCTCTGCTACTCGGGTAGAAACAGGAAGTGGCAGGAGACAGAGAGAGAGACAGAGACAGAGACAGAGAGAGACAGAGAGAGAGAGAGAGAGAGGCAGAGAGACAGAGAGAGACAGAGAAAAACAGACAGACAGACAGAGACAGATAGAGACAGAGAGACAGAGAGAGAGACAGAGAGAGACAGAGAGAGAGACAGAGAGACAGAGAGACAGAGAGAGAGAGAGAGACAGAGAGAGAGAGAGGCAGAGAGACAGAGAGAGAGAGAGAGAGAGGCAGAGAGACAGAGAGAGAGAGAGAAAGACAGAGAGACAGACAGACAGACAGAGAGACAGATAGAGACAGAGAGACAGAGAGAAACAGAGACAGATAGAGACAGAGAGAAACAGAGAGAGAGAGAGAGAGAGAAGCCCCACTCTGCACCTGGAGGGTAACTGTCAATCTAATATCATGCAGCTGAGCCATACCACCATATACCTATTACACAAACCACAATCCTGAGTACCAAAAAAACTTATTTGTCAAAGTAAGTAGGTAAAATGGTGATCAAGGAAGCCATATAGATTAGGCAATAGAATATTTGAGTGAAGAGGCTTTATGAGCCATGAGTTAGATAACATTTCAGGAGAGTAAGAACAATCTTACCCAGTGAGTCCACATTTACCAGTCTCTGGGGGGTGAAAGCTCTAGGAATCAAGAGAAATATTAAGGTGCTGACTTTCCCCCATGTAAATGTGGCCTCTGAGGGTCTGCTATTCACCAGTCAAAATCTGTACCTGGCATCCTCTCCATTTTCTCTTCTCTCTCAATCAAATCTCAGCCAACCAAGAGTCACATCTCTCTGTACGACTTCCTACAGAGTCATAGGACTGTCCTTTATGGAGGCACCAAGTCTGCATGGGATCTGGGCCTACAGAAGTATTTTATTTATCAAAGAAAGGCCTATTCAAATTTAATTCTGTTATCACTCAGTCATCAGTTCAATCCAGTGAACATGTATGTTCAGGACATGTTATATACAGGACACGGGAATCATTGCTAGACATATAAAGACAATTTTGAAAAACAAGCTCTGTTCTCAAGGAGCTTATATTCCGACAAGAGGTATGACACATAAACAAATAAGAAATGAGCTATTTGAAGGAGAAAGCAATAAAGGATGAGAAAAAGTTTCCCACTGGAGGTGGTACCTGAAGTGGAGACTGGGAGAAGCTAAAAGTCTAAGAAGTAAAGGTGACACAGGAATGAATTCTAGGCATGGGGCATGGAGGCAGAAGTTGGAATATCGAGTTTGAGGGAAAGCTAGAAACTCAATTTGGTTAGCATAGAGTGTTGAAAGGAAACAATATTAAATAATGCTTGAAAAGTGAGTAGGAGAAAGTTTACAGAGAGCCTTATTTCTATTCCAAGGTAAAGAGCATATTTTATACTAGAGGTTTAACCACCAGGTGGCACTGATAGCTATTCAATGGGGAGTCGCAAACTCACCCTAGTGGTTTTGCGCATGCCCAACCAGGACAGAGATACTGAGTCAATGCTATGTTCTCTATGGTTATAAGAGCGTCGTTGATCTTCTATCCCTCATCTCTGCCTCTCTCTATAGGCAAGTACCACTTATCATCTAGGAATATGGAGACCTGTGAAGTTACCCAATAGAAAAGCCCATATCCATTGGCTAAGTTCTAATTGAGCATTAATCACATTACCTCAACATAAGAGACTTGGTTCTCCCTTCAGCCCACTCCAAGCCACCATTCAAATGGTCATCTTGTTAGAATAAGGAATGCCCCCTTAATTTTTCCCTACTTACAAACATTAAATAAAATGTATTTCTTCAGGCCAGTATGGTTTACGGTAGGTTAATGAGATCCCAACTCAAAGTAATAGATATAGAACAGACAAGCAAACACAACCGGTCAATCGGAAAGGGAAAAAGCAGTTTGGCAAGAAAGCAGAAGTTGTCCCTCATCGATCACATCGAACACATCTTGCTCCAGCCTGCCTTCATGACCTCATTTCACTCTCCCTTAAACTCTAACCAAAATGAATCACTTACATACTTCCTGCCTTCTTTTGCTCATTCCATCTTCTCAGTCTGGAAGGCCTCCCCCACATCTCTGCTCATGAAAATTCTACACCTTTTTTAAGACCCAGCTCAAATGCCACCACTTCCAGGGAGCTTTCTTTGATCTACACAGCAAAAAATTAGGGACCTCAAAGAGTGTTTTAATGGCACTTCTTCTATGCTCTTATTGAGATGTATTTTGCATGTAGTTATCTCTGTGGGTCCTGTCTATTAGACTGTAATCTCCATGAGGTGTTTTCATCTCCTGCAGGGCCTAACACAGGATTCTCTTTAGGCTGGTCTTCCAGGGAACATTAGGCACTTAATAAAAATGTATTCTTTGAACTCAGTTGCATACTAACTAGGTACTCCTGCACCCAACATTCCCACTTCGTAAGGTTACCTGATTATTTGTTCTGTGTCCTTTCTGCAGGAAACTGGGAGACTGCTTTTAATGTCACCCTCACTGAACCGCAGGACTTTTATGTGGATGAGAACACAACGGTACAAGTGCCGATGATGGTGAAAAGGGAAAAACTGTACTACCATCGTGACGATGAGCTGTTCTCTTCAATGGTCGTCCTGCCCTACGAGGGAAACGCCTGGTTGATTTTAGTTCTCCCGGATGAAGGCAAATTAGAGCAGGCGCTGGAAGCTATAATCGCTAAGAAAGGAATATCACATTCTAGATTTGTGGAAAAAAGGTATGGTCATAAGACTGCTAATAGCTAACAGCTATAATCAATCAGACAAGTCATAAGTTAAGTTGCTAAGTGTTTATTTCATGCCAAACGCTGTGCTAGATACTAAGGATACAAAGAAAGAGAAAAAATCCCAGTCCCTGCCCTCACATTTTAATGGTAGAGAAAACATAAACCAAGTATACGTGAGATATCCATAGTATAAATGGGAGGTAATCCAAGAGGGAAAACTCTAGCAGTTAGAAGAGAAGAGGGAACCCCTAAGGTACTCTTCCAGAAGAGGGGATGTCAACTGAGTCTTGACAAAATGGAAGCCAGGGAAGAAGAGCCGTAGGCAATAGCCAGCAGGGGTGGTGAGACCAAGTGATGTTTTTTAAGGGTGGAGGAGACATAGACATGCTTGAAGGCAGCAGGGAAGCAGCCAATACATAGGAAGAGATTAAGGATTAGTGAAAAAGTTAAGATAATAGAGGGAGCAATCTTCTGAAGAAGGCGTGTTGAAATGGGATCACTTGTGCAAGTAAAAGGGTTTTCCTGGGCAAGCAGAGGGGCCACCTCTTCATGTGAAATAGAGGTGAAGGACGACATAACAGAGGAGGAGTGATTCAAGATGAGGAAGAGGAGGGAAGAAGAGGGAACTCTTGTCAAATGGCTTCAGTTTTTTCGGTGAAGTATGAGATATGGACCTCAGCTTAGAGCACTGGGGGCTGGGTACTGAGGGAAGTTCAGAGGAGAGATGAAAAGGTTGGATATAGCCATTGTGGAGCACAAAAGTATTGCCTTACTGCAGTGAGAGCCCTGTTAAGATTATGGAACATAAACATGTAGTGGACCCAATCAGAAGGTGATTTTTCTCTAACGCTATTCAACAGCATGTTGAGGAGTGAAAATGGTAGATAGTGGGTGTAATCCAAGGTTAGGGTTTGTCAAGGTGTGATTAATGTGATAAAACAAGGATAAGGAATTGGAGTAGAGAATGGTGTAGAGTAGAGTGAGGATTTCCAGCTTTATAGGCATTACCCATTTGATTCTCACAACAATCCTTATCAGACTAGAAGAGATAATGTCCCAGAGCAGAGAACTGACTTGCCTGGGGACCCACAGCTTCTAAGTATCAAAGTCAGGACTTAAACACAGGTGTGCCTCAGAATCCTGTGCTCTGACTGATACCATGGGTGTCAGCCCTCCTCTCACTGCTACAGACCCAAATCATCCATTCTTTCTCATCCCACACAAGTCCTAGCCGTATCTTTCTGCAGATCCCCCATAGAGGATCCAGCAACCCACTAGAGGCCTTTCCTGCTATTCTTTGAACACTTTGGGTAAAACAGTGCAACCCTTAGGTTTCCCACTTGTTATTCCTTACTCTTGCCGTTTGACTGATTCACTCACTTTCCCAGCTACACATACCCTCAATGAGATGCCACCATCATAAATAATACGCCACAGACTCCTCATATCCACCGTACGCCTTTGGGTCTTATGGTTTTTTTTCCTTAGGGAGCTATAATGGTGAACATTTGAATTTGTATCAGATTTTAAACTATATGCAGGGGTTTCAAAAAGGAAAAATAGGTGGATTTGGAGTTAGGAGGGACCTGGATTCAAATTCTACTTCTAGCACTTACGGTTGGTACAGCTTTGGGCAAGTCACTTACATCTTAGTTTTAGTTTTCTCACTTGTCAAATGGGCGGAATATCCATCCATCCACCCTTCCAGTGAGAATCCCACGAGGTCGTGTACACACAGCATTGTGAAAACCTTAGATTACAGCATGAAGGGCAGCTATTGTAACCTCTTCGCACCCGATCTATGAAGTAGACAGAGTAATATCCTCACTTGATAGGTAAGAACCAAGGTCAAGAGGTGAAGTCACTTGCCAGAGGTCGCACAGCCACGTGCTTACTGAAAGATCTGGTTCTTGAACACAAATCTTCTCTTGCCTTAGCTCTTTCTACTAGATTAAAATTTAGCTGCCTTTATGAAAGGAATCCACAACCAACAACGTCACAAGCAACTAATGGTTTTATTTTGTCTGAAATATATGGAGAACAGAATGAGATTAAAGGTAATATCTTTCAATTCCCTGTTTTACATAAGGAGAAACTGAGACCAATGGAGAAGAGACTTTCCCAAAGTCAGGTATAGGTAGTGAGTGGCATAGCCAAGATTCAAACCCAAGACCTCTGACTCCAAATCCAGAGATCCTTCACCTGTGCTGCAGCACCTCCCATGGAGTGTGGGCAGCTGAGTAAAGCAGGTTTTAATGAGAGGCAATGTGGCATTGTGGGAAAAAATCAGAGGTTCTGAGATTAAACCCCTCATTTACATTTCCAGCAGTGTGACATTAGACCAATCCCTTAGCTTCTTGGTGCCTTTTCAATATGTCTAAAATGGGATCATACTTGCTCTTCCTAAGGTTTGCAAAGCTTAAAGCACTATAGGAATAGAAGCTATTATTCGTCCATATGAAAAAGGGGAAATTTCAAATTTGCTAGAATTTAAAAGGCCTCAATTTAAAAATATTCTATGACTGAGACAGTGTCGCCAGGAGCACTTTTTATTTCTGTAAGGGGCTTAACTGGGATTTAATGTAGATGCCTCTAGTCAATCAAAAAGCGACTCTAGGATGTTACTGTATAACCAGCAAAGCTCTGGCAGTCAGGTTTGGGCTCAAATTTCCTAACAAATAGATCTGTCCAAAAAGCTGCTCCAAGAGACAGTGCCCTCCTCCCCCACCACAGGAAGTCTTCAAGGAGAAACTCATAGAGACCAACTAATTACAGGATCTCAGAACTGGAAGGGCCTCAAAGGGCATCTAGCCCAATTAAGTTCTGAATAGGATTCATGCTACAATAACCCAGGCAAGTGGACACCCCATAGAGCATGGGTTCTTAACCCTTTTCTTTTTTTTTTCTTTTTGCAATTCCTGGACCCTTTTGGCAGTTTGGTGAAGCCTATGAATAGGATGTCAGAATAATGTTTTTAAATGCCTAAAATAAAATACATTGAACTAGCAAGAAAAGCAATTCTATTGAAATACAGTTTTCAAAATGTATTTTAAACAAGTTCACCAATTATACACACACACACACACACACACACACACACACACCAGTTAAGCCCTATAATAGTTCTACCACTTGTTGGGGAGGACCTATCAAGAGGATTAGAGAGGATTTCAGTTCGGTACAGGTTGGAGTAATATGACTTCTCAGGTCCCTTTTAGTTCTGACATTCTGTGATGTTTTGAGGGAGGAGTAGAAAATGAAGTCCCCATCTGCAAGGAGCTTATAATCTTGGTGTTGTTGTTCAGTCATTTCTGACTCTTTGTGACCCCATTTGGGGTTTTCTTGGCAAAGATACTGGAGTGCTTTACCCTTTCCTTCTCCAGCTCATTTTACAGATGAAGAAACTGATGCAAACAAGGTTAAGTGACTTGCTCAGGGTCACACAACTAGTAATTGTCTGAAACCAGATTCGAACTCAGGTCTGTCCCAACTCCAGACCCAGTGCTTTATCCATTGTGCCACCTAGCTGCCCATAATCATGGTAGCCCAGGCTTACATATTTCCTAGCTCTGCTCAGGCAGGCATACAGATCTTTCCCTACCTTGACTCAGGACTGAAGACAATATAGCATTTGACCATGCTTGCTACAGAAAGGATTTTGGCTTTCTATGCCTCTCTTTCTGGGGCAGCTGTAGGCTATAAGCAATATTGGCTTAAGCTGTTAGGTCATTGTATGGGCAGCTAGGTGGCACAATGGAGAGAGCTCTGGGCTTGGAGTAAGGAAGATTCATCTTCTTGAGTTTAAATCCAGCCTCAGATACTTACTAGCTGTGTGACCCTGGGCAAGTCACCTAACCCTGTTTGTCTCAGTTTCTTTGTCTGTCAAATGAGCTAGAGAAGAAAATAGCAAACCCCCTCCAGTGTCAAAGAAAACCCCAAATGAGGTCACAAAGGTCAGTCAGAACAACAGAAAGGTCCATTGAATCCATTGGTTTGGGGAGCCAAATCATTTAGCAATTGGCAAGTACAGTGGCAAACCTGAGCTCCTTTTGGGTCTCTTTTCCAACAGGAAGGTGAGTATTTATCTGCCTAGGATCTCAGTCTCCACCAGTTATGACCTTGAACAACTGCTTCCCAAAATTGGCATAAGAGACGTGTTCACTGACAAAGCAGACCTCACAGGCATCTCCACGCAATCCAAACTACAAGTTTCCAAGGTAAGTGAGTCAGCTCTGTGGACATATTTCTGAGGGATGCTCTAACCGCACTGAAATAGGTCAACTTATTTAAAAGTTTAAAATGCAGAAATAGAACTTACATCCATAATAGGACTTGGCAATGGATCGGATGTGTGGATAGCATTCTATCACAACTCCTTTAAATTTTTCTTCTGGTACCAGTTTGGGTCATGTAGATGACCCTAAGTTCTAAAAGGTTATGCCAGGGGAACACAAGCTCTGGAAGGTCCCCCAAAGCTAGAAAATATCAAATATAGGCTTGGGAATGGCTATCATCACCAAGACACACTTGTGCATGTCTATCATCTGAGAAGAGCAGCTAGGTGACGCAGTAGATAGAGTCAGGAAGACTCATCTTTGTGAGTTCAAATCTCACCTCAGACACCTGCTAGTTGTGTGACCTAGAACCAAATCACTTAATCCTGCCTCAGTTTCCTCCTCTGTAAAATGAGCTGGAGAAGGAAACGACAAATCACTCTGGTACCTTTGCCAAGAAAAATCCAAATGGGGTCACAAAGAGTCGGACGTAACTGAAATGATTGAAAATGACAACGAGGGGAGTATTAAATCAAGATGCATGTGCAGGAGGAAAGGATTAAAGCTTCTAGATCATTATCCACCTTTTTGTATCATTTGTATCTTTGTACTCACTCTGGTGAAGTCTATGGTCTCCTCAGAATAATGTTTTAATTAATACACATAAAATAAAATGCATAAAATAAATGCATTGGATTGCAAAGGAAAGTAATTATATTGAAATAGAGTTATCAAAACATCTTTAAAAAACAAGTTCAAAGACCCCAGGTGAGGAACCCGTGTAGAGACAGTTCACAGTGTGTATTGTAGCGGGGTTCGCTTGTCAAATCTAGCCTGAAGAAAGCAAATGCTTTATACAACCTCTACGCCTAGTTCCAGATTACCTTGGGCAGGCTGCATCTCTCTGGCCCTAAGCGTTCACGTAAGCAAAAGGAGAAAACGGAACTCCGTGATTTCTAAACTTCATTAGATTCCATAGTGCAAGCCCTTGCTTCTCTCTTTTTCTTTTTACCACTTGTTTCTTAGAAATGATCTTTAGGAACAGACCTCCCCATACAATGAAATAAAAAAAGTTGTCTGTTGTGATCTTAGCTTTCCTACAATGGGTTTGTTTCCCTTCTCTTCGGTTCCTCCAGCAGGAGGTCTCCAGGACTCTCTTTCCTTACCCTAATCCCTAGTCATTGCTTAAATCCAACTAGAATTAATCCCAAGAAGATTTCCATTTTCAAACTACATCTTCAACGGTGAAATGAATTTTTGTTGTTCAGTCGTTTCAGTCATGTCTGACTCTTCATCCCGTTTCGGGTTTTCTTGACAAAGATATGGGAGTGGTTTACCATTTCCCTCTCCAGATCATCTTATAGATGAAGATGAAACTGAGGCAAAAAGACTTAAGTGATTTGCCCAGGGACACATAGCTAGCAAGTATCTGAGGCCAGATTTGAATTCAGGAAGACGAGTCTTCCTGACTCCAGGCCCAGCCCTCTATTTACTCTACCATCTAGTTGTTGAATGAATGGTTTTGTTCAAATACTGGCTCTGGGACTTATCACCTGAGTGGCCTTATAAAAGTGACTTTTCCCTTTCTGGGTTTCTGTGTCCACATCTGTACCATAAGAGACCTAGGTCAGGTCCCTTTGGGTCCCTTCTAGTTACACCTCCTATGAATTTCAAGTGTTTGGGAACAAGCTGATGAGGACTTACCCCATGTTCTGGAAATCCCTAGTAAACTGACTCTATCTTATTCTGCCCTCGTATAATGCTAGCCCTGGTACTCTGTCAGAGGCTTACTTTCAGCTATGCCAGGTTAATGGTTACCCAGAGTGACAACGTGTACCTTTACTCTACCAGGTGTTACACAAGGCGGTCCTTGAGGTGAGCGAAAATGGCACTGTGGCAGCCGCCATCACAGACATAGAAATCCAGCGCAATATAGCAGCTCCCCCTGTCACCATCAAGTTCGACAGGCCCTTCTTTGTATCCATTATGGATACAAACATTCACCAGCACTTATTTGTAGGGAAGATTGTCGACCCCACAGCCAAATACTGATGGACCACGGTTAGCTGTGACTCAGAAGCTACTGTTGCAATAAATAAAAATGACTATAAGCCAAGGTGAGTGTGCTGAGTTTAGCATTTGTAACAGTTTCCACAAAGGATCTTCAACTAATCAATCAAAAAGCATTTCCTAAATATCTACTGTGCGTCAGACGCTGGAGGAGGGGAGGAGAAATGTTTGTTTGTTTTTTTAACTCCCCTTCTTTTTGTATTTTATTTTTTTTATTTTCAGTTTCAAATTCTCTCCTCTCCACACCCTTTCCCTCCCATCTGTTATACACATGAAGTCATATAAAACACCTTTCCACATTAGCCACGTTGCAAAAAATTTAAAAAACAAGAAAAATAAAGTTTAAAAAAATGCTTCAATCTACATTCAGAGTTCATCAGTTCTCTCTCTCAAGATGGATAGCATTTTCCATCATGCGTCCTTTGGAACTGTCACGGATCGTTGTATTGGTCACAGGTGGCTAGGGGGCAAGTGGATAGAACTCTTCCTGAGTTCAAATACTGCGTGAGACACTTACTAGCTATGAAACCCTGGGCAAGTCACGCAACTCTGTTTGCCCCAGCTTCTTCCTCGGTAATGCTCTAGAGAAGAAAACAGCAAACCACTCCAGTATCTCTGCTAAGAACACCCCCAAATGGGGCCACGGGGAGTCCAACGCTACTGAAAAATGACTGAACGACAAGATTGTTTTGAGCAGAGTAGCTAAATCTTTCACGTTGATTATTATTATAATGAAAAACATTTATGTGCTGGACACTGTGTCAGGAGCTTTATAAATATTTCATTTGTATATGAGGATACAGATGCACATACACATATACACGTGATCCCTTCCTCAAGAAAGTTACAAGCCACAGGAGACAGCACGTGCACGTTTAAGTATATAAAAATACACAGAAAATAAATACAAGGCATCAGGGGATATACTAGTAGTCAAGGGCGTGGAGGAAATAGGAGATGGCATTTGAGAAGCACCTTAAAAGAAATGAAGGCTCTATAAGATACAGGCAAGGAGAGATTACATTTCAGGCATGGGGAGCAATCTGGAAAAGGCAGGGAGATAGGAGGAGAAAAGTTCACATAAGAAAAACAAGGAGGGCAGCTGGGCGGTGCAGTGAGTAGAGCACCAGCCCTGCAGTCAGGAGGACCTTAGTTCAAATCCGGCCTCAGACACTTGACACACTTACTAGCTGTGTGACGTTGGGCAAGTCACTTAACCCCAATTGCCCTGCCTTGCCCCCTCCCAAAAGAAAAAAAAGAAAAAACAAGGGATGGATATCTGATGGATAGTGTTCCAAAGGGCAATGTCCAAAGGTCAGAAGGAATGCTGGCTGTATCCTCCCAACCTGGTCCCCATGGCAGATTTGTAAGACATAAAGGGAAGACAAGCTGGTATGGATTGGTATCTGCACCATTGGGTTTTATAGCCACATTTTGGGAGTCCATAGTGTAGTATGAGAAGTCATCAACTTGAAAAACAGCCATGATATGGGTTTAAGCCTGAGCTCGGACACATACTGCTCATTTGCTATGAGGATAATAATGTCCTTACTACCCATCGTGCAGAGAATTTATGGGAAAGACATTATAGAAATGTGAGCTATTGCTGTCATTGTTGGTAAAAGCCCATTGGGCCACTGAGCCCCTGCTGCAGAGAGATACAAACTCGAATGCCTCTAGACGCTTGAAATAGGAGTTAGCATAAGGTTCTGAAAAGATGACAAAGAAAAAGGCTCTTACCCACGCCCAGCTCAGGAAGCGCCCAAAGGGCTCCTGAGGATTTGGGATGGTCTGGACCCCAATATGAAAAGGCTAGAAAGGCTCCTAAGCAGGTAATAGAGAAAATCGCCTTACCCTCCAGACTTAAATATGCCTTTTTCTCAAATCACTGATCTATACCAGACAACTAAAGAGACTTGGGCTTGAAAATAAGGGAATCCAAACCCCAAAGTTTTGGGGGGATTGGGGAAGAGTGGGGACTTTGCAGTTTGGAACAATGAAGTATTATTTGGTCTATAGTCCAGGCTTTGGAGATTGAAAAGCAGGAGGCACAAAGAATGCTCCTGGGGATGGAGCCAAGATGGCAGAGAAAAGGCAGCAACTCACCTGAGCTCTTCCCAAAACCCTTCTGAACACTTTTAAATAACACTATCAAGCAATTCCTGGAGCAGCAGAACCCATAAAAGAATGCGTGAAATAATTTTCCAGCCAAAGATGGTCAGCAGGAAAGACCTGTCACACCAGAGTGAGAGTGGAGCACAGCCCAGTGCAGGCCACCCCAGAACAGACCTGGCCCCAGCAAATCAGGAGCAGACCTTGGGAGCTGCTGAATCAGCAGCAGTGGGGGCTTCCAGAGCTCTCAGCCCACAGACAGCAAGGGGGTTGAACAATGGATTAGAAGGAGATTACAGGAGTCTCTTTGCTAGCACTGAGGCAGGACCCTGTCGCTTTGCCCATACCAGGCTCAGGGTTGAAGTCCTGGGTGGCAGTCCCAGGGCGAGGAGGAGCACTAGAGCATGAGAGCTTGTGTCACGGTGGAGCAGGGACCCTCCTCACAGTTCCAGGGCAGAAAAGAGTGTTTGTGGTCACTCACACACCAGCAGAGGAGTAAACACACCTCTCCTTAGATCATACCACCTTGGAAGAACTGAAAATTTACAGGTCCCTATAGTATCTCTGAAAACAGCTGCACAAAACCCCTGAAGCTTGGGACAGTGTGCCCTCTACCCTGGAAGCAGAGCCCTATTTTAACAGAGAGTTAAAAGTCAAGACATAGGCTGGGAAAATGAGCAAATACCAGAAAATATTCTTACCATAGGAAGTTACTATGGTGACAAGGAAGAACAAAACACACAATCAGAGCAAGATAGCAAAGTCAAAGCTCCTATATCCAAACCCTCCAAGAAAAATATGAATTGGTCTCAGGCCATAGAAGAGCTCAAAAAAGATTTTGAAAATCAAGTGCAAGAAATGAGAGTGATGAAAGAAAATTATGAAAAAAGAGTCAACAACTTGGTAAAGGAGACACAAAAAAATACTGAAGAAAATAACACCTTGCAAAACAGACTAGGCCAAATGGTAAAAGAGTTCCAAAAAGCCATAAGGAGAATTTAAGGAATTCAGAGCAGAATGGGCCAAATGGAAAAAGGGGCACAAAAATTCACTGAAGAAAAAAATTCCTTAAACAGTAGAATTGGCCAAATGGGAAAGGAGGCACAAAAGCTCCCTGACAGAACAGGATAAGATGGGACAAGAAAGAACGGGACACTGTAGATTGGGGGGCAGAAACCAGAGAAACAGTGCAGCACTCCACTAAGCCAGAGTGAAAGAGTTCTGCATCTAGCTGACATCCTTCTTGTCCCCCCAAAAGTTACTTGGGGCAGAGATCTAGTCTGGTGAACTATTAATTATCTAGCGTGGTGAAGGCTGAAGTGCTTTGACATCTATCCACCAGGGAAACAACTGTGAGAGAGAAGCAAATCAGAAAGTCAGAAAGTAAGGAATAAGTTTAAATAAGGGGTTGGGGGGTGGGGGACTAAAATTACCAAAGATCTCAGGAAGAAGAAATCTCAAAAACCTTGAACATAAATAGATAAATCAACAGGGAAAACATTAACAGCAGAAAAGGGTCTCCGGATCTAGCAAACTAGTTCAGGCATCTATGAATAAATACTGCAGAACAAAGGAAAACTATCCAATGCTTGATGAGACAGAGTACCCTGTGGAATTTGAGGAGAACCCTGAACTGCAACAAGCTGTTTCTGAGAGTGTTACGAGAAAAATAAGAATCATGAAAGCGGAATTTATGGCCTGAACAGCAAAATAACATGCAGAATAGAAAAACTGGAACCTGCAATAATGGAAAGTCTCACCAAAGAAACGAAAGAGAGAACAAGAGACTGGGAATGCAAATGTACAGAAGTGAAGGACAACCTAGAAGAAGAGAAGCAAAAAACACTAACGTTGAAAGATAGCATGCTCATTATCCAGGTAAAACAGACCAATCTCAAAGATGGTGCATAAATAACTAAGGATTATAGGGGTGTCCCAGAAGAAGACAAAAAACCCAGAATACAAAAATGCAAATAATAATAATAAAAGAGAACTACCCAGGATTTCCAAACATAGAAAAATGTATATCAATTGAAAGAATTCATAGCTCACCTGCAGGAAAAAAAGTTTAAAAATAAAACAAGGCTAAAAAATGTAAAATGTTAGAAAGAGTTGATAAATTCTTTATTGGATCATAGCACAGTAAAAGCAAACATTACTTCAAGGATCAAAACCAAAAGGACACAAACCTAAATGGATTGTTGTTGTGGTTGTTGTCCTTCATTCTCTAAGAGGACCAAAATGGCATCATCATGCTAGAGTCAAGTTTCAATGTGTCCGACTGCGGCTGATCAGACCAATACGAGCTCGGAATGCTCTACCACAGGTCGGGCACAAATAGTCTATGTGAACATTTGGAGTGGACACTCCAAACTTGTGCATCTTGCTTTTCCTTTGAGCTGTTTCAATTTTGCTTTGCTCATAGAGCACAGAACCTTCTCTGACGTGGGCATGCCATCCTGAGCAGTCTTGTGCTGGTGTCTCCCATGTCACACAAGCAATTCCAAAGTTCTTAAGAGAGATCTTGAGAGTGTCCTTGTATCGCTTCTTCTGACCACCATGTGAATGCTTGCCCTGTGTGAGTTCTCCATAAAACAGTCTTATGGGCAAGCATACATTTTGCATTCGAACAACATGGCCAGCCCATCGGAGTTGTGCTGTCTGAAACAGACTTTGAATGCTTGGCCGTTTAGTTCAAGTAGAGATCTCAGTAACTGGTACCTCATCCTGCCAGGTGATCTTCAGAATCTTCCTAAGACAATTCAAACGGAAGCGATCCAGTTTCCTGGCAGGGCGCTAGTAGATTGTCCAGGTTTCACAGCCATACAACAATGAAGTCAGCCCCACAGTCCTGTAGACCTTCAGTTTGGTAGTCAGTCTAATACCTCTTCTCTCCCATACTTTCCTTTGGAGCCTCCCAAACACTGAGCTGGCTCTGGCAATGGGTGCGTCAGCCTCAATATCAACATGTACATCTCTGGAAAGTACACCACCAAGGTAAGTGAACTTGGATACCTAACAATGAAATCCTAAATAGTGAGTATGTTAAAGGACAAATCATAGTGACAACTAATTATTATATGAAAGAAAAATAAGAATTAGAAAAAACCTACAAAAATTTCTGGGATTCAGATAAAGCAGTCCTTGGAGGGGGCAGGGATCATATCCCTCTAAACATATGTTAACAAAATAGAGAAATAAAGGATTAATGAACTGAGTACACATTTTAAAAATTAGAAGGCTGACAAATAAACCAAAAAGGAAAGCATAAAAGAGAATTTTTTTAAAAAAGAAGAAAAATTGAAAACAATAAAATCACAGAAATGATAAAACTAAAAGCTAGTTCTTTGGAAAGACTAATGAAATTGGTAAACCTTTAGCTAATCTGATTAAAAATGACAGAAAATCAAATCAAATATAGAAAGCAAACAAGGTGAATTCATAACAAACCCAGAAGAAATGAAAGAAATAATTAAAACACATTATATGTAGTTATATGCTAACAAAACTGAGAACACAAATGAAATAGAATACCTTCAAAAATATAAAATACCCAATCTATCAGAAAACCAGATAGATTATCTGAAATAACCCAATCCAAAAAAAAGGAAATTGACCTAGCTACAAGGAAACTACCATAGGAAAAAATATCTGATCCTAATGGAGTCACAAGAAAATTCTGTAAAATTCTAAAAATAGTATGGATACTTCACAAGTTATTCTCAAAAATTAAAAAAGAGGGCACCCTCCTAGAATTCTTTTATCACACAGATATAGTCCTAATATCTAAATCAAGGAAAGATAAAATACAAGAGGAAAACTATAGACCAATATCATTAATTAATATTGACTCTCAAATTTTAAATAAAATCCTATCAAACTGCAGTGATTTATGCAAGACATTCATTATGACCAATTGGAATATATACCAGGGATGCAAAGATGGTTCAATATTAGGAAAACAATCAAGATAATGATATTAAAAATCAAAATATCCGAAACCATATGATCACCTTAGTAGATGCAGAAAGGGCATACAATAAACAAACTGGTAGAGAAGGGAGGGTACATTTCAGAATTTGAGTTCTTTACCAAATTAGAAATAGTATAATCATAAAAGATAAAATGAATAATTTTAATTGCATAAAGCTGAAAAGTTTTTTCACAAATAAAATCCACACAATAAGAATTAGAAAGAAAATAGTTAATAGTGAAAAAATGCTTGTATCTAATTTATCTAATAAAAATCTGTTATCTAAAATCTACTGATAGGAACTGATTCAAATATGTAAGAGCAAGAACCATTCCTTAGTAGCTAAATACTTAAAAGACATCGACAGGTATTCCTCAAAACAAAATATACAAGCCATCAGAAACCAGATTGTTTAAATTATACAAATCACTAATAGAAAGAGAAACACAAATTTCTCTCTAGTTCTACCTAACACCCATCAGATTGAGAAATGTGAAAAAAAATGGCAATTGTTGGCGGGGCTGTGGAAGAATTGTCACACTAATGCACTGGAATTTTTCCTACTATTCTGGAAAGAATTTTGAAACTACATTAAACCGAAGAGATTAAAGACAGAGGGAAATAAGCCCATGTGAACCAAGATATTTAAAAATACACTTTTTGTCACAGCAAAAAATGTCATTATTAAATATTAATTAGGGAAAAACTAAACAAATCAAGATATTTGAACACAATAAAGTATTATTGAGCAATATTAAATTATAGAAGGATACATGTATGAATTTATGCAGAGTGAAGTTAGTAGAAAAAGGGGAATAATTTATATGACTATAATAATGTAAAGGAAAACAATTCTGAAAGACTTAAAAGCTCTGATAAAAGTAATGACCGATTATGACTTCAAAAGACTAATGCTAAAGTATTTTTGCCCCTTCCTGGCCTAGAAGTCATAGACTAGAGGTACAGAAGGATACCTACATTTTCCAGCCATGACTAATAAGTGAATTTGTTTTGCTTGAATATTGTCGTTATATGAAAGAGCGTCTTTTTGAAAGAGAAGAGATGTTATGGAGGGGAACGTTGATGGTAGTGCTACTGATACCAAAAAAAAGGAAAAAAAATGAAAAGAAAGAAGAGAATCAATAAAACTATAGGAACTATAAATATGACAGGTCATATTTAAAATCACATGATTATAACACTAGATACAGAAAAGGTTACTCTCAGACACTTAGTCAACAAGCATTTAAGTACTTACTGTGTCCTAGGCACTGTGCTAAGAAGGCAGAAGACAGACCTTGCTCCCAAAAAACTCCCAGTCCAATGGGAAAGACAACATGTAAACTACTATGTACAAACAAGATACAGACAACATAAATTAGTGAAAATCAAGAGAGACAGGGCACTGGCATTAAGGGGCACTGGAACAGGCTCCTTGTAGAAGGAGGGATTTTAGCTGGGACTTTACAGAAGCCATCGTATCAGGAGGCAGAAACAAGCAAAAAGAGCATTCCAGGTATTGGAAATGGCCAAAGAAAATGGCCAGAGTTGGGAGACAGAGTATCTTATTTGAGGAACAGCCAGGAGGCCAATGTCACTTGATCACAGAGTTCATAGAGGTGTTATTGGTGTTTGTTCCTCATTCTTGAAGAGGACCATGACATCAGGGAGGTGATGCCATGCCATGCAAGTGAACTGTATTTAAGTGAGGGAGAGCTATAAGAGGTGAGTAAGGTGTTAAAAGACCTGAAAAGTATAAAGAAGTCAGATTGTGAAGGGTTTTGAATGCCAAATGGAAGATTTTACATTTGGTACTGGAGATTGTAGAGACCACTAGAATTTATTGAAATAGGGAAACCTATTTATTAAATAGGGAAAGCTCACTTTGACAGCTGAGTGAAGACGGACTGGAATGAGAAGAGAAATGGAACAGGAAGACCAGTCAGAAGGTCCCTACAGTAGTCTAGGGATGAGATGACGAAGGCCTGTACCAGATGGAGGTAGGGATTGGATATGGGTTGGGGGGAGGGATGAGAAAGAATGAGGAGTCAAGAATTACACCTTGGTTGCAAGCCTGGCTAACTAGGAGAATGACGGTCTCAATAGAAATAGGGGAGTCTGGAACAGGGGTGGACTTCAGGGGAAAGATAACAAATGTCTATGGAACTTCCAGTTCAAGATGTCCAATAGGCAGTTGGAGATGCAAGTTTGGAGATTAGGAAAGAAGTTGGAGCTAGATAAGTAAATCTGAGAATCTAAGAAAGTTATGAAGAGAGTGATAGGAAAGGAAGTATAGACATTGACTAGAGACAGCCTTCTCAAGGAGTTTAGCCACAAAAGTAGGAGAGATAAAGGAAAATAGCTAGTGGGACAGAATGGATCCTGTGATAGCAATTTTTTAAGGATGGGAGAAATACAGGCATGTTTGTGAGTAGGGAAGCAACCAGGAAACAGGGAGAGATTGAAGACAAGTGAGAGATTAGGGATAATAGGAAGGCAATATGCTAGAGAAGACAGCATGGAAAGGGATCAATTACTGATGTAGAGGCACTTGCCTTGGCAAGAAGGACCACCTTTTCATGAAAGACGGGATGAAGGAGGAGACAGTGGAGGAAGGTATCTGAGTAATATAGGATGTGGAGTAAGGGAGAAGAGAGGGCTCTTATGTGAATGATTTCAATTTTTCAGAGAAATATAAGGCAAGATTCTCAACTGAGAGGGTGGAGAGAGGGGAAGTCATTCAAGGTTTGAAGAAGAATGAAAAGTTCTGGGAAAGTCACTGTGGTGAATAGGGTAGTGAGTCAATTTCTTTTGTTCAGTTATTTTCAGCTATACCTGAACCCCAATGGAGTTTTCTTGACAAAGATACTGGAGTGGTTTGCCATTTCCTTCTCCAGCTCATTTTACAGATGAGGAACTGAGGCAAACGGGGTTAAGTGATTTTGTCCATGGTCACACAGCTAACACATGTCTTAGACTGCATTTGAAATCAGGTGTTTCCGACTCCAGGCTTGGCGCTTTATCCACCTAGCAGCCCCAACAGGTATAAACTCAAAGTCAAAGACAAAAGGAAAGGGCCCAAATGAACAAAATTTTTAACAACAGCACTTTTTGTTGTAGCAAAAAACTACAAAATGAGGGCCCATCAAATGGACTGTATGAGCAAGTTATGGCATATAAATATAAAGGAATAATATTGTGGCATAAAAATGATGAAAGGAACAGAATCAGAGAACCCTGGAGTTTAGAGAGTTGTCTAGATCTCTGAGAGGTTAAGTGACTTGGCCAAGATCACATAACCATAACTCTCTTAAACAAACTGATACAGAGTGAGCAGAACCAGGAGAACAATTTATGCAATGACTAGAATCGTGGTAGGAAAAACATCTGAAAGGTTTTGAAAACATTCCAGTGAACTAATTCAAACTATAGCTGGTCTTTTGAGTTTTCTAAAAGCACTGAACTAGAACAAACATGGAATAACAACATTCTGTGAGCCAAATCTGAACAGAGCCTATCTTTCATTGCCCCAGAATGTTGCTGCCCATATGTTACTACATAAAGAATAGGGAAAAAAAGAGAAGAGTTGTTCCTGGTTTTGGTTCATCATTTGAATGTGTGTTTGCTTGGGGGGAGGGGTGTTGTTTTTTAGAAAAGATTTCTCTGTTTGTTGTTAGCATTGACTGAAAACAGGTTCCAGGAAATGACCTGGCAAATATTGACTGGGCTCACTCTGATTTCCAAATGCTGTTTTCTCAGCAAGTAGAAGAAAATGCAGAGCTGAAGCCCGGGCAGACTCTTTGGAATAGTCCTGTAAGTACAACTTTACCTTGGAAACCTAGCATGAATATGTCTGGGTGGTGTTATCTTGATTTCTCTTTCTCACATTCTGAAATGGGAAAATCTCTCACCATGGTCCATAGCTTTTAAAATAGTCTCTGAGAGGGTGGGAAGCAAAATTAACCCACTCCTTGCAATTTAGGACTAGGGCTAGAAATGGGGGGAAAGTGTGTTGTTCTGAAAAGCAGTGTTGCATAATGAATAGAAAGCTAGCCTCAGAGCCACAAAGATCTGGTGTCAAGTGCTGCCCTAGTCACGTAATGGTTGTGTGACCTTGGCCAAGTCACTTAACCTCTCAGAAATCTAGACAACTCTGTAAGACTGTAAATCGCGAGAAGGTGCCAATTAGAATTAATAAAGAGACTTTCCCCATTTGGAGTTGCCTATGTCAGTGAAATCACATCTCCAGTTCTTATCCCATTCTTCTCAAAGAATTTGTTTTAAATACTTGGGCATGCCAAAGTATTCTTTAATGAATGGAGTTTTCCATTTTCTTTAGGTTTTTTTCCTAAGAAATTCCTTATCAATGAGCATTGAGTCAGATGAAATAAAACTTCAGCCAAAGAAAGATGAACCTTATGTTTACCATTGACTAGTTAGAAAAACCACTATTTTCTGAAGACATTTTGAATCCTTTTCCAGATTTTTTTGGACTATTTTTCCTTTTTCCCTGGACTGGTAATTTTGTCAATGTTGACGGCTTCTCAGCAAGGGCACTCTTTTATAAATGCGGATCTGTGCAAAATTCTACAGCTTACTGTCTTAGATATTGAAAGGTTGAGTAACTCATTCAGGGTCACGAGGCCAGTCTATGTCAGAGGCAGGACATAATCTCAAGCCATTCTGAATCCAAGGCCAGCTTTTATCCACTACATTGCGATCTCCCTGCTCCTTGTTATGATCTATAAACCATGTGATCGTGGAGCTTTGACATCACAAATTTGGTGGCTTTAAGAACCTTCAAGCATGAGTCCAACTCCTTCATTTTAGAAATAAGGAAACTGAGGAGCAGACAAATGAATCGACCTATCTAAAAATCATACCGGTAGACACGTAGCTGAGCCAGAAACAAAGAATCGCAGACTCAGATTTTATAGGGACCTAAGATCCCATCCAGTCCAACCAAGAAGCCTCTTTCTAACCTTCCCAACAACTGATAATCTAGTCTTCACTTGAAGATCCCCCAGGAGGGACAACCAACTTCCTCCCAAGCCAGTGCCTTCCAATTCATAGTAGTTCTATTTCTTAGGAAGGTTTTCCTAACATTGAGGGTAAATCTGCCCTCTCTGCAACTCCTCCCTGTAATTCCTATTTCCACCCTCTGGGGCCAAGGGAAACAAGTCTAATCTCCTGTCAACTCTGAAATATTTGAAATAAACTTGAAGACAGTTATTGCTTTTATCATTCCTCGTTAATGAGTACCAAAAATTAGAGTTCACTTATGTTTAAATTGTCATTTTAATTCATACTGGCTAGTAGTCAAACATATAGAGTCTATGTACACTTTCGTGGTAATATTTTCCTTTCACTCATATATGGCTTTTACTTATTTGGTATGTTTTAGTAAAATATGCAAACAACTATCTGCAAACAATTATGTACAAACAAGATACGTATAAGTAAACTGAAGATAATTTCAAAGAGAAGGCATTGTGATTGAGTAGGACTGGGAAAGGCTTCTTGGAGAAGGTGAAACTTTATCTGAGGCTTGGAGAAGGCCAGGGAAGCCAGGAGACAAGAGATGAGGAAAGAGAGATTTCAAGGCATGAGGGAGAGCAGTGAAAATGCTTGGGCTTGAGAGATGGCATGTTGTGTATGAGGAACAGCAAAGAGGGCAGGGTCACTGGAATGTAGAGCGTGTGAGAGGGAAGCAAAGGGATTGGAAAAGTAGGAAGCAGGCAGCTTATGAAGGGCATTTAAAAGCCAAATGTAGAATTTTATATTTAGTCTTAGAGGAAATAAGGAGCCACTGGAGTTCATTAAATTAGGCGGGGGGGGGGGGGAGTGACATGGTTAGACTTGAACTTTAGGAAGATCAGCTGAGTGAAGGACAGAACAGAGTGGGGAGAGACTTGAGAAAGGGAAGCCAACCAGAAGACTATTGCAATAGTATAGATGGGAGGTAATGAAGGCCTTCACTAGGGAGGTGGTAACCTCAGAGGAGAAAAGAGGACATATGTGAGAAATGCTGTAATGGTTCAATCACCAATACTTGGCGATAGATTGGATATGGGGGGTAAGAGTCAGGAGCCTATGTGACTGAAAGGATGGTAGTAACTTTGACAGGAAATAGGGGAGTTCGGAAGAGAGGAGAGTTTGGGGGGAAAAACATTGAGTTTATTTTTGTGTTCAGACATATCTTGTTTTATTGGGCTCCACTTTGTTGAGCTTTGCAGATATTTCAGGGTTTTTTTTTCAAAATGAAGATCTGTGGCCACCTCGCATCGAGCAAATCTCTCTGCGCCATTTTGCAACAGCGAGTGCTCACATCATGTCTCTGTGTCACATTTTGGTAATTCTAACAATATTTCAAACTCTTCCATTATTATTATGTCTGTTATGGTAATCTGTGATTAATGATCTTTGGTATTACTATTGTAATTGTTCGGGATACCACAAACTGCGCCCGTATACGATGGCAAACTTAATACATGTTGTGTGTGTCTGACTGCTTCATGCCCATTCCCATCGCTCTTCCTTTCCTTGGGCCTCCCTATTTCCTGAGACACAATAATATTGAAATTAGACCAATTAATAACCTTAAAATTGTGCCTAAGTGTTCAAATGAAAGGAAAATTCAATCAATGTGGCTAACTTTATTGTGATCTTACATTTAGAAAGTGCCATAGTCACCCCACCTTCAGCAAGCATCACCTTAATTGGTCAGCAGGCATCAACATAGAAGCAAAATCCTTCACCAGCAAAAAAGATTATGACTCCTTGATGATGATTAGCATTTATTTTGTCAATAAATTATTTTTAAATTAAGGTACATACATTGTTTTTCTTAGACATAATACTATTATCCACTTAATTGACTGCAGTATGGTGTAAACATAAACATAAACATATATTATGGGAAACCAAAAACTTAAGGTCGCTCACTGTATTGTGATATTTGCTATATGGTGATGGTCGGAACCAAACCACAAAATCTCTGACGTATGTCTATATGAGGAGTTTGAGGTATCTATAGAAAATCCAGTTTAAGATGTCCAATAATTAGTTGGAAATGTGAGACTGAAGATCAAGAGAAAAGTTAAGGCTAGATAAATAGATCTGAGAATCTTCTGCGTAGAGATTGAATCCATGAGGATGGATGAAATCAACAAGAGACAGTATAGATGGAGAAAAAGGCCCAGGACACAGAAGACACTCAAAGTGAGTGGGCACGGCGTGGATGAATACCCATCAAAGGAGACTGAGAAGGAGCAGTGTGGAGAGGAAGTCGTTTGTTACTTAATAAAGCTAGGTCCTTCAGAGTGATCTTAATGGAAACTGTAATTCTGGGCCTAGAGTTTTGTCACAATTTGAAGATGAAATTCTTTCTAGCCGGTTTTACGCATACATCTGCTGAAAGGGCCAGACATTAGGTCCACAAAAATGACACCTGCCTTTCTACCTCTAGTGAGAAAGCCAGCAAAAAAGAGAAGCTCATTCATTAGAAACTCAAGCAGAAAAGAAAATTCAAGGGAGGTAGCAAATGACTGCCACATATAAGTAGTATAGCACTGGAGTTTTCTGAACCAACTTAAAGGTCAATGATGCAACTGAATGTACAAAAGGGAAGTGGCACTAGATTATGGAGGACTTTGAATACCAAGGTAAACTTTACTCAGTAGGGAGCTGCTAAAGGTTTTTGAAAAGGACATCCCTGACCAATGGTGCCTGGATGGACACTTCTATTCTTCACTTAATTTATTGACTATTGGCCCTTTTCAATAGATACATCAAATAGGCTGGGAAATCAATAAATTTTGCCTTTGTTTGTGCCTTTATTCTCAAGACTGATGGTCATTTTGGACATATTTTTGGTGACTTAAAACATACTTGTGCCTTTCCCTCAAGATGGCGCTGAAGGTGAAGAAGGAAGCCATCATTTCCCCCAAGACAGAAGCCAAGTCCACGGCCTTGAAGGCCAATAAGGCACTGTTGAAGGGTGTTCATAGCCACAAAAAGAAGATCTGAACAACCCCCACCTTTCAATGACCCAAGACACTAAGATGTCGAAGGTAGCCCAAATACCCTCAGAAAAGTGCCCCTTGGAGAAACAAGTTTGATCACTATGCCATCATTAAGTTTCCCTTGACCACTGAGTCTGCTATGAAGAAGATTGAGGACAACATCACCTTAGTCTTCACTGTGGATGCCAAGGCCAACAAGCGTCACATCAAGCAGGTGGTAAAGAAGCTGTATGACATTGATGTGGCCAAGGTCAACACACTGATCTGGCCTGATGGAGAGAAGGCCTATGTCCAACTTGCTCCAAACTGTGATGCTTTAGATGTTGCCAACAAAATTGGAATTGTCTAAGCTGTGTCTAGCTATCCCACTCCACCCAGAATAAAAAGTTTTCCAGTAAAAAAAAAAAACTTGTAAAAATAGTTAAATAAATCATTATGGTGAAAACAGAAGGATTATCACAAAAAGCATCTGCTCATTAGTTATTTCATGGATATTAAAAGTTAATGGATATTAGACATGATACATATATTTATAGATTCTAACCTGATACTTAGGGGGCAGATATAAATGAATGACAGGATAGAAGTTCCATATGTCTGAACGAAACCTCTTGTATTATAATCTAAGAAGAAAAGTGGAGGAGAGGTTGATTAGCCAGAGCAGCTAGAAGTGAATGAAGTTTCAAAGATGGCTGCAGAAGCAACCACTGGGGTGACAAGGATGAGTACAGCAGTGGAAGCATCCATGGGCTGGTTTTGTGATAGCTGCCAGGATGATGACTACATCACAGTGGTTGTAGGAAAGAGAGAGAGAAGCCTTTAAGCCTCCAATAGGCATTTCATGATGTGAGCTCTGCGACTAGAATCTGGGCAGTTCAGGTATAACTCTAGCAGGCAAGCCTCCACTCTATAAAATAGGGAACTTGGTGGAAGGAAGGAGGAAAGAACAGCTGTGTGACTAGAAAGGGCTGACACTGCTGGTATGGATTGTCCTTTGGGGTCAATAAATGGATAGTAAAGGCTTAACTCCTTCCCCCATGTCTGTCTGTCATAAGAGCTTTCCACACAATTTTATTTCTCTACTTCTTTAAGCTGTTTGTAGTTCCTGATTTCTGTCTCCTATACTCATAATTAGATAGATATGATCCATATCTGACAGACATGATTCAGGGCTCATCTCTATTTGTTATTTATATGTAGAGTGAGAAAAATGGAAGACACTGGTAAATAGCTTGGTATACTCAGGACTGAATAGGTCAGAGGTTTGCTCTTCTGACCAAAATGCTAGGATTTTCTTCCTGAGCTAGGAGCTGAGTGGATTGAGATGAGAATGTTTTAGTTTTGTTATTATAATATATAGCAAAAATAGACAAACCACATGACTTGGGACCATGCACCTCTAAGCTAATGGTGCAATTGGTTGGCCAGATTGAGATGGCTCAGACTAAGTATCTCAGGGAGGCTTCTGTTCTATACAGAGAAGGACAGAATAGAGGAATAGACCAAGAAAAAGTCACACTTATTGAGACCCTCAGTGAGAGGAGAAAGTTGTGGTCTGCAAAGAATTTAACTAACCCATATTCTTGGCAAGGGAGTAGAGTAGGACTGGGATAAGAAGAGTAAGAAGAACGAGGATCTCTTCCTTTCATTTTCTCTTCCTACTCTAAACTGCCAAACCTTGCAGTGGTGGTAATGGTGGTGCTGGTGGTGGTGGTGGTAGTAGTAATAGTAGTAGTTAACACTTACTATGTGCACTGTGCTAAGAACTTTGCAATTATTATCTCATTTGACCTCGTAGAGAGCAACAATACATGCTGGTTAGATGTGTATTTATAGGTGTGTTGTTACATCATATATAAGGCTTCGTAGTAACACTGCCAGCATGATTGTCAACTTATGTGGGGGAAGAAAAACCAACTCACGGGTGAAATGTAGCACCTAGTACTGAAAACAATAGTCTACAAATGGTCCGATCAGGGGAGAGAAATGTCACCTAGTCAGTAAATCAATGAATCAATAAACATGTATTAAGCATCTACCACGTTCCAGGCACTGTGCTAAGCACTAGGGATACAAAAAGAATCAAAAGACAGTCCCTGCCCTCAGTTCTAGTTGCTACATCTCTCTTAAAACAGTCAAAAATTGTATTAGTTCTTTTGGTTGGTATATCATCCTTTTGATCCATATTAACTTTTTGTCCACTAAATTTCCATTTCCCCACCCAGCAATCTGGGAAGCCCCGACCAATCTGGAAGTCCTCCAGGTATAGGGCCAAAGGACCAACTAGAACCTAAGGTCAGGCCCCAGGATCCACCAAAACCTATAGGTCCATCCTCCAAGGCGGCTGGCAAGAAGTTCTGTCTAATCAGAATACAAATCACTGGTTAAAAAGAGCAACCATAGCCGCATCCATTTCTCTAGTCATATTAGACTTGGGAAAATGGGAACACTCCGTGAGGCCCATTGAGCCTATTCTACCTGAACTGAGCTGACTTAATCAGTTAGCACTTTACTCTGTCCAGGTGCAATGTGGGCACCACCCAGCCCCATGTACCTCCTCCTACCTGGCCACTTCGCATGCCTAGAAGAATTTAGCAAATATCCCACAGTGCTAGCCAGATTATGTGAAACCCCAAACTGTGTCAATCCCTTAAACTTTGCTGAACTTGCCTTACAATAATGTCCTGAGAAGGCTGGACTGCTGGTCTGGCTGGTCTGATATAGGGGCTACTTATCAAAAAGCAAACTCCATAAGGCAATGGCCAACGCCACTGTTTCTGCACAGAACTTCATCGGGTGCTGGTATGCCACAACCTCCAGAATTTGGGGGAGGGTGATTCACCCCCACAGCTGACTCCTGCACACCTAACCTCACTAAAGTTTCACAACCAGATGAAGGAAAAATACCTTTCAGTTTTCAGCCAGCCATTGTCCATGGGCTATCTCAGCACAACAGCACAAGACTCTGTGTGACATTCCTGATGACACCAGAGGGTACCTCAAAATGCTCAGGTACTGCCCCCATAGCATGGCTCCACATGAATATATGTGCCCCCAAAGGTCAAATACGGACTGAGTCAGAAGACTTCAACACCACAGCAATTACCTGGATAAACCCAATCCAAGTGGCAGCTCCAGAAGGAACATGGTAGGCATTTGAATCACCAGCTCCCCAGGACCTTATCCACACCTACACTCCAATACCTTTCTTGCTTAATTTGACATGCACCCTACCCACCATGTGGATGGACCTCACCTTCTACAAGGTTACCCCAACAACACCCATCAAACCCCTGGGAATTTTACACCATGACCAGATAGCAATGGGACATATCCTGATTGGCCTGTGGGTCCTCATTGGACTTGTAACCTGGGCAAATGTAGGAGAAAAGGTTCATAGGAAGCTGAAGGATGAACAGGTGGCTATTGCAAAACAACTGAAGGACCAAATTAAAGACACTCCCAGAGAACTTGACAAATTGGTTGAAGGACAACATGCTTTGGGAGCTATAGTGATGGACTATCAGATGGCCTTTGACTACCTTTTAGCCAGCCAGGGAGGAGTCTGTGTTTTTGTAAACTCCTGTTTCTTGTGGATTGAACCCTCAGGAGAAATAGCCCTCATCACAGACCATATGCTAAACAGAGTAAGAACTGCTGTTATCATCATCACAGAAATCAGGAACTCTCACCAGGGCCTGTGATGGTTTTCACTGATCTTTTCTCTTGGATTGTCTAGGCAAATAGGCAGGACTCCTTTGAGGTTATAGCGATTATCATGGTTGCTGTGATTTGGTTTAGGTTATTCCATAAACATGGTAGTATATGGTTGTGGTGGTCAGGGGACTAAGGGGTAGACTGTGTCAAAATTGTGTCTTGTTCTGGCTGCCCTAAGGACCCTCTTCTAATCAGTATAGTGCATTTATAAATAATCGGCATAAAGTAATAGTGGCAGGAAGTAAAATTGCAAAGGGGAACCTAGAAGTCACATACAGAACATCTGAAAGAACAAAGTCACACAATTTGCAAACTACGTAACCAAAAATTACATCCTGAGACTATACGTTAAACCAAAGAAAGCCATCAAGGTCTTGCTCTCAGGGCTTTTGGTCCTGTCATATGTAAATCTCAGATAAGTTCCATCTGTAGTAAGACCAGCAGAACACCCAATGATGCTGATAATTTTGAGATGATTTGGATTTCAAAGTTTTACTGACAGCTTTGAGGTGATTTAGATATATTAATGAATTAACCCCAAGGTGGCACAAGCAAGAGTTGATCTGTCTCCTACCAAAACCCTATCAAAATGAGGCTCCAAACTCCTGCCCCACCCCAGCACTCTACCATCTCCATCTGGGTCCATGCTGCTGAGCACTCCCAACTTTAATCCATGGTTACATGAGCTACTCTCTGTGACTTTCCCCCTCCCCATTCTCTAGCCCATGCTGCCTGCCTTCCTCCACCATCCCATCCCATCCCCCATATTATTGGCCTCTGTATCCCCACTCCCTTTTGCACTATTTATCTCTGTACTTTCTGTGCCACTTACCCCTATTTCGTGTGCCCTATTAAACTGTGATTGCAGGCTCACTTCCTTGCATTTCCCCACTGCCATCATGGTCTTTCCCAGTGAGTATGCAAAGAACTAGGCACGCCTGCCCCATTTCGTAAGTGCATAAATTAATTAGCAATTCAGGCACTCAATGGGGCATGGAGGGTACACAGGAACCATCATAAGATCATATCTGTAACCACTTCTATAGCACTTTCTTCACAACAATCCTATGAGGAGAGGAGGAGGAAGAGAGGAAGAGGAAGAAGAAGAGGAAGAGGAAAAAGAAGGAGGAGGAGGAGGAGCAGGAGGAGGAGGGGAGCAGGGGGAGGAGAGGGGAGAGAGAGAGAGAGAGAGAGAGAGAGAGAGAGAGAGAGAGAGAGAGAGAGAGAGGAAGGAAGGAAGGAAGAAAGATAGTCTCTCGGCAGCTAGATGGTACATGGGATAGAGCTCCAGGCCTAGAGTCAGGAAGATTCATATTCCCAAGTTCAAATCTGGCCTCAGACACTTAGTAGCTGTGTGACCCTGGGCAAGACACTTAACCCTATTTGCCTCAGCTTGCTCATCTGTAAAATTACCTGGAGATGGAAATGACAAACCACTTCAGTATCTTGGCCAAGAAAACTCCAAACGGGGTCACAAAGAGTTGGACACCACCTAAATGACCGAACGACAATAAGACAGTCTCTGTGTTCTAAGAGGAGAAAGCAGCACACGAAGGGAAGCTGAAGAACACTAGCATGGGCTGGAGGGAGAAAGAACATGCACTTTGCAGATGAGGAAACTGAAGCTGAACAGAGAGGTGCTATGATTTGCCAAAGGTTACATGGACCCTGAAAGGCGCCGTGTCTTCACGCTCTCTCCTAATAGGAGAAATAACACGTGTATAAATGACTGCAGTAGAAAACAACATATGCCAGGTCAGTACCATTTGAGTGGCATGAACAGAGGCTATAGGCGTTCCGTTAGCTTTGGCTCTAGTGGGAGAGCGTTTCTGGATAGGGTGATCGCAGAGCGCTTTGTGAGGCAAGTAGGACTAGAGCTGGGCCTTGAAGGATAGATAGAAGGAGGGGAGGCAGGAGAGCATTTCAGTTAGGAAAAACAGTGTGAGCAAAGCCTTAAGAATGGCAAACACGCAAGGTATGTTGAGAGGAGTGAATATATGACCATATTGGCAACGTCAAACTAAGATCATATTATAAAAATGCAGAAAGTGAGGGTGGAAAGTGGGTTGAGGCCTGACTGTGGAGAGCCTTACAGGTTAGAAGTTTGGGTTTCATTGTGTAGGCAAGGGGGAGGCACTGAAAGTTTTAGAAGAAGGGATGATTGACTCGATTGGTCTCCATTATTTTCAGAACTAGGACCCTTGGATATGGAGACTCCTCATACGTGGGTACTAGTGGCTGGGATTCTGGCCGTTGTTCGCTGTCAGCCTCTTCCTGGCTATGAGGGAAGTAATAAGACAGAGATCTACTTACAGGATGAAACCCGCTCAGAAACATCCCTGCCGTGCCATAAAATCTCCACCAGCAATACCATGTTTGCCCTGCGTTTATACAAGGAATTGACTTCGGCGGCCCCGAGCGAAAACATTTTCTTCTCTCCCGTGAGCATTTCCATGGCTCTAGCCATGTTGTCCCTTGGGACACAAGCCACAGTTCGGACTCAGATCCTAGAGGGATTGGGCTTCAACCTCACCGAGATCCCCGAGTCTGAGATCTACAAGAGTTTCCAGCATCTCGTCCATAAGTTGAACCTGAGCAGCAAAAAACATGAACTGAGGCTAGGAAGCTTCATGATCCTGGACAAGCCGCTAAAGCCACTTCATGAATGGCGTAGCCTCAAGGAGTTGTATGAAGCCACAACTTTTACCATCAACTTCACTAATTTTTTCTCAACTAGGAGACAGATTAACACATACATAGAGAACCAAACCTATGGGAAAATTAGAGAATTTCTTCGAGACTTCAATAAGGACACTGCAACGGTGCTCGTGAATTCTATATTTTTTAAAGGTGAGTGTTTTTATTTACATAGATCTGTGCTCCATAGAGTCACAGGACCTCAGCTTTGGAAAGATCTGAGAGGTCATCTAGTAAAACTTCCACTCGATGAGTGGGTGAATCCTTCCGGGTGATGCCCATTTTGGTCTTGTTCCCCCTGCATTCCACTACCATCAGGTGAGGCAGGGAAAATAGCTTACATAAGTAGGCAGCTATGATAATGGAATAGAAAGAGTGCTAGATCTGGAGATGGGAAAACTGAGTTTGAACACCACTCCCAATACCACTCCAGAATCAAACATAAAATCTTGTTTGGCGTTTGAAGCCCTTTGCGACTTGTCCCCTTTCTGTCTTCCCAGTGTTCTCAGGAAGGTGAATTTCCTCCCTTTCACATATTGTTGGCCACTTTAATTCAGGAGCTAATTAGAAAAACACCATAATGATCATTAGCTTTAGAAACTTTAGTGGTAAGCTTGTCCAATCTCCTTATTTTATCACTCAGCTAGTAATTAGCAAAGAATGAATTTGAACCCAGGCCTCTCTGGCTCAAAATCCAAGGCCCTTTCCACCGTGGTCCAGGCCATGGCTTCCCCACCTGTACAATAAGAAGCTTGTATTTGATGATTTCTAAAGGCCCTTCTAGTTCTAAACCACATGATTTTTAAAAATCCCGTAATTATGGTTTGGTTCCTATAGTGGGAATGGCTAAGATTTCTGCCTGTCTGCATAAACCTCACTCAAGCAATCCTCAAGCTGCAGCAAGGGTCATCATAAGAGGTGAGGGGAAGGGTCTCTTCTTCAGATTTGTTCAGTTGTGGTTGATCTTGTTGAGATGAATCTCTGAGGTCCTACGCAACTCTGGAACTCCATTATTCTATGTGAACCAAAGTGAGCTCAAAACATTTGAAAGTTTTGAAAGAAATAGTGTCCTTAAATCACTGAGTAAAGGTCTCAGAACCTTCGATGTGGCTCCAAGTTTCCATCAAGTGACTGGATTCATTTTGGCTCAAAGGAGTATCTTTGCTTCCTCTAGAGAACATGAATAGCTGACACATGAGGAAGCAGAGAAGGAAGTCCCCTTTTCAGTTCAGTTCATGGCACCTACCCTGTGGGTGAACTGGGATCTTCACCTTCTAGACATGGGAGATGAGAGTGATTAAAAAGAGAACAGTCAAAAAAGAGGGATTCACTCTGCTTCCTCTTTTACTCCAGCTCCAAGAAATGTGCCTGGAGAATGTTTCTTTCTGTTCTGTATTGTTTGTCCTACTTAGTTTCAGGTTCTGGAGGTAACCAGGACTCTGAGCCATGGTGACCTTGAAGCCTGTCTTCTCAGGGTACCTAGAACTAAAGCTTGAGGGAACATTTTGGATTTAAAACTGGGAATGGGCTCTTTAGGAACTGAGATAAGTTATGAATCTAATCTCTTCCCCTCCCCAAATACTGAGGTGGTGCAAAGAGGGTCAGGAGGATTAGATTTCTGATGTGTTAGGAAAGCAAGTTTGTATATTTGTTATTATGCCTTTTGAAGTAAATATCTCTATGTAAAAGCTAATTTATCAGTGATGAAATGGAACTGTGTTGCAAGAGACCTATACACCTACACTTGGGGAATACTATTAGTGTGGACTGAAGCAATTTGCAGAGAGCCTAGATACTCTTTGATACCTTAAGAGTACCATAAAACCCCACAGGAGGAGTAAAATCTAACCCACATGACCATCCATGTAATGGGGACCACCATGCCAATGTTAAATGTGGGGGCCCAAGTCTAGTCCTAGTTCCAAGTCCAAACCCCTACCTCAGGTTCCAGTCCCAAGTACTTTGGCTTCTCGGGGCTTCCATTCTGGGCTGGCTGGCTGCGCCTTCTGCCTGCAGTCCTAGCTTTAAGGTCACTGTGGCTCAAAATCCCAACTCCTATAAGGATCCCCTTTAGCCCTTGCAACTAAGGAGGACAAACAACATAGAAGAGAAATAAGCACACTCCAGGCCTATTTCTTAGATCCAGGGTAAAAGAGCGAGCAAGGGGGAAAAGTCCTTCTCCTCCTACCTGTTCAGTTCCTGACACCCACTTTGTGGTTGAACTGGAATCTTCACCCTTTGGACGCAACAAATAAAAGTGGCCAAAAAGAGAGCGGCTGAACGAGTGACCAATTCAGTCTCACCAGTTTTAAAGACACGAGCCACCAATCAAAGGAGGCTGCCCGTGTACGCCTGGTAGGGGTCTCAGAAGGCTCTATGTTAGGCAATCTAGATATGCTCCAAAAAACCCTCAAAGCACCTCCATACTAAGTGAACTGGTCATCCCCAGACATGCTGAGTTACACTTGTTTCCTAGCATTCTCATGTTCTTACGGTTTAATTATCTTTTGATTTTGTTTAATTAATTTTCCTTCTAGATCTACCATTTTGTTCTGCCATTCTGTCTTTCTCTGTTTCAGGGAATCTGCTTTTATGGATAGTGACTGTCTTTTATTCTAAGATCTCTACCCTCCTGTTAGATTTACTGATTTCTTCCCTAAGAGCTTCTTTATATTTTTATTTCATTCTTTCCTCCAGGTATTCTGGAAGTTTCTGGTATTATTCCTGTGCCATTCCAGGTGCTTTGTAGAACCAGGTGTAATATTTTCACCTTCCTCAAGTGATATTGACTCAATTCCCTTTGTTGTGAAATATTTGAGAAGTCTTTTAGGAAGGTTTGTTCGTTTCTCTTTCTCATACAGCAATTATCTGTCTTTTCAGTCATTCTTCTGATTTTTTGATGCCAGAAGTTCTAAAATTTTTTGGTCTCAGAACCCCTTCATACTCTTAAAAAATTACTGGGGACTCCTCTGAAGAACTTTTTTTTAATATGGTTTATCTCTATCAATATTTATTACATTAGAAATTTAAATGTTTTAGAATTATTATGAAAACAATTTTGACCTCTAGGACTCCCTGAAAGCATCTTGGGGATTTCTAAGGGTCCCCAGATCACACTTTATGCTGCCCTAAATGTAAATGTTCTTCTTGTCTTCAATCCTTTAATTTGTGTAGCTCCATTGCTATCACTTCTCTCCCCAAGCTCGTGCTGTCTGACTACAGTAGGGAAACTGAGATGCCACCATAGTTGAACTTATTCTCTGCCTTTCTCAGTCCCACTTGTCTCTAGCCTACCTTGGGAGGTTGGTGGATAAAAAGTTGGGGATGGTCCCTAGGACTCTGCCAGGAGGCAAACAGAGGTTAAAGCCTTTGCAAACATATCTCTTCTCTACCTTTCTTTCCTTCCTCCTGCTGACTGCTTGCTTCCTTCCATATAGCATTAAATAATTATGACCAGTGCTACATTTCCTAGCTCTTCTCTCTTTTATAATTTCTGACCAATCCTACCAGGATCCACATTCCTCTGTAGAAGGCTCCTTACTCTCCTCTCAATCATTAGGGCTGGTGTGAATAATGGGCCTTAACCCATCTAAAGAGCACAATCCCCTGGAATACTTTGAAGAGGTTCACTGCAAATATCTGCCTAAAATTGGAGCTCTCAAAGGTGACCTTGGACTGTCCTGGGCCAGTGCCACCCATGAGCCATGAGAAGTTCCAGGAGCAATGGTGATGTTTTTCTCTGTAAGAATTACCTTGCAGGGGCAGCTAGGTGGTGCAGTGAGCCCTGGAGTCAGGAGGACCTGAGTTCAAAACTAGCCTCAGATGCTTGACACACTTCCTAACTGTGTGACCTTGGGCAAGACACCTAACCCCAATTTCCTGCCTTCTCCCCTCAAAAAAATTTAAAAAAAAAGAATCACCTTGCAATGGATTCTTTTCAATTTTCTCTCATTCTCATTGTCAAATTTGCTCCATTTGGGGTTCCTCCATTATGTCTGACTTAAGAGGAGAAGAAGGGAATTTTACCCTAGGTTTCTGCTCACTTTCCCATCTTCCCAGGATCCTCTGAAACTTCAACTAAAAGAAATTCACTTACAACTTTTTAGAATCACATCCTGTTGCCCTAAAGTATAATAATAAAGTATAATGTGGTACTTTCTATCCCCTTCAAATAAAAGATAAAACTGTCTTCTGCATCATGAAAGCTCCAGCTACAGAAAGCAGCATATGAAGAAGTACATAATGCCTGACAAACATAGAAATTAAGCAATATCCTACTTTCATAGAACTCGGTGATCAGGCCTTAGAGATCATCTAATCCCCGCCTCCTCCATTTACAGATGAATAAACTAAGGCTGACCAAGAAGGGAACTGATCCCAGGTTGGAAAGCAAATAGAAAGAGCCAAGATTCAAATTCAGGTCCTTCTCCAGATCCATCACTCTTCCCACTCTGCTGCCAGGCCTCCCAATTTAAAACATCACAACAGGGAGCTGCAGAAACTTCCTAGCAGATTCAGGTCATAGAAGTAGGGAGGGAGGGAAAGGAATAAGCATTTCTTAATCACCTACTGTATTCCAGGCACTGCGCTAAGTCCTTTTAAAATACTATTTCATTTGATCCTCACATCAACGCTGGGAGGTGGGTGTGCTGTTATCACCTCCTTTTTACAGTTGAGGAAACTGAGGTTCAATGACTTGTCACACCGCTAATAAACTATAAATATGGTGTATAAAAAGGAAAACTGATTTTCAAGCTCCAGGCGTTGTCTGAGATGTCCAAGGGAGCAGCCTAGACATAGAGCATCGTTTTTTGTTTCCTATTTGAAAGGTAAATTTTTCCCCCAAGGTCATAGATTTAGAATTGGAAGGGACCTGATAGTTCTTCTATTCGACCTCTCTCATTTTACAGTGAAAGACACTGAAACTCCTCCAGGTTAGAAGACACAATCAAGGTCTCGAAGGTAGTAAGTGGTAGAGCCAAGGCTTGAACCCGGCTACTCTGACCTTCCCCTTCTAACTATAGAGAAGATGAAAACAGTGACGAATGCATGAATGCCAGGGAAAGCGCTATCTTTGAGTGTGGTGGCTTGAGTTTTACTCACTCTTGGTTTCCTTATTTCTGTGTCATAAGCCAAATGGATGCACCCTTTCAAACACTATTGGACTAAGAAGCACCTGAGCTCTTCTGTAGACGAGAAGATCATCAGGCCCTCTATGATGCACCAAAAGGCGCAGCACCGGTTTTTGTATGATAAGGAGCTGGCCTGCGTTGTACTCCAGATGGAATACACCGAGGATGTCCTCATCCTTCTCGTTCTGCCAGATGAAGGGAAAATGAGGCAAGTGGAAGACTCTCTGAAGCCAGAGACCCTGAAGAAATGGAACAAATTACTAATGCCCAGGTAACTGGAGTATCTGGATTTCTAAGGGCTATTAAGGTATCTTAGCTGGTAGCAAGGGATACGGGACATGTGGGGAAGAGTGATATCTTTGGTTTCCCTATTAATTCTAACCTTCCCCAATGACACAGTCTATTGAAAGAGGGAATAGAGGCTCTGTTTTGTTGTTGTTCAATCATATCTGACTCTTTGTGATCCTGTGGACCACACTCTCCATGAGGTTTTCTTGGCAAAGACATTGGAGGGGTTTGCCATTTCCTCTTCTAACAGATTAAGGCAAACAGGTTTAGTGACTTGTCCAGGGTCACCCAGCTAGTAAGTGTCTGAGACCAGATTTGAATTCAGGTCTTTCTCACTCCAGGCCCAGCACTGTATCCGCTTAACCACCTAGCTGCCTCCTAGGCAAAGAGAGGTTAAGTGACTCGCCCAAGGTCATATAGCTAGTAAATGTCTGAGGCCACATTTGAACTCAGGTCTTCCTGCCCCAGGCCCAGCACTCCATCCACTGAGTCGTCTAGCTGCAGCTCTATTAGCCAGTCATTTAGACAAAGTAAAACTATCTCTGGTAAATCACTCTCACGGACAGATACCAACCACCACCAAAGTTCCCTTTGTTTAATTACACTTTCTGAAGTTGTGAAGCCAAAGCCTGATACTAAGCAGAACACAACATTCTAAAGAAAAATACAAATAAAGATAAATCCTCTCACCTGCTCCCTCCCTTCTCTCTGCCTAGGGGCTGGGGATGTAACCCCTTTAGCCTTCCCTTTCAATCTTATGCAAAAACTGGTCAGGCCAACATTTTCTCTGATACTTAACTCCTCTCCTCTCAGCTTATCACCCACAGTTCACCAAGCCACAGAATTTTAGAGTGGGAAATGACTTCAGAGATCTGGTATGTTACAGAGCTCTTGGGGGTTTGCAAAGTGGTTTCCATATGTTATCTTATGTGATCCCTCCAAGAGCCCTGTGAAGTAGCTGCTATTATGATCCCCATCTTACAGATGAAAAAACTGGATCTTGGAGCATTTCAGTGACTGGTGCAGATCTGGAACAGGATTTGAACATGTCTTCCTGATGCCAAGTCCAACATTCAATCTACCATACCACCTCACTGCCTCAGGAAAGAAATTTTAGAAATCATTCTTTGGCCCTGGACAAATGTGTGAAGTATGACCTTGGAGGCCCCAGACAGAGGTGAAATTAGCTCAGAAAGGCAAGATAGGCAGCTGCCTAGGGCAGAACATGGTGGGGCACAAGGGAACAAGGAGGGGCATGATTAAAAATGCCTTTAAAAAAATATGGATGTTGCTGCTGCCAGAAAAATATCATTCTATGGTACTTAAGCATTTCATTTCTAGGTGTTGAATCACAACTATTCCAGTGAAGACTTGGATCCCCTAGTGGACAATCGCACATAAAGAGAGTCATTTTCAAACCTTTTCTATGGCTCACAAAAGCCTTAACTGGGTTCCATCCTCAGCTCTTTTCTGGCCCATTTTCCCTAGGTGGGGGCCCTTCCCCACACAACAGGTATTGGGTTCACATACATACTATGATGAGACAATGAAGTAAGGTTTTGTGGAAGAAAGGGATAAAGAATAAATCCCTGTTGATTTCACCTGGGCATCTAGGTGACACCATGGATAGAGTTCTGGATCTAGAGTCAGGAAGACCTGAGTTCAAATTTGACCACAGATACTGTGTGACCCTGGGTAAGCCACTTAACCTCTGCTTACCTCAGTGTCCTACACTGTAAAGCTGGGATAATAATACCACCCAATTTACAGAGTTGTTGTAAGGATGGAATGAGATAATATTTGTGAAAAGTATTCTTGGCACAGTTCCTGACACCTAGTAGAAAGCATGTAAAAATGTTCATTGCCTTCCCTTCCCCTATACTAGAGGCTCAGTTATAGGATTCTGAGGGAGGCTTATGTTATTTCAAGAAGTGGTGTGTAAGTTGTAGAACATGCCTGGCTAGTTACTCCCTTTGGCTGGACCCCACCTTCAAGTGGGTGGCACCCCTCTTCCCCAATGCTTCCCTAAAAATGTTACTTTCAAAAATCATCTCCCTTAGCTCAAAAGGGGAAGGAGGAAGAGAGGGAGGAAATGGGGCAGAAAGGGAAGAACAGTATTGGAATAATATGACCTGTTTCTGTCTTTCTCCTTTTTATTTATGAAGTCTGCTTAATTTACATCTGCCAAAGTTTTCGATTTCTGGGGCATATAACCTGGAAGAAATACTTCCCAAAATGGGTTTTTCCAGTGTATTCACTCCAGAAGTCAAACTATCCAACATCACTGAACAACCACACCTGACAGTGTCAAAGGTAAAGGAGTAAATGTGAATAGTTTCTTCTTTCTTCTCATCTTTCAATTGAAAGACTAGCTTTCCTCCGTTAGATTCCCCTACTTGGACTCTGTGCCCCCATACCATAGCCATGATGATTCCCCCTCTTCTTTGTTCTTCTCAACAACTCTAAATAAAACCCTATCTACACAGCCAGCCCTACCGGCTGACTCAAAAGCTACATCGCAAGAGCGACTTTTGTTCCTTGACTTCTTTCGTCTTGTGGGATCCCAAAGCCACCTACCATCCTTTGTTGTAATATCCTGGAGAAGACCTAATCTTCCCTTTGGATTTGGGGTTTAGATACCAAAGTCCTTATTCCAGCTACTTTCTGCCCATGTGGCCTTAGGAAAGTTACTTCTGCTTTCTGGGTCTCCGCTTCCCCAACTATAAAATAAAGGGATAAGATCTCGAAGGTCTCTTTTAGATCTGAATCCTATGACCTTGTGCCATTAATTCAGCTCTTCTTTAGAGAGCAGTTCGTAGTCATTCACAGAATCGTGATCCTTTTGAGTGGGAAGTAGCCTTAAAAACCAAGATCATTCAACACTTTTGTTTGACGGATGAGGAAACTTAGATTAAGAACATGTTCCCAATTCACATTGACATGGGGCGTCAGAACGGAGATTTGGCCCCACAACCTCAAACTCCAAGTCTAGTCCTCTTTCCACCAGGCCGCACTGCCTCGTTTATTTGTGTTTTATTCCTTGGAGGAAGGCTGAGTAGTCACCACAATTAAAATTTAAAATGTAATTCACTAATTTAGTTCAGCCAACGTTGGTTGAGCATCTTTTATTTTGTCTTTAAACTCATTTTCTTTTATTTTTAGTTCCAAAGTTTCCCTCTGCCCCTCCCCCTCCCTACGCATTGAGAAGGCAAGAAAAATAGAACCCATTATAAATACGTATAGACATATTGAGCGTCTATGAAATCAAAGAGCCAAGAATCGTCTTGTCGGAGATGGATTTTGATTTTAATCAAGTTAAACTTGTTTTTAGTGAAAGAGATCTTTGAAGTCATCTAGTCCAACTGCCTAATTATAGAGATGAAAAAATTAAAGTTTACACAAAGAAGTGAGGTGACTTGCCCAAGGTAACCCAGCTAGTGTCAGAGGCAAGGTTCAAACCTAAAGCCCAGACCAGGGGTGGGGAACCTACGGCCTTGAGGCCATAAGTGGCCCTCTAGGTCCTCAAGTGGAGCCCTTTGACTGAATCCAAACTTCACAGAACAAGTCCCCTTGATAAAACAATTTGTTCTGTAAAATTTAGACTCAGTCAAAAGGCTGCACTCAAGGACCTAGACCACATGTGGCCTCAAAGCCACAGGTTCCCCACTCCTAGCCCAAACCATTTTCCACTCCATCCTGCTTGGTCCGGGCCTATTAACACTTCCTTCCTGCTCCTGGTCCACTGCTATTAATTCTAAACTATACTATCTCAAGAATCTGTCTTTGAACATTGAGCTTTAGATACAGAATTTTTAAGGAATATTCCTGAAGTCACTGAAGAATTGTAGACCTGGGGAGAATCTCAAAGGTTATCTAATACAAACACTATCCAAAAACATGACCCCTGATCACAATATCCTCAAACCAGTGATTTCTGAGGGCTTTTCTCAGAAACCTCCTAGAGCGAGGAACATTGAGTAAATGCACAGGGCTCCAGTGTCAATTTATATCTAGGATTGGTTACATGCAAGAGGCCAATGACAGCTTAGCTACTTTATGATAAGTGACCCTGTCCCGTAGCAGGTGTAACAGTTCCTCAGGGGATAGGAAGACAGACATTCGAGCTAATTCTCGGTTGGACCGGACCTGAACGCTGGTCCTCTTCCTTTACGGATTACAAGATTTAAAGCTAAGAAGGAACTTTGATGGTCATCTAGTACAACCTTCTTATTTTAAAAGTAAGGAGACTAAGGCTCATTAGTTAAATGACTTACCCAAGGACACACTCCCCAAGTTAAGGTTGATAACCAGGTCCTCTAAGTATAATCTTCCTTCTCTTATAACATCCTGCTTCAAGGATAGGTGAAAACAAAATTCAGACTTCCCTGCTGTATTTCCACAAAAAAATAGCCAGGCTGCCCTAGAACAATCAAAAAAAAGATGTCAGTATCACTCTAATTTAATAAAGGTCCACAGACTTCAAGTATCCATTTCTATCCTTGTCTGTATGTATTATATCCGTAATGAAGTACATGCCCTACAGAGATAATCGGGATGCTGTGTCTATCTGAGATTCATCTAATTCTTCTGACACTGCTTTTATCTACCTTCTAAACTACTATATCCCTGAAGTCCAGGACAATCTACACCTTGTATCTTCCATGGCCACTGGCAAAATGCTGTGGACACAGTAGGCACTTAATGAATATTTGTTCTTATCGCTATCCTAATATTTGTAGGACAATGTAATGTAAAGACAATTGGACTGGAAGATAGGAAACTTCCAAGTCCAAGTCCTGGTTTGGACCTTGGTTTCCTAGTCCATAAAATGAGAAAATGGGACTAAAAAAAAATCTCCAAATAATCTTCCAGCCCTAAGTCCTCCTATCACAACTTTATATCATTCCACAGGCCAAGAATTTAATTGTTTCTCCTATGTCCCATCTCCTCCAACCTGTAGTTGCTGCACCGAGTTGCGGTGGACATGAATGAGAAAGGCACCAAGGCTGCAGCCACCTCCACCTTTCTATCCCGACCTGAGACCCTGAACCAAGCATCTCCACTGACTGTTCATTTTGACAGGCCCTTCCTACTGCTGATCTGGGAAGTGTCTGCCCAGAGTTTGCTTTTCCTTGGAAAAATTATAACCCCAACTGCAAGTTAACTCTGGTAAGAGATAGGGCAACGGGAGCATTTTCAGAAAAGTCACTGCTTTTTTTAATCTCTGGCTTTGCTGCGTGAAGTAGGAGGGGTGAAATATCTCAATCGTGGATGATATCAGCAACAGTCATAATAAAAATTATTTGGAAGTTTTGTGGACATAAAGTGTAATGTCTTGTGGTCTGACAACTGTGGACGCTTCCTCTGCCCCATCCTAGAACCACTCGTTTTATAATTTCTCCTTCATTCCTTCATTCATGCGCCTAGAAAAGTGACTGACTTGTAGTAGGGGCTGAATAAATTCTTGTTGATTGATCAACCACTATCATAAGATCATAAATATAGAACTAAAAGATGCCTTAAAGACCATCTAGTCACAGAGTCATGGAATTTGAGAGTTGGAGGGAACCCCCATGACCATCTAGTCCAACCCATGCCCAAAAAGGGATGCCTGCTATAAGATATGCCACAAACTATCATCCTGCTTCTGCTTGAAGCCCACCCACTCACCACCTCTCCCGGCAGGCCATCTCACTTTTGATCAGCTAAGCTTTTTCTAAATCTTCCTCTTTGTAACTTCTATCCGTTGTTTCTGATTCTGCCGTATGGGACCAAACAAAAGAGATATAATCTTTCCTCCACATGACAACCGTTCAAATACTTGGAGACAGATAGCACATCCTCCCTCCTAGTCTTCTCTTCTACAGACTCTATGTGTCCAGGTCCTTCAACGCAGTCAGTCAGCTAATAAAAAAGCACTTATTAATCTCCTACTATGTGCCAGCACTGTGCTAAGCTCTGGGGATCCAAAGAAAGGCAAAATAAATTCCCTGCTTTTGATGAGTTTACATGCAAACAGCTATGTATAAGCAAGATAGATTGAAAATACTCAAGAGAGGGAAGGCATTAGCATTAAGGAGGAATCAGGAAAGGCTTCACGTACAAGGTATGGATTTTAGCTGGGACCAGAAGGAAGCCAGGGAAGCCAAGAGTCAGAGATGAGGAAGGAGAGAATTGCAGGAATGGGGGGGGGGGCAGGGTAGGGTGCAGCTCACAAAAATGCAGAGTCGGGAGATACACTACCTTCTTCGGGAACCAGTAAGGAGGCTAGTGTCATTGGATAGGAGAGTACATGGGCACGAGTCAAGTGTAAGAAAACTAAGGTGAGGGGGAGGGGAAAACAAGTTATGAAGGGCTTTCAAGGCCAAACAGAGGATTTTATATTTGATCCTAGAGGTGATAGGGATCACCTAAAGTTTACTAATGGGGTAGCGGGGAACATGATCAGACCTGCTCTGTGGAAGATTGATTTGACAGCTAAGTAGAGGGTGGACTGGAATAGCATGAGACCATTACTATAGTCAGGTGTGAGGGCTTGTGTTAGTGTGGTGACAGTGTCAAAGGAGAGAAAGGAAGCATGTAGGAAAGGCATTTTGAATGCAAAACTGACAGGCCTGGGCAAACATTCCAGAAAGCACAGTAGAAAGGGGGACGCAGGCAAGATCTTGAGGAAGGTAAGAATAAGGAAGTCAGGTAGTGGACAGAATAAGATTCACTACTGACAGCTAGGGGTTAGAGTCACTGGAATGGGGAGATTAGGACCAGTTGTGAGTTTGTTAATCATTGAGGAATAAGTTCAGATAGGTTATGTAAATAGCCTCAAGGCCCTCCACCGTCCTGATCTCTCTCCTCTGGATACTTTCCAGTTTGTCAATGTCCTTCTTAAAAAGTGGTGCCCGGAACCGAACACAGTGCCCCAGTCAGCATGGAGTACAGTGGGACTAGAACCTCCCTATTCCTTTAAGCTAAGGCAGCTAGGTGGCCCAGTGGATAGAGTGCCAGGCCTGGAGTCAGGAAGACTCATCGTCCTAAGTTCAAATCTGGCCTCAGACACTTGCTAGCCATGTGACCCAGGGCACGTTATTTAACCCTGTTTGTCTCAGTTTCCTCAATCTGTAAAATGAGCCGGAGAAGGAAATGGCAAACCACTCGATTTTCTTTGCCAAGAAAATCCCAAATGGGGTCATAAAGAGTTGGACGCAACTGAAAAATGACTGAACAACAACAAAATTTCCTGGAAACTATGCCCCACTTAATGAAGCCCAAGGTCAAATTAGTTGTGTTGGCGACCACACCAGACTTCTGACTCCCTGAGTTTGCAGTGCCCTAAAGTTCCCAGGTATTTTCCAGAATAACTACTATATAACCATGCCTTCCTCTAATACTTATGAAATTGATTTTTATACCCCAACTTTATTCTTACATTTATCTCTGCAGAATTTCATCTTATTAAATTTAGCCCAATGTTCTATCTTCTCAAGACCCTTTTTGTGGGCAGAGACTATTTTTACCTTTCTTTGTATTCAGGGTGCACCCAACACTTGGTAGACACTTTATAAATATGACTTAATTGATTTGTGGATCGACTGGAATCCTGACTGCCATCCTCTATGTTAAATCTCCCTCCTGTATTTGTGGCATCTATAAGTATTATGAGCACACCATCCATACCATTCTTCAACCCAACCATAAAAATGTTAAACAGCACAAAGCTAAGCCCAGATTCCTGGGTCTAGCGCCCTCATTTTATAGGTAAGGAAACTGAGGCTCATAACAGTGGAGTGACTTGGCTGTGATCACACAGATAGTAAGTGGCAAAAGCCGGAACACTCAGGAGAGCTCAGATACTCTAAACCCGAATCCAACCTTTCCACAGAACAATGCTACCTTATCCACTACCCAGTACAGAGAGATCGTCACTAAAGTCTTTCTCCTTTGCTTTCCTCATAGCATGGAAGGGATCCTGGAATCTCAGAAATAGTGCCGAATGGAGTGCAGTATTTTAACCCAACTGAGAAGATTAAAAGTTTAGTCCATCCCCCACACCAACAAAAGCCCCGTATTACTGGCATAACCCCTTATATTACTGGAGTATAAAGCTCTGAAGTAGTGATAAGTAGCATTGTAGACAGAATAAACCTAAGTTAATTTATTATATTAAAAAAGTATAGTCCAGTTGGAGATTGTCTGTCTATAAGGACCAGTCACTAGACCAAAAATATTTATTGAATGCCTACTACCTCTAGGCACTGTGTTTAGCAATGGAGGCACAAATACAAATAAAGAAACAACCCCTACACTCAAAGGTAATTGCATCCTATCAGGGGAGAAAACACATGCGTATTTAAGTATATACAGAATAAATACAATAAGTACAAAGAGAACAAGGACAAAATCAGTTGTTGTTTAATCAGGTCTGCCTTTTCATGACCCCACTTGGAATTTTCTTGGCAAAGATACTGGAGTGGTTTGCCATTTCCTTCTGCACCTCATTTTATAGATGAGGAAACTGAGGCAAACAGGGTTACATGACTTGCCTAGAGTCACACAGCCAGCGAATACCTGAGGCTAGATTTGAACTCAAGTCTTCCTGACTCCAGGGCCAGCACCCTATCCACTGAGCCACCTAGCTGCCTTCACAAAATAAATACAAGTAGTTAAATATGAGGTTATGCAGGAAGGAAGGAATCAGGCTGGGGGTGAGGAAAGACTTCATGCAGAAGATGGTGCTTAAGCTGAGTCTTGAAAGGAGATGGGGACTCTTAGAGGCTTAAGTGAGGAAGGAATACGTTCTAGGAGTGGGAATGGGCAGTGAAAAGGTATGGAGAAAGAGAGAGCACGGCATACAAGGAACAGGGACAAGATAAGCTTGGCTGGATTGTAAAGTATGGGAAAAGAGCTTTTTTGTGAGTCCAGGAAGAGAACCTGGGGCCAGGTTGTGAAGGGCTTTTAAAGCTAAACAAAGGAGTATTTGTGGTTTAACAATGGCTTCGCCTACTACAAAAGAAACACATGCAACTGGACTTCATCCATTGTTGTTTGGTTGTTTTTCAGTCACGTCCTACTCTTTGTGACCCCATTTGGGGATTTCTTGACAAAGATACTGGAGTGGTTTGGAGTGGTGAAAGAGCCCCAGAGGATGGGGGGGATGGAGAGAGATGACCTTTATCTACATTGATTCCTGACAAGTCCTTCCTGGGTCTTTGCTCAGTGATTTAAACCGTAGAGAAAAGTGGGCTAGACAATCAAAGCCTTTCCCTTCGGGGTCAAGTCCAAAGGAAGAACTTTTCTGGTGCCTCCCACCATATACAGTTGTTTCTGGGGCACCTTAGCACCCACCAGAGGATCATACACCTTTGACCAGATTTAGTAACTAAATTGATGGCATTACAAGAATGACATAGATCAGGGATGGCTCCATCAACATTCTGGACCCAAGGGCCATGATGCCATTTGGTACTGGATATAGAGCCGTATGATCTCCCTAAGAAGCACAAGCTGTGTTGTTCCTCATACCAGTCAGAGCACTGACTTCTAAAGGTACACTTGCATGTTGTTCCTGACCTACCTCTGGCAAATTTATTATATTGATCTTTTCCCTCACTTCATGGCAAGAGGTTTACCCTTAATGCAGTTGATACCTATGTGGGAATGACACTCCTGCACCAGTCAAGTCCGCCACTGTGGTAGCCACTATCTGTTTCAACAATCCAGCTAGCAGCTGCTGTGGGGTGGGGGCTGGGGGCTGTAAAACCAAGAACAACCAGCTCATAGAAACACTGCAAAAGCCCGGGTTCTTTTGATCTCCTTTACTGAGGAAAGCAACGTCGAGGGGTTAACAATCTTACTTTAATCCAGCATACAAATATCACTCACTTAGTTTAGGGGAAAAAGCCAGCACCCTGAACTTCGGAACAAATACAAACAAATTACAAACATCAACAGACAGACCACATACAATTCATAGCTACCAACATGTAAGTTCAGCCCAGGAGTTCATAACAAGGGCTGGCCCAGAGTCACGTGAGCCACCACTGCTTGTGGGCCAGAGCTCCAAAAAATAGAAAGCCAACCCCTGGTTTTATATCTTTTTCAGGGTCAAGGGTGAGTCACACATGCGACTCACCCACGTGACCTAGAATCGTCACAAAGAGGCGACTTAAACACACGTGGTCTAAAAGCCTCTGATGTCACAAACATGTCACTCAAACCCATGTAAACTGGGTCCTCCCCTGAGGCAAGGAGGTCACCAAGGACTCCCAATCTAATCAAGGAAACAAAGGCTCTTCAAGGGCACTTGGTTGAACTAAGTGCTAAGAGCCCATTTTGATTGCCAACACACTCCACTCCTGTTCAAGTATACATGACTTTACATAATCTAAATAGCCATGGATCCTGGAACAAAATAGAGGCGTTATACATTGTGATCATTCATAACAAAGCAAAACATATCATTCAGTGCCATTCCCAAATATTTGTTTACAATTCAAATGCCCACCCCTAGGTCAAAGCAAGTTAATCTCTTTAGTTCATACTCATAAAGTCCTTCTTGAGCATCACACTGCCATTGCAGGCTTTTCCCAGTACCCTCAGGCACAGGCATGCTTTAGACAGTAAAGTCCTAAAGCAAACAAACAAACAGGGTTCTCTTGGGGATGTCTCCTTCTCCCCACACTGCCATTGCAGGCTTCCACTTGGCACCCAAAGTCCAAACAAAGCTCTGTTGGGGTCTGTTCTCCCCATTACGTTCCAGTCCCCAGTTCCAAGTCCTGAGGGGAGGCTGGGAGATAAAGCCAACAGGGTGGGGTCCCTGGGGGTCCAAGGCACTTCCCCCACCCCACCATAAACAAATCTACCCCTCCCTCCTGGGTCCCAAATAGACCTGGGGGGAGGCAGCACAGAGATACACTTAGCTCCTTGCTGCAAAGTTTCCATCTTGCCCCAGGGCTGAATCCTAGTCCCCTGGGTTCCAACTCTGGTTGGCCATGCCTGGCTTCTGCCTGGCCTCTCCTGGCTCCTGCTGGAATGTAGGTGATTCTCCACCTTTTCACTCATCTCACTACAGTCAGCTCCAAGGCAGCTCAGCGCTTTCAGCTTTCCACAGTTGCCACACAGGCAGTCTTCTGCTCTGTCTGGATCAATATTTCAGCAGCTGCTGTCTTCTTTCTCCTTACCAGCCCTGCTGCCAAATCTGCAGCACAGTCCTCAGGGGCCAGGCTTATCAACTTAATCCCTCAGAAGGAGGTATTATCTTCCAGGGGCCCTGCTCTGGGCTCCTGGGAAACCACTAGCCTGTTTTCCTTCAGGCCTTTGTCGCTCCTGGGGCTCCACAGAACCATAGCCACCCCAAATACAAAGAGCAATCCAAAAACTGGGAAACACTCAGCCACCCCAGTACCCCAGCACTTGGTTGAACTGAGTGCTGAGAGCCCATTTTGATTGCCAACACACTATCAAAGCTCTTACAGAGCAAATCCTCCTTCCTTAAGGGTCTATCTTTCACCATGCCCCTGATCAGATCACCTTGAATACATTATGAGGAAGGTCTGAGATTGGGTTTACCACCAACAAATCTGCTTGTTTCTCTCACTTCACAAACTATAGTCTGACAGCTAGCCTTGTTCCTAAATAGGTTCCTAAAACAACAGCATTGCCAGCACGGTTGGTTGTTCCACCTCCTAGAAACTATGTCTTCAGCAAATCAATACCTACTAACAGAAAATGTTCTCTATTTCAATGATTCTCAGTTCCAGCCTACAGGAAGACCTAGCTAATAAGGATGGATTGCTTTTAAACATAGTTCCAGGTGAGCTTTTTATAGGTCATCAATTGTTTCACTGCCTACATGGAGTCACCTGGATGTCAAAAACTTTGTTCCTTCGGGGGGTTTCATATACCCTTAGGTAACAGCTCAGGTACTCCCCAATTGATAGGTCTCATTTCCCCCAGGATAGTTTAGACGACTACTTCCCACAGCGGATTGGGGGCTCCCATATAACAGTAGGTTTTGGTGAGCAGGACAAGAAATGTGAGTGAATGGGGAGAGTTTTGGTATCAATTTATATCTACGACTGGGTTATATACAAGAAGCTAATGACAGTCTTGGCTAATTTTTGACAAGTGACCCTATCCCATAGAACAAAGCAGGTGTAACAACACAGCAAAGGGTAGGAAGGCAGACACTAGAAATAATTCTCAGTAGGACCACACCTGAAACCTGGTCCTGTCCCACTCATTATCACCACCTAACACCAAGTGACCCACCGCAAAATGCAAAGATTTAGTGTCATTCACCATATGGACCAGATTGTTGAGATCTAGGTCCTTTGGAAGGGTCAAGGCAAACCCTACAATTTCTAGTCTTCATTGTCCTCTACTTTGGGTCACTCTTCAGGGAGGCATTAAACATTTTGCTTTTGTTTTGTTTTTGCTCTATTTGTAGTTTATGGGTTTTTTCCTCCTTTTTCCTCCAGTATTGCCTATTTTAGGCTCCTTATGCAATAACAATCCTATAACCATTTAAATAGCAGAAGGTCTTCCAAAACAGTGGAATCAAACTCAAATAGAAACAAATCCCTGTGGGCCACATATTGACTTAGAAAACCACAAATTAACATTATGTTGGGTTTTTTAAAACATTTTCCTAATTACATTTTAATCTGGTTTGGGCTGGACTCAGGAGTTCTATAGCCTGCTTATGGTCCATGGGCTGTAAGTTATACACTTCTGTCCTAGAAGACCTTTACGACCTTACTATCAAGGGATGGTACATGACAAGATCAATATTTACTCACATTCCACCTTCACCCTCAACCTACATCTGGTATTTTTAAGATACTTCTTTCCCTAAAAGGCAAGGCAGCTATCTCCAGGACTTCATTGGCCCAGCACTTAAGAGATGATTGGGAGAGAATTGGGAGCTCATGGTGAATAGCCTCAATTTTCTCAGTAAAGTAAGAATTGAAGTCCTCAGGGAGAGGGCAAAGGGAGGGGGAGATGTGAAAAGCTTAAGGGGGAAAGATATAGCTTCCATGGAAAGTTATATAGGAAATTAACTAGGGGGAGGGGGGGAAAATAGTAAGGCCTGCAGTAAAGGCCCAGTTGAAGACGGAATGTATAAATTTGTAGGGTATCCATTGAACATTGTTGCGTGACTTCCATCAGCTCCATTCAGAAGTACGTGAGTAGGAGCAGAGGAGGCAAATGGTGTGAGTAATTCAGGGCTGGAATTTGTAAAGGGAAAGGGGGTTAGGGTTAGAGCTTTTTGGTGTTCTGTTGTTTAATTTTAACATCTAAATTTAGAAGGAAAGTCAAAGCATCTGTAACTACCTAAGGAAGTATCGAGAGGTAAAGCACCTGGAGATCACGATGAGGGTGAGAATGGGGTTAGGAAGGATGCAGCCCAGGGAGAGATGGAATTATAAGAGGATCTAGTGACACAGAAGAATAGCAGATTTTCTAGAAGATTGATCAGACCTCTATTATTGGACCCCTATTTTATTCCAACCAATATTAATCAGTTTGATATGATTCATACTGATTTTAAGTTCTGTATATTAGGTCCAGAGCTGTGAACTTGCTCAATTATTGGAAACTAACTAGAGGACCCTCCACCCTTGTTTTCACTTGTCATGATGACCAAGCCCAGTATGGTGGAAGTGACTCAATTAAATGGAAAGTCCCCCAGCTATTTTTGTTGCCCCTCCATCCCTTGTCATCCCTCCATTGCCCAACATAGGGAGATGACCATGAGCACTTGAGCAATGAGTGACCCTGGTTTCCAGCCTGCAACCTGCATTTCCACCAGCCCATCAGCCCATATAGATGCTTTGACATCTGTTTATCATCCCAGCCCATGAGTATGCTTATCAGCTTAGTAGGACCTCCTCAAAGGTCAAGATAGGTCTGTTAAGGTCTGCTCACGATTCCATTTGTCAACCAATAGGATTCCATATTTTGTGTAGACCTTTCTAGAGGGTCAAGGGCAAGGTCTATCCACCAATAAGATTCCATATTTTTGTTCTGTATTGTCCAGGTATCAAGCACTATAAAACTAAGGCCCTAGAGGATGGGGGCATCTCGGATTATTAGAAAGATCTGAGGTCCACTTCATTAGAGGAGGCCAAGGACCCTTTAATAAAGTTCCATTGCCTCAGTGGTTTTTCTTTCAGGTTGGACAATTTGAAATCTCTACATAAAGAAATCATCCATATGTTTCTAAGGTGTAGGAATAATCCAAGAGGTTTGAGTAGATCTGGGAATTAAGAGGGTAGAGAGTTTGAGGGACTATCAACATAAATGTTGATATACACCAGTATAAAGACAGGCGTTTGACAGAAAGGGAAAACAGTAAGCCTGGTGCTGAACTCCTTGAAAAAGGAGGCAGATTAACTTAGGGAGGGGTACACAATTGCCACCATATGCATCAAATGCAAATGTTAATAGGATGAACTTCAAAGGAGAAGAGGTTGTGGAGAAACAGAAGCAAAGAGAAAGTCTAGAAGTGACAGTGGGGAACAAGGAGCATGCAAACTTCTTCTCCAGGACCGCCGTGTTTAGGGATGTGAATAAAGGAGCAGCTGGTGCTGGACAGAACAGCCAAAGACGTAACACCATCTGGAGGAAACCAGATCTGCGTAAGAGAAAGTAAATAGAAAGAGTATGAAGGGAAGAGATACAAAATGAAAGGAATTTTATTCACTATGTAATAGGCGTTCCAGAGGCAGCAGTGCGCCAGCAAATGTTTAACATCAACCTCTGGGGGGCGGAGTGCAGGGTGAGGGGCGAGATGTACTCATAACAAACAAACGTTTAAGTTTAATCTACATTATTGACATTCTCTCATCACTTTCTTTAGTTTAAACCATCAACAAAAGCAAAATCAATTACTGCTTTTTAGTGTTTGCATATTTCTAAGATGTAAATGCTCACAGTGAAAATTTAACAATCTGCTAGTAGGTTTGAGCTGGCTCCAGCACACCCTGGAGGGCACAGCAGAAGAGGTGGACAGGATTAGAATAGAAAATGGGTAGGTTGAGATTGAGGAGAATGGGGCTGAAAGGATGTAAGGTAGGGGGTTAGAGTTAGTCTGTTCCTGGACAGCTGGTGATTAAGTAATGCAATAACGAGGAAAGTACCAGATGGTAGAGGTTGACCAGCCATGGGATAGTAATGGGTGGCAAGTGAAATATAAGGCTCCTAGTCTTAAGGGTGTGTAATTGCAGGGTAAAGGTGAGGGGCACAGGGCCTTGGGTGGGTAGAATCAAGGTTGATGGTTTTACAGCTTGGTCTTCCAGCAGAGGACCCTGGGCAGGACCAGCCTTACTAAGTTCAGAGAGGTTCATCACCAGAGGATTTTGGCCACTGAAGTAGATGCAAAGCACTGAGCTATAGGAGGTAACAAGACAGACAAAAGCACAATCAATGAGAATTGAATTTTCATCATTTTCTTGAGCCCATCAATTCACAGCTATTAGTGAAGGGTAGGAATACAATTCATCAAACATTTATTAAATACCTACAATGTAAGAGCTTTGTGCTAGATGCTGGGGGTCCTGCAGAAATCAATAAAACAAGGCCCAAGATCATAGTTGGAAATTTCAACCTAAAATGATAGATACACAATAGATTATAATTGTCGAGACATTAGAAGACACCCTGTTTTCCAGAGCTAAAGCCCAGCAAGCAAGCTGTGCCCTAAGCTCGGCACAACAACAATTCTTCGTGTTCATGTTCGTGTTCGTGTTCAGGAACAGATGGTCCCTGAGCTCGGGCAAGCACCAGCAGGCCCAGACATGAAGCACAGCTATGAATCGACTTTTTGTCACTAGACAACCTTGCCTCACTGTTGCTGCACTACACTGTTCGACTCTTTGTCTACATAAATCAAGGTTCAGCCATACTAAAGAAGATCTCCCCACTAGGAGTGGGGCCCCAGCACACATGTCTTGTTCCCCCCTTGCTTGCAAGCCATTTCCCTCACTTTGAAATTAAACTTCTGGTTGATTCCTGACTCTCCTTGCCTCTAGCCTCTGTTCAGCTCTGGCTTTGACATTAATTGGTGTCAGAAGTGAGATTGGATATGGAACTGGGCCATCGGACTCTCTGGTACCAGTGGAAACAGACTAGGCCCCACTGGAGATTTACTTCTCCAGAGTCCAACCCCCCTTCACTTGGTGAGTCCTCTGCCCTTGTCCCTGCTCCAATCCTCCAAGCTCCCACCTTGATCAAGCTCGCCATTCTTTGGGGGGAAAACTCCAGGGCCCTTCCAGCGACCCAGTTTGTCTTGCAACACTCCGGTAAGGATGTACTTTTTAAACTGCACACTTCTGTTAATTGCTTCTTCGTGTGCTTCTGCTATTTTTTTCAACTACACACCTCTATAAAATTGTAACTTCATGCTTCTTGTCCCTCTGGGTGCCTCTGTCATTTTTAAAACAGCACACCTCTGTAAAGTTGAAACTGTATGCCTCAGTAACCACGTGCCTCTGTATGGACTATAACTATGCATTTTGCTAAAATTATTTGTGTCTGTTTCTATCTGTCTGGTAGTTTTGCCTGTATTTATCTTTGTAAAATGTAAAATGTCTGTGTTGTATTTGTGTTGTGAGATGGATTCTGTTACTTTAAAAGATTTAAAATGCAGCTAAAGTTGAAGCAATTGTCCCAGTAAACAGGACTAATTCCCACTTTATGCTTTCCACAGGTGATTAGCTAATAAGAAAAAAAAAGTCAGATAATTAAAAGTTTGTAGAACTGCTAAAAAATATCTTTGTATATTAACTATTTGGAAATTAACCATTTTAACATTGCAGGGGAGAGATACTTTGGGGTACTTCCAATAACTCGCTCCCTTCTGAAATATCTAATAAGTTTTGGGGTACTACTCAGTAGAATTTGTTAAGGATTAGACTTTATAAAAGTTTTAAAAGTAAATGGCAAGATTAATAGCTTCATTGTTCTAGGGCAGGGGTGGGGAACCTGTGGCCCTCTAGGTCCTGAAGTGCAGCCCTTTGACTGAATTCAAGCTTCACAAAACAAATCCTCTTAATAAAAGGATTTGTCCTGTAACACGTGGACTCAGTCAAAACGCTACATCCAAGGACCTAGACGGTCACATGTGGTCTTGACACCACAGGTTCCCCACCCCTGTTCTAGGGCAACAAAGGAAAGCAACTAGTTTAGAAGTAATCTCAGAATGAAGGAAAAAAATTAGGTAAAAGGTTTGTACCTTATAGCGACCTCTTCTTAACCCTTCCTTGACCTTTCTGACCATGAAAAGAAAAAGACTGTTTAAACCAGAGACCTCTTGTAACTCCCCCAGGTCGGAGACCCTCTCCCTCTCCCTGTTAACCCCTCTCATCTCAGATCAGATTCCCAAATAGAGGTGTTAAAAAAAAGTGCTGGAGAATGTAGAGAAATGTGAATTACATTCTGGTTGCAGAAATTTGTTAGCTGTGTAATCTTAGGCAAGTTATCTTATCTGTTTGCCCCAGTTTCCTGATCTATAAAGAGAAAAATGACAATTTTACCCCCCTCCCAGGGCTATTGGGAGGATCAAAATGATATAATGATTGTAAGGGCTTAACACAGTCACTGGCATATGCTAAGCACTGTTATTTCTTTAACTGAATATAATTGTTGCATACCTGATAACCCTCAAGTGGTTTTACAATGCCAAAAGTAATAAGATTAGTGATTTTTATATGGGATATTTTGGAAATGCAATTAACTGAACTGATATCATCTGCAGTTTTGTTCCATGTTTTAAATACATGACGTTGTTTGTGTTATTATTGTATTTCTAAACTCTTATATTATGAAATTTGAGAGAGCATTGTAACAGAAATGCTGTTAGACAAAATGAGTTTTTAATCTGGATGCTGTTACACATGAATGGGGCTTTTAAAAGAATGTGATAAAAAATAGATATTTGAAAAATATTCAATGAGGTTTATTTTGTTATCAAACAGATAACAATATACAATAGCAAATTTTCATGAAGAAATTTTTGGCCATTATGAAAGTGTATATGGTGGCTTAAAGATGCAGTTTCAATTATTAACGATGAGTCAACTATCAGGTATGTGCTGTATGTCTGAAGTCCCAGAATAAGGGTAGTTTTAATTTATAAGTAAAAGGATAAATGAAATGTTAACTGTTAGGAAAACATCAGGAAAGATTTCAAGCCCTAAATTGTGGTCACTGAAATTTGGCTATTTAAGGTAAAAATTCCTAGGACTGTAATTTACTATTGTTTAGAGCTTCATTTACAGGGATAGTTGTCTGAATTGTCATAAAGCCAATAGCAGAAAATGGCATGTGCTGAAGTCTGGGAACTGTTAAAGGTGGATGTCTGTGCCTGGGAAAATTTTGGGGATGACCTTGGCATAGCCTAGGGAGGATCCTCATTGTGCTGTTTTCTTTCTGACAAAGGAAAATTCTCACGTTGTTAATTCTGAGCCTTGCTTTTAACAACCTGTGACTACATGATTGGCGGTCAGATATGGCTCATGCCTAGACTCAAACAAAGCTAAGAGAGTTTTTCCCTTTGCTATGATACACGACATTGTTATAACTGTGTTATAACTATTTCCTTTCATAGAAAATTTCTATAATCAAGAAGTTTTGTAAATACAATACTAAATCTATAAAATAATAGATTGACACTGGAGTATCTCTGAGTTATTATAGTAGGATGCAAAAATGAACATCTGACCATTTTAACCTGTAGTCAAATTATAATATAGAGATGATATCCTCCTAAGGGGGAGATGATTAGACAAAGTTATGACAAATACGTAATGTAAAAGTTTTTTAAATAAATGGAATAGTAAATTTTGAGAAAGCAACAAGTTTATATGATTGGCTTCCAAATTTATCCATCATGAAAACTCAGACTTTAAGAATGTTTTAATAATAAGTTCTCAAAATTGGATTAAAATAAACCCACAAAAATCATCTGCATTTCTATATATTACTAACAAAGCCCAACAGCAAGTGATAGAAAGAGAAATTCCATTTAAAGTTACTGCAAACATTATAAAATATTTGGGAGTCTCCCTGTGAAAACAAAACCAGGAACACCATTATAAAACACTTCACACAAATAAAGTCAGATCTAAATAATTGGAAAAACATTAGCTGCTCATGGGTAGGTCAAGCTAATATCACAAAAATTACAATTCTACCTAAATTAACTTACTTACTCAGTGCCATACCAAACTATCTAAAAATGATTTTACAGAACAAGAAAAAATAATAACAAAATTCATCTGAAAGACAAAAGGTCCAAAATATCAAGGGAATTAATGAAAAGAAATGATAGAGAAGGTGGCCTAACCATACCAGATCTTAAATTGTATTACAAAGCAGTAATCATCAAAATTATTTGGTACTGGCTAAGAAATAGAGGGGCGGATCGATGGAATAGGTTAGGTACACAAGACACAGTAATCAATGACCATAGTAAGCTAGTGTTTAATAAACCCAAAGACTCCAATTTCTAGGATAAAAACTCAGTATTTGACAAAAAACTGCCAGGAAAACTAGAAAATAGTATGGCAGAAACTGGGCATGGGCCAACGTTTGACACCGTATACAAAAATGAAGTCCAAATGGGTATACAATTTAGACATAAAGGCTGATACTATAAGCAAATTAGGAGAGCAAAGAATAGATTATCTGTCAGATTTATGGACAACAGAGGAACTTATGACCAAACAAGAGATGGAGAACATTACGAAATACAAAATGGATAATTTTGATGACATTAAATTGAAAAGTTTTTGCACAAATAAAGCCAATGCAACCAAGATTAGGAGGGAAGCAGAAAACTGGGAAAGAATTTTTACAACCAGTGTCTCTGATAAAGGCCTCATTTCTAAAATATACAGAGGACTGAGTCAAATCTACAAGTCATTCCCCAGTTGATAAATGGTCAAAGGCTATGACCAGGCATTTTTCAGATGAAGAAATTATAGCTACCTATAGTAATATGAAAAAATGCTCTAAATCACTATTGATTAGAGAGATGCAAATCAAAACAAATCTTAGGTACACATCACACTTATCAGATTGCCTAACATGACAAAACAGGAAAATGATAAATGCTGGAGAAGCTGTGGGAAAATTGGAACACTAATGCATTGTTGGTGGAGTTGTGAACTGATCCAACCATTCTGGACAGCAATTTGAAACTCTTCCCAAAGGGCTATAAAAATGTGTATAGCCTTTGATCCAGCAATACCACTTCTAGGTCTGTATCCCAAAGAGATCATAAAAAGGGAAAAGGACCCACACGTACAAAAATATTTATAGTAGCTCTTTTTGTGGTGGCCAAGAACTAGAAATTGAAGGGATACCCATCAATTGGGGAATGGCTGAACAAATTGTGGTATATGAATGTAATGAATTACTATTGTGCTATAAGAAATGATGAACAGGTGGACTTCAGAAAAACCTGGAGAGACTTATATGAACTGATGCTGAGTGAAGTGAGCAGAACCAGGAGAACACTGTACACAGTAACAGCCAGTGTGTGATGACTGACTTTGATAGACTTAGCTCTTCTCAGCAATGCAAGGACCTAAAACAATTCCAGAAGACTCATGATGGAAAATGCCATCCACATCCAGAGAAAGAAATATGGAGTCTGAATGCAGATCAAAGTATATATTTGCCCTCTTTTTTGTTTGTTTTGTTTTGTTTTTTCTTCCTCATGGTTCCTTCCATTCAGTCTAATTCTTCTATATAATAGGACTAATGTGAAAATATGTTTAAATAAGATTGTATATGTAGAGCCTACATTGGATTGCCCACTGTCTTGGGGAAAGAGGAGGGGAGGTAGGTGGAGAGAATTTTAAACTTATGGAAGTGAATGTTGAAAACTAAAAATAAATAAATTTATTTTTTTAATTACACATAAATTGTGTTGATAATGATAAAGTGAAATTATTTTCCCATTTTTAAGGTATATGTCTGATAATTTAAAAGGCAGAAGAGTTCATTTTACAGTTGGACCCTAACAAACTTTTAAAAGATTCAAAAATATCTAGGAACCTCTAGATTTGGAACCAGAGAAGCTGAATCCCCTTTAAAGCTGTCCTGAGAATAAAGCCTATTGTGCAAGAAAAGTTACCTAGGGACTAGACAACTACATGAGACATCTGGGACTCAAAATGTGCTGATCAAATGGACATTGAGAATGGGTTACTGGCATCCAAGGAGACTTGATGTTAGTTAATATTGGTGATAGTGTTTGAGTTTTCTTGGTTACCTTGGTAACATGTGAATCTCCCTTCTCAAAACTAGTCCATTGTAAGCCCCCTAAGTACTTTGATCTGTACCTGACTTAATGTAATTATGCAATTATGGGAATTGTGAGGAAATTCAATTGCATCGTTTTAACCTAGCCTAGTGTGGCTATGAAACTTGACCATCTCTATGTGCTGTTTAGAGATTCTTAACCAAGGACCTATGTTATGCAGACCAGAAACTCAGATCCAAAGATTGATGCAAGGAGTTTTCTCACAATTATACATATCAAGCTAAGGGTCTGTACAGATCCTTATGACTACTCCCATAGCTGCCAAACTTATGGGTGTGGATTCCTGGATCATCTAAAGAAAGCCCCTGCTCCTGAGTGAACAGTAGAACCCTGCAGGGACTTCAAGGTTCCCCTACTACAGACCCAGAGGCAGCCAACATCCAGATGAGACAGCTGTCTCAAGATTCCAGAGGAGAGCTGAGTACACTGTCCCAGATTTTTCCCCTTTTGTTATGTGTCCATCACCAAGGCCATGATTCAAGCCTGTACTGGCATTTTCTCTCTCTATGTTCTTGGTCTCTCTGTTTTGTTTGCAAACAATGGCTAGTAATGATTCCTAGGAAACACTTGCCTGAAAGGTTCCATCAAGGAACTAACCCCTTGGGCAACATCTCATCCTGGCCCTACTGGCTTCTTGGCTTATCCGTGCCTCTCTTCTATTGGCCAGAAGGGTAGGGGTTCTTTCAGACACCCTCCCTTGGGCCAAAGTGGAAAATGTCAACATACTACTAGGAGACACCCCGTTTTCCAGAGCTAAGGCCCAAGCAAACTGTTCCCTGAGCTCAGCATAACAACAACTCTTTGTGCTCATGTTCTGGAATGGATGGTCCCTGAGCTCGGGCAAGCACCAGCAGGCCCAAACGTGAAGCCCTGCTGTGAATGGACTTTTTGTCATTACACAACCTTTCCTCACTGCTGCTGTCGTGACTCACTTCTGTTGCTGCACTATACTGTTTGACTCTTTGTCTAGTATATAAAATCAAGGTTCAGCCACACTAACAAAGATCCCCCCAGTGGGGCAGATCCCTGGCACATGTGTCTTGTTTCCTCCTTGCTTGTAAGCCATTTCCCTCACTTTGAAATTAAACTTCCGTTTGATTCCTGACTCTCCTGTCTCTATCCTGCCCTGTTCAGCTCCAGCCGTCCACAGGTTAGAGGTTGGTTCGGTTCAACTGACATAACTATGTCATAAGTTCATAATGACTATTAAGCAAATAGAACATAATAAAAGTATTAGAGAAGTGTGCAAGGTCTGAGGGAGAAAAGATTGGTTTTGACCAGAGGCAGGCTAGCATAATATAGATAAAGAACTGGACTTAAAGTCAAGAGGATGTGGGTTCAAATACCACTTAGATACCTACTAGCAATGTGACCCTGGCAAAGTCACTCCAACTCTCTGTGTTCTAGTTTCCTCTTCTATAAAGTCACTTAAGTGTTGTCTGCCTCAGTTTCCTCATCTGTAAAGTGGGGATGAGTACTGCCTGCTTTCTCATGATCAAATGAGATAATACTTGTAAAGCATTTAACATAATGCCTGGTACATAGTAGGTTATTTAAGAAACGCTTTTCTTCTTTATACATATACACAGATGTATAAGATATGATATATGCAAGATAAAAAATAACAGAGCTAGTACCCAAACTCAGCTTTTCTGGCTCCAAATTTATTCTACTTCCTGCTGGAGTAAGCTTCATACCTTTAAACCAGCATAGCTTTGGAGTTACTGATGAGTCACTGGAGGTACCACAGAGCAAAATGGAGATAACCCTTTTTTTATTTTACTTTATTTGATTTATTTAATATTTTTAGTTTGCACCACTGATTTTCACAAGAGTTTGAATTACAAATTTTCTCCCCATTTCTACCCTCCCCCCACTCCAAAATGGTATATATTCTGGTTGCCCTGTTCCCCAGTCAACCTTCCCTTCTGTCACCCCACTGCCCTCCATGCCCTTTTCCTTTACTTTCTTGAAGGGCAAGATAAATTTCTATGCCTTATTGTCCGTATATCTTATTTCCTAATTGCATGCAAAAACTTTTTTTTGAACATCTTCTTTTAAAACTTTGAGTTCCAAATTCTCTCCCCTCTTCCCTCCCCACCCACCCTCCCTAAGGAGGCAAGCAATTCAACATGGGCCACATGTGTATCATTATGCAATACCCTTCCATAATACTCATGTTGTGACAGACTAACTATATTTTGCTCCTTCCTATCCTATCCCCCTTTATCCAATTTTCTCCTTTGACTTTGTCCCTTTTTGAAAATGTTTGCTTTTGATTACCTCCTCCCCCATCTGCCCTCCCTTCTGTTGTCCCCCCTTTTTTATCTCCTTCCTCCTTCTTTCCTGTGGGGTAAGATACCCAATTGAGTGTGTATGTTATTCCCTCCTCAGGTCAAATCCAACGAGAGCAAGATGCACTCATTCCCCCTCACCCGCCCTCTCTTCCCTCCCAACAGAACTGCTATTTCTTGCCACTCTTATGCGAGATAATTTACCCCATTCTATCTCTCCCTTTCTCCCTCTCTCAATATATTCCTCTCTCATCCCTTAAATTGATTTTATTTCTTTAGATATCATCCCTTCATATGCAACTCACCCTGTGCCTTCCGTCTATAGATATATATATATAGATATAGATATAGATATAGATATGTACGTATATTCCCTTTAGTTACCTTAATACTGAGGTCTCATGAATTATACACATCATCTTTCCATGTAGGAATGTAAACAAAACAGTTCAACTTTAATAAGTCCCTTGGGATTTCTCTTTCTTGTTTACCTTTTCATGCTTCTCTTGATTCTTGTGTTTGAAAGTCAAATTTTCTATTCAGTTCTGGTCTTTTCACTGAGAAAGCTTGAAAGTCCTCTATTTCATTGAAAATCCATATTTTGCCTTGGAGCATGATACTCAATTTTGCTGGGTAGGCGATTCTTCGTTTTAATCCTAGCTCCATTGACCTCCAGAATATCATATTCTAAGCCCTTCAATCCCTTAATGTAGAAGCTGCTAGATCTTGTGTTACCCTGGTTGTGTTTCCACAATACTCAAATTGTTTCTTTCTGGCTGCTTGCAGTATTTTTTCCTTGATCTGGGAACTCTTGAATTTGGCTACAATATTCCTAGGAGTTTTCTTTTTGGGATCTATTTGAGGAGGTGATCGATGGATTCTTTCAATTTCTATTTTACCCTCTGGCTCTAGAATATCAGGGCAGTTCTCCTTCATAATTTCTTGAAAGATGATATCTAGGTTCTTTTTTTAACATGGCTTTCAGGTATTCCAATAATTTTTAAATTATCTCTGCTGGATCTATTTTCCAGGTCAGTGGTTTTTCCAATGAGATATTTGACATTGTCTTCCATTTTTTCATTCCTTTGGTTCGGTTGTATAATATCTTGATTTCTCATAAAGTCACAAGCTTCCACTTGCTCCAATCTAATTTTTAAGTTAGTATTTTCTTCAGTGGTCTTTTGGACCTCCTTTTCCATTTGGCTAATTCTGCTTTTCAAGGCATTCTTCTCCTCGTTGGCTTTTTGGAGCTCTTTTGCCATTTGAGTTAGTTTATTTTTTAAGGTGTTGTTTTCTTCAGTATTTTTGGGTCTCCTTTAGCAAGTCATTGACTTGGTTTTCATGGTTTTCTCACATCCTTCTCATTTCTCTTCCCAATTTTTACTTTACTTCTCTAACTTGCTTTTCCAACTCCTTTTTGAGGTCTTCCATGGCCTGAGACCAGTTCGTGTTTTTCTTGGAGGCTTTTAATGTAGGCTCTTTGACTTTGTTGACTTCTTCTGGCTGTATGTTTTGGTCTTCTTTGTCACCAGAGAAAGATTTCAAAGTCTGAGTCTGAATCTGAGTCCAATTTCACTGGCTGGCTGTGTTCCCAGCCAGCTACTTGACCCTTGAGTTTTTCAGCGGGGTATGACTGCTTGTAGAGTAGAGAGTACTTTGTTCCAAGCTTGAGGGGATGCACTATTGTTTTCAGTGCTATTTCTCACAGCCAACTCTGCCACACCAGCACTCCTCCTCCCCCAAGAACCGCCAACCCGGACCTGACTCAGATCTTAAGCAGGCTCTGCATTCCTGCTCAGATCAGCCACTTAATTCCTCCCTCCAGGTGGGCCTGGGGCCAGAAGCAACTGCAGCTGTAGTTCTGTAGCTGCACCACTTCCGCTGCTCCCAGGGGTAGTGGCCCAACGGTGAACTCCTTTCACTCCATCCCTGAAGTTTTTCCCACTAACCTTCTCTGTTGTCTTTGGTGTTTGTGGGTTGAGAAGTCTGGTAACTGCCACAGCTCACTGATTCAGGGAGCTAGGGCCCGTTCCGCCCGGCTCCCGATCTGGTTAGTCCGGGCGCAGCCCACACTGGGCTCTGCTCCACTCCGCTCCCAGCTCCACTCCCAGCTCCGTGCACAATAGACCTTACCATGCAACCATCCAGGCTGTCCTGGGCTGGACCCCTGCTTCCCTCTGCTATTTCATGGGTTCTGAAGTTCTAAAATTTGTTCAGAGCCATTTTTATAAGTGTTTAGAGGGACCTGGGTGGGGGAGCTCACACCGCCATCTTGGCCCCACCCCCTGGAGATAACTCTTAATGAACACCATTGCTTTACTGAGCATTTCACACTGCACTAAGAGAATATCACTTCAGCTTAAATCAGTTAACTTTTTTTTAAAGAAAGGGAAGAAGGATTAAGAAAAGCCAACATTTAAATAGCACTTTAATGTTTTCAAAGCACTTCACAAATATTACCTCATTTGACCTTCATGACAAACATGGGAGGTCGATTTGAACTCAGGTTTCCTGACTTCTGGTCCAGCACTCTATCCACCCTGCCCCTCGGCGGCCTCATATTTGAAAGATCTCACCTTGTTGCATACAGAAAGAAAACTTCTGAATTTCCCACCGGGCTGTTTTCCTGACTTCATCATCTCCAGAGACTCATCAGTCTGTCAGATGAAATCAACCTGGAAACTCAAATCTCCTTAGATCATTTCCCACCCCACTGGGTAACCTACCCCCACCCCATTTTGAGCTTTTTTTATGGGTCTTCTTCCCCCTTAGGTTGTGGGTTCCTTGAGGGCAGGGACTGTTTTATGCCTTTCTCTGTCTCCCTAGCACTTAAGACAGTGCCTGGCACATAGTCAGTGCTTAATAAATGTTTACTCACTCTGACTATGGCTCTAATGCATACTCAGGGAAAAAACAATTCAATTCATCAGGTTTACTAAACTATTTGCTGTAGGCAGAACCACTTCCCTTGGTATTCAACAAATGAATCCTCCAAATTAGAATAGTCACTATTTACAGGACACCCTCCAGGTCCAAGATCAATACTGGCCTTTGGGCGATGGACAACTGTAATCTGTTTTTATAGGAAATTCACTAGTCTGTTTGCATAAGCTCCAGTTCAAGGATCTACTTACTGTTTTCATAGGACATTCACTAGTCCTGTTTGCAGAAGTTCAAGGGTCTACTTACTCTTCCCACACAGTGATATCAATTCATGCACATATACCATGCACGTATACCCACTCACAAACACTCCCTATTTGTCACTAATCATGCTCAGATCCAAATTCTCACTCTATTGGCTTCTTCACAAGCACTGTCCTTTCCCATGCCCCCTAACTGTAAGTGCATGCAGAACTCTGCCCTGGAGCCCCTTTCTGTTCCTTCTCTCCTCTTTCCTCTCCCTTAAGAAGATCCCTAGAGATCCTCACTCATTACCTGGTTTCACCCTATCAAGGAATCCTCTATGCCTGAATGACTCGCAAAAATCTTTGTAAGTCTGTCCAGAAAGGTGCTGCATCTTTGTCCTTCTGTTGTTTGCACATATTTGTCTTGGTCCAGTTGATGCCCTGACACCTTTAATATCCTCTTAACGTGTCCCCCTTTCCATGGATTTCTTAATTCTAGCAGTGATTCCTCAGCTCTCTTGCAGTACCAGCATCATATTTGGGGAGAAAGCCCCTTCAGTAAGACTCTTAAGAAGGTTTGTAATGTGAAAAATCCCCAGGAGAAATTTAGTTGTCCCTACTTAACCAGATCATGGGAAGAGGTGGGTGGATATCAAGATGAAGAGGGGAGAAAGAAGAGCATTTCAGACATGAGAGGGAGCTAATTTCAAAGGCAAGGAAACAGAAGGCGCAGTATCATGAGTAAGAAACAGCACATATATACAACATGACTCACGCGAAAATATGTTTAATAGGAATGCATATGTAAAGCCTATATCGGATTGCATGCCATTTGGAGGCGGGGAGAGGGGGAGAACATTTAAAAGTTATGGAAGTGAATGTTGAAAACTAAAAACAAATAAATTAACTTACTTTTAAAAAGAGAAATAGCATATAGACTAGGAACATTGCATTACGGAGTGAATTGAAGGAAGGAAAGTATGAGAAGTTTGGAAAGGAAAGGTAGGAAGGGGGCAGGTTGTCAGAGCCTTGAATGCCAAACAGAGCATTTTATACTTGATCCTGGAGGTAACCAAGAGCTACTGGAATTAATTGGCAGGGGGTTGACATGATCTGACCCATGTTTCAGGAAAATCATTTAGAGAGAGATATGAGACAGGGAAACTCATTGGAAGGGTTTCTTGCACTAGTCCAGGTGAGAAATGATTAGGACCTGAACTAGAGTAGTGGCTGTGTGAATGGAAAGAAGACATATATGAGAAATATTGTGAATGACAAGATTTGGTAACTGCCTAGACATGTAGGATGAGTGGGAGTGATGAGTTGAGGAGGACGCCAAGTTTGCAAACCTAGAAAACTGGGAGATTGCTCTTTTCTTCGACAATAATAGGAGGGACTCACAAGAGCAAAGATTTTGGGGAAAAAGATAATTAGCTCTATTTTGGACATGTTCATTTTGAAATGTTAGTAAGACACCCAGTTCAAAATGTCCAATGGGCAGATAGAAATGTGAGATTGGAGCTCAGAAGAGAAATCAGGGTTAGATATCATCTACATAGAATTGGAGTCGTCTGCATAGAAATTATAATTGACCCAATGGGAGATGATAAGGTCACCAAGAGATATAGTACAGAGAGCAAAGAGAAGGACCAGGACAAAGCTTGAGAGATTTCCACAGTTAAAGGGTATAACAGGGATGAAAAACCAGCAAAGGAAAGTGAGAAGGTAAAGAAAGACAGGTAGGAGAACCAAGTGAGAACAGTTATCATAAAAATCCAAAGAGGAGAGTATCTAGAAGGGAAAGATAATAGTGACATCAAACACTATGAAGAGGTCAAGCCTCATGGCTTGAAAACAGGCCACTAGATTTGACAATTAAGAGATCACTGGTAACTTTGGAGAGGGCAGGCTCAGTTGAGTAATGACATCGGAAGCCAGACTACAGAGAGTGAGACGACAGGAGACAGAGACAGGGCAAAGGTGTTCATGTTGTGAGGTCTTCCAGGAAGCCTTAAATCAACACACAAACTTTGGCATCTGGTCGGGGGTGTAAGGGGACAAAGGCAACTTGTAGTCGGTGGCTGCACGTGGTGAAAGAGATGGAGGTGGAGGTGGAGATGGAAGCGGAGAAGGAGATGGGACCAATGCCAGTGCTGAGGTTGGGCCAGTCCAAACTCCCTATCCAAGGCCAGAGTTGCCAGGGAGGACGGGAGGAGGGACCAGGACCTAATCACCCCATTAAGCGTTGTGTCAGGATCACGGCAGCAACATACAAAGGGGAAAGAACCAAGGCCTAGCCACACAATCCAGTGTGATAGAATTAAGGAACAAACTAATGCAGCAGATTGGGTAAACAAAACCCAGAAGCAATCAAACAGAGTAGTAAAGCATTCAAAACATCCAAAGACACCAACTACTGGGGTAAACACCAGCAGATGGAGAGAGCTCTTGACGAGAAAGGGAATAGACATGATCATAAAATATATGACTAACAACTTTAATAGCATAAAACTGAACCACTTTTTCATAAATAAAATCAATACAGTTAGAAGTAGAGGGTAGATAGTTAACTGGGGAACAAATCCTTGCAGCAAACTTCTCTGGTAAAAGCCTACATGGAAGATATATAAGAAAGTGCTACAAATATATAAGAATAAGAGTCGTTCTGTAATAAATTAATGGTCAGAAAATATGAATGAGCAGTTTTCAAAAGAAGAAATGCAAGCTATCAACAACCATGTGAAAAATGTTCAAAATCACTAACGATAAGAGAAATGTACATTACAATAACTGCGAGGTTCAACCTCACACCTGTTAAACTGGCCAATATGACAAAAGAGGAAAATTTCAATTGTCAAAGGACAAGCACGTAGACATACTGTTAGCAGAACTATGAATTGATCTAACAAGCATTCTAGGAAAAAAAATTTGGAACTTGGCCCAAAAATGGCATAGTCTTTGACCCAATAATACCACCACCAGGTGTATTCCCTCAAAGAGGTCAAGGAAAAAGGGAAAGGGTGCATATATACATAAACTTTCATAGCAGCATTTTTTGTTATAGCAAAAAACTGGAAACAAAGCGGGTTCCATCAATTGGGTCACAGCTGGACAAATTATGGCATATAAGCATAATAGAATAATATTGCACCAAAAGATTGTGAGCTCATTGAGAGCAGGGACTCTATTTTGACTTTCGCTGAATCCCTGCTACTTAGCACAGTGCCTGACATATGGCAGGAGCTTAATAAAGGCTATTTGATTGACTGACTGACCAACTGAGTGACAAAAGAGCTGATTTCAGAGAAATCTAAGAAGATTTATATGAACTGATTGAAATGAGTAGGACCCAGAAAAACAATTTATATAGTATGACTACAATGATTTCAATGAAAATTCCTTTAAAAGACTTTAAAAGTCTGATCAGTGATGGTGACCTCAGAAGACTCAACGATGCAGCAGTCTTCCCGAATCTTAATGCATAGTTTTGCAAACTGTAATAGAAAAATGAGACCTACATTTTCAGACGCAGCCAGTGTTTTGCTTGACTATAATTATCGCTTACAAGGGAGGGCTTCTATTAGAAGAAGTTGAGTTTTGTTATTTGGTTTCATTTTGGGGGGGAAAGGAGACTTGGTGGATAACGATAGGGACACCAAAAAAAGCCTCAGTGAAATATTAAAAATTCACAGAAGTGAACACACAAGTAAATTCAGAAGGGGATATAAACAGGACAACTTTGTTGCTATTGGGTTAAGTTACATACAAGTGGTTTGGTTTGGTTTGGTTTTTTAGAAAAAAAACCATAGCTAATAGAAGCTTAAAGTTTAATGTACAATCCTCTTTTTTAATCTTTGTGTATTGAAATGCTTGTATTTGCTGATATTGGTTATGGTCATAATTTTAAAAAAGAAAAATATATAAAATTTACTTTCATTCACAAAAATAAGGTGGAGGAAAGTTGTGTCTATATTTTTAAGTTCTAGTAAATTCCACATTGAGTTTGTGGGAGCATGTTTTTATTTTCTCTAGAAATATTGAGAAAAAAAATATTTTTCTCTAATACCTTTTCCATGCCCCTTGGGTAAAGCCCCTTGGAAAAGTGAACCATAGAATAAAGACCAAAAGGCCTTTCATTAGGTGAGTGGATTGGAAGGCAATCTCTTCTACATCCTAAAGGAACTAGACTAGGGGTTCACCCCCATGAGAAATGCCCTTTTACACACAAAAGGATGCCTGCTCAGTACCTAATTTAGAATTTTGATATAGATTTATGGGAGTAAAGCCACTGACTCCTCAAGGGAAGTGTCCTAGGAGGAATAGAATAGTGACTTGATAGCTCAATTCTGTAATGTTAAGAGAATGTATTTTAAGATATCTTTTCCTTGTTCAAGATTACTATAAATGTTACCGGAAATCTTCTTAGGGCAGGGTTATGTTGGGAGGCATGAGAAACTATAGCAGCTTGAATATCTCTCTTTCAAAGTTCAAAATGGCTTGCGTAGAATTAACATCAAATTAAATAAAAATGTTTCTGATGGGCTGGTACAGGGGTGGGGAACCCGCAGCCTCAAGGCTACATGTGGCCCTCTAAGGCCTCAAGTGCAGCCCTTTCACTGAATCCAAACTTCACAGAAGCGATTCAGGGAAAGGGCCACACTTGAGAACCTAGAGGGCCACATGAGGCCATGAGGCCACTCCTGGACTGGTACTTAAACACAAAGTATATTCATAGTATTCTTATTTTTTCTTGTACAAGTTATATCATCTTGCTATAAATCCTGTGTAATTCTATTATTATGTATGCGTCCGTGTAGTTCATGTGTGCACAATGCTGATGAAATAGAGTGAGATTTTGTGTTTGTCTGCCACTATTATAATAAAGATTTTTATGAAGAGATTTATTATATTTTTTAAATGGAAATCAGAAATGCCCTTATAGAAGCTGGAGGGGGCGGTTAGGTGGTGCAGTGAGTAGGGCACCATGCCCTGGAGCCAGGAGGACCTGAGTTCAAATTCAGCCTCAGACACTTGACGCACTAGCGTGCACTAGTGTGACCTTGGGCAAGTCACTTAGCCCCAACTGCCTTGCCTTCCCCACTCCAAAAAAAAAAAGAAAGAAACTGGTGGGTGCCAGTAAAAATATTTATCTTCTAAAATATAGCGCTTTAAAAATTGGATTTTGAATCTAGTTTCAAATCTTAAATTAAAGGGCTATGTGGACCTTATAAATTTAAGTAAGAGCCTCTGTAAATAATTTCCATGTATATAGCAAGGTTAGGAAATCTGAACCCTCTCCCTTCTCACAAGAGTGGGCAGACCATTGGTCATTTAAAGACCAACTTAAAAAGCACAGCTTCACAAAAACTGAGAATATTTGGAACATAATTAAATTGTGTGAAGGTTGTTTATGCATGACATAAGTGATCCATTTAATGCTTGCTTCTTATGGCACAACTCTGTAAATTCCACATCGCCCTTAAAAAGACTGACAGACTCTTGTTTCCTGATAGGTCCTGCCAGAGAAAAAACGCTGGGTCACTCTGGGTGGGTCATGTAGTCATCTATCTTTCCCATTCAAAATGGTGACGTTGTGCTTACTTTTCCACCTCAGATAATTTTAGCAATGTTATTGCTGATTGTTATTATGCCTTCCAGAGCTGCACACACAACTGTGGGAACAGAAAAGCCACCTCATTTTAAGAGAAATGCAAATTCAGACTACCCTTGATATAGCATTACCATTAGATGCTTTGTGGATGGATGTTTTCTAAAACTGTTTTTATGAAACAAGTAACAGGTTGTGAGTATGAGAGCTGCTCACCTCTCTGCTGGTTTATACCCTCTTCACTGTCATGTTCTGACACCTGCCAAAAAGCCAGGCCTCCCACCCCTAAAAGGAAGCATAAGATACAGTGGTTGCAGCCAGACCTCTTCTGTCTCACAGATCCAGCCTACTGCACATGTTGAGACTATCTGGAAAGAACATGCATAAATCTCCCTGCTGTTCCTCAGCTGAGAAACCTGCAGCAACTCAGCAGGAAGCTGTGAATGCCATGCTGTTTAAATTGGAAAGGAGGCTGCAAACTGAATTTTGAGCAGAAAATATATGAGCACCTGATGGTGCTTTTTAAATTTTTTTTAATTTATGGAATAAAACAAGCATTTCCACATCATAGTACAACAAAAAAGATGATTGCACATGAACCACAAACCCACTACATACAACTAGTTATTCCTTTTAAATATGCAACAAAGTTATCACATAAATTTCCTTTTTCTTTTTCCCTTTTTCTTCCCTCCCCTCCATCCCAGAGATGGCCACCATTAGACACAAATAGGTATTTATATGTAAAATACCTACCAAACTTGTGGATAGGTGAACAATTTATGAATAAACAGGATGTGGAGAGCAAAGTTAGGTATAAAATGGATCATATAAATTGCATTAAAATAAAAAGGCTTCGTACAAATAAGACAAATATAGCCCAGATCAGAAGGAAAGCAGAAAATGGGGGGGGGGGATTTTTATAGGCAGTTTTTCTGATGGTACTTTAAACAGTTTTTGACACTGAAGATCCTCAGTATGTCTTCATATGAGGCACAAAGCCTCATTTAATAGAATTGAGAAAAATATGAATAAAGTTAGTAGGGAAAGGAGCAGGTTGCATTTAAATGAATAACTCAAGATGAAAGCAACCAAGCAAGAGGCATTTCCTTTGGAGGTTTGTCAGAAGACATTCTTGTTCATCTGAGAAAGTCATAAAAGCAATCCATTTATGAACAGTTTTGTTTCTTAGATTAAAAAAGAGACACAAGAAGGATATTTTGAATTTGGGAAATTTTTTTCTTTGAGGGATATTTCACCATTTTCTCAAAGTTTATTGTTCTATGTACCCCAAAGTTCTCTTTCACAAATCCACTGTGCTGAAAGCACTGAGAAACAAAATCCAGAAATTTACCAATATTGTTTGTGCAAAACAAATTCTAAGCTGAAAGCGTCTTGGTAAATGCAAAAATTTGCCATGAGAAAACCAATTATGATTGTGAATGATATAGCATAGACCTTTACAAGTGTAAATTAAATGTTTTTACCTTGTAGACAGTGTCTCAGCTCAAAACACAAAAGGATTGGGAGTACCTCTGCTAATATGACAACAGAATGCAGAATACAGAATAACGTACTTTAATAAGGTGTATACATCTAAAAGCCCAGTGATTTCCAATTTTGCTCTAAATCACCTGAATTAAAAAAAAGAAAGAACAGTGGATTTTACCCAACACTGACTTTTGGGACGTCATCTCTGCACTAACTACAAAACAATGATTGCTAACAAACTATTCACATAGAAAGTAAATGGTGTACTAGAGTGGACTAGGGTATTTTTTTTTAATATGTAATTAGTTGGAAAAGAATTGATCATCTTCAGGCAATGTTGCTGTTCAGTAATTTTCCAGTCGTGTTTGATTCTTTGTGACCCCATTGGGAGTTTTCTTGGCAAATATACTGGAGTGGTTTGCCATTTCCTTCTCCAGCTCATTTTACAGATGAGGAAACTAAGGCAAATAGGGTTAATTGACTTGCCCAGGGTCACATAGTTAGTGTCTGAGGCCAGATTTGAACTCAGGAAGGTGAGAATTCCTAACTCCAGGCCCAGCACTTTATCCTTCATGACCTAGCTGCTCCTCGCCCTAACATGCATTACATCTGTTCTATGCCCTGAGCCAAAGCCATGATGTCATAGATAGCCGAATAATCACCTCTTCTTCTACATTTGTCCTTTCTCCACCTAACAATGTTGTAAGCTACAATGCCATTTTGATCCAGTTCTGTCTTTTATATTAGCCAGGAGCTCAGGCTCAAGATTGGAAAGACATGAGACAGGAGGATTATTTGGAAGTAAGCAAAAGGAAGTTTACTTAGCCATTAAATAGATAGAAGACTCGATAACAATAGAACATTTGAATACCGCAGATAAAATCCACATCATCTCTATACATAAGCCTCCTCAGTAGGGTAAGCTGTGGTAACTCATGAAGCCATGGGAGAGCTACCAAGTCTGAAAGGCACTGACCACATGTCCTGTACTCAAGGCTATGCCACTAAATATTTAACAACCAGCTCTGGAAAGGTGTGGGAGGGAGAAGTACATAAAACACACCGAGGGAATAAGGCAGGTTGGATTGTTTTCAACAAACTACAAATCTCTTTTCTTTACCCCAAGCTTCTCTATGACACCAAGCACAATCTTTTTAATGCCATGATCCTACTAATGTTGTTATATAGCTGCAAGACATGGAACACAACAGCCTCTGAAAAATTGAAAATGATTATCACACAGAGGTCAATGGAGAAGTTCATGATAGATACAAGTACACTGCAACATACATGTGCAAAAAAAATAGAAGTAAAAGATACCATGAAGAAAACGAACAATAGGAAAAGAGAATGAGATGGTTGTGCAGAAAGGGTAAGAGAAGACAAGTAAACAGATTAAGTGTTCACTGTTCTCTTAATGTCAGAAGAAAATGAGGAATGGCTTCATTTGAGTGGAACCTTTGTGGAAAATAGCATGAACATCATTGGAATTCATGTGTTTTTTCAAAGCAATTGTGTTTTCCTTCTCTCACGTCATTTTCTTCTACTTCTATTTTGGTTTTATCTTGAGTTCCAGATCTATCATTCTCTTTTTCAGAGCCTCTATTGCTCTGGAGAGAGTCTCTTTTGTGTTTTTTAACATATCAATACTGTTGGGTTTTTTATTTATCTCTTCTTTGAGGTTTCTTCTTTCTGAATAGTCTACAAGCCCTAGATTTTTTTCATTTCACAGACTGGAGCCATATTTTGCAACATCTTTTTTCCACCCTCTTCCATCTACCCCTACAATGAAGGCATAAAAGTCTATATTGGCTTGGTTTTAAAAACCTTGTCAAAGTCTTAATAAAATTTCTTTATCTCTTCATCCCCTGCAATGATCTTCATGGAGGTTTTTTTTGGCTTGTATTCATCATGAGCAGTGCAAGAATAGTACCCCATGAAATGCTGTATCTTGTTGCATTTGAGTGCAGGATAAAACAAACTCCACCAAGTCCTTTGCCACTCCAAGGAGAACCATCCCTTCATTTGCTTTAGTTTTATCTTCTGGTTTCATTATCAGAGGTATACCAATATAGGGTTCAGTTTGTCTTATGTTCATTGGCAAGTATCTCATATTTATCTCATATTTAGAGTACCAACAGTTAAGTTTATGTTCATAGAAGGTGCAAAAACTGCGTGATTCTTAGCACCTTTTGCACCTTTTTCCATCTCTCTCTACTACAGCTACTATGGAAATAAAATTGGGTCATGTAGGACTTTTATATTTGCTTTGTTTTGTGGTTTTTCATGACCAGAAAAAAATCACCCCTGTGTTGGTAACCAAAAATTGGCTCCTTAGCACTTAGTCAACAAGTGCCCTTGAATAGTTTGGCTTTTTCCCCTGAACTTCCCCTTGTTCTAAGATACAACCCCTTAATGATCAATTATTCCACTAGTTAATTAGCCTGGTCCTTGATCTGAAGAGTCAATCATCACCAAGGCCACACTCAAAGTTGTTCCAGCATGGGAGAATTTGTTAGAGTTACTGTTCCCCTGGCATTGCCCAGGTTCACCACTGCACCACAATGAGGTATCAGAGTACCGCATTGAGATTCTTTAGCTAATTACAATTTTTGAAAGTGAAAAGGAAATAGAATTTTTCTACAAGTTGTCAAAAACTTCCAGAGGCTTTGGGGGTTACTCTCCCTTCACCTTATTTTTGTTCACATAAAAGATCTCCCTATCTGTGATAATGCTTAAGACACTGTAAATTTTTCTAATCCACTTAATCCTGTTAGGACCAACATGAACATAATTCTACGGAAAACTGGAGAAGCAAGTAATTACTTCAGGACAGCGCTCAAACTGAAATAAGCTGTACATTCAGATTTCAAGAGTCTTTTCCCGTATAGTTCACAAATAACAAAAGCACCAAATATAAATATATTACATATATGTGTATGTATATGTGAGTACATATAGATGTGTAAGTGCACACACACACACACACACACACACACAGACATGCACAGACACTCAAAGGTAGAGTGACCATTGCCAAAATAATCTTTATGCATAGATCTGATTGTGTTACTCTTCTACTATTAAAAATGTGTAGCTTCATCATCTCCCTAAAGTTCAAAGTTCTTTGTCTTTATGATCTTACGCCATCCTACTTTTCTAAATTTATTTATATTACTTCTATCCACAAATTCTCTGCTCCAGTTGCAATGGACAATTATCTGTCCTCTGAACTGGCCCTTGCATTTCTCCACCTCCCTACCTTTGCTCATGCATGCTATTCCCTGTACCTGGAATGTCCTCTCTCTCTCTCTCTCTCTCTCTCTCTCTCTCTCTCTCTCCCTCTCTCTCTCTCTCTCTCTCTTTCTCTCTCTCTCTCTCTCTCTCTCTCTCTATTTCTACCCCAACTCAAATGCTACTTCCTCCCAGAAGTTTGCCCTGATTTTCCCCCCACGCTCGGACAGTAACAAATATCTCTCTCAAATCTCATTTTGTTCTACACTTTTCTAATGAACAAATTCTGTAGTATTGTGTATTACTGTTATCTGTGCTTATCTCTTACATATATAAAAAACTGTAAGCTTTGTGAGGTCAGGGTTTGTACCTTTCCCAGCCTACCACTGTACTCCACACATGGTGTTTAATAAATTTTGGTGAATTTGATTGATTGAATCTTAAGAAAAAAAGCAGAACCCTGCCTGACATTTCTATATTAGGTTTAAGGAAAAACTTTCCTCACAACAGTATTTGGAGGATATTACTGTATTATTCCTCTCATTTTATGGATGAGAAAGAGAGGTTCAGAGAGTATAAGTAACTTACCCAGGTTTACAAAGGGCAGCTCGGTGGTATAGTGGAGAGAGTGCTGGGGCTGGAGTCAGGAAAATTCATTTTCCTGAGTTCAAATCCGGCTTCAGACACTTACTAGCTGTGTGACTCTGGGGAAGTCACTTAACTTTGTCTCAGTCTCTTCATCTCTCAAATGAACTGGAGAAGGAAATAGCAAACCGCTCCAGTATCTTTGCCAAGAAAACTCCAAACGGGGTCACGGAGAGCTGGACACAATCGAACAACAACAAATAGCTAGTAACTATCAGAGCCAGTATGTCAGCCCATGTTTTCTGAGCACTAGACCATTCCTCTTTCCTCTTTCTATACCAGGCTGCCTCTTCAGCTCACAAGCTTACCATGAGGATCAAATGGATAGGAAATCTCTTAGTAAATTACAAACAAACCATGCTTATCCAGCAAGGTTCGCAGATGGGGGAATCAGAAAATTAAACTTCTCAATTGTTTGCTCTACGTCACTCTTCACCATGCAACCCAGCGCTGATCCGATTAATACTCACTTTACTTTCCCAATAATTTTTTAATATCAAGAGCAAAACAAGCGATGTGGAAGTCACCGCAGAAAGAACAGACTCCTTTGAAAAGAACTTTAAATGATTAATTTTTTAGACTTTCTCTTTTGTCATATAGTCCCAATATTTCGTCTGAAGGCAATATAATTCTATTTTAAGGAATAGGGATGTGGTAATATTGAGAAAGGATAAAATGTGGAGAGGCATCATGGCATAATGAATGGAAAGACCAATGGACTAGAAATCCTGTCCTGATTCTAGTTTTTTCACTAGCTATATGACCCTGAGTAAGTCACATTCACTCTCTGGATCTGTTTCCTTCTCTGTAAAATGAAGGAGTTGAATTAGAATTATGTTCTAACATCCTATGTTTCAGAAAAAACATTTGACCAAGGCTCTCAGGATTTCCTCATTTCCGTGGTAGACACAGGCTAGATTTAGTCAAGTAGGCTTAGAACTGATGGACTAAACAAACCCAAAGAGTATTGAATAATGAATAATGTTTACCTGAAGGGAGATGTCTAGTGAATATCCACATGTCTGGGTCCTTAACCTTATTCTAGTTAGTATTTTTATCGTCAACTTAGGTTAAGTTAGAGATGTGCAGCCTTTCGTTCTAAGGGCCAGTTGTATGGGATATTTTCCTTATTGGCGAAGGCTGATTACTCAGTGCTCCACGACTGGATGAAGGGCAAGGCAGAATTAGTGAGGCTTCCAGCTTTGAGAGAGAAGATGCACCAATCTAATTTCTCTTAAGGTCGATGAAGGGAGAGAAAGATTCTAGGAAGAAGTTAATATGTAGAGGAGCTGTTATGTCCCTATCTCCAGCTTAATAGAATAGAATAGATACTTTGGGGAATTCCCCCTCGGGTGAGATCCAGGACTTTCTCTCTCTTGGTTGGCTGTGTTATCTCCTCTCCCTCCAAAGGGAGAGTTAATTCAATCTAGTACGGTCTGGTCAATCTGCATACTTTCTCTTATTTCTGTTTTGCTATGAACTTGGATTTTTTTCTTTGCTATTTGCCAAGTATGTTCATTGTGGAGTTAGGATCTGGTAGGAAGGGATTCAAGTCTTGGTTATAGAGCTTAGGGTCCTAATTCCTCCTTAAGGAACAGCAACCAGAAGCTTTGTTTATATCTAAAAATTACTTTCCCCAGATTAATAATATTTAAGGGAACAGATAGATATAATTCTAGCTTGGCACCCTCTCTATCTGAGGAGCACAGCGTGGCCAGCCACTGGCCCCAACTTGCTGCTTTCCCTTCCTGTCAGGAATCAAAATTTCACTTGGAGAAAGGTGGGGGAAGGACACACAAGAGGTATATATTCTTCTCTCCCTTTGAGCCACCTCTAGACAGAGCCATATGGTCATACATAACTTACATGGCAAAAAAATTTTAAAAAATAGCATCACACCCCACACCCTTACAGATGGTATACTTATCAAAGTTAAGGATGATATGTAACTAGAAGGGAAAACTAATACATTGGATGACAGAGTCAGGATCCAAAAATGTCTCCACTTACTAAAACCCTCAAGCTCTCTTCATCTCTTGCCTAGGCTATTATAATGGCCTCTTAATTGATCTCACTGCTTCCAGTCTTTCTCTAATCAATCTTTTAAAGAGCTACCAAAATAACCCTATTAAGGTACAGATCTTACTATGTCACCCCTCTTACTCAAAAAACTTCACTGGCTCCCTATTGCCCCTTGGATAAGATCAAAGTTCCATATATAAGGCACTCCAAAAAGAAGCCTCCAGCTTACCTTTTAGCCTAATTTAATGTCATTCCCCTTCATGTATTCTACATTCAAGCCAAAATAGCCAGCTAGCCATTCTCCAAACTTCACTTTCCACTTCCTGCCACAATGTACTCTCACAAGTCAATCCTCATGCCTAGAACTCACTCCTCCTCAGATAAGGGAATTTCTGAAACCTTCTCTTTCTTCAAAACTCAACTCAAATGCCACTTCCTCAGGGATGCCTTCCCTGACTTCCTGAATTGTTAGTGCCCTCCTCACAACCCTCCATTCAGATTCCCTACATGTTTGTATTTCCCCCCTAGTGTGTGGTTAAAAAATATTTACTGAATAGATTCAAATTGAATTGAGTGCTGGGCTGAAACTAGTAAGACAAAATGTATTAGGGATGAATGAAAACTCCTATATTTAGGTTCAAAAAAACCACTAAACAAGTACAGAATGGGAAAGACATGGATAGAAACAGCTTATGTGAAAAATCATCTGGGTGTTATAGGGAAATGCAAGATCAATATGAGTAAGTGGTAAAGCTACCAAATATAGATATTAAAACAGTAAAAGGAGCTTGGGGACTTGCTGTATTTACATTTGTATTCCTAACACTTAGTACAGTACCTAGCCTGAAAAGACCTTAGCCTAAAAGGGCCAGGGTCTCCCATTGCATCCTGGGCCATCTCCAGTCATCCTGGTGAACATCAGGCCACTGGACCCAGATGGCTCTAGAGGAGAAAGTGGGGCTGGTGACCTTGCACAGCCCTCCTTCACTCAAATCAAAGTCAACTGCCAGTGATGTCATCATCTCTCTTATGTCACAGTCTTCTTTGAGAACAAAGGACAAACACACGACAACAGTGCCTAGCATTCATTTATAGTTTTGATCCTAAAAGATGCCACGTGAATGTAAAAGACTTAAAGAAAAAAATACATTCCCCTCATATCATTGGCTATGGCATAATGACTGATAAGTCAGAATATTGCATGATAGAGTTGTACAATCATATTCTGCTGCATTCCATTCTTATATTAATACTAGTTGAAAAATATTAATAACAATCTTGAAGAATGTAAGATGCTGAATTTTACCTTTTAGGCAAATCATGTACAATGCAGTGAAAATGTGCCCTGAAAAGTGTTTTTTTTAACTTTATTAAATATCGTCATCTAGACTATACATTTCAGCAAAAACATTTCTGCCAATAGTAATAGATAAAATACTGCCAGTATCTTATCACACTTTTTATTAAATATATAAGGAAAGTCCACCTTTGGATGCTACTTTATAGTTTTTGGGACCTCTCCCTTAGTTACTGAAAATCGAAAGTAAATTCTGGGTTTCTTCCTCTAGAAAATACACTGATTTATTTAAAATTCTGCTCCATCACCAGAAGAGTTTTGATTTTTGTGCCTTCTGTCTTATGGTTTGGTGGGGGGAGATAGTTTTATTTTACCCATAATACCTCACACTCTTGCTCTAGAGATTAAGAAAGTTTTTTTAATTTGGTACTTAAACTTTGACTCATTGACTTGACTAATATTAACATTAATTGTTCTTTAAAAGTTTGATAGAAGTATTCCAACAGCATCAAGTTGGTTTGGAGAAACTTGTGAGGGTGAAGGGTAGGATGGGTGGTTCTTTTATAGTCATTCTATATCCTTTCCTGATTACATAAGATCTCTTTTAGTGTTCTTTTAGTTTGGGTATTGATCCTTTTGAATCTTCTTTTTTGTATCTTAGCTTTGTTGGCATAGAACTCTGCATAGTAAGTTCTAATAATTCTTTTTATTTTTTTCTGGTTTTGCTGTGACCACCATTTGCACTGCCATTTTTAAATTTTATTTATGCCCTCTTTTTTTAATCAGTGTAGCTAAAAGTTTGTCCATTTTGTTAGTCTTGTCAAAGAACGAGCTAGTGTCTGAGACCAGATTTGAACTCAGGTTCTCCTGGCTCCAGGGCCTGCACTCTATCTACTGCACTACCTAGTTGCCTTGTGTGCCAACACATGCTCAATTTTTATAAAACTTCTATGTGATGCTAAGATATATGGACATGTTTTAGTTGTCCCACTTAGAAGACACCATAAACCTTTAAGATCTGGTTTCTCCAGCAATTTTTAAAAATATACACTTTTCCTTTTGTTGATATGTGCTAAATTTGTCCATCTCTGAGAGAAAGAGGCATTAAAGTCTCCTACTGTTATTGTGTTACTGGCAACATCTCAAAATGCATTTTATTTTTCTGCTAATATGGTATTCAGGGCATATAAGTTTTTTCCGTTTAAGTTTTGTTATTTAATATTTTTAGTTTTCAACATTGATTTCCACGAGATTTTGAGTTGCAAATTTTCTCCCCATTTCTACCCTCCCCCCCACCCCAAGATGGCATATATTCTGATTGCCCCATCCCCCAGTCCACCATCCGTTCTGTCACCCCACTCCCCCCCTCCATCTCCTTTCCCCTTACTTTCTTGTAGGGCAAGATAAATTTCTATACCCCATTGCCTGTATATCTTATTTCCCAGTTGCATGTAAAAACAATTTTTTTTGAGCATTTGTTCTTAGAACTTTGAGTTCCAAATTCTCTCCCTTCCTCCCTCCCCACCCACTCTCCTTGAGAAGGCAAGCAATTCAACATAGGCCACACATGTATCATTATGCAAAACACTCTCATAAGTAGTCGTGCTGTGAAAGACTAACTAGATTTCCCTCCATACTATCCCCTTTTATTCAGTTTTCTCCCTTGACCTTGTCCCTTTTCAAAAATGTCTGCTTTGGATTACCTCCTCCCTGATCAGCCCTCCCTTCTATCATCTGCTCTCTCTTATCCACTTCCCCCCTATTTTCCTGTACGGTAAGATACCCAGTTGATTGTATATGTTATTCCTTCCTTAAGTCAAATCCGATGAGAGCAAGATTGGCTCATTCTCTTTCACCTACATCTTCTTCCCTTCCAATGGAACTGCTTCTTCTTGCCACTTTTATGTGAGAAAATTTACCCCACTCTATCTCTCCCTTTCTCCTTCTCCCAATATATCCCTCTCTCACCCCTTAGTTTTGTTTGTTTGTTTGTTTGTTTTTACATATCATCCCTTCACATTCAACTCACCCTATGCCTTCTGTCTATATATATGCATATTCCCTTCAGCTACCCTAATACTGAGAAAGGTCTCATGAATTACACACATCATCTTTCCATGTAGGAATGTAAACAAAACAGTTCACCTTTAGTTAGTCCCTTATGATTTCTCTTTCTTGTTTACCTTTTCATGCTTCTCTTGATTCTTCTGTTTAAAAGTCAAATTCTCTATTCAGCTCTGGTCTTTTCACGAGAAAGCTTGAAAGTCCTCTATTTTATTAAAAATCCATATTTTGCCCTGGAGTATTATACTCAGTTTTGCTGGGTAGGTGATTTTTGGTTTTCCTAGCTTCTTTGACCTCCAGAATATCACATTCCAAGCCCTTCAATCCCTTAATGTAGAAGCTGCTAGATCTTGTATTATCCTGATTGTGTTTCCACAATATTCAAATTGTTTCTTTCTGCCTGCTTGTAGTATTTTCTCCTTGATCTTGGAACTCTGGAATTTGGCTAAAATATTCCTAGGAGTTTTCTTTTTGGAATCTTTTTCAAGAGGTGATCAGTGGATACTTTCAATTTCTATTTTACCCTCTGGTTCTAGAATATCAGGGCAGTTTTCATTGATAATATCTTGAAAGATGATGTCTAGGCTTTTATTGATCATGGCTTTCAGGTAGTCCAATAATTTTTAAATTATATCTCCTAGATCTGTTCTCCAGGTCAGTGATTTTTCCAATGAGATATTTCACATTGTCTTCCATTTTTTCATTCTTTTGGCTCTGCTTTATAATTTCTTGATTTCTCATCAAGTCATAAGCTTCCATTTGCTCCATTCTAATTTTTAAGGTAGTATTTTCTTCAGTGGTCTTTTGGACCTCCTTTTCCATTTGGCTAATTCTGCCTTTCAAGGCATTCTTCTCCTCATTGGCTTTTTGGAGCTCTTTTACCATTTGGGTTAGTCTATTTTTAAGGTGTTATTTTCTTCAGTACTTTTGGGGGTCTCCTTTAGCAAGTCATTGACTTGTTTTTCATGATATTCTTGCATCACTCTCATTTCTCTTCCCAATATTTCCTCTACTTCTCTTACATGCTTTTCCAAATCCTTTTTGAGCTCTTCCAGGGCCTGAGACCAATTCATATTTTTCTTGGAGGCTTTTGATGTAGGCTTTTTGACTTTATTGACTTCCTCTGGTTTCATGTTTTGATCTTCTTTGTCACCAAAAAAAGGTTTTATAGTCTAAGTCCTTTTATTCTGCTTAGTCATGTTCCCAACCAACAGCTTGACCCTTGAGCTTTTTGTCAGGGTATGACTGCCTTCAGAGTGGCCAGTGCTTTGTCCCAAGCTTCAGGGGGTCTTGCACTGCTGTTTTCAGAGATACTTCTATACAGCAAGCTCTGCCACAGCAGCACTCCTCCTCCCCCAAGAACCACCAACTAGGACTGTGACCCAGATCCAAGAAGAGCTAAGCAAGAGAACCTTGCCTCTGTGCCAGCAAAGTGCTCCCTGAACTCCCGTTCTGATCCTCCACTTGATTCCTCCCACTGTATGGGCCTGGGGCCTAAAGCAGCCACAGTTGGAGCTCTGGAAGCAGCCACAGGCACTTCCTGCTGTTGCCACTGCTCTACCTCCACTGTCCCAGGGCTGGGGCTGGACCATGCACTTCTCTCACCCAGATCCAGCAGTTTTCCCACTGACCTGCTAAGTTGTCTTTGATGTTTGTGGGTTGAAAAGTCTGGTAACTGCTACAGCACAGTGATTCATGGTCCTAAGGCCTACTCCACCTGATCTGTTCCTGGCCTGGTCATTCCTGGTGTGGTCCACATTGGGCTGCACTTCACTCCCAGTACGGTGCAATAGACCCTTCCCAGCGACCATCCAGGCAGTCCTGGGCTGGAGACCTGCTTCCTTCTATTATTTTGTGGGTTCTGTAGCTCTAGGATTTGTTCAGAGCCATTTTTACAGGTGTTTGGAGGGAACTGGGGGAGAGCTTAAGCAAGTCCCCTTAAGCCACCATCTTGTCTCTGCCTCCTAAATAAAATCAGGGCATATAAGTTTAATATTGATATTGGTTTGTCGTCTATGGTTCTTTCAAGTGTGATGTATTCTCCTTGTTTAGCTCTATTTATATTTTGAATTTTGCTTTTGCCTTATCTAATAGCATGATTGCAATTAGTGGTACTTTTTTATATGTATAGTAAATTTTCTTCCAGCCCTCCATTTTTCTTCTGTGTTTGTCTTTGCTTCTTACATGTATTTTGTAAGCAACGTTACAGGATTTTGCTTTCCAATCTGTCACTCTTGTTTTATTGGATTGTTTATTCATATTTAAAGTTATGAGTTGGAGTTACATTTTTACTCCATTTGTTTCTAATATTATTTTTTTCTGAATTATAGTTGGTTTTTTCTCTTCCTCTTTTAAAACTATATTGTAACTCCAGTTATTTTTGCTTAATCTTAAGACAACACTATTCCCAAAGGTTCTCTTCCCCTCTTTTTCAAGCTCCCACCCTTCCATTTGTCAATTCTTTTCCCTAGTTTTAGACTTTTGATTAACTTCCTTTTTTCTTTATTTTATTTAGTTACCTAATTCTTCCCCTTTTTCTCTCCATTAAGTAGTTAATTAAAATCATCCTTCCATTCTTCTCCTTTAAAACTCTTTTGCTAAGTTTCTTTTTTCCTATTCTGTACGTTTTTCTAAAAAAAAAGAAAGAAAAATTTCTTCATCATATTATCTTCATTAGTACTTTTTCATTTTTATCTATTCAAAACCATTATTCTTGGATTCATGGTTTTTATATTTATTTATTCCTTCTTCAGCCTCTTGAATTCCTCATGGAATTAAAGCTACTAAACTGCTTGGTTTTCATTCCCTCTTCTAAACAAGTTCTTTGTTATTTCCTTGCAGTTCCTACCTCATTCCACCTTTGTCTGTTGTGCCTAAGTCTTAGAAATGTTCATTCTAATTGGTGGTAATAAGGATAAAAGTACCCTATGGTAGAAATTTCCCTGTTTCCCTGATAGTGTGATCCAGTTCCTCCTGGTGTGCCCAGGATCATTGTCTTTCCTATTTACCATAGAATCTCCTCTCTGGCTCTATGCTCTCCCATTCTTTTATTTATTTTTTTCTTTTTTATTCATTTATTTGATATTTTTAGTTTTCAGCATTAATTTTCACAAGAGTTTGAATTACAAATTTTCTCCCCATTTCTACCCTCTCCCCCACTCCAAGATGGCATATATTCTGATTGCCCCATTCCCCAGTCAGCCCTCCCTTCTGTCACCCCACTCCTTCCCATCCCCTTTTCCCTTACTTTCTTGTAGGGCAAGATAGATGGTTATGCCCCATTGCCTGTGTATCTTATTTCCTAGCTGCATGCAAAAACTTTTTTTTGAACATCTTCTTTTAAAACTTTGAGTTCCAAATTCTCTCCCCTCTTCCCTCCCCACCCAGCCTCCCTAAGAAGGCAAGCAATTCAACATAGGACACGTGTGTATCATGCAAAACCCTTCCACAATACTCATGTTGTGAAAGACTAACTACATTTTGCTCCTTCCTAGCCTATCCCCCTTTATCTAGTTTTCTCCCTTGACCCTGTCCCTTTTCAAAAGTGTTTGTTTTTGATTACCTCCTCCCCCTATCTGCTCTCCCTTCTATCATCCCCCCTTTTTTATCTCCTTCATCCTTCTTTCCTGTGGGGTAAGATAATCTATTGACTGTGTATGTTGTTCTCTCCTCAGGTCAAATCCAATGAGAGCTAGATTCACTCATTCCCCCTCACCTGCCCCCTCTCCCCTTCCTACAGAACTGCTTTTTCTTGACACTTTTATGCGAGATAATTTACCCCATTCTATCTCTCCCTTTCTCCCTCTCTCAATATATTCCTCCCTCATCCCTTAATTTGATTTTATTTTTTTAGATATCATCCCTTCATATTCAACTCCCCCTGTGCCCTCTTCCTATATAATATATATATACATATATGTATATTCCCTTCAGCTACCCTAATACTGAGGTCTCATGAATTATACACATCATCTTTCCATGTAGGAATGTGAACAAAACAGTTCAACTTTATTAAGTCGCTTGTGATTTCTCTTTCTTGTTTACCTTTTCATGCTTTTCTTGATTCTTATGTTTGAAAGTCAGATTTTCTATTCAGCTCTGGTCTTTTCACTGAGAAAGCTTGAAAGTCCTCTATTTTATTGAAAATCCATATTTTGCCTTGGAGCATGATACTCAGTTTTGCTGGGTAGGTGATTCTTGGTTTTAATCCTAGCTCCTTTGACCTCCAGAATATCATATGCCAAGCCCTTCGATCCCTTAATGTAGAAGCTGCTAGATCTTGTATTATTCTGATTGTGTTTCCACAATACTCAAATTGTTTCTTTCTGCCTGCTTGCAGTATTTTCTCCTTGATCTGGGAACTCTGGAATTTGGCAACAATATTCCTAGGAGATTTCTTTTTGGGATCTTTTTGAGGAGGTGATCTGTGGATTCTTTCAATTTCTATTTCACCCTCTGGCTCTAGAATATCAGGGCAGTTCTCCTTGATAATTTCTTGAAAGATGATATCTAGGCACTTTTTTTGATCATGGCTTTCAGGTAGTCCAATAATTTTTAAATTATCTCTCCTGGATCTATTTTCCAGGTCACTGGTTTTTCCAATGAGATATTTGACATTGTCTTCCACTTTTTCATTCCTTTGGTTCTGTTTGATAATATCTTGATTTCTCATAAAGTCACTAGCTTCCACTTGCTCCAATCTAATTTTTTTTAATTTATTTTTATTTTTAGTTTACAACAGATGGTTCTACATAATTTTGAGTTCCAGATTTTCTCCCCTCTCTCCCCCCTCCCTCCTCAAGATGGCATGGAATCTCATATAACTACCACGAATGACTTCGCATTGAATTAATTTATACACTAGTCAGGTTGCGGAGAAGAATTACGACCAATGGAATGAATAATGAGAAAGAAGAAACAGAACCATTCTCCCATTCTTTTAGATGCCAGTTACCCCATGAGCTCTGATTCCCCTTCTCTGGAAAAAGAAGGCTCTACATGGAGGCACAACACTCTATGGTAACATTAAATCCCTTCGAAGTATTTGCATTTTAAGGTACCAATCTCCTCTCATAGGATATATTATATGTTATAGGATATATTTCTTCCCCCATGGAAGTTTTCTTCAGTGGGACCCCCCCTCCCACCAATAAATTGAGATTTCCCTCTTTTCCCCCTTTTTTCAAACATTTTCTTTGCCACATTTCCAATGTTCTTGTAGCTTCTTCTTATTCCTGAGAACCCATAGAAATTATTTTCCCTTCACTGTTCATTTACCATTGACTTGATTAGGGCACATCACAATTCTGCTCTATCTTTACCTCCCCTCTCCTCTTTTATGCACCATCCCATTGTATGGTTTAGTCTAACAAAATACATTAATTCATCAATGAGGAAGGAAGAGCATGAGTTTTAGTCCATTGTGTCTCAGGCTTGTGCCTCCAGTCACATCTCTTATTTTCTTAAGTTCCACTTTTATCTTGATCTCTTTTGTATACCTTTAGAAAGAAATCTCTTACTAGTCCCTCTGTAATTATTTTTCTTTTTTATGACATAAATGTCTTTCTAATTCTAGTTCTTTTTCTTTTAACATTCTCTAGATGCTATCCACCTCCAGAAAGAGAACTGATGAACTCTGAGTGCAGAGTAAAGCATATTTTTTCTTTCAATTTCTTTATTTTTCTTGCTTTTTGCAGTGTGGCTAATAGGGAAATGTGTTTTGTATGACTTCACATCCATAGTGAGTATCAGATTGTTCACCTCAATGGATAAAAGAGAGGCTGGAGGGAGAGAATTGGAACCAAATTTTTAAAATGAATGTTAAAAAAATAGTGTCTGGATATGGATTATTTTATTTTGTTATTCATGCTTTCCTTGGTAGTTGCATTTGCCTACCTTTTTGTATTTCTATTTGTTGAGATGTAAGCAAATCTGATAATCTACTCATGACTGGCTCTTATTTTTGTAAGAACATTTCTCTCTTTTATTACCTCTCCTTCTGATAACCACCTTTTTTTGTTGATAATCAGATGATTATGCTAAGGTTTGCATTTTGGGTTTCATTTTAAGCTCTTTTGCTTTCCAGAATATATTATTCCTTCCCCTTCTGTAGCTTCTGGTGGATGCAGAATAGTCTTGTGTTCCTTGAATTTCTTTTCCTTTATATTTGAAGATCTTTCTCCTGGTTACTTGCAGATTTTGTTATCTGCCATTGGAATTCTTAGATTTAACCACTGTGTGTCTTGGAGTTTGTAGCATAAGGTATTTTTCTGGAGGTGATCAATGGATTATTTGATTAGTACTTATTTTTTACTTTATTTTATTTGATTAGAACTTATTTTTCCTCTGTTTCTTTCTAATTTTGGGGCAGTTTTTTTTTTTATTTCTGGCATTATGATACTTAGATTTTTTTAACTTTTTTTTTTACTTTTGTTTTTAAAAGACCTATGGTTTTTGTTATCTCTACAGATCCTGTGTTCAAGATCAATGTGTTTTGCTTGTATATAGATCATGTACCATTTTAATATTATTGCATTTGGCTTCTCTTCTTACACATTGTCTTTCTCTTCAATATGTTTGTATTATCAGTTAAAATAGTTCACCTCTTTGGATACTCTCACCAGTGTAGATTCAAGTTTTTCTATTCCGCTAAATTTTTCTGCAGTGCAGTCCAAAACTTTGTTCCTTTTGAACCCTCTTAAGATGCTAATTTCTCTCTTAGACAATTCACAACATCCTGATGTGGCTCCACCGTATCTTCAAAATCCACAAGTTCCTGTATTTCACCAGGTATTGTCCAATTTCCTAGCAACATTTACCTAAAAAATTGTGCAGTCATTTGGACGCCTTGGTAGTCATCTTCCCTTCTAATTTTAGTATCTTGTCTATTGATTATTTGCCGGTACTCTTGATTTTTAAGTAAATTTTCTTCATTCAGAGATCTTTGGTGGTTTTAATATTTTTTCCTTAAATTCCCTTGTCACTCACTTTCTGATTTACCCCTTTTGATAATGAACTTACCCTTACTGCTAGATCCCCATGCTAGCTCAGCCTCCTCCCATGTTGGAGAATTGACTTTTTACTAGCCTTTGTCCCTTCTTCACATAGCTTCTGGGGACACAGAATTGGTTCCAGATAGATTCCAATTCCCATTCCTATAGGGAGCAGCTCACCATGCCAGACCTCTGTCCCACAAATATTTATTTCTCTGACTGAGCCGAGTCAGTGCCTGCCAAATTTTTAGGATAGAGTGGATGTTCCAGGGACAGTTTCTACTATCTTAAGGTTTCCTGACTTTTAGTCTAACCCAGGAGGGAAGGAAAAATGGTCTCTCTCCTCTTTTGCCTCACCTTTCTCCACACTTGACTGGACAAGACTGTGATGTACTGATTGTTGAAACAGAGTAGTGATACCACTACTAGATCCGTACCCCAAAGAGATCAAAGAAAAGGGGAAAGGACCTATATACACAAAAATATTCATAGCAGCTCTTTCTGTGGTGACAAAGAATTGGAAATTGAAGGAATGGCCATCGATTGGGAAATGGCTGTGGTATATCATTGTGACAGAATACTACTGTACTACAATAAATGACAGGTAGAATGATTTCAGAAAAACCTGAGAAGACATATATTGATGCAAATTATTGTATGCATCAATGCAAAATGCAAAATAAGTAGAGTGAGCAGAACCAGAAAAACATTGTAAACAGTAACAACAACATTGTGAGGAGGATCAGCTATGAAAGGCTCAGCTACTCTGGTCAATCCAATGATCCAAGGCGATTCCAATGGTGGAAAAATGCTGTCCACCTCCAGAGAGAGAACTGAGTACAGTTTGAAGCATAACTTTTTCACTTTCTTTATATTTCTTGTTTTTTATTGGGTTGATTATCCTTTTTCTTGCAACACTGCTAATATAGAAATGTGTTTTGTATGACTTCACATGTGTAATTGGTATCATATTGCTTGCCTTTTCGATGATTGGGGGAGGGAAGAAAGAGAAGAAAAGAACTGGGAACTCAAATTTTTTAAATGGATGCTAAAAATAAATAAACAAACAAAAAGAAAGAAAGAAATAGAATACTGGGAGGACATGGGGTGATGTGCTAGCAGAGATTACAGCAGCAGAGACATCCCTGAGTATATCCCGAAGCACAGGCTTGCCGGTCTGTTTGTGCACCCTGCCAGAACATGGAAGCTGGTGCTAAGGGAGCACATTAGGGATAAATATTCTCCCCTCTTGAATTCATAAGGCCATTGATTTGTTAAGCTTCTTGCTTCTTTATCCTGTAGAAATAGCTTTATTGGCTCTACCTCTGATGAATAATTCTACTTTGAGAGCTTTTCCAAGATTTAGTGTGGCTCCATTTGTTGGTCACATGAACAGGAAGTCATCCAAGATGATTTTCTAAAGTGTATTTCTTTCTATCACACACACACACACACTCACAACCTTTTGCCATGATCTCTAGTGACTCTATTACCTCCAAGATCAAATATAGACTTCTCTGGCATTTAAAGTTCACAATCTGACCCCTTTCTACCTTCCTAGTCTTTGTACATCTTACTTTCCTTCTTAAACTCTACAATCCACTAATCCTAGTCTGCTTAAAATTTCTCAAATACTCTATTTCCCATCCCTGTGCTTTTGTACTGTGTGTCTGCAACACCTGGAATGCTCTGCCCCATCACCTTCTCCCTTGGTTTCCCTGACTTTCCCAGTCCCCTAGATGTTAATTCCTTCCCCCTCTCAGAGTGCCTTCCATCTACTCTTTCAGTGTGTGTGTGCATGTTTGTGTGATTTACTCTGTATGTATTGTATCTACCAAGTAATTTATATGTTGTCTCTCTCTCCATTAGAATGCAAGCTCCTTGAGGGCAGCGACTATCTCTCTTACTTTCTTTGCATCCTAGTACTTAGCAGAGTCCCTGACAAGTAGACACTGTTTAATAAATGCTTATTGACTTCATTCACTTGCTGTCTTATGGAAGATAGATTAGACTTGTTCAAGTTGGTTCCAGGGGGAAGACTAAGGAGCAATAAGTCAAAGAGATTTAGACCTGAAATAAGGAAAAACCTCTTACCAGCCAGAGTCATCCAAGAGGAGATGAGCTTTCTCCCAACAGGAAGGGGAAGGGAAGCTGGATAACTACTTGTAGAAGATGCTATACGTGGCATTCTCAGTTAAATGTGGGTTAGATTAGATGGTCCACGGATGGTTGTTCCAACTATGAGAATCTAATTCTGTGATTCTAATCACAGTACATCTTGGTATTAATTTGGAAGTTCCTAAAGAGTTTTTTTTTTGTCTTTTGTAGAATTTCTCTACCTCTTTGTCTTCTGCATCAGATCTTGGCATATTCACTGCAACAATTTTCATGGTGGACTTTTGAGAGAGGACAACCAAATATCCCATGAAATGAAACCTCTTATTTCCTTTGGGTATACAATAAAATCAACTCTCCCAACTCCTTTATTTATTTCTCCAAGGAAACCCTGAGAATTATCTTTCCATTTAGCTGCAACTTGCTTCTTTCATTTTCATTTGTAATGATAATGCTGAGATTGATGTGATTCAGTTGCTCCTGGTTGACCGTTGGATATGACAGGCATCCGACATTCAGAGTACTGGCAGCCATTTTAAAGTTTATAGAAGTTCTAAAAATGGTGTGGCTCTTAGCAGCCCTTGTCCACTTTGCTGCCATTCAGCACTCAGCCATCCCCACTGTAGCAATAAAAGGGGGCAGGGAGGATGATGCAGAGAACCAAGGGCCATTTTGTATTTTTCTTTGTTTTATGAGTTACCACAAACAAAGAATTCACCAGTCTGCAGGAACTATACCCATAGCCCTTCCATTATGGTAGAACCTGCCAGAGCTTATGTTCTGTTGGCATAGCTCTCAAGAATCTAGGTTCCTTTCATATCACAATGAAGCTTTAGGGTAGGAACCCCCTCCACACAAAAAAAATAGAGAATCTTTTTTAAACCGAGCTGTGGAATTTTCACCAGATTTTATTAGGTCTACCCTTTGGAGCTAGCAGAGCCAATTGGTCAGTAAGCATTTATTAAGTGCCTACTAAATACTAGGCACTGTGCTACAAATTGGGGATATAAAGAAAAGAGTCCCTGCCCTCAAGGGGCTAACAGCCTAATGGGAGAGGCAATGTGAAACAACTACATACAAACAAGACATATACAGGATAAATTGGAAACAATCAATTGCACTAGACCTAGAAAGGGGTTCAGAAAAGGCTTCTTGCAGAAAGTAGGATTTCAAAAGTACATTATGTCTAATAATCTTTTGCTTAAAAAAAAGGCAAAGATATTTTATTAGCAAACTGTATGGGACAAAATCACCCAACTTTTATTTATTTCAGTTACAATCAGAGATTTCTCAAGGTAGAAGCAAAAAAGAGTTTTATTTATGATCTCGAGAAAGGGCATCTCCAACCAGCTGACTGTCGGTAGGGAGAGAGAGGCGGCCGCACAGTAAGCAGAGCTCGGTTATATACCCTGGCACAAACAACCCCCACCCACCACTGACCTTTACTGTCATTGGTAGAGTTCAGGCTCGCAATCTAAACGTGGAAATCTACCCCAAGTACAAGGAACAAGGAAACGCTCATTTAGCCAATACCAACTCATAAAAACACCGTTATCCTTATTTGGCGAGGCTCGTGGTGATGGGGGGGTGAGGGAAGGGGGTCAGGCTGCTCTAAGTTTCGGACTCCTATAAGTCAAGCCTCGCTATCAGTTAGAAACCTCCTGTGTCAAGCTGATATGAAGTCCTCGCTTTTATTTATTCCACTCGATTTACAGAAAGGCTGAGATGCAGATTTTGTGCAAGGTCTTCACTATCCCAGTCCAAACCAAGGCAGCAAGCAGAGCCCAGCCGGTGCTGATTTTCAAACCATGTGCAGTTTTTTGTTGTTATTGTAGTTTTTCATTTTACCAGAACACAAATACAGAATAGAGAAAAGAAACAAAAACATATCATAAACATTTAAATATTGAAACAAATACAAAGTAAGAAAGAAAAAAGCGTGCGATGTGCATAGCAGAACATAAGAGAAGATTCAAAATATGTAACAATGAATTTTCGTTTCAAGAAAGCCTGTGTGATAAATAACACACCTTGTGTTGAGAATTGTCCATCTTTTCTTTGCTTCCTTGTGTTTTCTTTTGTTCTCTGCTGTGCACTTTTTAACTTTGTTCTTTTTTTAAATAATCTTTTAACTCATGAAATCTAACTTGTTCCTTGACCTTCCATTGGGTTTCCCCCTCCGGATCACAACTCCTACCCTTTCTTCTCATTTCAATTCTCCCTGATGGTCAATGTTTACTTTAGATCAATCCAGTTATTCCAGCTTCCCCCAACCTATTATCTGACAAGATAGGCCTTTGCCCTTAAGTTTAATATGCTTTCCTTCCCTCTCTGCTCCTTTCTCCATCCTGGTGCAAAGCAAAGCTTTCATCAGATGGAGAATGAAGGAGGAAGGGAGAGAGAAGGAAGGGAATCTCTTCTACTGCAGTCTGATAGCTGCCCTCTGATGGCCACTGAGCCCCAAGCAACTATTTGAATAAGTTTCTGTTTCTCTCTGAAGCCATCTGTAAGACAGGACACTCCAGTTCCTCCTCCTGTGGAGTGGTTTCTAGTGCCCTCACCAACCTGCTTTTCTTCCTCCTCTCTACCTCCTGGCTTCCCTGACTTCCTTCAAGTCCCAGCTAAAACATGACCTTCTACAGAGAGCTTCTCCCAATTCCCCCCAAATCTAGTGCCTTTCCTCCATTGATTATCTCCAAATTATCCTATATATAGTGTGTCTGTGCGTTGTTCTTTGCAAATTGTCTTCTCATTAGCTTGTGAACTCCTTGAAGGCAGTGACAGTCTTTTGCCTTTTTTTTGTATTCCCAGCACTTAGCACAGTGCCTGGCCTGTAGGAAGAGCTTAATAAATGCTTTTATAGAATGCCTGACTCACTGACTGACTGACTGGATGTTTTCCAGTTGAAGCATTAGCTTCCTAAAATGTGGTGGCCAGACCAGTCCTCCAGACTTTTGATCAGGGCAGAGGACAACAGAAATAGCAGCTCCTATGTTCTGGATACTAAGCCTCTATTAATGCAGCCTCTTTCATGTTCCCCTGCTACCTCATATGAAGCTTGTGGCCCACACAGATGCTCCATTTTTTCCCATAATGTGATGTTAATCAGGGCAGGATTTTTTGCTGTTCTTCTCTTAAGTGCCTTTAAAGAGTCTGGCCTCTGTTTGAATGGGGCAGGTAAAGTGGGATCTTTCTTGACTTGGAGTGTTTCTCAGCACTAAGATAATCGAGAGTCATTGATTTGTATATATGCGGTGCTTTCCCCACACTCTGGTGTTAGTGATTTCTCACACCCTAAATGGTGAGCCTCAAGCCCTCAGGATCCTGAACACTGTATATGTACTGGAAGGTTAGCATTTCACTTTTGGGGGTACACCCATTGAAAGAACATAGGCGACAAGACTCTGGGCAAGCCATTGAACCCGCCCCTCTCCCAGCTTTGTAACCCAGACAGATAGATGTTGGTTCTTCTCTGGTGACTATGTATTGCTATGGATAAACTGGTTTGTGTTAGTTGATCTGTTTATGATGCATGCCTGTAATTTCTGTTTGTATATGCCCTGAAGTTCAGGGGGCTGATCTAAGTGAATGATATACGTATATACATATATATGTTTAATTAAACTGAGATTATTAACCCCTTAAAGTTGCTTTCCTTAGAAAAGCAGATCCAAGAACCTGTGTTGGCAGCCTTTCCTGTGTGTTGTTGTTGGGTTTGCACCCCCACAGCAGCTGCCAACTACATTGTTGTTACACACACAAGAAGTGTTGTTTAGCCATATCTTTCTTCGTCTTCACTTTCTCCAGTTGATTTAAAAAAACCCAAGTGCTTATATTCACATCAATTAGATTTCATCTTTAGATATGACACATCTTTCTACCCTTTCAAGATTTCTCTGGATATCAGTTCTATCAAGTTATTTACTGTGGAACAACGCTAGCTGCTAGGAAGTTCTTTTCAAGTAAAATTTGTGCTCATAATGTCTCACCACCTCCACTCCCAATTGCCACATGGAATTATTCGGAAAAAAAATCTATTTTTTTCTACCTCACAGCTCTTCAAGGCTTTGAAGATCTCAAGGTCCTGTTAAGGTTGCAGTTAACATCCATGGCACAAGACTGAAACGCCCTGTGATCCCTTCCCCAGCCTAAAAACATTATCAGATCTCTGATAAGGAACTTGGACCCAGCCTGGATAGGAGGTTACCCACAATAAAGACTTTATAGTAGCCCAGCTCAGGTATCTCAGGATCTGTGGCTGCATCTCAGAGAAACAAGAACCTAAAAGACAGTCACTTAGCAACCTCTCCTCACACCCAATACAGAGTGTTGTTGTCAGAGTCCCACTCTGCTCCACTTCCAGGTGATACTCCTAGCTTGGGTAGGCCCACCTGTCTTTTAGGAGAGATAATTTGCTTTAATTCTACAGAAGAGATAGATTAGATAACAATGGTGTGCATAAAGATAGAAACTAAAACAACAGAATTCAGGCTGAACGTGATGGCCTGTGTTAGTTCTAAATGGTTGATTTTGAACAGAAAGCACTTTTCTTCCTGTGAAAAAATGAAGAATTATTGGACCTTAATGTTAAACGTGCTGTCAGTCCTAATCACTATGTTAGCCATTTGTATATAACCAGGTTTTTATTTTGGTGGGTTTTTTAGTGACAGAACTATGGGGAAGGGGAAGTGATTCTTCTACCCCCCAAAAAAGAAAAAGTGTCCCTATATCTCTATCTACAAAAATCAGGGCCTGATTATAAAGGCTTTGAGTGTCACGTGTCACTTAGGCATTCTGCAATAGACAATAAAATCATTAGAAGTTTTTGATCTGGGACCAGGCAAAATAAAAGTAGGAATTCCTCCAGAGTGGATATGCATCTTCCCAATGCATTCACTTAAAAGTGAATTTAGATACAAATATTAGAACTTTAGAAGGTCCTGTCTCCAAAGAACTTCAGTTTAGGAGACTATAAGGTTAACATCAAAGATTCCCCTTGGGTAATGAGGATAAGAAACTTCTTGCACCCCAGCAGATACTGTGAGAGAAAGGGGAGAGCGCAGAAAGGAACAAGATTGCACCTTGACAAACAGACTTAGTCACTGTTTGCTCTGTACAAATAACCAGTTGTACTAGTTAATATTCACTGGAAGAAGAGCCTCATCCACCCCTTCCTATAACTACTTAGCTATTTAAATAACACCCTAGGAAACAAGAGGTTCTGGTCAGCTTCCCGGGGAGTTTCTGCAGGACTCTGGAGAGGGAGCTGTAGGTAATGTATTCCCCTGTAAAAACCTCATTCTGTGTGGTCTGAAATAGAGCTGGTGGGCTGGGAATCCTCAGAGCAGCCAGGGAGGATGGAACATGTAGTGGCTGTATTTCAGTTCTTTGAAATAAAACTAGAACTTCCCAAAAAGGAGGGGAAGAGGAAGACCTATGTTAATGGCCCCTCAGAATGAATAATCATATCCATGGTTATCTGTGGGTGACCTTGTTTAGTAGATGTGGCAATCAGCTAGTCATACTAGGTTTTAGCCTTTGCCAAAAAGGTCTTGAGGCTGCTTTTTAAAAGGTAACAGATGATTATGAACAACTTGCTTCTATTTGGCAGTCCACCATGAGGAAAGAAAGGCTGAGCTTGTGATCGGAAGGTATAGTTCAAGTCTTTGCTTTGGCACTTGCCCTGGGTTCCCTTGGATCATTTGCTTGATCTCTGTGGGGAACTCTTTCCTTACCCATAAATGGTGATAAAAATACAGGTGTGATATAGCTTGTAAGGTTGTTGTAAACACTCAAGTGAAAGACTGAATTGCCAGCTTTGATATAGCACTCTACATAGATTATCTCATTCGAGCTTCACAACAGCCCTTTGAGGTAGGCAGGTATGCAGGCACTATTGGTTCTTGTTGTTCATTCATTTCAGGCGTGTCTGACTCTTCATGACCCCATTTGGGATTTTCTTGCCAAAGACACTGGAGTGGTTTGCCATTTTTTTCTCCAGTTCATTTTACAGGTGGGGAAACTGAGTGACTTGCCCGGAGTCACACAACTAGTAAGTGTCTGAAGTTAGATTTGAACTCAAGAAGATGAGTCTCCCAAGCCCAGGGTCCTATCCACTGAGCTACCTGGCATTATCAGAGATCCATATTATTGTGATTTCAATATTATAGGGACTTTCCAGATGAGAAAACCTCTTCTACTAATGGCTGTCACCTTCTCTACAAAAAGTCTTAGAGAGAATCCTGCCTCAAACACTTACTATCTCTACAAGCATGGGTTCTCAGTTTGTATGTCTACAAAATGGGGTTGATAACAGTTGTCACTTAGTGTCATGCTCTGAGGTCTCTTCTAAAGCCAAGACTTCTTCTGTTACTTTTAGCCATGAAAGAAGGAGTGGCAGCGCCCATGACTAGAAAACAGGTCTCCTGATTCCAATATTCTTTCCGCTACCTTCCTCTATCCTTGAGACAAGCAAGTTGTAGAAACAAGATATACACGACCTACCGTTAGATGGCATTGCCCTGCTTTGTCTTCTCAGATAAAATAAACACAACAGGAGAGGTCATCACTACAGCTTCAGCAACTCAAGAAATATTTCTTGGGCCAAGTGGCACCTAAGACAGCAGGATTTGGTCTGGCAGAGATAAAAAGAGAAGACCTTTCAGGTAGAGGATTAATTTCAGTCACAGAATTTACATCTTTTAGAATCAAAAGAGTTTTCAGAAGGATGAATCCAATTCATAATCCTCCCTGGCCCCCAAGGCCCCAGGACAATATACTAGAGAAGTCGTCAACCAGTCTGCTTCAAGGCCTCCAAAGAAGGGAAACCCCTCTCTCCAAAGGCAGGATAGGATAGGAAAGCTTTTCCTTAGGGAGTGTTTCCTTACTTCAAGAACAAATTTGCCCTCTTGCAATGTCTACAAGTCCTCCTGGTTCTTCCCTCTGGGGCAGAACAAGAAAAACAGAATCCCTCATATGTGTATTGTTATTAATGCATAAGTCTGGGTGTCTCATTCTTCACTCAAAAAAAAATATATAGTGACTATGTGTGACCTATAGAAAATACAAATGCAGGTGAATTGCAGCTATCAGGAGCCTGGGGGGTCATTTGCTATAACTTTCTCAATTTACAAATGAGGAAACTGAAGCCCAGAGAGGTTAAGTGATTTGCCCAGAGACACAGAGACCTCATCAGAAGTCTGATAGTAAGTATCAGAGCCAGGATTAGAACCCCATGCCTTAGACTGTAATTACTGTGCTCCTGCCACCACACCAAAGCTGTCCTTCTCCTTAACTGGCTATTAAAGGTTTCAATCTGCCTTTCCAACCTTTTCACACAATTGTCCTTTACTCACTCTAAGTTCAATTAACCAATCAATAAGCATGTATTAATTAAGCACCTACTATGTGCCAGGCATTCTGCTTGGTGCTGGGGATAGTGAAGTGGATAGAGTATAATCAGAATCACAGGAGTTCAAATCCTACTTCAGACACTTCCTAGCTGTGTGACTCTGAACAAGTGACTTAACCTCAGCCTCAATTTTCTTACCTGCAAAATGACACTGAATTCAATGGCCCCCAAGAATCCTTCCGGCTATAAATCTATGAGCCTATCAAATACGGTACAAAAGTCGAGCAGTTCCAGCACTCAAGGAACTTATTTTTTATTATGACCAAATTGTTCCCTCTTCTTGCCTCCCTCCATTCACACAGTCTGTCCCTAAAACCTAGAACACACCCATGCTTTCAACGTCTCTTCCTATTGAAATCCTTCTCTTGCTTTAAGGTCCACTCAGATGTCATTGAGGCCTTTGTCTTTACCCAAATTTGGCACAGCAACTTGTCTGGAGAATTTCTTCCCTAATTGCAGTCTTCCTTGCATCATTCAATCAATAAAGATGTATGAAGTGCCTACTATGGACCAAGCATGGCATTCAGATTTCCTCATCTTCCTCATATTTATGTGTGTACATTCCTTCCTTTAGCCACAGAGTTTCTTACATAGTCTTGATTTATCTATTGCCTCTGTCTGCCTCTATCTCCTTATCTCTTAACTCATAATAACTCATAATAACCCTACTTTACCTTCCTACCACTGAAAGCTCCTGGAGAATAAGAAGCCGAGGTTTTTTGGTTTGGGTTTAATTTTTTTGCATATATGTCTCCAGTGCTGAGTACAAGGCCTGTATGTAAGTATTTAATACATTTTTATTTCATTTTATTTTAATAAATTATTTAATATTTAAATATTTTATTTTAATAACTTTAATAAAATGTGAAACTGAATTGAAGTATGACTTCAGTTGGGCAGCTAGTGGATGGAGAGCCAGGCCTGGAGTCAGGAGAACTCATCTTCCTGAATTCAAATCTGACCTCAGACACTTACTAGCTATGTGACCCTGGGTAAGTTGCTTCACTGTATTTGCCTCAGTTTCTTCATCTGTAAAATGTGCTGGAGAAGGAAAGGGCACACCACTCCAGTATCTTTGCCAAGAAAACCCCAAATGGGTTCACAGAGAGTTGGACACAACTGAAACAACTGAACAATAAATTGTTCAATTTGAATTGGCAGGTAGGAAATAGTAAAGCATTCCTGGCAAGGGGGAGGAGGGGAAGGAGGAGATAGATCTAGCTATTTAAATAACACCCCAGGAAAAGTGTGGAGGCAAGTCTAAGGAAGGCATATTGGAAACTAGAAAGAAGAGCAGTCTAAGCGATGTTTAAATGTTGTGCTACTCCAACTGTGTGGCCTTGTTCTCTTTTAGAATGATGGCGTTCGCTCTGAAATTTTGCCTGATTTTGGCTGGGCTATGCAGCCTGGTCCCTGGCCGCCTAGCTGAGGAGCTCCCAGACAGTGAAGACACTGCAGATCCACTCTCTGCCAGTCACAGAATTTCCCCCTATATGGCTGATTTTAGCTTCGATTTCTACAGGCTGCTGGTTTCTAAGTCCAACACCACCAACATATTCTTCTCTCCAATGAGCATCTTCACTGCCTTTACCCTGCTGGCTCTTGGGGCCAAATCAGCCACTCATGATCAGATCCTGCATGGATTGGGTTTCAACCTCACTGACATTTCAGAGAAAGAAATCTTTGAGGGCTTCCAGCAGCTTCTCCATACACTCAATCTACCTGGAAATGAGCTTCAACTGACCACAAGCAATGGCCTGTTCATAGACAAAAAGCTGAAACTTGTAGAGAAGTTTTTGGAAGACAGCAAGAAACTCTATGCTTCAGATACCTTCTCTACAAATTTTGAAGACAAGGAGGCTGCCAAGAAACAAATCAATGACTATGTGGAGAAGGAGACCCAAGGAAAAATAGTGGATTTGATTCAGGACCTCCACCCTGATGCCGTCTTCGTTCTGGTAAATTGCATTTTCTTTAAAGGTAAGATCAGTCCCTGAGACAGAATTGGTTCCAATCTGAATAGAAGGATAGTCAATACCAAGGAAATAAAAGTTATTTTTCTGAACTATGTCACAGTAGCAGTTTTCTTAAAAGGAGTAATGATGGAGGAAATAATCCTGTTTTTTCCTCACAACCCTCTCCCAGCAGATGTTCAGATGATCACAGAGGAGGACACTAATTGGCTGTTTGATCTTTGGCAAGCCATTTAAATTCTTGGGACTCCTGTTTTACCTATAAAAAGAAACCACTGGATTTAGAAGATCTCTGAGCTCTCTCCCAGATCCTAATTTTCATGTTCTAAGGTTTCTTCCAAGTCTAGAATTCAATGATCTATGCTATAATGTTTGTTTTTAATGTACTTTGTAGCACTGACACTCACCTTGGAATATTGGAAAAAATGCTGGACTGAGATAAGTGGATTAGAGACGTGGCACTCACATGCTGTTTGACCACGGGAAGCTCACCTAGCTTCACTGATACTCAGTTTACAGCAGAGGGACTGGGGCTAGGGGAGGGGTAGTACAGAGATTGGGAGTTCTCAAAGATGTCTGTGGAGTGACAGTATTTACACTGACAAGTTCACAGTGTTGTTAGGAAGCCAGTGCTTTGTAAGCTTTAACTAAACGTGAACTATTATGATGCTTTACCTTCTAGGGCCCCTCCTAGGTCTAGTATCATATGATTCCCATAGACCTGCCTATGCTGGGCATCTCCTGACATGGGCAGAAACTGCAGTATCCCCTTTTGCCAGGTGTTAACTCCATATAGTGTCACATAGGAATAACCTTTGATCATCAAGAATGGGCGTCATGCCTGCCATCTGAAGATCATTCATGCTTCCAGGTCTTTGAATTCTCTGCATCCCTACCAAAGATTAGGATAGAAATAGAAAGTGATGACAAAGTAAGAAAACCCATTTTGATTCCTAAGTGACTCTTGGAAGGTTTGTGGAATGACATAAATGGCGACTGATCTCTGAAGAGCATCTGGATAAACTGGAAATGCCATTGGGCTTACACTACAGGCAAAAAAAGGCAGCTGGCTTCCTAGATCCTAGCACCCACCCTGCCATTTAATTAACATTGTGCAAGCCACTGTCCCTCTCTAGATTTCAGATGCTGATCTATAAAATGAAACAGCTGGAATAGAGGATTTCCAAGGTCCTTTCTGGATCTAATGTTCTACCTTTGCTTGGTGTGGCCACTGGGCAGAAAAACTCACCACCTCTTAAACTCAGTGGATATGTACAGTAGTTACAATACACTTGAAGAACATTATTCCTCTCCAAAGTTCTGTGAGGCAGGTAATGCAGGTATTATTATCACTAGGTTACAGATGCAGTAGCCTGAACTTTAGGGAGGTAAAGTGCTTTGCTCACGGCCATACAATTATTCGTTGGCAGAGTCAAGACCCAACCTCAAGTCTTCTACCTCTACGCCCAAATTTTCCTTTCTATTTTCCCCCGTCTCTAAAGATCATTGAAAACGCTAAGGTGATTTCAGTTGTTTTGCAGTCTTGTCTGACTCTTCATGCCCCCTTAGGGGTTTTCTTGGCAACAGTACTAAAGTGGTTTGCCATTTCCTTCTCCAGCTCATTTTACAGATGAGGAAACTGAGGCAAACAGAGCTAAGTGACTTTCCCAGGGTCACACAGCTAGTAAGGGTCTGAGGCCAGACTTGAACCCATAAAGAGGAGCCTTCCTGACTCCAGGTCTAGCACTCTATCCACTGCACCACCCAGCTGCCTCGAAATAATAGCTGACTATTACTAAGGCAGTAGGAGTACCTCATTGTCCTGCCACTGATTTTTCTGTCTTTGCAGCCCACACAAATTCACAACCTCATGCACATTCTCTTGTTAGGCAAATGGGAGAAACCTTTTGAAGCAGAGCTCACTACGGAACGTCCCTTCCACGTGGATGCTGAAACAACCGTACCTGTTCAAACAATGAGCCGCCTAGGCATGTTCCAGGTGACTTACGACGATGAGCTAGCCTGCTGGGTTGTGATGATGGACTATCTGGGAAACGCAAGTGCCTTTTTTATACTGCCAGACACAGGGAAGCTAGAACAGGTGGAGACTGCCTTGAGCAAAGAGCAGTTTCAGAAGTGGTCAAGAAACTTGAATCGCAGGTAAGTCTTTGACTCTGCTATCAGCAAATTATTTGTGACTTCTAGTACCTCTGCTGTTTAACTTTTTTCAGTCTTTTCCAGCTCTTCATAATCCCTTTTGGGGGTTAGAGTGATTTGCCGTTTCCTTCTTCAGCTCATTTTACAGATGAGGAAACTGAGGCAAACAGGGCTAAGTAACTTGGCCAGGGTCACACAGCTAGATCTATCTCCTCCTTCCTGACTCTAGGTCCAGAGCTCTACCCACTGTGCCACCTAGCTGCTCCTAGGACCTCTCCTCCTCCCCGTTCTCCCAGTCTCTGCTCTTGCTGCATTTCATTTGCCTCCCCTACGCCGGGCAGCCTCAGCGTGATGACCAGGCTTTAATGTCTTGACCCTGTGGTTGACCAGTTGGACGATACACTCTTCTCTGTCCTGGAATCTCTTAATCCTTTGTCTTTTGTAAGAAACATCTGGCCATCCTCCAGTGCTGGGTCATCCTCACTCTCTCGCTATAATCCATGCAAGACAAAGGACTCCATGACATGCAAAGCGTTTTAGAAGCGTTATCTTATTTTATTCCCCCAACAAATCTGGGAGGTAGGGGCCATTATTACCCCCATTCTATAGATGAAGAAACTGAGGCACAGAGGGGTTAAATGACTTGCCCAAGGTCACACAGCCAGTAAGTGTCTATGTTGGTTTCTGAACTGAGGTTTTCTTGACTCCAGGACCCCCAAGACCCCAAGCGCTCTGCTCACTGCACCGCCTCGTGCCTCTACTACAAGTAACACTTTCTGACAAATAAGGAAATCACCTTACGAAGCACGTTCCCTGGGGGTAAAACGTTGGTCTATAAATTGTCAGCAGAAAACAGGGATGTGTCCTTTAACCATGACAGTAAGGCGCCACTTCAGCTGCCATATCTGACTGGAGCTCTGCTGTCCTACTTGTCAGCTTTATTTATTCTTTTTTGTTGTTGAGTCATGTCAGTCGTGTCTCATTCTCCGTGACCCCATTTGGGGTTTGCTTGGCAGAGATACTAAAGTGCTTTGCCGTTTTCTTCTCCAGCTCATTTTACAGATGAGGAAACTGAGGCAAACAGGGTTAAGTGTTTGCCCAGGGTCATATAGCTAGTAAGTGTCTGAGGCCGGATTTGACAGGTCTACCCTGACTCCAAGCCCAGCAAGCTATCCACTGAGTGCCACCTAATTGCCCTTTATTTATATTACTATAGAACCATATATGGTTCTTTGCCTCTGCTTTCTCTGCTCTGCATAAACTCACAAAAGTATTCCCGTGCTTTTTTCAGAATTTGTAAATCAATCCCCCAATCACTAGGCTTCCAGCTTTTGTTATCATGAATAACGTCACCATAAACATTTTTATGTATGTGGGTCTTTTTGTCACCATAAATAAGTGGTTAACTTTTCTTACTGTAGCCTCTCCATGTGTCTCTTCATTGCTAAGGGGTAACCAGAAATTTGGATTCTTCGAAGAATGTTGTATTTCATGATTTGCAGCCAGATGGAATAGAATTGTTTAGCAGAGTGTCCAAAGGAGGGAAGGGATAGTTCCTCTGTCCTATGATCCACTTGGACTACACCTGGAATACGGTGTTCATCCTGGGTCTCATTTTAGAAAGGTCACTGAGGAGGGCAGCCAGGATGATGGAGCTAAAAAAAAAAACTATCCCTTACAATTATTAAAAGGGATTCAGGATGTTTAGTTAGGAAGAAGAAAAGACTTTTGGAGGACTCCATCACTATCTTCAAATCCTTAAAGGGATGCCATGTGAAAGAAACATTAGACTTACTTCTGCTTGGCCCCAGAGGGCAGAACGAGGACTGGTGGGTGGAAGTTGTTATACAGATGCAAGTTTCACTTAACTGTAAAATGGAACAGTTAATCAATAAGGCAGTCCATCAATAAGCATTTATTAAGCACCTACTATGTGCCAGGCTCTGTGCTAAGTGCTAGGGATATAAATACAAGCAAAAAGAAAGACAACCATCCTTAAAGAACTTACATTCCAGTGATGGAGAAAACATGAAAACGACTAACTACCCGCAAGATATAGGCTGGATAAATTGGAGAGAATCGATCATAAAAGTGTGCTAGAATGAAGGGAGATCAGGAAAAGTTTCTTGTAGGAGAGCTGCCTAAACAAAGACGGGGCTCCCTCATGATGTCATGGGATGTTGAACTAAAGTACACCTCAGAGATCATCCATTCAACATCCATTCGAGGAGCTTTTATTAAGCCTCACCATGTGCAAGTCACTGAGCTAGGCACTGGAAGAAAGTGGGCGGGGGGGAAGAAAAAAGCTCCTGCTTTAAAGGAGATTACACTCAACAGGGCTGGGGGAGAGTTAAGAGAAATAAGATTCATACGATTTAAAACCTCTTCATTTTTCACATGAAGAGAGAGCGATTTCCTTAAGCTGAAGTTGGATAACGAAGTTTCTGAGGGCCTAAGAGGTAGATGCCCGTCATAGTCAGGAAGGATATATAAATTAAGAAAAACTTCTGCTTCTGGGCAATAAGGAGTGGTGAATGTGGTGATATAAAGGACCATGAGAGGGCTCGTATGAACTGGTGTGAAATGAGGCAAGCAGCATCAGGAAACCATACACAAGAGTTATGATCATGTAAACAGGAAGATGAAAAACAAAACATTTGGAACTGAAAGGTACGAATTATAACGGCCCTTGAAGAAAAGCCATAAGAAATACATACTTCCCCATCCTCTTTGCAGAAGCCAGGAATGATGGGTGTGGAACACGACAAATAATTTCAATCTTTTTTGATAGATAGGCTAGTTTTGCTGGTCTCTTTTTTTCTGTCTTTCTTATTCTTCATTATGGAGATGTCTCCCTGGGAGGGGAAGAGGGAAGAACACACTGGGAACTGTAATATAAAAAACAGAAACTACCAATAAATATTTATTTTAAAAAGAATTAATACTGAAACCTTATGTGACATTTTTAACATTTTTATTTTATCATTTATTGTTTCATTTATATTTATATGTGTTTATCATATATTTTTATTTATTTTTCAGTGATTATTTTTTCTTTTATCTTCTTTTATGAATAGGGCAATTACTTTATATTTTCCAAAAGTTTCCATCTCAGGAAGCTATGATCTGAAGGTCCTAAGTGATATGGGCATCACACACGTATTTGGAGAACAGGCGGATCTCTCCGGAATCACAGAGCAAGCAAAGCTGAAGCTTTCCCAGGTAAGTCTAAGAACACTAAGGGTTGTCTTTAGTTTACATTCCCTCAAATGGTACTAGTGTGATTATAGCAAGAAGAATTCACATTTGCATTTTGCTCTAAGATTGAAAAGCATTTCCTTTATAATAATCCTGGAAGCTAGGCAGAGTAAGGACTACTTTCCTTATTTTACAGGTGAAAAAACTGAGGTTCAGAGATGTAAGGTGCCATCATTAGTTTGAATAGAGAAATGAATCAAAAGATCATTTAGCTGAACTGACCAAATAGAACTGGCTGCTTTGACATTTTAGGGGTATAGTCTATGACTCAATCATTCCAAGGGTGGGGGCTGGGGGAGGGGGAGTGTTGAACAACTCATCCGTCACCTTCTCGCAGCAAATAAATATAAAAACCTTGTATTTGACAAGTGTAAAGACTTAAGAATTTGGGATAAGAATTCATTATTTGGTAAAAATTTATTGGGAAAACTGTAAAGCAGTCAGGCAGAAATTGGGCATAGACCAATATGTTACACCTTTTACCAAGATGAGGTCAGAATGGATCCACGACCTAGATATAAAGGGAGAGATTATAAGAAAATTAGAAGAACATGAAACATATTACTCATCAGACTTATGAATAGGCAAACAATAAATGCATAATAAACCTTCTCTATGAAATTTTCTCTGATCTAGCTGGCCAGAATTAAGTGTCCCTAACTTGGCCCTTTGTTGGTATTCCCTCTTATCATGCTGTACCTGATATTCTAGCAATCTAGATTATAACTTCCCTGAGGAAAGGACTATGTTTTATGCATCTTGAATTCTCCTTTATGGCCCAGCACGGGGCCATGCAGTCAAGAAATGTATGTTGAATTGAGTTAATGAGGCAAATTTCAACAACAAGGTATTTGTGCTTTTTCCAAACAACTCACTATCTGGCCCCCATCCTATCAGATCAATGTCCTTTCTAGGTCTTTCCTAAGAATTGGGGGAGGGGTGTGATGATGTCCAGGAATTCCTGCCACTCTCCCTGCACTGTGCTGTTCCTTTTCCTTCTAGGCTCTGCACAAGGCTGTTTTGAACATCGATGAAAAAGGAACTGAGGCTTCAGGGGCCACTTATTTGGAAGCAATACCTATGTCCATTCCCCCTACCGTTGACTTCAACAGGCCTTTTTTGATTGCCATTCATGAAACAAAAACAAAGAGCACACTTTTCATGGGGAAAGTTGTGAATCCTTCTGGAAATTAACTTCAGCAATCTCTGACCCCCAAGATCTCTCAGTGTTTGCTCCTCTACAACAGAATAAAGCAGCAGCATCCTCCTCACACCTGCACCTCCTGTGTGGATTCTCAATATTTTCCATACCAATTCATTTTAATGATTCATAGGGATGTCTACAGATCATTAAGGCAAATGGAAAGGGAAGTAACTTGTGACAACTAAAATCATAAACATAGGATATAAAAGTTATAAGAGAATTTAGACCTCAGTCATTCAGAGCTAAAAGGACCCTAAGAATATGGTAATAATGATGCTATAGGGAACCTTAGAACACAGACTTTTATGGCCCAGAGATAGATTGAAATGGATTCAGTCTTGTGCTCTCAAAAATTCTCTGTACCATGTCCCATACAGATTTCCCCTGGGTCTATCAGAATTTAACTGATTTTTGACCAATCCAGGGACTCCCTTGGAAATATCAGAATATAGTTCACGTATACAACTCTGTGAAAAAGAATAAAAGACGCCTAATGTCAATAGGGCTTAGCTATCTTTGTAGTTCACTCAGTGGCCTAGTAATAAACTCTATACGTAGTGGGCAGTGAAAAAATGTGCATTTAATTGAATTGAGCAAGTCGAGGCAACAATCATTTGTCAAGCGTCTATCATGTGCCAGACACTGTGCCAAGTGATGAAGGTGTATAGAAAGGCCAAAAGCAGTCCCTGGACTTCAAAGAGCTCAAATCTAAAGGAAAAAAAAATGTGCAAATAACCAGGTGAAAACAAAATACACACCATAGAGACAATCACAGAGGAAAGGCACTTACTGGCATGAAGGGCGATGAGGAAAGGCTTCTTAAGGAGGTAGGATTTTAGCTGAGATTCCAAAGAAGCCAAGGGAAGCCTTGGCTTCTTGAGAAGGGAGATATTACAGGTATAGGACACAGGTAAATGACCTAAAAAATTCCAACCACAAATAACAATTTTTTTTTATTTTTACCTACATAACTAACAGCATTAATTCCCTAGGCTGATACTCTCAGGACCTTCCTTTGTGACCAGGGCTATGAAGGTAACCAGGGATTTTACCTGGAGGGCCTCAGTGGGTCTGTTGGCTTGGCCACGTAATTGGGCATTAATAGCTAAAGGCAGCTCTACCTGGGACGTGGGTTTACGTTGGCTTTGGCCGTGCAATAAGGATGTGGAAGGATGGGCCCAGGGGAGATTATCTGGCCTGCTTGGGATGACGGGTCAAAGAGGTGATTTTAAAAGCTCAATTACTAAACAAGATCTAGCCGTAGAATCGGCTTTCAGGGAACAGAAGAAGGGGCTAAGTGACAGGAGCAGCTTCCCCTGAGATGGCCAGAGTCTGCTGGCCTCAAGGACAGGAAGGGACACGATTACTAAGCCTGAAATCTGCAGGAAATCCGTGTTAACTTTTGCTTTTTTCTCACTGGGAATTTGCCGAATCAGGGGAGGAAGAGAAAGGAAGGTGGGAAGCGCGTAATAGATTTGTGATGACATCATGAGATGCGGTGTTCATCCTTCCTTTTCAAAGAGGACCGATGACATCACAAGGGTCATACCTTGACTTCGGGTGGATTTAAGCGAGACAGAGTCATGGGCCTCACTCTCTCCCAGAGTCATCGAAGTTCAGTGACAAGACAAAAGTTGTAAGGAACCTTAAAAATGATCCCTGGGATCCTTTACTCAGAGCACCTCATTTGGAAATGAGGACATTAAGGCCCACAGAGGTAAATAAATGAACAAAAGAATGAAAATAAAAACATTTATTAAGTGCTTACTGTGTGCCAACCACTGTGCTATACTCTGGAAATACAAAATAACGAACCGTTTAAATCAAGACAGTCTCTCCCCTCAAGGAGCCTACATCCTAACACATGGGAAGACAATGAATATGAAGTCACAGGGATGGTCAATGGAGGCATAAGGGAGTCAATTGCCTCATCTTTTTTGTGAGTGGAAGTATTGGTAATTTACCCAGAGGTAGAGGTGGAAGACAGTGGGAGGGAGGAGAGGAGGAGAGGGGTCTGTGTGAGGTGGCAGGAACCGAGGGTGGGAGCTGGAGGGACAGAGACTGGAACAAGAGAGTGTGAAACGAAGACGACCGGAGAACAACAACTTAGCCAGGTCTGTCATAGCAGGTGTACGATTCCAACACAGGTCCCCTAACTTCAAATCCAGTCCCCTTCCTGCTCTACCACACTCAATAGAACCACGAAAGTAAAGTGCCGCACAACCCAGGGTGGGGTCAGGAAGGTAAGGGCTGACCACAACGTCAAAGAATGCAGAAAGCTCAGAGGATGACAATGAAATAAGGAAGGCGTTACTAACCTTGGAGAGAGTTGTTTCAGTAAAATGATAAAGAAGGAAATAGATTGCGGGGGATTGAGGAGAGGTGAGACAATGGAGGAAATTGCTATGGACCAGAGGTGGGGAACCTGCAGCCTGAAGGCCACACGTGTCCTTCTAGGTCCTTCAGGGCTGCCTTTTAACTGAATCCAAATTTTACAGAACAAATCCTTTTATTTTTATTAATACATTTTGTCCATCTTTTATATTTTTATTTGATCTGATTACAGCTAAATATTAATGCAGCCTCCCAACATGAAAAGGTTCCCCAACCCTGCTATAGACTATTCTATAGCTAGGTGGCGTAGTAGGCATAGCGCTGAGTCTGGAGTCAGGAAGACCTGAGTTCAAATTCAACCTGACTCTTACTAGATGTATGACCCTGGTCAAGTCACTTAATCTCTGTCTACCTCAGTTTCTTCAGCTGTAAAGTGGAGATAATAATCGTGCCTACCTCTCAGGGTTGTCACCAGATAATATTTGTGAAGTGTTTAGCACAATGCCTGGCACACAGTCTCGATGTTATAAAACTACACAAACAGCCCTCAGGCTGACAACTGTTGAAAAGGGGAAAATCTGGGTAGTTTGTCATGAATTGTTCTTAATGACCCAATGCTAGTTCCGGGATCACCACTTAACTCTCTGAGACTTGCTTTGACTCCCCAACCTATTCCAGAGACCTAGAAAATCCTTCACCAACCTGATTTCTCAGGACGTTCTGATCCCTTACTCGAATCTTCGCTCGGCTCGCAGGGTCCAAGAAGGCTACAGGATGGAGAATGCCCCCATGAGAAAGACCCAAAGGTCCTTATGTCACATCACATCATTTTGGAGTCATAAGGGGTTTAGAAATTACCCACGCAGGAATCTTTATACAATAATCCACTTGAAGACCTCCAGGAATGGAAGAATTCACTCATTCTTGAGGCAGTTTATTCCGCTTTGGGAGAGCTTAATGGCTAGAAACTGTACTTACACGGGCCTCAGTCTCCCCCTCTTGACCTTCCACCCATTTCTGCTAGTGCTGCCCTCTGATGCCAAACACAACAGGTCTGACCCTCTTGCATACTTCATTCTAAAAATATTAGAAGACAACTAGGCTGCTCCCCCCACCCTTAAATCTTCTCCTCTCCAGGCTGGAAATTCCTAGTTCCTTCACCTAAAAAAGAACAAACGATACCCTAGGTATCTCAACCACGTGCCTTTGGACAACTCGATTCACCAGCTATTTCTCAAGTATTTATGCTGTGCAGCATGAGGCAGCATGGCGCTATGGTCAGGGTTCAGGGCTAGGAGTTGGGAAGAAATGAGTTCCAATCCACCTCTGCCACTTCCTAGCTATGTGGCAGGCCACAACTTCTGTACCTCGGGAAATTCTCTAGTTCTTTTCCACTACATCATTGGCAAGTTGCAATCTATCATGGTAAAGAGACATTCCACACTGGAAGCTTCCCATGCTGTCAAAATCATAGCTCCTCTAATGATGATTTGGTAATTCTAATAAAAACAGCTACTATAGTGTGTTAAGGTTTGTAAAGCCAGGGCAGCTAGGTGTTGAAGTGAGCAGAGCACCAGCCCTAGAGTCAGGAGGACCTGAATTCAAATCCGGACTCAGACACTTGACACACTTATTAGCTGTGTGACCTTGGGCAAGTCACTTAACTCCAATTGCCCTGCCTTCCCCCCTCCAAACAAAAAAAAAAGAGATTTGTAAAGCACTATAAGCAATACAAATATTATCCTATTTGATCCTCATATCAATTCTATAAGTGCTATTATCCCCATTTTACAGGTCAAGAAACTGAGGTGAAAAGAAGTTAAATGACTTGCTGAGCATCACAGCTAGGAAGTGTCTGAGGCAGAATTCAAACTCAGGTCTTCTTCCCTCTGTATAATGTACCACCTGGTTGCCCCTATTTGAGATGAGGTCACAAAGAGATATATACCACAGACCCTGGCTTCAAGAATCATATAATCTAATAAAGGGGGTATAAACACGTGCACAAATACCTAGGATATAAGGAAGCATGAGCACAGATAAGGAAAATGCAGAGATTCAGGCACAAGGCTATGATAAATCTGTCAATAGAGCAATATCTTTGAGCACGTTGGGGGAAAGGGTAGGGAAGTCATCATGAAGGAGTTGGCACCTCGGTAGAATTCAATGGAAAGACTTGACAGGTGGAAACAGTAATAAGAAGAGTGCATTCCCATCATGGGAAACATCATGAGCAAAAACATGGAGAAGGGATAGGTTAGAAAAAGAAAAGAGAGCAGAGAGTAAACCACATTGTGCTGGAATATGAAGTGAAGAAGTATGCGATAAGCCTGGAAAGAGAGGTTGGATCTTGATTTTGGAGAGGCTGGTATGTTAGTAATATGGAATTTACAACTTTATTTAGAAGGCAATGAGGAGCCACAGAAAGTTAATAAGTACAGGAGTTACATGACCAGAGCGGTGACTTAAGAAATTATCTTAGAAAGTATTATGAGTGATTAATTACAGAAAGAAAAAGAGATTGGAGACAGGAATATCCATAGGAGGTTATTTATAATATTCTGGTTGAGAAGATATTAGGAACTGAGCTAGGATGGTTACATCAAGAGTGAAAAAGAGGGAAAGGGTTTCATAGCTCTTGCAGAGGTAAAATCAACAAAATTTGGCAATTTATTGGATCGTAGGGTGAGGGAGAGAGAAGAGTCAAAGGTGACTCTGTGATTAGTAATGTAGATGTGGTGGGGGGAGAAGGGGAAGACACCATGAAAGTCCAGGACAGGGCAGACGCTGTCAGTGGCAATGATAAGCTTTTGTTTGGATGTGCTGAATTTGAGGTACCAGTGAACGTGTGGGTGGAAATGTGCAACGAGCAGCTAGAAAGAGGAAATCGAAACTGAGACAAGGTCTGACAGGGAGATAAATGTTTGGGAGTTATTTGCATAAAGATGATAACTAAAGACAGATGAAATCACCCAGGAAGCAAATGTAAAAGGGAAAAAAAGAGAATAAGGCCAAGGAGGGGAGCTTGGAAAGCACATAGGTTTAAGGAACAAGAGAACGAAGGCGAAGGAAAGGTCACAAGGTAAAGGGCCGGGTAGCAGCTTTGGATGATCATGTCAGCAAAAGGCAAGAATAGAGGGATAGAGCTAGGGTGCTGTAAAGGAAGAGTGGCAGAGACTGTGCCCCATGAGTAGCCCAGGTAAGGGGCAGGTATTTAAATAAGTTTGGCCCTTCCTTTCATGGTCCCACTCTTGTCAAACAAAACCTCCTTTGGGAGAGAATCACAGTGCAGTTTGTGGGGGAGGTAGATGTAATAAGGCCCTAAGAAACAGAGAATCAGGGGAGACTTCTAGTTGAATGAGTGGTCCCATCAAAGCTCAGTTCCCCTTCTTCACCTCAAAACATCAAAAAATGCGCCAAATAAAGTAAAAGATGATACCACCACTAGAAAAGGTCCTAAAATATTCATAGCACTGTGGCACTTAAAAAGTTTGAGAGACATAGTTTTTGGGTAATTTAATAATTTTATTAGTAATGCTAGCATTATAATAAAAGAAGTCAGTGGCACTCTCGAATGCCAAAGACCATCATGGCAGCAGGCTCATGGCTTATATGCCCCTGGAAAAGTGGGTGTTCCAAAAGGTAGCAATCAGCTCCAATTGGTTAACAAGTAACGAGAGAAAATTAATATTACAATGAGGGGTTGGACATATTCTAATGAACTTACTTACATCATTACTTCTAAATTACCCCCAGCCTCGGGCAACCTAATTAAAGAATTTATCCTCACCCAAACCTGCATGGAGTACATAAAGGGCTTCCCCACCTTAAAGTAAATTCCATGTAAGGTTGGGCAGGATCTGACCACAACTAAGGAGAAAGTTAATTCAAACTTCAGAGACTGAGTTTTGAAATGAGGATTTTAGAAAAAGGAGGGAATTCTGAAGCTCTCCAAATCATTGATTATTAATGATCATTTCTTTCAGTACTAACTATATCTCGTAGTAGCAAAAAAGAAAAGGAAAAAAGAAATAAACAAACACATTAGATGCCCACGAATTGGGGAATGAGCAAATTGCGTAACATTAATAACATTAATGCTATAAAATGTTACTGACCCAAAGGAAAGGACAGATTTAAAGTATTCAAAGAAATGTGAGAATTTTTAGATGTACTGATAAAGGAAGAGTGAAGTAAGCAGAACCAGGAAAACAATACACACAATGATGAGGGTAAAGCTGAAAGCGCAACGAAATGAACTGAAATCTGTGTCATTATTAATGATCAATCTTGAACTTAGAAAAGAAATGAGAAAAAGCACTTTGCTTCCTTCGCTGCCAAGATAGAGGATTTGGGGGGCATGGTGGAGAGGGAGGGAGGAGGATATTGTATACTTGGTCCAGAAACAGTTGGTGTGTTGGTGGATTTTGCCGAACATTTTTTCTTTTTCATTTTGAATCATCACTGGCGGGAGAAGGAAGATAAGCTCTAAATGGTTACATGACTTAGACATACAGGATGTATCATAAATGAATTAGAGGAACAAGAAAGAAATTCCTTTTTTCAAATTTGTTGACAGATAAAGAATATGTGACCAAAGAATAGAGAGGAATGAGGAGGTCAGATCTGTGATTAAGGAAAACCCCTTTGGCAGCAGCGTGGAGGCTAGACTGGAGTGGGAAGAGAACGGAGGCAAGGAGACCAATTAGAAGGCCATTACAATAGTCTAGGCAAGAGGTGATTAGGACTTGAGCTAAGCTGTGTGAGCAAAGAGAAGGGGATGGATGGGAGAAATGTGGAGGGAGAAATGGTGAGATTTGACAACTGGCTCAATATGCGGGAGAGGAAAAGTGAGAAGCTGAAAATAACCCAAGTTAAAACCCAAGAGATGGAAGAATGGTGGTTCCTTCTGCAGAACTGAGGGAGTTTAGAAGAGGGTGGTTGGGGGTGGGAAAAAGAAGAGAGACAGTGATAGAGAGAGACAAAAAAAAGAGAGAGAAAGAGAGAGAGTTCTCTTTTGTACATGTTGAGTTGAAGATGTCTCCAGAACATCCCATTTGAAATGACCAATAAGCAATTAGTGATAGAGGATTGACTCTTAGGGGAGACACTGGGGCCAGCTATAAAATTCTGCGCTTCATCAATATGGTGATGATAATTAGACCATTGGAATCTGATAATGTTGTGATGAGACTGGGTGTAAAAAGAAAAGAGAAAAGGGCCTACAATAGTCTTGGGGAACACTCAGTTAAAGGGCCTGTTATGGATTATGAAAAAAACTGAGGAGTGATTCAGAGAGGTAGGAGGAAAACCAAAATCAAGCAATATTATGACAACCCAGAGAGTAGAAGGTGATCAACAGAGTTGAATGCAACAGATAAGATCATCAGATTTGGCAATTAAGAGATTGCTGAAGCATGAGGAAATACTACAAGAATGAAGAAGGGCAAATTTGTCTTGATTTTCAAAAAAAAAAAAAAGTAATGAGAATGGAGTCTGCAAACCATACAACAATGAGTTTGACTTTGATTCTTGGCAAAATTTTGTGACATTATTAAAAGGATGGTATAAAAAGCAAAGAATTAGAGGAAGAATTCTTATAAAAAGGCAGGCTAAACAAAAGAGGTCTCAGCTCCAGCAATGTAGTGACCACTGCTTAAACCAGAAAAGTATAATGCCCTTCTTTGTCCTTATGTATTAGTACTTAGTATCATGAATAGGATTGTAGGAACCCCTACACAAAGACCAAGTTGTGCTTTAGAGTAATTTGAGGTGAAGAATCAGTGAAAGGAACCCAAACCCCCAAGTGATCCATTCCATATGTATCCTCAATCTGAAGCACCTTGTAAAGTTTTTTGGGGGTAATATGAAGGAGGAAGGAGAAAACAAGAGATCACAAATACAGTCACAGCGATTTAAAGGTAGGTGTAATCTGACCAGTGAATAGCACTTTTAATAGACTGCTATGGCTGGGAGGGAAACCAAATAAGATTTGCAGAAAACAATAGACTAGAAGATTTTGAATAAGGTGCCATGCCCACTGACTACAGTCTGACATAATCACCATAACTGAGCCAACAGCTTGCTGCCTGGAGGACTGACATGAAGTCATTCATTTAGTTAATGCTTTCTCATCTATTCCCATCAGCTCTCAGGGCCAAGGCCAGTTTATCAATGGTTAGTTTATCAATGTGCCTTCAAGATGCACCATAATGCATGGTGTAGTGGCCCAAGAGCCTGGAGGCTCTTCCCCAGGAAGATAATGTGTCCTTGTTCCAATATATTTATGATGTAATGATTTCTGGGAAAACCAAAGAAGACTGCCATTGACTGTCTCATGTTTGCTAGTCCGTATGAGAGACCAGAAGTGGATTGTAAATATTGAAAAAGCATTGGTGCAAGAGGTATGATTCACTGGGACTCTTTGTCATGGACCAGAAAAGCACATCCCTGATAAAGTAGAGCCCCCAAAAAACCCACTAATAAGCAAGGAGCCAAATCTTTCATAGGTCTAGTTCAGCTTTGGAGAGTAGAATGGGAAGAGGGAATTAAAAGAAACACAAAAATGTTGAATAAAATACTAGCACTGAGGCTACAGTAACATATCAAAGAGATTCTACACGCTGATCAGGTTGGATTAATACTAGGGATGGAGGACTTTCAATATCAAGAATACTGCCAATAAAACTATGTTAACAAAAACAGTAACAGTCATATAATTTAGCAATAGAAATAGGTAAAGCTTTTGATAATACACAGCACTCATTTCCCTCAAAAACATTAAAAAGCATAGAAATAAATACTTTTCCTTAACATGATAAATACTATCTACTTAAAATATTTGTTTTGTTTAGTTTTTCAGCAGTGTCTGACTCTTCATGAACCCATTTGGGGTTTTATTGGCCAAGATACTAAAGAGGATTGCCATTTCCTTCTCCAGCTCATTTTACAGACATGGAAGCTGAGGCAAACAGGGTTAAATGACTTGCCCAGGGTCACACAATTAGTCTATATCTGAAGCTGGAATTAAACTCACCCATGAACATGAGTCTTCTTGACTCCAGGCCCAGTACTCCATCCACTTTGTGGCCTACCTGCCCGTTTGAAACGTTGGGTCAGCATTGTATACAAAGGGAAAATGCTAGAAGCCTTTCCAATAAAATCAAAGGTAAAGCAAGAGTTTGTATTATCACAATTATTCTAACATTACTAGTATTATATAGCAGAATTCTGGACATTCTGGAAGGATAAGAATAAGCTCACAGCAAGAAGAATGAACCTAAGGAAAAGCTGAGACAGCAAACATAGAATGGTGGGTCATGAAGTCCTCAGGTAGGATGTGGTATTCACAATGAGCCTTGAATGGAATGAAGGATTCTCAGGGAAAGGGGCAAGGGTTTCAACAATCCGGCTAGCAGCTGCTGTGGGGGTGTAAAACCAACAACAACCAGCTCACAGAACGCTGCAAGCCCAGGTTCTTTGGATCTGCTTCACTAAGGAAAGCAACGTTAAGGGGTTGACAAGTTTACTTTAATCCAGCATACAAATATCATTCATTTAGTTCATAGTTCAAAAGCTAGCACCCTGAACTTCAGAGCAAAATACAAAGTACAAACATTGACAGACAGACCTCGTCTGATTCAAATCCCAATTCATAGTTACCAGAGTTTAACAAAGTCCCAACATCCAGGGTTACAGACTGGAGGGCTCTTAGCTACAGCTGCCCAGAGTCTCCACATCAGTGTGCCACCAAGAGTGAGCCCTAAGCAAATAGCTCTGTCTTCCCTTTTTATGCAGTTTCAGATGTCATCAAGCGTCATCTGAGTGACCAGAACTTAGGCTCCTACCAGAACTTAGGCTCCTTTGATTGGCTCTGGTATTGGCACCTCCCTTCACTGGCCCCACCTGGAGCCCCACCTTAGTTACCAATTCACACCCACACAGGCTTAGCACCTAATAGGGGTGTGGGTCTGGGACTTAGCACCTAGTAAGGCTCAATCAAAGACACTTAATTAATCATTCTAAGACAGTAAGAAAGTCCCAACTTAATTGATATTACAGCAAGAAGGTCATATAACCAAGGTTTAAGGGACAACTCATGAGAAGGTAGTGTAACAAGAGATGGAACGCGGTATGTGAAGACCACCAAAAAAGATAATCTGGCTGGGCTGTAGAGCGCATGAATATAGAACAACATTGAAATTACTGAATCGAAAAAATCTTGGAACAAATAAGTTGGAGCCAGGTTAGAAAGAGGTTTAAATGGCAAATAGGATGTTTTCATTTCATCCTAGAAGCAACAGGGAGTCTCCTGGGCAGGGAGGTGGATATGGTCAGATCTACAATTTAGTAATATTGCTTTGGCACCTGTGTGAAAGACGAATTGAAGAAAAGAGAGAGATGAGGCAGGAAGGTCAATTAAGACACTACCACAATAGTCCCAGCAAGAGGTAACGGAGGCGGTTTGAGTGGAAAGAACAGGGATGGATGCGAGAGACGAAGGAGAGTTAGAATCAACCAAACTGAAGGAGAGTGATGACTCTTCAAGGCTGTGACCCTTGGATGACTGGAAGGACAGGCAAGTTTGGAATAAGGGGAAATCTTGGGGAAAGATAATGAATTCTGTTTCGGACATGGTGAATTTGGGATTCCTGCAAGACGTGCAGTTCAAAATGTGCAATACTCCGATAAAATGTTGGAAACCTAAACGTTTCCTAAAAAATTCCAACTCCTGAGAACTAATGATATTAATTAATCAGTAAGTATTTATTAAGCACCAAAGATGCTAACAACAAGCAAAAAATATGGAAATTGAGTTTGGAATCTTATCACATAATCTGAAAAATATACACAGATGGCCCACAAGATGGCACTGGAAAACAAGTCAGCCTGGGCTGTCGGTAATCCCCTGAGCCAGAAGAACTAGCTGAACTTGACTGGACAGCTTCCCCTCCATTCACCAAGACTGACTTTCTTTTCAAATCAAGCAGCCAAAAGGTGGTGGGAGGGATGACACACAGGCAGGGGAAGGTAAGGAAGAAATGAGTAGAGGAATGTTGAATCCCTGGGTTTTGCTTACTTGCAATCTGGCATTACTATTATCAGGTCTCAGTTGGGTTGGGTTTGGTTTTGGTTTTAGTGAGAAGGTCTAGGTTCAAATCCCATCTCTCATGCTTAATACTTATGTGACCTTGGACAAGTCACTTAAATTCACTGAGGGAACACCTTTTCCTGGGGAATAAGATAATGATAATAGATAGTAGGGTAGAAACATCTTTTCTGAAAGAGAAACTGAAGTAAAAGAACTAATAGATTAATTCAAAGAAAACTAATTTGTTCTGTACCAGCTGCATAGCCTCTAGGGAAAACTTCAATTGAATGAAACTCAAAATGTCTAATAATGCAGAATAAAGTATAAATTCCTAACTCCTAATTTGCATTAAAACTGTATCTCAACTGCAAATTTGAACCCTCTAATTACTAATGTAAAGATTGGCATAGCCTGCTTTAGTCATTCCTATTTTGAAATAAATATAATTCAATAACATTTTGATTAGAATATAAACATATTTGAATGTGCCATTGAACAATCAAAATACTAAACCATTAAACAGGAGTGGTGCCTACTAGGCAGTTGAACAGAATATTTTATTTTGAAGAATATTGTGGGTTTAATATTCCAACTCTTTGTAGATCAAATACTTTGTATGTATTTTGCATTTACCTCCCCCCCCCCACCAAATTATTTGTTTTGGCTTACACATCAAAACACATTAGAATCGTTTTCCAAAATCATTCCAGTTAGGAGTTACTTTCAATCTGCCTAATCATAATGTGCTTGTGTGCTACGAAATTTATAGCATATATTTCACTTTTTGACACTTTACATTTCCTCTTGGTTATTTTTTAAAATTCCAAATCAAGAGAATGCGAAATTAGTGATAGAAAAATTGTGAAAAGAGGTTTGTGGGGAGTGAGGGAGAGGTGATGGGTTCCATTTCTGACAAGTTGAGTTTGAAATGTCTATAGAACATATAGATCAAAATGCCCAAGAGGTAGTTGGTTATATGGAATTAGCTTGCTGGATCTCAGAAGAGAAACTAGTTAATCTTAACTAAAGTCCTCTTGGGAACAACTTCTACACTAGGTATAGAAATAAGAGCAAAAAAAGAAATCAAAGGAGTAAGCATTGGTAAAGAAGAAGTTTAAAATCTACAAATATAGATTATATGATGACTTATTTAGAAAACCAAAGACAACCAACAAAAACATTAATCGAAATAACTTTTTTAAATTTCAGCAAAATAAGACGGTCTAAGACGGACCCACAGAAATCATCAGTAATACTATATAAAAATAATAAAATAAAATACAGTCACTTCTGTTATGTAATGTTTGTTTTGTTCCAATATGACTGATATATTAGGGAATATTTTGAGTATATCTATTTTCAAGTTTGCTGATGCATGATTTCTTCTGAGAAAATTTTTGAGAATACAGAAAACGACAACACTTGACAATAACTCACAAGCTTCAGCCCTTCTGATGCCCACTTCCCCAAGCAAACTTCAGGTCTTTGTTAAGATAAAGTGCCACATTTCTTGTATGTCATCTGGTACCACTGGAGCTGTCAATGGAGGAGGGCTCATCTGAACCCTTCCAGACTGGAGGCACAAAGTGCAAGCCTGTCCAATTCATTCTAGACTTTTCCAGCCTAGATCCTGTGGGCACCAGGCATAGACTGAACAACAGCCCAAGGCCACAGACGAAATCACTTTTTTTTGTACTAATGATGTATTTCTTAACCATTTAACACACGCAAAAACTGTGCTATAATTTTCCTCCTCTGTAAAATGAGCTAGAGGAGGAAATGACAAACCACTCCAGTATCTTTGCCAAGAAAATCCTGCATGGGGTCATGAAGAATCAGACACAACAGAAACAACTAAAAAACAAAAACAAAACCATTTTTACTAGGTTCTTAGCTTGTTTGTGTGTAAACAAAGAATGAGTGGAATGGATGGCTGCTAAGTTCACTGCAAGAAATCCCTAAGTCAAACCAAAAGCTATTGGCCTGTAACGGGAAGATGGCAGCAGTGGCAGGAGGCGACTGGCGGAACACATAAGAGTGGATTGTTATATCGCAGAGATAAAAGAGGCTAGAAAACAGGTCACAGTGAACTGTACCTGGGAGACACACTTCCCTCAGGCTCTGGGACTTCCCCTACTGGTGTCCTGAGTTTTCTGGAGTCTAACACCAAACCAGCCTAGGGAAAAGAGGGTAGGAAATGACACTCTCCAGGATTTGGGCTGTAACCATTCTCTTGCTAATCAAACTAGGGTGTAAGTCCTTTATTCTATTCCCTTGGTATGTCTTATAATAAATTGGATCTATGTTCAAACACCTTGACAGGCTTGTCTCTTCTCTAAATAAGAACATCTAGGGGAGAGAGAAAATGAATTAGATTCTTGTATTTTTAGAGAGACTCTCTGAGTTTGGGCAAATGTGAGTCGGGGGAGGTGCAAGTGAATCTGGCATTCTCTGATAACCTTGGTTTTGAGATTCAGGACTCCACAGTCACTGAACTCCCAAAGGAGCCGGTTACAAGACATTCAGAAGTCCTAGAAGGTGAGGACTGGGGGGGGGTGGCCGGGGAGGGGGGTGGCGTGGAGAGAGGAGTGCAGAAGGTGGATGTTTCTTCAACTCTATGGAAGTATATATGACACCACTAGTCCCTCTTTTCAAAAATGAAGTCTTGACAGCTTAGTTGGCGTGGCCAAGATAGAATTCTGCTGCCACCTTGTGGTGGTTCAGTTAGAGGCTGTGCAGACACAGCACCAGGTAGCCCAGAAGGAGACCGGTGCAAAAAGAATGGCCCTCCCCATCAGAGATCTGTTTCCCTCTACCCCACCACCATTTGTGCAATACTCTCAGCCCCAGGGTGCCTTCCCCAAGACAAGGCACTGCGCATTTGCAGAGTTAGAGAATTTGGACTGAAGGTCCAATTTTCATTTAATCAACCAACAAGCATTTATTAATCACCTACTATGTGCCAGGCATTGTGTCAAGTGCTGAGGATACAAATCAAAAGTGAAACAATACCTGTCATCAAGGGGCTTACACTCTAACAACAGAGATAAAACGAGTAACATGTAAGTATATACATAATGTATAAAAGATAAACATGAGGTAGTTTTGGGAAGGAGCATCAGGAAAGGTTTCAAGGTGGTACCTGAGCTGAATCTTATTCATTTTTATTTATTTTATTATTTATCTTTTTTATTCATTTCATTATTATTTGTTCATTTCCTTCATTCAACCATCATTTATTAAGGACCTAATATTTATCTAGAGTTAACACTTCTTCCCTGCCCCTACTTCTCTGCCATCGCTTGATTTCTTTTAGACCTACTCTAAATTCATTCCCAAACTTAAATTTAGGAAGTTCCCAGCTGCCAATAAGGAACTTAGATAGGGTCTGGGTATACTCACCACACACTAAACAAGACAGAGAAAGGACAGGTTGCCAGATCACTCCAGCAGAAACTTCCCTCAAAGCTGACATTGAGCTATTGACATAGGCTTTCAGCCATCCTAAACTAGTGCTAGATCCACCTCGCTGGCCCATCAGCTAGTTCACGTGTCTCCATCACATTCAAAGGAAGAGCACGAATGAATTTGTGGCAATAAAAGCTTTGTCAAATGTTCTCCTGAAATCTAAGCCAACTAGGTCTGTAAAATTCCCCTAATTCACCATTCTAATTACCCTGTCACTAAAGGAGGAAGTGCAGTTAGGCTAGCATGACTGGCTCCTAGTCACACCACACTGGATCTTAGTGTTCACACTTTCTAGATATTCAAAAATCCTCCCTTTGACAAGACCTTGTGGAGTTTTTCCAGGAATCAAAGTTGAGCTCGCTGGTCTACAGTCTATAGTTTGCCAACTCTACTCATTTAACTTTATTTTTTTTAATTGGCACAGCAGATCCCTCTGTCTACCACTGTGGTGCTTCACCAATTCTTCATGATTTCTCAGCAATCACACTGACCAGTCCTTCTAGTAACCTCCGATGGATTTCATCCAAGCTCAACAACTCAGACCCATTGAGGGCACCCAAGTGCTCTTACGTTTCCTTTATGATCATTGCGTTTCATTAATTATTCCCTTAATTGTACAGGAAAACCAAGAGTTAGGTCTCAACTCTTAATTAGCCATTTTGTTCTATCATTGCAACTCTAAAACCTGCATGTAGTTCCTCAGTCGTATTTCTCAATACAAGCAACTGTCTCTAAAGCATAAAGTGGGTCCAAGTTGCACAAGGGTCCCAATTTTTAACTAGTAGCAGACCTGTGTTTGATCCTGACATTGAGCTGCATCAGTGGAGAGTTCAATCTGATTGCCCATATTCTGTGATTTCTATTTTTAAAGATCCTTTAGTCATATTGAAGTTTTCTCTTGATATGCCGTTGGCATCAATAGGTGTGAAAAGTAACAAAAACAAAGTAACGGTTTCAATAGCATAACATATACACATGAGGTTAAAATGAGATAACATCTGTAAAGTGCTTCACAAACCTTAAAGTGTTATGTAAGTGTTAGCTATTATCATTACATACAATCGAATGAGTATCTTTAACCATATCTGTTGCTTTATCCACTTGCAATACAAAGTGGGAAGATATTTGCTTATCAATTAGTTGATTAAAATGTCTTTAGATAGACAATTCTGGGTGTCCTTTTACTCTATTATAAAATAAGGGGGTGAATAAGGGAGTCTCTAAGATTCCAACTCTAATAGTTTGTTGGTTTCTGACATCTGTCTATGTGTGATTCTACCTCACTTTAGTCTCAATTTTAATAAGAGCTTAATTAATTAATTAATCTTCTCAGTGACCTCTCTGGGGCCTCAGTTTCCTCCTCTGTAAAATCAAGGAGTTGGATTAAATAATCCCCAAGTCCCTTTCCAGTTCTAATATATTTCTAGATTTAGTTCTTTGGGGGATTTTTTTGTGAGGGTGAAGTGAGGAGAGCTCTAAGTCTTCTTTCAGTCCCCTCTCCAAAAGCATCTATTTATTTGCTGTAAGGGTTGGCATTTCACCCTCCACCCAGCAATCAGCCTTCAAGTGTGAACGAACAAACAAACTGACCTTACCCCCCATTTATCAAGAATAATTTGTTTAAATCAGAAGGTACCAAATGGCCTGTGTCCTCTTGGGACAGTGGTAAACCACCTCTCCAGTGACAGCTTCATGATATCCCTAGGTCTGTGGGGTCCACCATAGAGAGATGTCCATCCCATCCCCATTGCCAACTGATTTGTGAAATTCAGGTCTTGGAGAGTCACTTTCTGTCTCCGAATCTCAGTTTCTTTATTTCTAAAGTCAGGATGTTAGGGAGTAGAATCAAGATGTGGAAATAGTGGGAAGAAGTACAGGAAGCTTAAGAGGAGGTCCTACAGCCATACTGGGGCAATGGGCTCTCACACAGAATACAGGAATATATGCTGACTGACAGCTCTGTCAAGCACTTCCCAGTTCTGGGTCACAGATCTTGGGCAGACTGAGAAGAGGATCTGGAGTGACATTCCAGGGTAAGGAGTGCTCTGAGGCCCCACGGTGAAAGAGAGGAGAGTTCAGAAGCAAGCCGCAGTGTGACTCCAACTTCAGGAGCAGGGCAGGGTCGAAGTCCCAATTTCTAGACTAGTCTGAAGTCTGCTACAAATAAATAAATACAATAACCATAGCAGGAATCCCAGACCTAAGGAAAGCTTGCAGTTTTGTCACTGAACCAGCAGAGGTTCCCAGATGACTGACAGTGGTTGAATCCATCAACAATCTGCTGTTGCTCAGACCCAATTCCAGGTCTGGAATTGCACAGCTGCAAAGCAGCAGAGAAGTTTTCAGACTTTTCCCTGAATCAGACCACTTTGGGAATGCCAACATAAGTTCCCAAAGTGGGTGATACCATCCTCTGCGGGGCACTGGAATGATGGGGGGAGGGGAAGAGAGACAGTAGTAATTTGAAATGATGCAAATTTCAAAAACAAAAACTGCTAAAGAGTTAAAGAAAGTAGATTTCCAAGGGGGTGGTGAGTAATTTTTTTAAAGGGGGTGGTAGGCTAAATATGTTTGGGAACCTCTGAGGTTTCCAGCCAAAGCAGTTCCTGAGAACGTAGAAAACACAACATTCAGTACCCAAGGAAACAGCAACAGGAACAGCCCAGACCCTCCTTTCAGAAGTGAATAAAGCCTAGCCATAACATCAAGTTTGAAGTCAAGAAATTGTCTGAAAGAATGAGAAAACAAAAGAATCCCATTATTAAAAGCTATTATAGTGATAGGGACTCTCAAAACAGAAATCCAGAAGAAGAAAATGGTTCCAAAACAAAAAAAGCCTCAAAAAAAAAAACACACACACACACAAAACTTGGGCACAAATTCAACTAGAATTCCTGGAAGAGATGAAGCAAGAATTTAAAAAAAAAGAATTTAAGTGTGTTTATAAATGAAATGAGAGCACCAGATGAAAAATGTGGAAAAGAAATGAGAGAAATAGATGGGGGAATTAGAAAAAGATTAACATCTTGACAAAAGACTTACAAGAATTTGCCCAAGCATAACTCCCTGAAAATTAAAATAGACCAAATAGAAACTAATGACTATACAAGACAACAAGAAAAGTTAAAACAGAGTCAAAAGAGGAGGAGGACAAGGATGAGGAAGAGGGGGAGGATGAAGACAAGGAGAAGGAGAAGGAGCAGGCAGAGGAGGAAAAGGAGGAGGAGCAGGAAGAGAAAGAAAGACTTCAAGTACTGAGGAACCCTAGTCAGGATCGCACATGATTTAGCCTCCAGGAAAGGAGTGCAATATTCTTTCAGAAGGCAAAGGGTAAAGGCTTACAAGCAAGAATAACTCACTTCACAAAGCTGAGTATAGTTTGTTTTGGGGGAGGGAGAGGAGGCCAGATAGCTCTTTGATGCAATGGAGGACTTCCAAGTATTCCTGATAAAAAGACAAAAGCTGCATAGAAACTTTGAAGTTCAAACACAGTAGTTAAGAGAAACAAAAAGATAAACATAAATAAACAAGGATAAACTACTAACATTCTAATATGGGGAGATGATGCATGGGTCTCCTCTGAATGCTATCATCATCAGAGGTCATAGAGGGACTCTAATGAGACAGAAGGCCTGGGAGTGGGTCTGTTACATCTTGAAGAGCTTGATGGAAGAATGGAAAGAAAAGGAAAGAGGAATACACCGGCGGTGGGTTCAAAAGCAGTAGTTTATAAAAACAAGAGGGCAGAAGGTAACACTTGAACCTCACTCTCATTGGAACTGGCCAAAATGAGAAAGAATACTCACATGTATAGAGTTAGTTATAGAAATACATTTCATTCAACAAGGAAATAGAAGGAAAAGGGGAAAGGGAATGAGAAGGAGGGTAGGTTAACAGAGGGATTAGTCTGAAACAAAACAAATTCCAGCTAAGGATATTCACACATATTTATAGCAGCTCTTTTTGAAGTGGCCAAGAACGGGAACCTGAGGGAGTGCGCACTAATCCGGGAAACGGCTCAACGATTGTGGTATATAAATGTGATGGAATACTATTGTGTTGTTGCTTATTGTTTGTCCTTAGTTCTCATAGAGCGCCGTGACATCAGGAAGGTGAGGCCATGACTTGCGATTGAATTGGATTTAAATGAGGTAGGGTTGTGCAAGGCCACCAGCCTCACTTTCTCCTCCAGAGCCATCTGGGTCCAGTGGCCGGATATAGATCAGGATGGCTGAAGATGGCTCCCTGTTGAGCTGTAAGAAAGAGTGAAGGGGATGGTTTCAGAGAAACATGGAAAGATTTGTATGGATTGAGGCAGGGTGAAGTAAACAGAACCAAGAGAACAATTCATACAGTGACAATAATATTGTAAAGATAAACAACTTTAAAAGGCTTGGTCATTCTGATCAGAATAATAACACAACAGTGACTTCAGAGGACTAATGACGGAAAGTTACCCATTTCCTGATAGAAAGGTGAAAGATTTGGAGTGCAAAATTATATCCAGATATAGATACACACACATATATAAACATACATGTATGTTCATATATAAAACATGATATGCCTGAAGCGACTCCTAAGCAAACAAAGACAGAAGAGACTCAAAGAAAGTGGAGACTGGATCTCTTCTCCTTCCTGCTCTCATCAACTTGGCCCCACCCCTCACTTCACTTCTTAAACTGTGGGTCAAGACTCCATATGGGGTCACGTAACTGAATGTGGGGGGCACAACAAATTTGTCACCAGTAAAAGGTTAGAAAGCACCCTAACCAAAATTGAATTCGAAATCAAACACGTAATGAATCTGAGACGTTTTCGGCAGCATCTGCCCACATTGCATCGCACAACTTCACTGCAGCCTTGGTTCTGAACACACATCATGCACACTTTGCACCGCGCACGTCATCACACCCCGCGATGCCAACAAACACTTCCAGAAACCCCTCCGCTCAGATTCGAGACTATTGTATGTTATGGATTGCAGTGTTTTCACTTACGTACAAAACCGTTAAATGAATTTGGGCTTGGGATTAGGACGGAATTTCCAACGATTTCTGAAGTGGCCCTAAACATGCTTCTGCCATCTTGTACTATGCATTTATGTGAAGCAGCATGCTCAGCACCGACAATTATAAAATCGAAATATTGATCAACTCTGAAAAATGTTGAAGATGTTCTACATCCTGCAGTATCAAATATTCCACCAAAATTTAACAATGTAGGGGCAGCTAGGTGGTGTAGTAAGTACAGCACCAGCCCTGGAGTCAGGAGGAGCTAGGTTCATATGCCATCTCAGACACTTGACACACTAGCTGTGTGACCTTGGGCAAGTCACTTAACCCCAATTGCCCTGCCTTCCCCCTCCAAAAAAAAAGATTTAACTATGTAAAAATAAATAAGGCACATCATCTCATTAGTATGCAAATTTGCTTTCATCTTTAATAAATGGCAAAATTATATATATATATATATATGAATTGTTTTAAAATAAATTTCTTTATGATTTACTATCAGTAAATGTTTGATTTGTATACCCATTTTATATACCTATATACCCAGAGTTGCATAAAAAGTTCCCCAGCAAAAAGGGGTCCAAGAGGAAAAAGTTTAAGAAGTCCTGACATATAACAGGACTACCAATTTTATTAGGTTCCTGTCTTTTTTTCAATGTGTCACTGATGAAGTCTTTGAGCACTGTGCCCCAAAACCCACTGTGGTTTTTATTGCACAATTTTTTGCATAGCACATTGCTGTTTTGGGAACAATATGTCAAATTATAGTAGAACTGCCAGTATTACTAAAGGGAACGAGGGGCAGAGCAAGGTCTTGAATCCAGTTCTTCCTGAGGCTGAAGCAGGATCCCTATCCACTATGGCACACTACCTCATCTATGATCCTTTCATTCCACTCCCAGCTCTCCTTCTGACCTCTCAGAACCACCATGACTCAGCTGCCTTCTCACCCTAGAATTTCCTTCCACCACATCAACCTTCTTCTCCCATTGGTGAGTTCCTTCCAGTCTCCATTTTGTAGTCTAACCATCATTTATTCTCCTCCTGGCTATGTTTCTAATTCTCCAGACTTCATAATCATACTCCTATGCAAATATCTTCTCTATAATGCCCCCTTTCATCTCCTTCTTATGTACTGTTTTCCCCCATTAGAATATAAACTCCTTGAAAGTAGGGATTATCTGTCCTTTTTGGCTATATTTGAATCCCCACTGTTTAGCACCATGTCTAGAACACAGGAAGTATTTAATAATTGCCTATTGCCTGCCAGCCTAAGATTTGTTGTCATCTAGAAGTGGTCAAGGACTCAAAGAAATCAGACAAGGAAGAAGGGAAGGGGGTAGGAAGATAAGTGTCTAGAGCTTGACCCAGACCCTGAGGGTCCTGTGTACCTATAAAACTGGAGTTGAAGAACTGAAAACAAATCTCAATTTCACTACTTTGCTGAGGGCAACATTAGCAGTGACAGAAGACCCTCCCCTAGTTTCATAAATCTCTGGCCTCTAGGATCGGGGAGGCAGATTCACTTGTAGGATCCTCCAGGCAGGTCAATACTACTCTGTAGAGGGTAAATGGCACCACCAAAGCAGATCCCACCCTTTTATCTGGACCACATGCTCAACAGATATGGAAAAAATGTAGGGACTCTCCAGGGCTTGGGGTCAGAGCCCTCTCCTCCTGGATCCTTGGAAATCTTCCTCCCCTGCACAGCTCAGCAGGACCATGGTGCATTGGTGCACACCCAGTTACCAAGAAGGAACAGTGTTCTTTTTGTGCCTGGCTCACCTTCTCTGTGTAGACTTCTTCCTTCCTGATTCATACATACTTACTTAAGCCTGTTGGCCTATCCAGCTGTCCTCTCTCTTCCCCCAGACTCCCTACTGGGGCTTTGGGATCTATTTTTAAACTTGTTCTTCAGCACCAAATGAAGAAATCAAGGAGACCGAGAGAACTACTGTTATAGTGGGGGGGCTTTCTGCTCTAGGTGGGTCTCAAAAATATGTGTGGCTCAGCCCCAAGCTTTCCTATCAGTTTCAGCTCAAGGTCCAGCCAGCTTGTCTCATATTAATATCACAAGCACAGAAACCTGTCTGAGACACTGGGATGGATTACATTACTGACCAAATGAGAGATGAGTATGACCTAACACTGAAACACGTATTCCCTGTGCTTTCTAGATGCCTTTGTTCCTAGAACAACCTTGATCTGCTGAACCCAGAATTCTATATCTGGAAGGAACCTTGAGCAGTCTTTTAAACCATTCTCCACCTGACCCCCAAACTCCCTCCACAAAAGAACATACGTAAATAACCTTAAAGTAGATCTACACGTGGGGTGCTGCCTACATATGTTTTAAATGTTCATTGAATATTTAATATTTTAAATGAACCCAAATACCCCATTGCCCTGTCAGAGTTTCTAAAATTTCCACTGTTCTATTCAATCCTTTGGGGGCAGCTAGGTGGCACAGTGAATAGAGTCAGGAAGACTCATCTTTACAAGTTGAAATCTCACCTCAGACCCTAGCTGCGTGACCCTGGACAAGTCACTTAACCCTGTTTGCCTCAGTTCTTCATCTGTAAAATAAGCTGGAGAAGGAAATGGCAAACCACTCCAGTATCTTTGTTAAAAAAAAAAAAACCAAAAACCCAAAGAGTACCACAAAGAGTATATACAACTGAAATGACTGAAGGACACAAAATCTGATCTTTTAAATTAAGGCATTGTCTCTAGCAGTCCTTTTAAAAATGTAAATGTAAAAAATGCAAATATGTTAATTTATTTAAATACTTCAAAGATCTGTGATTTTGTTAGTCTAACCAGTCCTTCCACCAATATACAAGGTACCCATTAGTTCAAAAAATGAATCCCCTTGAAGTGGTCAGTCAGTGAATAAACATTTATTAAGCACGCACCATGTGTCAGGCACTGTACTAAGCACAAAGAAAGATAAAAGACAGCCCCTGCCCACAGGGAGCTCACAATCTAATGGGGGAGACAACGTGCAAACAAATATGTACAAACATGCTATTTATAGGAGGAATAGGAAATAACAGGGAGAAAGCGCTAGGATTAAGAGAGACTGAGAAAGGCTTCTTGTAGAATGTGGGTGTTAGCTGGCACTCAGAGGAAGCTAAGGAAGCCAAGGAGGCTCGGAGGCAGAGAGTGTGGAGGGCTAGCATTCCAGGCATGGGGGACAGCTAGAGAAAATATCTGGACCTGAGAGCTGGAATGTCTCTTCCAAGGAATGGTAAGGAGGCCAGTGTCACTGGATCAAAGAGTATGTGGGTGGTGAGGGTCGGGGGGTGTGAGACGTAAGAAGGCTAGAGGGGGAGGACCTGATTAGGATTATTTTTCTAAAGAAAAAACTATTTATTTCAAGTTTGGCTTCACTTTCCAAAATATTATTTCTTTCACACAGGGATTCCCAATATACTATTTACTTTTTCTTAAGCCTTCTAAAGAAAAAAAATGCAAATAAAACCTCTGCCTCCAAGGTTAATAGTTATGGAATTGGAGGAGAAGCAACATTGTAGGGATTTTGTAATGTAGAAGATATAAAATTTGAGACGATAATGTGTTTCAAAATCCAAAGTCTCCCACCCCCGCTGCTTACGTACAACTGGAAAAGAAAACAATAAAGAGGAGTGCCCACAGAGTGCTTGGAGATCCATGTGGACCCTGTCCCATCCAGAGACTTTCATCTTTGGTCAGAAGAATGAAATAAAGCCAGTTCTGAATAGACGAAGGCCGAACAAAAGATTTTGTATCTGATCCCGGAGGTGCCAGGGAGTCACTAGAGTTGATTAAGTAGGGGGCTGACATGGTTCGACCTGCAATTTAAGAAAATCACTTGGGAGGCTTTGGAGCGGCAGGCAGACTAACAGTCCAAGGCTGGGGTGATGCTATCAGAGGAGAGAAGGGGGTAAGGTAAGGCAGGCACAGGACGTGTGAGGTGAGGGAGGCTCATGAACAGAGATGTCAAAGATGAGGTCTAGACCTAAAGATGAATTATTATATTACATTATATCATATCATATTATATTATTCGAAGGCAGTTTTCACATTCTTCTGTCTGGCCTATACATCACCAAGAAAGCATTAATCCTATCCTAATAGCAGAATTAACTCCTTAATCCTGAGGAGTCAGGGGATACCTAGAGGTGCCTAGAAATTACATGCAGGGTTTTCATAGTAAGTTGAAGCTGGTGAGAAAGCTAATCAGTCTTATCAACAAGGATTTATCAGGAATCTATCATGAAGGGGCAGCTAAGTGGAGCAGTGAGTAGAGTACTGGCCTTGGAGTCAGGAGGACCTGAGTTCAAATGCAGCCTCAGACACTTGACACACTTACTAGCTGTGTGACCTTGGGCAAGTCACTTCACCCCAATTGCCCTGTCTTCCCCTCCCCCCAAAAAATATTTAACTAGGGAATTATTTGTCACATTATAATAGTCTATGTGACCTTGGGCAAGTCACTTCACCCCAATTGCCCTGCCAAAAAAAAAAAAAGAATCTATTATGAGCCAAAAGGAGGTAGGTGGCATAGTGGCTAACATAATGGGTCTGGAATCAAGAAGACTCTTTTTCCTGAGTTCAAATCTGGCCTCAGACACTTACTAGCTGTGTGACCCTGGGCAAGTCACTTCACTCTCTTTGCCTCAGTTTCCTCATCTGTAAAATGAACTGGAAAAGGAAATGGCAAACCACTCCAGTATCTTTACCAAGCAAACTCTAAATGGGGTCATGAAGAGTCAGACAGAACTGAACAATTATGAGCCAAGCATTGCACTAGGCCCTGGGGACACAGACAAAAATGAAACAAATTCTGCCCTAAAAAAGTTTCCTGTCTTTCATATATACATAAGTGAGTACGTACGACATAAATGCAAGGTAAATTATACAATGTGGAATATATTGCTTGAGCAGAGTTTTAAAGGTAAGAAAAGGCACTGGTGAGAGGGAGTGCATTCCAGGTGTGAGGAACAGCCTTGTATGAAGGACAGCAAGGAAGCCAGTTTGACTGGACCATAGAGTGTAGGAAGGAGAATAATGTCTAATAAGGCAGGAAAGGTGGAGCAGGGCTGAGTCGAGAAGGGCTTTAAAAGCTAATGGCCAAAAAAAATCCCTGTAGATATATTTGGAGAAAGAGGATAAGACTGTTACTCAGGTGAATAGGATAGTAACTGACAGTAGAGAAAAAGAGAAGTTGTTTCAACCCTCTTTTGTTTCTCTACCCAGGAGAATGACTTTGGTTCCAGTATAACAAAGGGCTTGGGTTGGAGCTTCCCCCCAAGGAGCATGCTTGGGGTGGGCCATCCTAGGAAGCAGGCCTGTGCCCTGGCCACTTCCAGCAAGATGTGGGCTTTGGCCTCTTGCACAACCAGAGGCTTCTGACTGGTATCATGTGCCACCTCCCCTACCATCTCTCCCCATGACAGGGTATCTATACCAAAAAAAGGAGTAGTCACTAAACAGCAAGAGCTGACCACTGAGACTTTGAAGCAAGGGATGACTCCTGCTTTCACTCCCTTTCTTCTCCCTGTCTTGTGAACATGTGTCTTGGTACTCCCAACAACTCTCCCTTTGATTTCCTTGGAATGGAGTAAAGGAATGTGTACTTTTCTAGGTGACCCTGAGACTGGATCTCAAAGCCCTGGTTGCCTCTTCTGCTTTCTGCTTCTTCCTCTTAACATAGGTAACCAAACAGTGTTCCTGAGAGCCTGGTGGACTACCTTGGGAGATCAGGCATTCCTGGGTTCCTCATACGGTGCCAACTGTCCATCAAGAGCCTCCATAGCTCCTACAATGCTTCTCAGAGCAGAAGATAACCAACGGGAAGAGGCCCAGCTATGCCCTGGCTTGCCAGAAGACGTTGACCTTAAGGAAATTTTTCAGAGAGTTCTGAGCTCAGGTAATAAAAGAACAGCTAGCATTTATATAGTTGCTACCATGTGCCAGCCAAATGTGCTAAACAGTTTACCAAAAGGATCTTGTTTGATTCTCACAATGACCCTGGGAAATAGGTCCTATTAATATCCCCATTTTACAGTTAAGGAAACTGAGACAGACATAGGTTAAGTGACTTGGCCAAGGTTATACAGCTAGTAAGTATCTGGGGCCACATCCAAACTCAAGTCTTCCTGACTCCCAGCCCAGTCCTCTATCCACTGTATCGCCTAGCTGCTTGTGAAAGTGAAGTAACATTGAACAATCCCACAAAACGTTTCACATTTCAATGTTTAAGTAGCAGTTTCGCAGGAGGGAAAGCATAGGTCACTGTTTCTCTTTTCAATCTTTGTCACTTTTGCCTTATGAGTCTTTTGTATTTTAAACCTTTCTTTTGTGGTAAAGGAAATAGACAACTGTCCTGACGAGGATCATGGTATCTGTAGGACCAGAGAAATTGTGAGGTTCAAATATGATGACATACGGAAAGTGCCTTAAAAACTTTAAGGCAGTATTTGTCAACCATTAGTTTTACTATTAAAATGATAGTTTTATTATTAAAATTAATTTTTGTGAATATTTTATACAAATGTAATTTTTATTACAATTAGGATCAAGTCTTATGAATAGAATCAACAGATCCAGTGTTACAATTAGTTTTAGGATTCCTATGATGTTCTGTCATGTTACTTAACAAAAAGTCAGCACCAATCCGCAGTTCCACCAACAATGTAATAACATTGTCTCTTTCCCTGTAGCTCTGCCAAGATTTAATTTTATCTTTTTATTTAGTCTTTTTGCCAATTTAGTGGGTATGAGGTAATATTTAATAATAATTTGATAATATTTAATTAAATTAATAATAATATTTAAGGTTTAATTCTACTAACAGTTGATTAATAATTTTATATTAATAATATTCTGTTAAAATGTTAATAATTTTCCTTTGAAAGTTGACTTTTTACGTTACTTGATACTACAGCATATATTTTACTCTCCAATATATTCTTTTTATCCAAAACAGGAAAATTTGAAACTTCCCCCACTAATATTCTACAAAGTAACTTGCCCAGAAGAAAAGAACTGGCATAGAGATCTTGGCTCTCCTTCTGAGTGGGGGGTGATATTACAGGCCTGAAGAAGGAGAGAGGCTTTAGTCATCATCTGTGTATAGCACACAGCTGTTCTGTTGTTATGCCGGGCATCCCAAGGCAGCTCCCCCAAGTTAAAAACAGAACCCCTGTGGCGACAAGGCCCATGCTGCTAAATTCACTTAACTTTTGGAGGAGAGGATGGGGGTGGGGAGACAATGATTCAATTTCATTTATGATTGGACTCGATATCCTATTGAAAAAATACTCTAGGAATCTCACACGATTGTTGGAGGCACATATGAGAAAATGGCTCCAAAAGAACCATGAAAATTCCAGCCTGCATTTGAAAAGTACAAGCTGTACCATCATGAGATATTTTTTTTTATTATTGTTGCAGATGCTGGACAGAGATCGAGGTCAAGTCCCAAGGCTCAACCCTTTTGAGATCAGGGGTGCCTGTGGCTCTCTTGAAAATTGTTTTTGTTTAAATAAATTTCTCTCTTTTTCTGTCTGCTTTTGGGGTAGGACCACAACCTATATCTCAAAGAGAGCTCAGTGGTGGGAATCAGAGTCTTAGAATTTCTTAGAATCATAGAATTTTGGAGCTGGGAAAGACTATTTTAGTAGATCAGGTTAGTCCTGGAGTCATAGTATAGCTAGATTTTAGTAAGATGTTTAACAAAGGTCTCTTGGGATGATTTATTAGAGAAGACAGAGAGATGTGGTATGGTAAAGGCATAGTTAAGTGCATTCGTAACTGACTGAATGACTGTACCCAAAGAGTTTTAGGAAAAGAATCAGCGTCAACTGGGAGAAAAACATCTCTAATCGAGTGTCCTATCCACTCACCATATCAACAATATTCTATTGAAGCTTTTAATCAGTCATTTGGATAAAGACATACAAAGGGACACTATGAAGTTTGCAAAGGGCGTGCAGCTAGGAGGGATAGTTAATATGGTGGACAATGGAATCAGGATCCTGAAATCTCTAAACAAGTGGAAATGGAGCGGGGGGGGGGGGGGCAAATCTAATGGATTATTGTACCAGTGATAAAAGTAATGTCTTGTACTTGGGCACAAAAAATTAACGTCACAATTATGAGATGGAGGATATGTGGCTAGACAGCAGCTCATATGCACAAAGGATTAGCTGTAAGTGACTCCAAGCTCAATGTGAGCCAACAAGGTAGCACAGAAGCCAAAAACAAAGAAAGAAAAACAAAATTAATGGGAGAAGAGGATAAGCATTTATATAATGCCTAACATGTGCTAGGCGCTGTGCTGAATGCTTCACAAATGCTATCTCATTTAAGCCTCAAAATAACCCTGGGCAGCAGGTGCTGTTATCATGCCCATTTTACAGCTGGAGAAACTGAGGCAGGTTAAGTGATTTGCCCAAGGGTGTCTAAGGCCAGAATTCAACCCAAGTCTTCCTGACTGCAAGGCTAGCTTTCCAGCCACCATACCACCAAACCACCTTTGATGCAATCTTGGGCTGCATTGGTTGAAGTCTCTTGTCCAGAGTAGGAGTCATAATGGTTCTGCCATCCTCTGCTCTGACCAAACTACATCTAATACAGTATGTTTAATTCTTGATGCCACATTTTAAAAGGAGCACTGACAGATAAACTGAGGAACGTACAAAGGTGAGGTGATCAGGATAGTGAGGGGAATAGAGATCACGCCCTCTAAGGATTCCTTGGAGTTAAAGAGGCCCAGAAAAGAGAAGAGAAGCCTTGGAGGGGATATGAACAGTCTTCAAATATTCACACGGAAGAGAAGTTGAACTGACTTTGCTCGGCCACAGCGGGTAGAACCAGGACCAAGGGCAAGAGGAATAGCTGGCATTTGTGAGCGCTTTAGGCAGGCAACCTAGAAGGCAGCTGCTATGACTACCCCATTTTATAGACAAGGAGAATGAGGCTGAGAGAGGTTAAATGACTGGCCCAGGGTCACATAGGCAATAAGTATCTGAAATAGGATTTGAATTCAGGTCTTCCTGACCCCAAGTCCAGCATTCTATCTATTGCACTATGGGAGGTAAATTTCACCTTAATGTAAGGAAGAGCTTTCCAATAATCAGAAACTATCCAGCAACAAAATGGACAGCTCCAAGAAGTAGTAAGTTTCCTGTCCCAAAAACTCTTCTAGCAGAGTGGACAGGAAAGGAGATTCTCAAATGGAGTAATGGATTGGCACAGATCTCTATGAGCCTGTACAACTTAGAAATTCTCTCTATGAGGGAGATCACCTTGCCCGAGTCACTTGCTTTTCAGCTCTGAAAGTTGAGGCTCAGAAGGGGGTAAGAATTTACCCAAAGTTTGGGGCACAGCTAGGACAGAAATTTTAGCTTACTGATTCATGCTCCTGGTTGTCCATCCACTATAGCACATTTCCTTCTTCGTGGGGACTTCCTGATTTCCAGCTCAGCACATTTCTTCTACTCTTTCTGTCTCATGAAGACATCTGGAGAACATTGGAGAGCAAGATTTGAAAGCAACATCACGTGTAAAGACATTGAAAACAAGTGGGAAAAGCAACACAAAATACTGTTAATAACAGTATTTCACAAGGATTTGTATCATCATAAGTATGTTAACATTTTACTTTGCTCCCAAAGCTCATCGTTTTGACGGCATTACTGTCAATAATAATGATAGACATGTACAAGGTGCTTTAAAGTTTGCAAAAAACTTTATAAAAAACTCATTTGAGTCTCACAACAAGCCTGAATGGTAATTACCACATGTGTGATCACCCCAGTTTTACAAATGAAGAAACTGAGGCTTAAGCTTTGAAAATGACCAGTAGCACTCATATAGTTTTGGTTTTTTTGCAGGGGGAAGGCAGGGCAATTGGGGTTAACTGACTTGCCCAAGGTCACACAGGTAGTAAGTGTGTCATGCATCTGAGGTCAGATTTGAACTCAGGTCCTCCTGACTCCAGGGCCCAGTGCTCTACTCACTGACCCACCTAGCTGCCCCACCCCCATGGTTTTTCTTTTTTTTTAAATTTATTTTGTTTTCAATTCATGAAACAAAACAAGCATTTACATAACACAGTACAATAAAAAACGATTGCACATGAGACTGCAAATCTACCAAGTGCAACTTGCTGTTCTCTCCGAACGTCCAACAAAATTATCATGTAAATTTCCTTTTTTTTCCTTCCTTCCCAAGCAGTATTAAATGTAAAGTCATGGTTTTATAGTGAATCCTCTTTTTAGGTTGTACTGTATACATAGAAATGTTCCTTTTTACTTTGTCTTTATGTATTTAAGTTCAAAATGATAAAAATCTTAAAAAATAAACTGAGGTTCAGAGAATGGCCAGCTCATGGTCAGACAGCTAGTAAGGGTCAGAAGCAGGATCTGGACCTAGTCCTTCCTGCTTCCAGGTTAAGTACTATTCCTCACATCTTGCTGACCCTCATTACATCTAGCTGTTCACATAAATTCCATGTAAAGAACTAAACTGCTGAAGGTGGGGGTAGAACAGAAAATGGAGTCCCCCTCCATTAAACATCTCTTTGGGGGATACATCTTGCTCTAATAAAACTCAACATACAGAAACCCAAAGAAGGGGTTACTGTTCACATTACAATAGGGTTGCTTTAAATAACCAGCTTCCTTACTTGATTCTTTAAAACTATGCTCCAATTTACAAAAATTCAATTAACACACATTTCAGAAACATGTCCATTAAATAAATTGGTATTTGCAAAATACCCTGGCATTTGCCATTTTAAAAGTCTGGGAAGAGGGCCACCACTGGCCTACAGGTACATTTTGGAAACCAAAGTCTAGGCAGGATCTTAGGTTTAGAGCTGCAAGCTCTAATGGCCCCACGGGTCATTTCATCCAACCCCCTCATTTTAGAGGACCAAGCAAATAAAGTCCCACAAAGTTGAGGGATTTGCTCGAGGTCGTACAGGTAGTAAATGATGGAGCTAGGCCTTGTACCTGGTCCTCTGTCTGCCAATCCATCCTTCTTCCCATTGTGCTGTGCTCCCTCTCCACCTAATCCTCCTTTGGTTCCCACTCTTTCTAGCCTCAATGGGACCAGAATATACATTTGTTGAATTGGACATATGGTAAATGTATATTTTTGGTTTAAACAAGCCAAGGTCAACCACTAACTCTGCTTCACTTTAAGGCCTCCAGTCCGTCCTTTTAAAAATTTGGGAGTTGAATCAGATACTCTCTGAGGTCCTTTTCAGTTCTCAAAGTCTATGATTCTACAAGTCTTGAGCTTCCAATAAAGAATGTCTTTCACACATCTAAAAATATTTCTCTCATCCTACAGCCTTCCACACATCTGAAGCTTAAATTTCTGGATTCAGTGAGCTTGTGGTCCCAATCTAAGCAGCTATGGGTGATATCTCCTGCCTTGTGGGTCGAGACACACAGCTTGTATTTCCTTTAAATGCCAAGATCAAAATTCTCCACATTCCAGCTAAAAATGCCTTGCTCACCATGAACCTTTGGCTTCTGCCTTGTCTTTTATCTGCCTTGCTCCTATTTAGATTTGAGGTGTAATTCTTAATGGTTAACCCAGGGTCACATACTTTTAGCCCCTCCAAAGGGAGGACTGGCATTCCCAGAAGGATGGGGCAGCAATGGCTGCATTGGAGGGGTGGACCCATGGGGACCCTTCCCTGTCGGGGCTGGAAGATGCTTTAGTTTCTGTGCACACAGCTGACATTCCAGCTATGCCCCTCCTCACTGGGGAGTGGGAATATGCATCAGACAAACCCAATCTTGAAAGGACTTCTCAGTAGGCACACATAGGACTGCCTTTGCACAAATCTCCATCAGTGAGTCCAAAAGGCAGCATCCAGAGCCAGACACAGAGTGGAAGACACTGAGGCTGTGAGTACCTTTGGTGATAAGGCTTCTGGTTGGTTGACTGGTTGGGTTTTCTCATGCCACATTTGTCCAGTTCCTTCTCTCTATAGGACAGAAGAGGGAATCTCAGTGCTTGCCTTGTGCCCCGAAGGTGGGGGAAAGGCCCAACTCTTGAGGTTTGTGATTTTTTTTCAAAGAGACTATCTAGATGTTAGAGTGTTGGTATCCTTCCTCTACTTTTAGAGCCAAATTCTTTCCTTCCTTCCTCCCTTCCTTAGTCTGTCCCCCTCCCTCCCTCCCTTCCTTCCTTCCTTCCTGTTCTATCTCGGCTCTGCGGTTCAGACTTGCTTTAGTTCAGTAATTCCTTTCGATTCAACCTTCAGTGATGAGCTGCCTGTATCTAAACATTCGAGATCACTTTTGATGACACAGTATGATACAGTGAATAGAGCACTACAGCTGAAAACACCTGGATTCAAACACCTCAGATATTGCCTAGCTGTGTGACCTCAGGCAAACCACATAACCTCTCTGTACTGCAGTTTCCTCACCTATAAAGTTTGGAAGGTTGGAATCAGTGGCCTCTAAGGTCTCTTCCAGATCTCTATCCACATCTAAGATTCCTTTCTTCCTTCCTCTCCCCCTTCCTCTTTTCCATCCCCTTCTCTTTTCTCTACTTTACTCTTTTCCAGAAATATTTCTTTGAATATTTACTGCACCGATAAAATTTAGATACTATAAAGGATACAAAAATGTAGTGACCCTCAGAGTATATCTGGGTCTCAAATATCTGTGAGTCACCAAGATCTCCAGGGACCATGAAGCTTTGACTTGTGGTCACACACGGAGCCAAGTCAAGACTAAGGTTAGTAGGAGCCTTAGAAAGACAAGCAGCGCCACCCCCCACCCCCATCTAGCATGCTTAGCACAGTGCCCAGAACATAGTAGGTGCTTCATAAATGCTTTGTGGACTGAATGAATGAATGAATTACCCACTTAAGCCAGCATCATCCAGGACCTTTTCTGAGCCTTTGGCTCTGCACTGGACACATTCTCACAGAGGGAAGATAGGAAATTTGAGGAAAATTCAAAAGGACAGGGCTACGGGAAACCAAAATCCTAAACAACACAACCTGGGGGGAAGATTAAGCTTGGCTGGGTGTAGAGACATTCACTGTAGCTCTACCTTTGCCGCTAAGTAGGAGGTTTGGGGCCTGGCCCTGCTCCCTACTACCATGGGCACCATGGGCAAATCACTTAATTTTTTGGCCTCAGTTTTACCCCTCTCTAAAATAAAAAGGGTTGAATTAGATCAGGGCTTCTTAACCTGTGAACTTACTTAAAAAATACTTTGACATGTGTACTGCAATATAAGGGGCTTCCTTTGTATCCCATGCATTTCATTTTAGGCATTTAAAACCATGATTCTGAGAAGGGGTTCATGACACAAGGAGAGGTTAGAACCCCTGAACTTGATGATATCCAAGGTTCCTTCCAGTTCTAGTCCATCTCATTGCTATATGATCTTCAGCAAGCCACATCCTGTCTCTGGGCCTCATTTTTCCCCTCTGTGAAATTAGGGGATTGGACTAGTTGGTTTCTAGTTTTTATATTTGTATTCTCAGTGCCTGGAACACAGTAGGCACTTAAAAGATGCTTATTCATTAATAAGTTAATAAATTAAAATTTACTTCACAGCTTTATATTGATTGACAAATGAATAAAGTAAGTTATTAATAAATTAATAAATCCTCATTGATTGATTGCTTCTAAAATCACTTCTAGCACTAGAATTCAATTTGAATAACCACTTGTCTTCCCACCCCTTGAATGGAGGTCCAGAATGAGACATGCTTTTTAGACATTTGAATTTACTTTGCTTCATTGTAAGTACTTGCTACAAGGGAGAGCTGTTTTTTAATTATAAGGAGGAGGGAAAGAGTGATAGGCAATGCAAAGGAGAAAAAGAAGGAAGAAAAGGAGGAGGAGGAGGGAAGGAGGAGGAGGAGAAGGAGAAGGAGGAGGAGGAGGAGGAGAAGAAGAAGAGGGAAGGAGGAGGAGGAGAAGGAGAAGGAGGAGGAGGAGGAGAAGAAGAAGAAGGAGGAGGAGGAGGAGGAGGAGGAGGAGGAGAAGAAGAAGAAGAAGAAGAAGAAGAAGAAGAAGAAGAAGAAGAAGAAGAAGAAGAAGAAGAAGAAGAAGAAGAAGAAGAAGAAGAAGAAGAAGAAGAAGAAGGATGAGGAGGACAAGGAGGAGGAGGAAGAGGAGGAGAAGAAAGAGAGAAAGAAAGAAAGAAAGAAAGAAAGAAAGAAAGAAAGAAAGAAAGAAAGAAAGAGAGAAAGAAAAAAGAAAGGAAGGAAGAAAGAAAGAAAGAAGGAAGGAAGAAAGAAAGAAAAGCCTCAATGAATCATTTTTAAAGTACACAGAAGAGAGCAGATAGAAGTTCAGAAAGGGACAGAGACAAGTAGGGCAGTGTTGGTACTACTGTGTTAAATTTAATATATACCTTTTAAAAACCAAATTGTTTAGAATAGATTTGTGGTTTCATATACAAGTCTCTTTTTTTGTTCTTTGAATATGGAAATGTTCACGTTTGCTGATATTTGTCCAGTTCACAATAAAAAATTAAAAGAATTACTTATTTGTTGAAAGGTGATAAGCAGTTGATTTCTACTGGAGAAGGAAGGAAAGGAGAAATCTTTGAGCCCTGGGAGGCAGAGGGAAGCTGTGGAATCACTTTACAATATAGGGTAAATATCTACCTTAGTGAGATGGATTCTTGCCTAGGGAAAGGAGCTAGAGGTTGTAACCTTTGACCTTCCCTTTTAGTCCTAGGATTCTGTCAACTATTCTAAGATCAAAAATCATTCCTGAAGCTTGGTGGAAAAAATAGCACTGGAGTCTGGCTGTCCGGATGGATGATATCTAACAGGCTAAGTCTTAGTACTTAGCAATAACCACTGCCAAGGTTCTTGAAGCCCGAGGGTTTTTCTCTTTCTGGCCATCAGTGAAGACACAGCAGGAATTATTTCAATCAAGTCCAACATTCTGCAAATACAGAAGGAGGTGGGCAGAGCAGGTGCTGAAGGCAGAAACTTTCACTGCTTCTCTAACCCAAACCAAAAGAAACATTAATGATGGCTCACATTTATATAGTAAGGATGTGAGAACTGCCAGATATTTTGTACACATTATCTCTTTTGCTCCTCACAATAACCCTATTGGGTGGTTATTATATTGTCCCCATCTTATAGGTGAGGAAACTGAGCCAAGTTAAGGGGCTTGCCCCATCTCGCACAGCTCGTACCCGAGGCAGGATTCAAACCCAGTTTTTCCTAACTCCGAGTCCTGCATTCTGTTCGCTGTGGCACACTGCCTCTCATCTGCCATTCATCTGTCAGGCTAAGCTGGGCACTGACTGGGGTGGTTTCTGAAACAGCAGTGGGAATGACGATGGGCACCATCGGGGGTTCTGGCTCTGCGCACATTTTGCCACTTGGTTGATGAGATGCTCGGTCACTTGGCGAGGATTTGAATGAAGACCTGAGGTCCTAAAATTGCCATCCTCTGGGTAATTCACTTCCAGCCCTAGCAGAATATGACTTCCAGGATAAACTACTACCAACCAAATAAAGACATCATAGGATCCTAGAGCTAGAGCTAGAAGCGGCCTTAGAGGTCATCTAGTCAAAACCTCTCATTTTAGAGATGAAGAGACCAAGATCTAAAGAAGTCAAGTGACTCGCCCAAGAGCAATTAAGTACCGACTAGCAGATCTGGGACATAAACCAAGATCCTTGGACTCCAAGTTCTATTGCTGTCCCATTACACCATGTGGTCCCCTAGGTAAGCCAAGAACAAATCGAGCCAAGTTTGAAGCTAAAATAGAACCAGTTATTTCTCCTGAGAATAATTGCATACCTGGCTCTTAGCTCTCACCTTGATGTTCTTACCCATCTCCCAGAGGAGCTAGGTTGACTAATTAGCTGATACTGGCAAGAGTACATCACAACAGGTGCTAAGGCCTATTACTGGCAGTAATTTGTGGCATAAGCCATTTCTCATACTTGTTCTCAATTGCAGATTACATTTGGTGAGATGATGTCAAGGCCAGCTTGATAGACGAGTTATCTAAATATTCGGCCCCTGGCAGGCAGAGTTTGGCTCCACTGTATTTTTAGTGCCTTTCTACTTAGTCGGCTGACATAAAGCCAACAATCTAAATTCACCACCTTCATTCGTCCCTTCACGATTTGCATGACATACAGCTACCCCATGAGATTTAGCCAGCAGCTGTGTCTTCCATTCTTCGGCAAAACTTTCAAGGGCCACCCACAATTTCCATTGGGCATTGCTAAAGGGATTTCCCAGCCAGGGCAGTAGTATGGGGAATTGGTGTTTCCTTGACAGCAACCATTTCCCTGGAGAAAAAAGAGTGAAATCCTAGTCCTTGAATAAGAACACGTCCATCTACTTCATGTCTTCAGCAGGGCTGCCACTAGAATATCTGGCCCAGGTGGTCCTAACCGTGTATTGAGTGAGAAGCGAAAAGACATCACTTAAGCAGTAGTTTCCACTTCATTCCATTCGGGTTTAACCCTGCTCGCTTCATCTGACTGCAGTCTTGTACAGCTTGACAGGAGAGATTTATCCGGTACCAGCTGTCCCATATTTTAAAACTATACAACAGAGGTAAAATTAGAAGCAAGCAAAGATCATGTTGCTTACAAAGAATTCTGCCATGCATCCCACAGATTCCCTGAGTTATTACCCGTTGTCCCAAACATCATTATCATACAATATAGGAATTTCTGAGTTGGTAGCGACCTTAGAGTACAGAACATCAGGTCTAAAAAGGACCTTAGAACACAGAGAATAAAATGTCAGAACTGGAAGGAACCTCAGGACATAGAATGTCAGAGCTGGAGGGAAACTCAGAGATCACGTAGTTCAACCTTCTCATTTTGCAGAGGTACAAACTGACTCTCCAAGAGCCCAAGGTCACACATTAAAGGGGTGTCAAGGCCAGGACTCAGAGCAAGGGCTTCTCCTTCCCAGCTCCGTGGCTTTTCAGCATGGCTCCTCTTGGACACTGCTAATCAGACAGAGCTCTTCTTGAACACTGACTAAGGAGTCATGCCACGGGAGAGGCAAGATATTTCCTAGAAAAGATTAGAAAGTCCCTAACTAGCGGATTTTGCATTTCATGCATATAAATTTGAGCCCAGAGATAAATTTTATGGGATAGAGGGGAAATGTTACCAGAACAGAAGGTGAATGTAGTCCATCATCACAGACCCTATCACCTACCAGCTTACTGTTTCAAGAATTTTCCAACTTGCATCAATGGCTTAAATTAGATTCAGGCTCAGAAGAAGGTGCAACTGTTTGTGAAATCAAACAAGTGGCTCCAAATGTCATTGAGCTGCCCACAGTTAAGAAGTGAGATGATTTATCTGATGAATGAAGATAATTCTAATAAAAATTCTTCTTGATTACAAAAGCACTTATTTTCAAAAACATTAATTGCTAAATATTTACCATGAAGTGATCACTGATCTGAAGTTGGAAAGGACCTTAGGGACCATCTAGTCAGAATCCCTCCTTTTACAGAGGAAGAAATTGAAACCCTTTCCCAAGGTCACACAGATAGTAGGTAATCTAGCAGACTACAGACTTCTGACTGCATACACAGTCTATTCTAGACCATGACACCTCTCAATTCAACACATATTTAATTTAGTGCTTACCTGCCACAGATTAGGATAAATTGTTCATCTCAAAGAAGCAAGGTTAATAAGCTTATTGTATTGTAAACAAGAGAAGACAACACATAGTCCTAAGGATTCCTCAATGTAAAATCTTAATAAGTGAATCTAGCTGTTTTAATAATGGGCTAGTTAATGAGGTGGCTCTTCTTGTCGATGCTAACCCCACTATCCTCAATTCCATTCTCTATTGTTTGCCCCTTTGATTTTCTCTCTGTGTATTTCTGTCTCTATCTCTGTGTCTGTCTCTGAATCTCTGTGTGTGTCTCTCCTTCCCCCAGTTAATTTTCAACTTCTCCTTATCTATTGACTCCATGCTTGCTCCTTTCAAACATGCCCAAATCTTCCTCCATCTTTAAACAATCTTATTTAACCTGAACTCAATTAACTAACCTTCCAAGCTACTGTTCTCTGTATTTCTACTCCTTTTCACAACCAAACTCCTAGAAAAAGCCATCTACAATGATTGCTTCCACTTTCCCACTTATTAGCTTCTCAAGCCTTTACAATCTGGCTTCAGATCCTATCACTGACTCAAACTGCGCTCTCTCTCTCTCTCTCTCTCTCTCTCTCTCTCTCTCTCTCCCATGACTAAAGATCTTTTTATTTCTAAATCCAATATCCTCTTCTCAATCTGCAACCCCTTTGACCTCTCTGTAATATCTGACACTAATGACCAAATACCTTCATCCAGATACTTTCTCTCCCTAGATTTTTGAGACAATGCTATCGGGTTATCTTCCTATATGACAGACCCATCATCAGACTCCATTATAGAATTGTCTGTGTCCTAACACCTGTTGGTGAATATACTCCTGAGATCTCTCCTCTTCTCTCTCTACACTAGTTTTCTTGGTGATCTTTTTAGCTACCATGAATTCACTTGTCATGAAATGTCATATTTAGAGAACAGCAATCAAGCTACTTTGTCTAGAACACAAAATGTCTTGGGGAGGAATGTGAGCAGCCCGAAAAGATAGGCTGAATCCAGACTATAAAGGGCTTGAAATGGCCAACAGAGGACATTGTATTTTATCCTAAAGACAATGGAGAGACACAGAATCTTCTTGGTCAAGAGAGCGGCATAGTCTTGAACTTGAGTTTTAGGAATGCTCATTGGGCAGCTGTGTAGAGAAGGGTTTAAAGACTGGAGGAACCTGAGGCCAGGAAACCAATTAGGGGATTATTGCAGTAGCCCAATTGAAAGGCAATGAGAGCATAAATTAGGGTGATGATGCCGTGAATAGAGAGAAGGAAACAGCTTAGAGAAGTTTAAGTGGTGGAACTGGCAAGGCTGTGAACCTGATGATCTGTAAAAATGGTTGTTTCCGCCTCAGAAATAATGAAGTTAGGAAAGGGAGTAGATCTACAAGGAAGATAAAGAATTCTATTTTGAACAGGTTAAGTTTGGGATGCCTATGATACGTCCAGGTAGAGATGTCTAGTAGACCACTGGAGAAACAGGAATGGATCTGAAAATAGAAGTGAAAGTTGGATTTGTCAGTTTTGGAGTTATCTGCATGAAATGACAACCTTATTCAGCTGGAGCACAGAGTTTATTGAAGAGAATAGTATGAATGAAGTTACATTTTCACCTTGAGCTTTGAGCAGGAGAATTGGGTTGAATGTATCCATTAGACAAGCATCTATGAAGCATCTACTGTGTGCTAGGCATTGGGGATACAAAGACTAAAATAATCCCTGCCCTCAAGGAGCTTACATTCTTCTAGGGATATAACAAGTACATAAGTGAATATGAAATATATAAGTACCGGTATATAAATGAACGGCGGCAGCCAGACGGCTCAGTGAGTAGAGTATCAGGCCTGGAGTCAGGAAGACTCATATTCCTGAGTTCAAATCTGTTCTCAGACACTCCCTAGTTATGTGACCCTGGGCAAGTCACTTGACTTCTGTGTTCCTGGAGAAGGAAATGGCAAACCACTTCAGTATTTTTTGCCAGGAAAACTCCATACGGGTCACGAAGAGTCAGACATGACCGAACAACAGTGACAAACAAATATAACTTAATACAAAAGTACATAATGTATATGTAACTAAAAGAGTGTATATGTACAAGTACATAAACGAATATAAAATCTATAATGATGACTTGCATTTTTAAAGAACATTAAGGCTCGTAAAGTGCTTTACATACAGTATCTCATTTGAGTCTCACAGTAACCCTGCGAGATAGAAGCTTGTTATCATACCCCTGTTATGGAAACTAAAGCTCAGAAAGGTTAGCTGCCTTGCCCAGGGTGTGTTGGTAAGCAAAATGGGCTCTTAGCACTCGGTTCAACCAAGTGCCCTTGAAGAGTTTGGCTTTTGTTTCCTTTGAGTAATTCAGTGTATTTCATTGAGTCTTACTAGGTGCTAAGCCCCAGGACCAAACCCCTATTAGGTGCTAAGCCCATGTGGGTGTGAAGCTCCCAGAGTAGTAAGGGGAGGTGCTAACTCCAGAGCCAATCATAGGAGCCTAAGTTCTGGTCATTCAGATGACGCTGTCTGAAATGGTATAAGTAGAGAACACAGAGCTATTTACTCAGGGCTCTCACTCTTGGTGGCATGCTGATTTGGAGACTCCGGACAGCTGTAGCTAAGAGGCCTCCAGCTCGTAAACTGGGATGTTGGGACTTTGTTAAACTCTGGTAACTATGTATTGGAATTTGAATCAGACAAGGTCTGTCTGTCAATGTTTGTACTTTGTTTGTATTTGGTCCTGAAGTTCAGGGTGCTGGCTTTTTCCCCTGAACTAAGTGAGTTATATTTGTATGCTGGATTAAAGTAAAATTGTCAACCCCTTAACATTGCTTTCCTTAGTAAAGCAGATCAAAAGAACCTGGGCTTTTGCAGTGTGCTGGTAGCGTGCTTGTTGTTGGGCTTGTGTTGGTCTTTCACCCCCACAACAGCTGCTAGCCAGATTGTTGAAACACAGGGTCACACAGGTAGTGTCTGAGGCAGGATTTAAACTCAAGCCTTCTTGACTCCAAGCTCAGCCCTCTATTCACTAGGCTGCCCTGCCTTTCAAAATTGGGAGAAAGCCCTAATGACTGGAGGTAGGAGAATGAGGAAAGGCCCAGTGTAGAAGCAGCCCGTGAATGAATGAGTTCATTCTTTCAACAAGCAAGTACTGAGTTCTTATGTACAAGGCACTAAGAGAAACACAGGCGAATAAGACCCCGCTCCTGCTCTCATGGAGCAATTAGCAGAGAAGCTTACATTCAGAGGATACAGCTGTATCCCCAAGTAATCAGCCTATGACTGGTATCTTGGAAGCTAAGAAGATACAGGAAAAACATACCATAAAAAGCTCCCTAGTCCCATGGTTGGAACCAGTCTAGGAAGCAAGCTAATCTTACTAGTGACGCTTTCCACACATCTCGGCCCTTTCCCCCTGGCCTGCCCTAGAACCAAGGTCCAACTAAAGTCTGATTCCTTAGCAGACAAAGACTACATTTGACAGTTGCCATCTGTTACTCTGCCTTCTCCCTACTTCCTCACATATGCCCACAGGACCTCCCAGGGATGACTTTGTGCAACTCTGCCTCACTAAAATCCACTTCACAAGCAAGTCAAGACATCACCCTGTGATGCCATTGGTCCTCTTTGAAAATGAAGGATGAACAATAGATTTACATAAAATAAAACTTTTGTCCAACATAGAAATAAAAAATTCTGTATGATAAAGCAATACAACAAAAAGAAAAAAAAACATAGCACAGCTAGGTGGCACAGTGAGTAGAGCACCAGCCCTGGAGTCAGGAGGACCTGAGTTCAAACACGGCCTCAGACACTTGACTCACTTACTAGCTGTGTGACCTTGGGCAAGTCATTTAACCCCAACTGCCCTACCGTCCCCCCTCCAAAAAAAAAAAAGTAAAAGAACAGGATAAGAATTATTTTTAACAAGTAAAAATAAAAACTTGCCATCTAAATTTATTAGGGGCTGTGTAAAATACCCACAGGTAACATCCAATCCCTAATGGAAAAGTTAGCAAGCCATGTAAGTTGTGGAGATAAGCAGTCGATTCACTTCAATGAGCCTTTATTAACCACCTACTGGGTGACAGACACCGTTCTAGGCACTGAGAATACAAAATTAAAAACAAAACAGTCTCTGTTCTCAAGAAGCTTGTATTCTATTGGGGGAAACTAATTATATACTTTAAAAAATACAAAATAGTTTCCAGGAGGAAGGCACAAACATAATACGAAAGGCAGGTTGTTAAAAATAGAACTGGAACTCTAGAAGGCACAATGGAAAGGTAGAAGGTGCTAAGGACAGGGGCAGGCCAAGGTTGACATGGATAGGTAGGAGAAAGCAGGAAGGAGTGGTCAGGGAAGGATGTTTCCGTCTAGGATTAATTTAGAATCACAGGGACTCTGAAGAGAGCCGTTGGACAGCAGATTACTTCACAGCAGCAATGGTCGTATCGACTTGATTATCAATGCAAAGGTGGAAAGGAAGAAGAGGAAGATATGGACGCATGGAAGCTGCAGGGCAGATAGTGATTCCCTCATCCTGCCTAATCCATCAATGCAGTAGTAGTACATAGAGTTCTGGCTGGTTACGGAAGGGTGATGCACGTTAGAGGTACTCACCCTCCCATCGTCAACCTGAAGAGCTCTGCTCTAGTGTTCACTCAGTCAGCTCAACAACTTTAAGCCAACCAAGGACTTTTCTGAGAGTCACAGTTGTGCCCCATTAAAAGAGAGGGCCCACAGCTTCATGCAGGAACTCACATCTGTCCCCGGGTTTCCAGACCCACCCACATCTGGGCTTAATATTTTACTGGGACCGCCAAGACACCACGTCCAAGAATCGGTCTCCCATCAATTTCTACCTGACACTTCTTTGGCACAAGAGAATCACCTTCTCTGCCTGCAACAGACCAAAGAGACTTTTTTTAATTACTTAAGGTCAGGAACATGCAGAAGGGGAGGGAGGGAGGTAGTAAATCAATACAGCAAAGCTAAATATTCAAAGTTTAGGGTAGTTGGCATCAAGATGCTAGACTCTCTCTTCCATGAGTCTCCCCTATTTCTCCTTCCCCATGTTAACCATGTCATCCCTAATGAGAGGCTTACCTTCACCCCCAGATCAAAAGATCCCCTCCTGTCAAGCAGCTTTTGGCCACATAGTAGCTTGTGAAGCAAGGCTCTCCCTACCTCCCATAGGTAGGAAAGTGGTCTTCTACCTGCACAGGAAAGGAAGGCAACATCTGCAGATGCAGGTATCTGGAAGTCTTGGAACTCCAGTCTCCTTATGGTCCTTACGACTTGTTCCTCAGTCCATATATACCCCAATGCATCAGCTTTTGCCTTTTGGGTGAGGGAAAGAAGGAAGGAAGCTTCCACTTGAGAAAGATGGAAGTATGTTGAGCCCTGCATGAAACCGCTGTCTTTTTTTTAATTTCCCTTTATATTGTGAACTTAACAAACATATAAAAGGCAAACATTTCAACAGACAAAGATCAAAAAAGAGAATCATATGTGAAAATATGAACTTCTTGTACAATTTGGCTTTTAAGAGCATATTAAACTTGCCAAGGTAGTCACGAAAGTCTCTTTCTGAAGTCTTTTGTCTTCTTTTATTTTAATGTTTTATTGGTGTTCTTTTATTTTTTGCATCTTTTATTTCCCACTAAAACACTTCCCCCCACAGAAGCCCTCCCTTAGAATAAGTTTAGTGAAAAATAACTAATCAGCACCTTAGCTGCATTTTAGAATGCATGTCTCTGTTTGCTTGGTTGGTTTTTTTAACAAGTCCGATACAGCAATTTGTTTTACTTGATTTTACGTGTTTGTAACAGGGGTTTTGGTTTTCTTCCTTTCTCATTTGAGTGAGGGAAGAGAGAAGTGAAAAGGACATCATGTGAATCTGAAAATAGAATACATTTTTAAATTTTAAAAAAATTAATTTAAATGTGTCCTTTTTTTGGACACTGCAAATGTGAGAATTTGGCTCGACTATGAATATTTGTTATGACTTTTGTCTTCTTGTTAATGGAGAGAGGTAGGAGAGAAAGAAAATACATATTTGTTGATTGAAAAAAATTTTAAATAATAAATAAAATGTGTCTCATTCTGCATCTCTATTACATAATCTCTCTGCCAAGACAGAAGAGGCATACAGCATCATTAGTCTTCTGGAAGTATCATTTCAAAAGCAGTTTTCTTTGCATTATTCTGATTAGCAGGTGAATTGTTTTCCTGGGAGTAGCTTCAATGCTGGACCTTACACAAGATGCCTGAGGAAACGTTGCACAGCTATCACTACCAGACTGCTCTGTGCTCAGAGGAGGGGCCTGTGGGAGCTGTGCAGTGGGTCAGCATTTCTTCGAGTTGTTTTCACAATAGTAGGGGTTAATTATTAAGCAGAATCTTGTAGGTTCTATAACCAAATGAGGATGAACAAAACAATGAGCGAACTCAAAGCCACAGCAATGCGAGTTTACGTTTCTACAGCTCTTTAAGTTTTCCAAGGCATTCTTCTCATAACAACATAGTGACATAGTATACTTCTTCCCATTTTGAAGGTGAGGAAATTGAGGCCCATGGAAGTTAAATGGCTTCCAAGGTCATACAGTTGGTAACAGAATCTGGATTCCAACCTGGATCTTCTGTACTTTCCACGTTGTCTTGCTGCCTCTCCTACGTCATACGATAAAATGTTGAAGGAAGCAAAATTGTTTAGCCCCAGAGTGGGGGGAGGGGAAGAGGCATGATAACAGTGTTCTTTATCTGAAGGGCTTTCATAGGACAGAGGGATTGGAGTACCTTGTGTAGCTACAGAAGTGAGAGCTAGGCAGACGTTACAAGGAAGCAGAGACTAGCTTCATACAAAGACAAAGTTTCTGACAATGACAGCTGTCTATAAACTACAGCTTCCCATCACTGAAACTGGCAGAGCTGAGGCGAGATGACTCTCTGTCCTAGGAGCAATTCTGGCATGGAGTGGAGGGCTGGACTAGATGACCTCTAAGGGCCCTTCCAACTCTACGATTCTAAATGTGGACTTGTCATGGTCGCCTATTGGCTCTTCTTCCCATGTCCCTTGAAAAGTACAGAAAGTAGAGATTATTTGGATAGGCCACTGGGCAGAGACCCAGTTGCCCTTGAGGGGAGTGCCACCCCACTTACCACCCACTGCCAAGTAGGATGCTGACAGGGAAGCTGGCCAGGGGCATCTTGTTTTTAATTTGCAAAGCTGGCTTAATGCTACCCAGCATCCTCTTGGGGGCTCTTCTCATCACTCGGGGCTCCACCAGCACACATGGCTGTAGAGGTGGTAACCTGATTCCTAGACAACAAGGCGGTAAAAGTCTTAGCTGTCCCCGATACACATTTACTCCTTCCGAGAGGAAGAACTGCCTGTTCACGGAAGAGAGATGGAGTCAGTGAAATTCAGAGTGATCTTAAAACTCAAGACTTCATCTAAAGGGAAGGAAATTGAAAGGTATAAATATCTCCCTCGAAGGCTTTCATTTGGAGACCTAACTCCAAAGTTTCTTCCAACTCACTGACCTACATGGAACCAACACTAGGTAGAGAGGGAATGAGATGGAATTTTGGAGGTAAGGAGATGTGCCAAACCCACCTCTACTCCCAAAATATCACTATTAAGTTGTACTCAAAATCATCCCACCATTAGAAATTCATTCCTTTACACAATAGGCATGAGCCTCCTCCATGGTGGCCTCTTTTAAAATGAAAATATCCCTAGGAGGAGTAACACATTAAACCATTATTAGTTTATTTACTAGTTCTTAGCACACACAGAACCCAGGGTCCAAGAGGGAACACTTAGTACTGCCTCCATCAGATAAATCACTCATTGGTTGTGTGAGAAACATGGTTTTGGGGATCACTGGACTTCCTAGGCAGGGCCAAAGTCCTGAGGAAGAACCCTGTGATAATCCCTAGGGAAGGCTGTACAGACCACAGGACTCCCAGAGGAAGACCAAGTGGTAGCCCCCCCTTAATCTGTAGGGATCACAGGGCCTCCTAGGGGTCAGGCCCTAAGGAGGACGCAAGTGATGGCCCCTTTAGAACGGCGATAAGATCACAAGGCTCTCAAGACAGGGCCGGAAGTCCCAAGTGACATCCCCTTAAGAAGGCTGTGCAGACCACAGAGTTCCCCAAGGGAATCGGGAGTGGTAGCCCTCTTAACACTGCAGTGGGGATCACAGGACACCCAAAGTGATCCAGGAGTAAGCCCAGGACAAGCTTCTGCTTCCTATTGCTTCCCTTCACTTGACCTTAGGAAGGTCCATGTGATTTACCCATTCTCACCCAAAGAACTCAAGACCAGAGTGGGCAGAAGAAGGCATTTTATTACATTCCCTGAGAGAGCAGGTATAGTGCTCACGGGAACACACACTTATACAGCTGCAGGAGCAGGGGTAACCATTCCCTCCACTCCTGCTAGAGTTATGGTTAGTTTACAGTCTTTATTTTTTACATAGTTTTCCTAGGTTATACAGTTTATATAAATAGGATAATAAGGATACAGAAGCAAAAGTGAAGTTAATTAGATTTTCCTTGCCTTAGTTTAGGATTAAACTATATTCTTTTATTTCCCCTACTTTTCCCCTTTAACATGTGCAAATTATGCAAATCAGTAGGCCTGGATTCCTGACCAAGACCAGACCCTAGATAAGCTTGAACTGGTTCAAGTGGGTTTGGCCTCTCTAATTCCCCAGACTGCCTTCTCAAAAAGTATGCACATGCGTACAAGCCTCTGACCTCTCACCTGACCGACCTTGAGGCCTGGTCTCTGCTAAAGCTAGGGTGGGGGAGGGCAGGGAAGCACACCTTTAGTTCTGTGGAAACAAAACTCCTCCTCCCATTTCTTACAGTTGTGTGGCTCGTTTCTTCACTGTCCTCAGGATCTTCATCTGTAAAATAAGGGGTTTGACTCCAGGGGTGTCAAGCTTAACTAGAAACAGAGGACATTTGTGTGGCCACTTGTGTGACTTAGAAAGCTGCACATTCATATTGCCGATGTTCTGATACATTTTTATTCATTTTGTTAAATATTTCACAATTACATTTTAATCTGGTTACATCTGAACTAGACTGTCACTAAGGATCCTTCCAGCTAGAACATTCTAGTGGCTATAACCTTAAATTTTGATGTAGGAAAGGAAAGGGCGAAAAGTCCTGGAGTGTGGAGCCTAGCAGTGGTGGTGGTCATGGGAAGGCAGATATGGGGACTTGAACAGCTTAGTGCAGAAAACACCAAGCACCCCAGTGGAATCACCAAACTTCATCTGCTTCACATTCATGGTTTTATCAAGGCCCTGCCCCCCACAATCAGCTTAAGCATCAGCTTAAAACAGCAATGTAAAAACTGCATAAATAGAAGAATGGTATCTGGAAAGAGTGCAGGGACAGCCCTGGTGGAATCTGCAGAGAGACAAAGTTTTAAGTTTGATAGAAGGAGGGCCTCCCTAACAATTAGTGCTACCTCAAAGCAAAAGGAGCTGTCTTGGGAAGCAGTGAGTTCTTCAGCCACTTGGCACAGTGGGAGAGCGCTGGGTCTGGGGTCAGGAAGACCTGAGTCCAAATCCGGTCTCAGACACTCACTAGCTGCGTGACCCTGGGCAAACCGCTTATCCTCCGTTTGCCTCAGTTTCCTCAACTCTAAAATGGGGATAATGATTAAGCACCTAGATTGTTGTGAGATACTACTTGTCAAAAGCAATCAGGACAATGTAATAGGTGCTGTATAAATGTGTATTCCCTCACCACTCAAGGTATTTAAAGAGAGGCTAGAAGCCACTTGTTGGAATGTTGTAAAAAAATTTATTCCTCTTCAAGATCTCTTCTGACTCTGCAGTCTGTTACAGCCCTTGGTAATTCAGCGTAGATCAAATTCTCAGTAGGAGCAAGTCATGATTAGGATGGGGCAAGTGGAACTTTGGCCCAGGTACTAACATTGAGGGGGAAGGGTGGACTTCTTCCCCAGGAGGACCCTATTTCTTCCCACAATAGCCATCAACAAAGTTCTCTGCTGACCCTCACTGCCGAGGCCTTGACACAATAGCACACCTCTCTGGAGCGCGACTTCTCTTCCTACTTCCATGGGGTCCCTTCCCAGGTGCAATGGCGTTCACATTCGTCTGCGGCCTGCTTCCCTTTCCCACCTCAAATGTTCTTGCCCCAGGTGCGTAGTTAGGTTTCTACTAGAAGCACGTAGATTGAGGCCCATGAAAATATGTGTATTTGTTCTTCAACTTTTTACCTCATGGGGCTACCAAGCCAATTCCAAATCCCAATCTCAAGTGAGTAAAAGAAACTCACTTCTTAGATAAGATCAGTCTGACTCAGGCAAAGTAAAGGGAAACAGCTATAATCTAACATAATACGACATAAACAAATAGATGAATGAATGAATGAATGAATGAATGAATGAATGAACAAACCAACTTTTGCTTCAATTCAACTTTTGCTATATAGTGTCTAAATACCTCTGTAGTTGGAGGGCCTAACTTATTCTATCTGTATAGGAACAATTGTCTGATAACTATAAGAAGTACACTAAGTTATTCTTTTTTAAGGGACGTCTTTAATCAAAAGAAGAAAAATAAATAAAATGTTTAAAGAAGCATTGTTATTCATGAAAAAAATTCTATACACTTTTTTAGGAGGGATAAAGAGGTTCAGGAAATGGTAAGCCACAGACTTTTTGCTTATAGCAGCATCTGTCCAAACAAAGAGCTGATGTCAAATATCGTGATCTCCAATAATGAAATAAATGAAATGGGGCTATTAGATATGGTTGGGATTTTATGTTGAGAGTGAGATACGCATCTGCCTCCTAGGATTCTTGGTAGAATGGGAAAAGTTTGTGGTCTAGAGTCAGAGGACCTAGACTGAGATCTTGTCTCTGCCATGTACTACCTCTATGACCCTGGACAAGTCACTTAACTTCTGTGGACCTCAATTTCCTCAGCTGTAAAAAGAGAGGATTGGAGTAGAAGGTCTCCAATATCCCTAAAGCTATGATCCTATGATGCTATTGGAAGGGATTAGTCTTTCCACAGACAGAGGATAGTGACTATAATATCTGGCCTCCTTTGGAAACTGTCATCATTCATACCCTCATCATTTCTCTTCTCCCTTTATATGTTTCTTTCCCCACTCAAATTTCCTTCTCTTTTCCTATTAACCACCTTCCTTTATATATTCATGATGTTCATGAAACATTTGTAAAAAAAAATCAGCTTCAATGTATACTAGAGGCTTTCTTTAAAACGCCTAGGATATCATAGATATTCAGAATTAACTCCATCTAAGTTGGCTTAGCACACAAACTTCTCCCTGAGGCTTATTAAAAGATGTTAAATTAGTGTAGATAACAAAAAAAACACTGGTGGTGAATCAGTCACTTCTGCTTGAGAATGAGCTTGAAAGATTTCAGGCAATTATCTCCTCCTGGGGGTTTGACATCTTCATAGAACTATATAGACCACTGAGCTTAACTTCAAATCTGGATGAAATTCTACTACCAAATGGATGGTTGGTGAGATTTCCAAAAAGCTGGAGTGATATAGAAGGACTTATCTAAAAACTTATATGAAATGATGCATAGTGAAGAACCCCAGAACAGGAGGACAATTTATACAATAAAAACAACACTGTAAAAATAGCTTTGAAAGCTGAAAGAGCTATAGCCTTCCCAATTCCGAAAAGAAATTCTGAAGGTATAAATGATGACTTAATTTCCAAAGGAATCCAAATACTATAACAACTACCCCTTGTCTGAGAGAGGACTAATCCCTTCTCATAGGCTATAGTGACTACCATGTTCTATAGTGCAATAACTACTCTTGATTTCAGAGGACTGATGATGAAACACACTATCCACGAAAGAAAGGCGATAGATTTAAGGTACCAAATGAGTGTATAGATACAGACATACCCATGTATGCGTATATTTTTATTGTTAATTCTATTGAAGGAATTTGTTTTGCATGCCTATGCATATTTGTTACACAAAGTTATTTTCTTTCGTCTCTTTTTTTAATGAAGTGTGGGTGGGAGGAGAGAAGACAGATTTCTACCGATTTTTTATAAAATAGAGAGGTCCGAGGCGCTACCAGTGTGAAAGGTCGCATGCACTTTAAGATGAGGTCATCGGATTGTTAGTTTTCCTTGCCTGTTTTACTTTATTTGGTTTCCACTTCTTAAGAAGCAGAAGTACTGTGTAAATGTTTATAATGTAAAAATAAAGCACAAAAGTAAAACTGTTTTTAAAAAGATGTGGTGATCTCTAAAAACTAGCATGGCTTCATGAAGTCTAAAGTACGCCAGAGCAGCTTTGTTTCCTTGTTTGACTGGTAAATCAGGGGGATGTGGTAGCTACGGTTTACACAGAGTTCAGCAAAGCAGTTGAAAAAGTCTCATACCACCATTACATACAAGATGGAGAAAAGCAGATTAAAGTAGACGAAAATATAAGTACAATTTAGGTAAAGTAGGTAATACAAATGTGTTGTAGATACATTTTGATTGTCAGTTCAGATTTGGAACTAACTGAATGACCAAATTCCCAAAGTAGCCATCAGCAGCTCAACGTCAGCTTAGAGCACGGGTTTTTAACCTTTTTGTGTGTCGTAGACACTTTTGGCAGCCTAGTGCAGCCTATAGACCCCTTCTCAGAATGTTTTTAAATGTACAGAGTAAAATATAGAGGATTACAAAGAAAATCAATTATATTGAAATACTGTTATCAAAATGTTTAAAAAAATAAACTAACAGAAAACAAGGCAAGAACCCTGACTTAGAAGAAGGTTTTCTAGTGGTGTCCACAGAATCTGTCCTTATTCATTTCTTTTATTGGAACTGGATAAAGGTACAAATTAATAATGATTATAATTATAAATAATATAACCAGAGCCTTCATGACGGATGCTGTTGGCAAGAGATTAAAGAGACTGAAGAAAGTGAATTTCTCTTCTCTCCTGATCTCATCAACAACCCACCCCTGTCACAAGGGTGCACTGATCTCCACCAATGAAGAAAGAGTCCCATACCAATCGGCTTTGGGGCTCAGATTATACCAAGAATATTAATAACAAAAAATAGCAATAACCACTTTGGTAGCTAATGTTTACACAGTACTTAATGTTACAAAACATACTTCATGGACAATGTTTCCTTTGCATCTCAAAATAACCCTATGAGGTAGGCACGACAGGCATCATTAGGCACATTTTACATGTAAGAAATCTGAGGCTCAGATTTTAAGTGACTTTCCCAAGACTTACAAGTGCTGAATGTGAGTGCTGGGAGGTGGACTCAGGTCACTCCTGACTTCCAGTAAAGGACTCCTTATACTATGCCACAGTTTCGTTTGGTTTTTCAGATTAATTAATTAACAAGTATTTATCGAGTCCCTATTCTGCGCCAGGAACTATGCTAAACACTGAAAGTATAAATAAAAAGAATGAAAAACCCCACCTCACAAGGACCTTACATTTTAATGGGGGAGAAAGTGCACTTAATAATATATACAGCATGAAAATAAGGTTAATAAATATGTTACATGCAAATTAAAGACAAGGTAATCTGGGGGGATAGGCACTAGCAATTGGGGGGAATCAGGAAAGGTTTCATAGAGAAGGTGATGTTTGAGCAGTATCTTAAAGGAAGAGGACTCTCTGAGAGTCAAATTAAGGAGGTAGTACCTTCCAGGAATGTGGGATGGGTAATGAAAAGCCATGGAGATAGGAGATGGAGTGTGCGAGGAAAGGATGGGAGCAAGAGGAAAAGAGAGAAGGCCAGTCCAGTTGGCAGAGAGCAGGAGAAGGTGTAATATGCAATGAGGATTCTGAAAGACCCAGGAAAGATCTCAAGCTTAGATAGATTGGGGGCAGGCTGTATGGGGCTTTATTTGGAGGAGTTTATGTTTTATCCTAGAGGCAACAGGAAGCCTTTGGAATTAATTAAATAGGCAAATCATACGGTCAGATAAACACACAAGAAAAATTACTTTAGTAGTTGGGTATACCAGAGTAAGGAGAAACTCAAGGCGAGAGACCAATGACACATTAAATTTTACAAATCACACCCAACCTTCAAAAGATAATTGACACATTGGATGGACCAAGTCAAAATCCAAAAAAAAAAATCTTGACAAACTAGAATTATGGGCTGAATCTAATAAGATAAGACTTAATGGACATAAATGTGAAGGAGTAGTCTTGGGTTAAAAAAAATCATAGGCATAAGACAAGGAAGGTAAGTTTGGGCCACGGTTCATGTGAAAAAGATGTGGGGATGTTCAATATGAATTAGCAGTGCATGAGCACACTCACCAAAAGAGCTAACACAACTTTAAGCTGTGCCATGGGAGGCCTGTATCCACTATAAAGCAAGGGGGTGAGATAGCCAGACGTGCTCGACCCGGATCAAGATGAGCTGTATCATTCTGTTCAGTTCTAGAGTCATATTTTAGAATGGGTATTGACAAGCCAAAGGATCTATTTAGAGGACAGCAATCAGGCTAATAAGGGGATTTGAGACAAATCCACGTGAGGACCATTAGAAGTAACCAGGAACATTTAACCTGATGAAGAGAAGACTTGGGGTCATTGTAACTGTCAAAAGCATTTGAAGGCTGTCATGTAGAAGGATTAAAACCTGTTCTACTTTGCTTCAAAGAGCAGGACTAGGAGCAGTGGGCGGAGGTTGCAGATGAACAGATTCAAGTTGGACGCAGGAAAGAAAAAAACCTTCCTAAAATGAGGGTAGTTCAAAAACTGTACCAGCTGTCTTAGAATGTAATGGGTTCCGGCTCGTCACAGGTCTGCCAGCAAAGGCTGAATGACCACTTCTAGACAATGTTGTGGCCAGGATTCTCATTTAGGTATTGGTTGGAGTAGCTGACCTCCGAGGTCCTTTCCAGATCTGAGATTCTGTGATCCTTCAGACTCTGACACATTAACACATGAAAAGCATCCCACAGAGCTAAGCCTACCTCTAATGCTGTCCTTAAATATAGACTTCTCCTTCTTCCTCTCTTTTTTTAATAGAGCTTATTTCAGATCTTTCAAATGCTCCTTTTTCTTCTAAAATAAATTTCATATTTAATTTTTCTGACCCACGGACATTCAATTGAATACTTTCTAGCCCTCGTCTTATCGCCATCCCAGAAGGGGGGCTAACGCAACCTGTTAGCCATCCTAGCTCTCCAGGCAATATTAGAATGTCGTCATTGTTGTTTGTGTGCAGGGCATGCACCATCTGTATGTATCTTGTAATCCTTCCAGAGTAAGGTGGCAAAGGTCTTGGATTCTCCATGTGGCGCAGTCTAATTCTGTCCCCTTTACAAAGAGCTCAAGTTACACTCAGCAAAGGTTACCATTTACGTGAGACATGGAGCCTGCTAGAATAACTCACTACCAAGGTAAAAGCACAGCTGTTTATTCTCTCAAGGGCATCCCAGCACTGCATCAAAATGAACAAGGAGCACTTTAGCAAAGGTTATTTTCAGGGACCTCGGAGTTCCTCTAAAATTCCCCAACCTTGTCTCTTTACTGCCCTGTGGCTGAGGAGCATGGTGTCAAGGCCAGTCAGGAAGAAAGAGATTTTTATATTCTCAGAAGTTAAGCATTTATTTATTGAGTTTGTTTATTAATAACAAATTATTTAAAATACATTGTTAAATAATAAATTATTAAAAGACTTTTTATTTATCAGGTTTCTACTAGTGCCAGGAACTTTGATAAATGCTGGAATCACAGGATTTTGGTGCTGGAAGGAACCTCAGCAGCCATTTAGTCCAACCTATAACAGAAAGGAATTCTTCCTATAGCATACTGAGAAAGGCATCGTCCAGCTTTGTTGAAAGAGCTCCAGCAAAGGGAATCCACTGTCTCCCACAGTCGTCCATTCCACTTTTAGACACTCTAATTGTTACAAAGATTTTTGTTTTAGTCATTTTTTTCTTGACAAAATCTAAATTTTCATTATTAAAACTTCCAACCCATTTTTAAAACCTTTTATCTCACTCCCACCTAGCCCTGTCCACCCCATTAAGGAAAACCTATAGGATCCAGAACAAAAAGTTCCTGTGGCCCCAGCTTGAGCGTTAAATGTATGGGCCTTCTCTAGCTTCAAATACTCTTCCTCTTCAGTCTTTTTTAATCTGTCTTTTTTTCTTATCCTTGACCCAAAACTACTTGTCTCATAAGAATTTTTGAGGGCTAGTCCCTCCAACTAACACAATAAAAATAAATCTTTTAGGCAGTCTCAGCATACCATGCTAAGATCCCAAATGGTCTCCGCAGCATACCAATTAGCCTTCTCAACACTGACCATGGGCCAGACTGGACACAATGCATTCCAATACGGCAGCCGAAACTACCACCTAAACAAAGCACTTACGCTCCAGCATCTACCAACCATTTCTCCAGTCCAGTAAGGAACTTTCACTCACTTCTCTCACTGGTAAAAATCACATGACACATGTGCAAAACTGCTTTGAGGCCACAAAATATCTTTTGTGTGGTTCTTCTGATTATCCAGAACTCTAGAATACATATCCAGGGGTAAGGGACTAGAGCTCAAAAACTCTGCAGCGCCTAGGGGTCTACAAACTAAATTGTATGATATTATCTCTCCCAGCAGCCTGACGGCATGCCTGAAATTCGAACAGAACTTTGAAAGACTGAGCCTTAAAAGGCAAAGCCCGGCATAGTGGAAAGAACGAGCATTGAAGTCAGGAAGACTTTAACTGTGTAACCCTGGGCAAATTATTTAATATGTCAATGCCCCTAGGCAGCTCTCCAAAATTACAAGCTAGAGAGGAGTTTAACCTGTCTGCATTGAGAGAGTTCTCTATGCCAATTAAATCACAGATCTGAAGAAGGAAGGGGAAGAAGGAGAGGGGAAGGAAAATGAAAAGGGAGAATGGGGAAAAGAAAAAGAGGAAAAAGGGAGAAGAAAGAGAAGAAAGGAGAAAGGGAGAAAAAACAGGAAAAGAGGGAAAAGAAGAAAAGAAAGGGAAAGGGGGGAAAGGGAAAGGGGAAGAGAAAAAAGGAAAAGAGGGAGAAAGAGAAAAGAGAAAGAAGTGGGGGGAGGAGGTGTAGCCATAATGGCTTTTGTTTTCTTTGAATGGCTCAGCTTGCCTCATTGAGCCTCTGGACACTGTGGCTTGCTCTTCCGGGGCAGGAGGCCCGGGGAGCATGCCGGGAGGCAGACGGCTTCCTGTGTGGGGAGTCATGGGGCTGGCTGAGGGGAGGTGTTAGCTCCAGAACCTGGTCTACCCTAGGGGGAGGAGCCAACTCAGGAACCAATCGGCCCTGGTCATTTGGGCGGAGCTTGATGATGTCAGAAACCCTATAAGAGGGGAGAGGACAGCTTGAAGATTCTTCTCTCTTTCCTTTTCCGGTTGGAGCCAGAGGCAGTTACGACAGTTACATCGTCAGTTACGTCAGTTTCAGTTGCAGCTTCAGTTTCAGAAACAGACACAGCTGAGGCAGGAGCTGCCAGCAGCAGAGCTGATCTGCGGGAGGAAGCTGAACAAAGACTTCAGTCCAGTGGGTAATCTTATTACCATAAAAGGGGGAAACATGATTTTGCTTTACGCAATCATGTTTCTCTGTAGCCTCCTGGTTACTCTTTCAAGGCGTACTTATTGGGCCTGGAAGATTATGACCAACATATCAAAATGGGGCTTCTGGTTCATGGGTTGGTTACTGTGGAGCCTAAATAAATGTTTTGATTCTTCTGCCTTCTACTTTGAGAGTTTCTTCTATCCGGCGATTCCGAACCTTTCAGACATGTTTATGATCCTCTTTGAGATTATAAACTCGGCCCTCCTGATACATTTGGCGTCACGAACAGGATCGCTAGGTATAAGATCTCTATTTAGAAGCAGAACAATTCCAGAGGAAGAGATAAATATCCCAGGATGGGAGGATCCATTTTATTCCTCCCTAGCAAAAGAATTGGCTAAAAAAGCTGGACCCTGTGAAAACTGGGAACCAAGGCTACGGAGAGGAGATCCTAGGGATTTAGAAAAGTGTTTACGAGAAGTTGGGATTCAGTCAGGGGCATCACTATCTAGGCAAAGCTGGATAGTGTTATCAGCCTACCGGCTAGTATACGAAAGATTGAGATTAAGTGAAAGACATGGGGGCACTCCTACCCCACAGGAAGAAGGGAAATCTCAGATAGCAGAAGACCAAACTGACTCAAATGAGAACTTTTCTATTAATGTGGCTAAGAGCAACAGGAGACCAAAAAAGCCCAGAGTGCATTTCAACCCAGCCCAGAAAGAGCCGGCTGAGGCACAAAACACTACTGGGGTTCAGGATGTGCCTCACACAGAGAATAGGAGATGGTTAAATGATCAGACAAGGGCTCGACCCATACAAAGGAGGAAGACAGAAACCCGAGGTGAAGATTCAGTTACAAGGGAAATTCAGGAAGATTTCTCACCGCAAGAGGTCACAGATATTTTGAGTAGATTCAGCCAAAGAATAGGAGAACCATTGATATCTTGGATGGTAAGACTCAGTGATCAAGGGGCCGGTGGAATATCAGTAGATGGGACAGACTGCATGAGATTCATAGGTATCAGCCATGATCCTCTAGTTCAACAAGCTTTTAGGGAACATCATCAGCAAGGAGATGGTGATAGCAAGACTACTCTGTTGGCATTAGCCGCTGTGGGATGCAATAAGAGATATGATACTGATTCTATGTGGCCCACTGAGCACAGACCCTGGTATTCACTTAGAGATTGTATCATGAGACTAAAGGAGGAGGTAATGAAGACTGCCATTATGATAGGAACTGCAGACAAATATTACAATGATCCAATGGGACTGTCTCATAGGAATTTAATAATTAGGACAGCTCCCCCTGCTTATAAACAACTAATTTTGAATTTATTGCTTGGAGAAGTAGGGAGCCGTCTTACAACAGTGATAAATAAGATTTTACAGTTATATGACTTAGGTGACTGGGGAAGGGATAGATCTCCTCGAGAGAGAAGAGTGAATAACCAGCAAACTTGGCGCCAAAGGAGAGTAACAAGGAAAGAAATGTTTACTGCTTTATTGAGAGCAGGAGTAGGTTTTGAAATGATAGACGGAATTCCAACCAATGAATTATACAGAATGTATAGAGGACTTGATAACACGAGAAATAGGGAAATAAGAACTGCTCCTGCAAGCCTACAAGCCACTCAGACTGAAGGTGACCTTGTGTGATTAACGGATGAAAACTTGTACATTTGGGGAAAGGCTGGGAGGACAATCTTAGTCTATATCTAGGGTGGGATCCTCTTGGCTTCCTCATTATGTTCCTTTTGAAAAGAAACATTTCCCACCTGAGTTTGGCTCTGATGTTGGATCTTTGTATAACTGAAATCTCAACTAAACTTGAGATGATTTTATTTGAAGAATTATAGTCCATACTTGTCCATTCTTTTTGTCCTTTGTTTTGGCTAACCTTGTTGCTAGTTTTGTTTCCTTCAGGCTTAAGCACCCTGCACTTTCCGGTGACTGCCTAAGCATGTAGCATTCTTGGAATTCCTGCCAGCTTGTTAAAGAAATGACCTCTGGAATGGGACTTCTTGGGGGCAGGGCCATCTCTACATCCAATTTCAGCATGAAGAAGCTATGGAAAATGAGACCTTCACCCCTCACCCCAAGATTTTGAGCCCCAATCGTTCAAGGGGGGTGGAAATGATGATAGTGTTCTGTTTACTTATTTTGTGTTATCCTTGTTGTGTTGTTTTATTGTTATGATATTATTGATCCTATGTAATGGATACAAGGATTTAGGGGTGGACATTTGAATTATTAATAATTATTTTGGGGATGATTGATTGAAGAGATTATTTTGCTGGGATCTGGGGGTGGATCGCATTTGAATCGTTAAACCAATGTTTAGGAATGTCACCAAATGATATGTTTTGCTTTATAATGAATGATATGTTTTAGTTTCCTTTGTAATTGAATCACAATGTATGTTCTAGGATACATGGCTGATTAGATTATGTATCCTATAACAAGGGGTGGAATGTAGCCATAATGGCTTTTGTTTTCTTTGAATGGCTCAGCTTGCCTCATTGAGCCTCTGGACACTGTGGCTTGCTCTTCCGGGGCAGGAGGCCCGGGGAGCATGCCGGGAGGCAGACGGCTTCCTGTGTGGGGAGTCATGGGGCTGGCTGAGGGGAGGTGTTAGCTCCAGAACCTGGTCTACCCTAGGGGGAGGAGCCAACTCAGGAACCAATCGGCCCTGGTCATTTGGGCGGAGCTTGATGATGTCAGAAACCCTATAAGAGGGGAGAGGACAGCTTGAAGATTCTTCTCTCTTTCCTTTTCCGGTTGGAGCCAGAGGCAGTTACGACAGTTACATCGTCAGTTACGTCAGTTTCAGTTGCAGCTTCAGTTTCAGAAACAGACACAGCTGAGGCAGGAGCTGCCAGCAGCAGAGCTGATCTGCGGGAGGAAGCTGAACAAAGACTTCAGTCCAGTGGGTAATCTTATTACCATAAAAGGGGGAAACATGATTTTGCTTTACGCAATCATGTTTCTCTGTAGCCTCCTGGTTACTCTTTCAAGGCGTACTTATTGGGCCTGGAAGATTATGACCAACATATCAAAATGGGGCTTCTGGTTCATGGGTTGGTTACTGTGGAGCCTAAATAAATGTTTTGATTCTTCTGCCTTCTACTTTGAGAGTTTCTTCTATCCGGCGATTCCGAACCTTTCAGACATGTTTATGATCCTCTTTGAGATTATAAACTCGGCCCTCCTGATACAGGAGGGAAAGAGGAAAAGAGAAGGAGGAAAAGGAGAAGAGAGAGGGAAAGGGGAAAAGAAAAAGAAGAGGAAGGAAGGAAACCAGGGAAAGAAGGAAAAAGAGGGAGAGAAGAAAAAGGAAGAAAAGAGAAGCAAAGCGGCAGAGAGGGGAAGGGGACTAGGAGAAAAGAGAAAGTGGAAAAAGAGACTAGGAAGAAAAGGAAAGCTCTCAAATTTTAACAGCTGGAAGGGACCTTAAAGACATCTAGGCTAGACTCCCACTTTTTCATGAAAAAACTTGAGGCCCAAGAAGTTAACACAGAATTGCCCAAAATCTCTGTCGCTGACTAGCCAGAACTCCAAGCAAAGCCTCTGCCCTCCTAGCCCAGGGGCTCTTTCCATTACATTATATAACATCTCAGTGGTTTGAACTATGTTTGCACCCTTCTCAGGTGTTGGACATTTAAGTCAGAGTTAGCTGTGGCTGCCCTAGAGTAAGTAGGATTCAAAGCATTTGTTATTGCCACCAGCTCCCATTGAGCGCTTCTACTTCCGTTAAATAAACATTTATTAGGTGCTTACTGTATATAGCTACATGGGCAAGTCTCTTAACCAACTTTGCCTCAGTTTCCTCAACTGGAAAATGAGCCAGAGAAGGAAATGGCGAACCGCTACAGTATCTCTGCCAAGAAAACCTCCAAGTGGGGTCATAAAAAGTCAGGCACAACTGAAAAACAACTAACCTATATACAGAGAGACAGCATTGCCCTGCATGCTAGAGAGAATTCTATTTTGGAAAAAGCATACTCCTTACCCTTATAGATCTTCCCAGTAGGGAGATGTGACACATATACAGGTAACTATCACATATACTGTAACATGTATCATAACAAGTAGAATCATAGTATCCAAGCTAAAAGGTACCTTAGAGAACAATTTTTTGGAGGCAATCGGGGTTATGTGACTTGCCTAGGGCCACACAGCTATCTGAGGCCAAATTTGAACTCAGGCGCTCCTGACTCCAGGGAAGGTGATCTATCTACTGTGCCACCTTAGAGAACATTTTTTCAAATTGAAAATTGAGGGAAAATTCAAAAAGAAAATTGAGGCCCAGAGAGCCGAAGGGATTTGCCCAGAGTCTCACAGTCAGCAGACCTAGGATTCAAATCTGATTCCCCTGACTCCGAAAAACTGAGCGCTCTTTCTCAGTACATCAGAAAAGTACAAATTAAGTTCTCCATCAACGTCAAGGAATATGTTTGTCCTGATGAGGGGGATCAGAGGAGTCCTCATGGAAGAGGTAACATTCAAATGGGGTTTCAAAAGATGGACAGGAAATCAGGCAGGTGAAGAGGAAGGAGAATATTCTAAGGAAGGAGAAGAGTCTGAGCAAAGATTCAGGGGATGGAAAGCAGAGTAGGCATAGACTCCAAGAAGTAGCACACTGTGAGCGGGACATGGGATTAAACAAAGGAGCACAGCAAATATAGGACTCAAGAAGGAGGGTGACACCAGATTGTGGAGGGCCTTGAATGCCAAGTAAAGGATTGCATCTCCTTTCACACGAAAGGAAATTAGGAAGAGAAAACAAGAGACTAGGCCTCATAATCTGCCCTGGCATTTCTCCCATGATGTTAGACTGTCCTTGCCCAGAACAGGACGTGCCTGACCTGTGGGGAAGGTGCACATGACCTTTCTTACAATGGGAGAACTCCCAGGCTGCTGAAGGAAATAAAACGTGGCTTTTCTGCTATTTTCTTCTTCTTCTAGCAAACAGTGAAACGCTACTGGCTCCAGTTTGGGTACAGAAACATGAACACCCAACTTATACCAGCAAAGTTTCCAGGACTTCCTGTGGAAAGAATCATGAGCCTCAGGGGAAATTGGCATATTTCTTCCAAGATATTCTAGTAGCTATATATACATTCTCCTGGCTAAATCCCACATTTTCATAAGCATTACATCCTTTCCTTCCTGAATCACCTAGCTCATCTTTTGTTTCCCCAAGAATCAAAGGTGCTTCGCCGGGGGGCGTAATGCAAAGAACAATAGAATTTGTGAGGAAACCTGGGTTTGGTATTGGTTTGGCTACTTGTGTGACTATGGACAACTTCTCTCTGGCCTTCAGTTTCTTCCTCTATAAATGAGGAGGTTAGACTAGATAAGTTTTAAGGCCCTTTAGAACTCTACATTTGTGACTCTGGGCTCCTCCTGAAGATTCCCAGCCTATCTGAGTCAACACAGCTAGTAGAGGCAAGCAAAGTATAAGAGTTGTTCTATTAGCCAACAAATATGGTACCACCAAGAAAGGTGATCTATCCAATCTGTCAGCCACTCAATAAACATTTATCAAGCACTTACTACGTGCCAGGCACTGTGCCAAGTGCTGGGGAAACAAGAGGAAAAACAGTCCCTGCTTTCAAGGATTAGATTCTAACAGGGGATACAACCCGTGAATAACTGGGTGCATAAAAGATATAGACAGCAAATGTGAAAGCTAACCTGAGATAGGAGGGTACTAGCAGCTATGGGAATAAAGACAAACATCTTATAGAAAGTGGGATTTGAGCTGAGTCTTAAAGAAAGCCTGGGTAACGAGAGGCAGAGGTGAGGAGCCACAGCATTCCAGGAATAGTTAACAGTCAGTGAGGAGGCACGGAAGTGAAGTGTCACCTTCAGAGAATTGTAAGTAGGATGGTATCACTGGGTCATGGAGTGGGAAGACAGTAAAGTGTAAGAAGACATGAAAGGTAGAAGAGGGCCAGGTTAGGAAGAGTTTTAAAATCCAAATAGAGGATTTTGCATTTGAGCCTAGAAATAAAAAGGAGCCATTGAAGCTCATTTGGTGGGGAGAGGCTCAAAGGAGGGGAGGCATCTTGGTGGGGGAGGGGTGATATGGTTAACATTTAGAAAAGGTGGTCAACACACGGTCTACACTGTAGAAAAATCACCTCGGAAACTGAGTGGTGGATGGATTGGAATGGAGAGAGACTTGAGATTAGGACACCAGTTAGAAGGTTATTGAGATACATGAAGTAAGGGGTAGTAAGGGTTTGAACTATGGTGGCAGTTAAGTGAAGTGAAGGGAACATATACAAGAAATATTGGAAAGGTAAAAAAAAAATCACAAGATTTATAAACACAATGGATATGTGAGGTGAGTGCAAATGAAGGTGATACCGAGTTTTTGGGCCTGGGTGACCAAAAGGATGTTTGGAAGAGGGGAGGATCCGGGGCCAGAATGATGAATTTTGTTTTGGAGAGGTTGAGCTCGAGATTCCTAATGTTCACTGGGCAGCTGGTGATTGGGCCTGGAGCTCGGGACGCATAGAGATAATAATTGGACCCATGGGGACAATAATATTTGTAGAGCTTGCCACGCAGGGTTGTTATGAGGACCAAATGAGACAAAACATGGAACTACTTTGCAAACCTTAAGGGACTGTAAAAGTGACAGTTACTATTATTCTAGTTTAAAAGCAAAATAATAATAATAATTAAGCCCATGGGAAGCCAACAAAGTAAAAAAAAATCACCAAGATAATATAGAGGGAGAGAAGAGGGCCCAGGACCAAACCTTCAGGGAGAATGAGCATGACCCAGATGAAGACTCCACCAAGGAGGTTGAGAAGCAGTCAGACACTTAAGATAACCAGGAGAGAGCGCTGTCATAGAAAATCTATTGAAGAGGCCCTGTCTAGGAGATGAAGGTGATTGGTAGTGCCTAATGATCAAGGTCAAGAATAATGAAGATAAAGGTATTTTAACCTAAAAAATTACATATCCATCACAGCAGCTTCATATGCTCAGATTATATGCCAAACAGCTCAAAAATGTGCATGCTATGGGCCTGTGGAATGGACTGATAGTCTGGAAATCTGGGACTTTTCCATTAATCTGATTCAGTAAACATTTCTTAAACACATATTAATGGACAGGGCATTGTGCTAGGCAGTGAGGATGGAAAGAAAAAGAAAGAAAGGAAAGAAGGAAGGAAGGAAGGCAGGAAGGGAGGAAGGGAGGAAGGAAGGAAGGAAGGAAGGAAGGAAGGAAGGAAGGAAGGAAGGAAGGAAGGAAGGAAGGAAGGAAGGAAGGAAGGAAGGAAGGAAAGAAGGGAGGGAGGGAGGAAGGAAGGAAGGAAGAGCTTTTTTGGCTGCTCTCTCACCCTGCTGACTCCTATCAAGCTTTCAGTCCAATAAAACCCTTTTTAGAATATCCTACTATTCAACCATGCCTCCTCCCACCTTGGACTTACAAAGTTGATTTTTTGAAAAATAAAAAGGATTTTGAAAAATTCTTAGAAAGAAAACTAAATTTAAGAAATTATTTGCTTCTCAAACAACCCAGACAATAGAAATAGAAGGATAAACAAATAGAACAACAAAGAACAACAACAAATTAACAAGAAAAACCATTATGAGATTTCTTTCTCAATATGTAGGAGACAAGAATGAAAGGGAGGCATAAAACATCATGGAATAAAACTCACAACAACCAACCTACAGGTGAATCAGTGTTTTTTGGGACTAAATTATAAAATGGAAGGATGCTTATAAAGGGAGATGAGAGGAAGATGAAAGAGGGGAAGATGGGATGCAACTTAATCATGTCAAAGGTTAACAATGAAGGGAAAATAACTCCTGTAGTCTCTCAGGAAGAAGACAGACTACAGGAGAATGGATGAAGAGGTAAAAAGAAAAGGATTGAAAAAGGGGAAGGGGAAAACCTTGTTTCAATGGTGGGAGGGGGTACTACTGATGAATGCTCCAATGGGAGAAGAGATGTATTCTATAAAGAGAGATGGAAATCTTACAATATAACCTGCAGAGATTTGGTGCATAGAAAGACCACTCATCATACCTCAGTGCTCCTGGGGGCAACTGACATCCAGAAAAGTGGGAGGGCACAGATTTTGAGGCAAATAAGGGTAAAAATGAATAAAGGGAGGGAACAGCTCAATAACAAACTGCATAATCAAAGACAAAGGAAGAATCCTACCATGGGAGAATATTGTCTTGCTCTCCTGCAGGAACTGGTATTTTCCTAATAGAAATACAATAGAGGAAAGGGGACCGAAGCAAGCTCTACAGGGCAATAACAGAAACTATTTAAAAGAGCTAACCTTAAATAGGTAACTTAAAAGTTTTAATTCCATGAAGAATACTGAGAATAAAGGACTAAATGAGCATAAGGGAAATTACTCTTCTCTGTCTCTGTGGTATACTAATGTAATGGAATTGCACTGTAAGAAACTATTAATATGCGGAATTCTGAGTACATTAAAAGACTTGCATGAACCCATGCAAGGTAAATAGAACTAAGAAAATAACATATGATTGCAATAATGAAAATAAAAACCACTAAAAAGCAAAAAAAAAATTGATTTTTTTGAAGATAAATGTAAGACTTTATATTTCTTCTTAGCAGCTCACTAGGCAGCTAGGTTGCTAGACCTGGAGTCAGGAATTTTGTTTAGTTGTTTTCAGTCACGTCAGATTCTTTATGACCCCTTTTGGGGTTTTCTTGGCAAAGATGTTGGAGTGATTTGCCATTTCCTTCTCCATCTCATTTTATAGATGAGGAAACTGAAGCAAACAGGGTTAAGTGACTTACCCAGGGCCACATGGCTAGCAAATGTCTAAGGTCAGACTTGAACCCACTAAGCCACCTACCTGCCTAGCACATATGCACAAAAAAACCATAGAAATTGTATGCTTCAATCTGCATTCCAACTCCATCAATTCTTTCTGTGGAGATGGACAGCATTTTTCGTTATTAGTCCTTTGGAATTGTCTTCAATCATTGTATTGCTAGAAGAGCCAAGTTATTCACAGTTAGTCATTGTACAGTATTGCTGTTACCCTGTACAATGTTCTCCTGGTTCTGCCCATTTCACTTTGCATCAGTCCATATGAGTCTTTCCAGGTTTTTCTGAAGAAGGCCTGCTCATCACTTCTTATAGCATAGTAATATTCCATTACAATCAGATACTCCAACTTATTTAGCCATTCCCCAAATAATGGGCATTCCTTCAATTTCCCATTCTTTGCCAAGACAAAAAGACCTGCTATAAATATTTTTGTACAAAAAAGTCCTTTCCCCTTTACGTAAACCACTTTGCAAAACTTTCAGTTTTCAACATTTACAACATTACAACATTACAACATTCAGTTCCTCAAGTTTCCAACTTTCAAATTTTCTCCGCCTCCCACTCCTCCCCTCCTGCCCACCCAAGATGGCATGCAATCCAATATCGGTTCCACATATACCTTCACACTAAACATTTTCACAATAGTCAAGTTGTAAGGAAGTAACTATAACCAATGGAATGAACCATGAGAAAGAAGAAACAAAACAGAAACAAAAAAAAGACAGAGAGCAAATAATTTGCCTCAATCTGCATTCAGATTCCATAATTCTTTCTCTGGATGTGAATCACCTTTTCCATCCTGAGTCTTTTGGAGCTGTCCTAAAACCTTGCATTGCTGAGAAGAGCCAAGTCTAACAAACTTAGTCATCACAGACACCGTGTGTCTATAACTGTGTATAATGTTCTCCTGGTTCTGCTCCCCTCATTCAGCATCAGTTCATATGAGTCTTTCCAGGTTATTATGAAGTTTGTCTGCTCCTCATTTCTTATAGCACAATAGTATTCCATTACATTCATATACCACAACTTGTTTAGCCATTCCCCAATTGATGGACATCCCCTTGATTTCCAACTCTTTGCCACTACAAAAAGAGCTGCTATAAATATTTCTGTACCTATGGGTCCTTTTCCCACTTGTATGATTTCTTTTGAATACAGCCCTAGAAGTGGTATTGCTGGGTCAAAGGGTATGAACATTTTTATAGCTCTTTGGGCCAAGTTCCAAATGGCTCTCCAGAAAGGTTGGATCAGTTCATAACTCCACCAACAATGCATTAGTAGTAAAACCATCTTATTAGATTCATTCCAGTGTTCTAGCCTGTCAAGATCTTTTTAGATCCCAATTTTGCCGTCCAGTCTCTCAGCTATCTCTCTCAGCTTTATGAGCATGCCATCTATGCCTTCATTCAAGTTATTGACAAAAATCTTAATCATCACAGGGTCAAGCATAGATCTCTGGATATTCCACTGAAGACATCCTACCAAGCTGATATTAAATCATTAACAACTACTTCTTATATTATCTATTTGCATCACCATGTAGTCCACACCTCCCTAGCTTTTCCACCAGAACAATATTAGGTGTGTTTTTTTTTTTTCAAATGCTTCAAGTTACACCTATAGCATTTCCCCTTCTACCTGTCTGAACATTCCTTCTCGGTCTCCTTTGCTGGATCTTAATCTAGGTCACATCCACTAATGGGTGTTCCTGCAAGGCTCAGTTCTAGGCCCTCTTCTATTCTCTCCCCGAAGGCTTTCACTTGTTCTCATGGACTCAATTTATCTATATTTGGATGATTCTCAGATCTGTTTTTCTAGCCCTAAGCTTTCTCCTGAATCACAGTCCCAAATCACCAAATGCCTATTGGAAATCTCAAACTAGGCATCTTATAAACACCCCAAACTCAACATGTTCAAAACTGAACTAATTATCTTTCTTCCAAAACCATCCCATCTTCCTGATTCCCCTATCACTGTAGAGGGCAACCCCATCCTTGGGATCATCCAGGCTTAGTGCCATCTTTGACTCCTCAGTCTCTCTCGTCTCCCATACCCAAAGAGTTGCCAAGTCTTATCAATCAAATAAAGACAAATAAAAATATAAAAACAAAAATGTCAATGAAATTCCTCCAAAAATCTACATGTTGGTCAGTGTAACCTCCTTCAGGTGATTTGGATAATGGTTGGAACACTATGACAAGAAGAACAAAGATACCACGGAAATATTGAATATGTTGAGTCTGCTGTAAGAGCTACTATCACTAGCGCAATCAACACCATATGCTGTTGTGAAAACAAAATAAAATTTGATTTAAAAATAAAAACATGCGATATAAGACTGACACACACACATAAAAATTAAACCAAGGTACAACTGCGTGGTAGACGAAGCTAGCTACTGAGGCCGTCAAACCTCTCGATCAGCATCTTTTCTCATCTAGATACTGGCTCTCTTTACCCAATGACATCTACTGACTGATGACCATCCAGCTCTGGAGACTCACTTAACGAATAAGAACTAAGGAAGCCTTGCTAAAGGTTACAAAGTCCTGGGCAAGAAGCCGAATGCCTCAAGGGCACAGGCAGTGTTTTCTTCACCGCCGCCAACTGAGAACCAGGGATGTCAAGGAGAAAGGAGGATTTGGAAATTGAACAGTTGTTAATAAGATGGAGTCTGAGAACAAGATTTGGATTTCTGGACCACTTCTTAAAATACTGGCTCCTGGCCAGGGATAGAATATGCCATAAGAATGTATTTTCCTGGAGTCTTGGAAAATCTAATCAAAAGGTCTTTAAACTAAAAAGATAAAAAAAGAAGAACAAAATTGCCTGTGTAATTGTGTTTGTCTTTTGTTCTTAAAGAGGACCATGACATCAGGGAAATGATGACATGACTTGCATTTGACTTTGATTTGAGTGAGGGAGGGCTGTGCAAGGTCACCAGCCTCACTTTCTCCTCCAGGGCCATCTGGGTCCAGTGGCCGGATATTCACTGGGATAACTGGAGATGGCCCAGGATGCAATGGGAGACCCTGGCCCTTTTAGGCTAAGGTCTTTTCAGGTGCTCACTTCGAGTGAGGTAATGCCCATTCAGTGAATAGGCCCCTTTAAGAATTGAGCCAAGGGATGGCCCCTTTAATCAAAAACTCAAAAAAAAAAAATCAAACTAGGAGGGGAAGACCCTCAGGGTCCCTGCCTAAAAGAAAAACAGTTACTATTTAGTATTTACATTCACTCTGTGCTAGGAGGGCAGGGACCTATTGTCCACTCTATGAGCTCCAGAGTGAGTTGGGTTTAAGGCTTGGTTTTTGAGAATAGACATGTTATGAGGAGGAAAGAAGGGAGAGGAGGCTGACTCAGCTCAGGTCTGCATCTTGTTCTTTCACATTAAATGTTAGGATGAAATGAGGCACTCAAAGGTAACTGAAGAGTTATCAAGAGGAAATTTACTTAGCCCTGACTTGGAAAGGATATTCAACAGAAATACAGTCACACTTAGCTCCAGTAGATATGCCATATGGAGACACATCAGGCCATTAGGCAGGGTCTAGTGACTCATGTGATCTTGCAACATCGTCCGAATCTGAAGGACACTCACCCTATGTGACAAGATTTAGCAAGACATAACTACTTTATTTAAACATCTGAAGGGCCGGCTAAGGGTTTAGGTTTGTTCTGCTCAAACCTAGAGGGAAGAAGAAGGACCAATACGTAGTTGCAAGGTGGCAGATTTAGGTTTGATATAAGGAAAAACTTTCTTAAAATTAGAGCTATTCAAAAATGGAAGGAGTTCCCTTAAAAATGGGGGATTCTTCCCTTTCTAGAAGTCTGTAAGCAAAGGCTGGGTGACCTCTTATTGAGATGTGGTAGAAGGAATTCTGATTCAGGTACAGATTGGACTAGATGGCCTCTAAGCTCTCTACCTACTCTAAAATTATGTGACTCTTACTATAAATTTATCAATAAAGTTATTACCGTGGGCTTGAAATTTTAGAGAAAATATTCCCTGTTATTACCCTTAAATTAGTTCAGAAAGACATAACATATTATTTAGACACAATATTCTAAGTCTTCTTGATAGCATATAGACATGCAAGGCCAAGTCATATTTAAAATCTACACAAGAACATGCATTTATACGTCACTTTGAGTGCATGCATTTATCTGTGTACAGCCCTTAAATTCTTAAATCTGATTTCACAATGGCTGAGGAATCACTAAGTACCACTAGAACCACGGTATAAACCAGAGGTATCAAACCCCTGTCCCCCAAAACTCCCAAGTGTAGCCCCAACCAGATTAAAGTATAACTGAGAAATATTTAACAAAATAAATTCAAATGCAATGCGAAGGGTAATGTTACTTCGTTGTCGTCTGATTCAATATGTAGCCCCACAGGGAGTTTCTATTTGAGTTCGACACCAATGGTACAAAAAAAATAACTTGGCCATCTGCAGTAGGTGAAATATGAGAATTGTCTTAGTTTCTTTAGCCTTCCAAACTACTTTTAGAACACTGAGCTTCATAATTATTTATCTGTGCAGCTACATAATTACAACCTTGACTCCTCTAAGTCAAAAATAAAATTCCGTCAGCACCTGAGCTGCAAAATGAAGTGGAAATGTTAGTTGCTAAAAATGTCCAAAAATTATAGCCTAAAACATTTCTAGTTCAAAAGCTATTTTAGGAGGATTAAATCCTCAGCCACATTAAGAATCACACAATCTCAGAGGTGGAAGGGACTCAGAGACCATCTAAGACCATCCATATTTGAACAGGAATCCCCTCTACAACAAACCTCAACAATAGACATCTGGCCTTTAAGGCCACTAATGAGGGGAAGCCACTAATTCCCAAGGTATTCAACTCCGTTGTGGAATAGCTCCCACTGTCTTTCTTTCCACAGACTAAACTTGCCCACCTGGATTTTTCATCCATGGTTTCTAATTCTACTCTTGGTGACAAAAGTAGGAGTGGATACCTCTTCCACATGAGAGTTTTGCAGGTACTTGACAGTTATCATCCCCCTCTAAATCTTCCCTCCTTCAGATTAAATAGCCCCAGTTCCCTCACCTGACCCTCCTATACCACAGTCTTGAGAAATTTCATCATCTTGATCACCTTCCTCTCCAAACTATCCAGTTCCTCAGTTGTCCTTCTAAGATATAGTACTGAGAAATGAACATAATATTTCCTATGTGATTTCTACCAGGGCAGAGTACCTTCCTTATTCTGGGCTCTATACCTCTCTTGGAGTCTGAGGTGTTCAGGGAGGAATAGTACCTCTGGTGGGAGGGCTTGCCAAACTCTTTTCAGGGCTGCTCATTCACTTTTGGTATCCACCTGTCACCTAACTCTCACCTATGGCTCCAAAAAGTTGTAACATCTACAGCAGCCACACCAGAAAAATTGTCTCAGCAGACAGACCAAACCAGTTTGAGGGTAGCCGATGGGCCTCAAACCCGTCAATGAGCTCCGGGATGCCTACTCAAACATATGAAGACTTCTCCCACCAGAGTGGATGGATAAGAACAATTTTGTTGCACGAGTCATAAAGGCAGCTAAAGCAGACGCTGTGGAGTGTTCAGAAGACACTAAGGTCACCCACTGCATCCTGGGCCACTGCCAGGTGTCTTGACTTCTGTCTTGCCACTGAATACCAATGATCCTGGAAGAAAAAGTGAGATTGATGATTCTGCTCAACTCTGCCTCACTTAACTCAAATTCACTCACAAGTCAAGACATCACCCATTATTCACTACTTTACCCATCCTGAAGTCTTGTGGCTATGAGCAAGTGACAAAGAAGCTGGTGCAGATACACGGGGAGCCATAGCCACAACCTTGCACACAGGCAGCCCAGGGCATTGGGTTGTCTTCTCACTGGACCAAAGCAGCAGTGAGATTTGGCAGTGCCTTAGGTGTTTGAACAGCCTTTTTAAAGACCCCCTGGTGGGAGGAAAGGGCTAGAAGAGACACCCTAAAAACTTTCTGTTTTGTTATTTTTTCTAGCTCTGTAAAATAATTTTTGTTAATTTAATTGGGATGGCATTGAATATGTAAATTTTGGTAAAATTGTCATTTTTATTATATTGGCCTCGCCTAACCAAGAACAAAGATTTCTCCATTCATTTAAATCTGATTTCATTTGGGTACAAAGTTTTTTATGGTTGTATTCATATAGATTCTGGGTTTGTTTTGGTAGGTATATTCCCAGGTATTTTGTACTGTCTGAGGTATTTTAAATGGGATATCTCTAGCTGCCTCTTCCTGCGGGATCCTATTGGTAATATATAGGAATGCTGATGATTTATGTGGATTTGCTTTATATCCCGCTATTTTGCTGAAATAATATTTCAATTACCTTTTTAGTTGAGTATTTAGGATTTTCCAACTATATCATCTGCAAAAAGAGATAGTTTTATTATTTTGTTCCTTATTCTGATTCTTTCTATTTCTTTTTCTTCTCTTATTGCTATTGCTAGAACTTCCAATACAATCTTCAATAATATTAGTGACAGTGGGAATCCTTGTTTCATGCCTGATCTTACTGGGGAGGCTTCTAGCTTATCCTCATTACAAATAATGCTTGTTAATGGTTTTAGGTAAATGCTTCTTATCAATTTAAGGAAAAGTCCATTTATGCCTATACTTTCAAGGTTTTTTTTTTTACTAGAAATAAGTGTTGAACTTTATCAAATGCTTTTTTGCATCTACCGATATTATCATATGATTTTTGTTACTTTTATTATTGCTATAATTAATTATGTTCATCATTTTCCTTGTGTTAAACCATCCCCGTCTTCCTGGTATGAACTCTACTTGGTCATAATGTATAATCTTTCTAATGTATTATTGTAATCTCATAGCTGGTATTTTATTTAGGATTATTGCATCCATATTCATAAATGAATTAATCAATAACATTCATTAATGAAATTGGTCTATAATTTTCTTTCTCTGTTTTTACTTTTCCTGGTTTAGGTGTCAGTATCATATTTGTTTCATAAAAGGAGTTTGGTAGGACCCCTTCTTTGTCCACTATCCTAAGAACAACTTTGAGCAACCGAGTCATTCTGACTATTAAAAATACCCAAATTAACCTCAAAGATCCTATGAAGGAAGATGCTGCTTGAATCCAAAAAAGAGTACGGCTGCAGTGTAGGAAATGATGAGCTGGTTGACTTAGAGAAATATGAAAAGACTTGGATGTAGGAAGGAAGGTGCTTCAGAGAAACAGATGGAAGGAAGGAAATGAGCATACTATGGCCTTACATACGTGTGTATGAGTGCATTTGGGTATACATGTCTATTTTACAGATATCTGGGTTTATATGTATGCATATATATACATATATACATATACATATGTATGTATGTGTGTGAACATATATATGTATACGTATATACATCATACATATATATATATCTCCATGCTTAATTGTAGCCTTCTTGGGGGGGGGGGGGAATAAGGTAAAAAGTACACAGCAGAGAACAAAAGAAAGCCAACAAGGAAGCAAAGAAAAGCCAGGAAGCTTGGAAAACAATGTGTAGTATTTATTATACAAGTTTGCTTGAAATGGAAATTTATTATTTTAGATTGAATCCTCTCTTACTATTGCTGTATATGTGGCAATTTTTTTTTCTTTTCTCATTTTATGCATAAGTGTAAAATTTTTAAAAATTTACAAAAAAATGAAGGGTAGACAACAACATACCTCTGTTAACAAAGACTAAGATTATGTCAGTTTTGTGGTTGCCGTATCACACTGTTGAATCATATTGACTTTGTAATCCACTTAAGCTCCTAGACAGGGTGTTCACAAAGCTATTGCCGGTCCACCCCTTTTTATTCCCATATTGTGCTTGTGAGGTGGATTTTTTAGGTCAAGTGTAGGACTTTATATTTATATCTATAAAATTTCTTCTTATTAGAATCAGCCATCATTCTTGCTTATCAAGACCTTTCTGAGTCTTCAGGAGGACGAAGAGTAGAAGTATATATCTACTTAACAGACTTTTCAGTTAATTTCAAAACTAGATTCCATAGACTCACTTTTCTGGCTACCTTGTCATTGTGAGATATGCTCAAGTTTTCATGTATAAAATTCATTTCAAAAATGTAGCTTTTTCAACCTTAAACTTTTGAGCTATCTAAGCATTTCTAAGATATGGGGGTGGGGCAGAGAGAGATACGTTAGATAAAGAATCACAACAAGAAATTTTGACATTCAAAAAGCTCCAAAACATCTCCTCTATTAGGAACCAAACCATATGGACAGGAGAGCGCTCATAAAATTCACCAGGTCGTCCTCTTGCTCAAGAGAGTAGTTACCTCCAAGATATTAACTTTTTTCAAGCTTGAGTGAAAACAGTTCTTCAGAACCAATGACTAAAATTCTCAGGGCACAAGTCAAAATATTATTCTTGTTCACACAAAAAAACCAAATGCAATTACCTAAGGAGAACTCAATATTCTAACAATCCAAACTTCACAGCATTCCCTGTAACTTGTAGGAAACTGCAGGTGAAAATGTGGCCACCCAAATGAGGAGGAGTAATAAGTGTTAAGGGGAGTGGCACTGTTGAGCTAGCCATCCGCTGTCCCTCACTTAGGATGTGAGAGTGAACCGCTTCCTTTTTGCAGTACACAAATACCTGCCATAATAATGAGAATTAGCACATCAGAGGGCAGAGTGGCAGGTGAAATCAGAAGCAGGAGGGATCAGGCTTAGCTAGGAGGATCAGGGAGAGCTGCATGGAGGAGGGAGCATACGAACTGAGATTTCAAGGCAAAGAAGGATTCTGACAGCTGACAGTGTAGAGCAAGACCATTCCAGGCAGGAGACTGCTCTGTGCAAATATATGAAGGATACGATTAGGGAACAAAAAGTAGTCCATTTTGGCTGCATCGTCTAATGCGTAAAGGGGGAAAGCGTGTGATAAAAATTGAAAAGTAGTTTGGAGACGTTGCTGAGGGGCTCTGAAGGTCAGAAGCCCTGCTTGTGGCGTGGAGGTGGGACAGTGAATAGAGCGCTGAGCCTAGAGTCAGGAAGACTGGGTTCAAATCTAGCCTGAGTGATCCTGGATGTGTCACTTAACCCCTGTTTGCTTCAGTTTCTTCAACTGCAAAACGGGGATCATGGGCACCACGTCTCCCGGTTCTGGTTCTTGCTTCAACAGTGTTTGGACGGAACAGATCTGGGGTCCCCCAGCTCCCCTCGGTTTTCAACTTCACCTTTCTGCAGTCCGTCAGCCCCTGGGACCAGCCACCTCTCGCCTCCGGGACCAGCTGCCCCCCGCCTCCGGGACCAGCCGACCCCCGCCTCCGGGTCCAGCCGCCTTCTCCCTTCACCGATGGTGCCGTGAGCTCTAGCTCCCAGATCCGCCAAAACTTCTCCTCTGAGGCCGAGGCCGCCATCAACCGCCTGGCCAACCTGTACCTGCAGGCCTCCTACTCCTACCTGTCCCTGGGTTTCTATTTCGATCGGGACGATGTCGCCCTGCCTAGGGTGTGTCGTTTTTTCCGTGAGCTGGCGAAGGACAAACGTGAGGGTGCCGAGCGCCTTATGAGGCACCAGAACCAGCGTGGGGGCCGTGTCCTCCTCCCGGCTGTGCAGAAACCTGCCCAAGATGAATGGGGCCGCAGCTTGGATGCCATGCAGGCTGCCCTGAACCTGGAGAAGGACCTGAACCAGGCCCTCCTGAAGCTGCACGCCCTGGGCTCGAGCCAAGGGGATCCAAGCTTCTGAAGCGCTTGGGCAACCACCTGACCACCCTGCGCCATGTTCAGGTGGACCCCCAATCCGGGCTGGGGGAGTACCTGTTCGAGAGGCTGAGCCTGAAGCATGACTAGAGGGAGCGGCCTGGGCAGGGAGCCCCAAGGCCGAACCAAGAACGCCCATAATAAAGCTAGCTGCTCAAAAAAAAAAAAAACGGGGATCATGATAGATAGCACTTACCTTACAGAGTTCTTGTGAGGTCCAAATGAGATGATATTTTTAAAGCACTTAGCACGGTGCCTGGCCTACAGTAAGTTCTTCATAAATATATATTCCCTCCTCCCTTCCCTTTCTCACTGGGGAGTCATTGAAGGTTTTGGAGCAGAAGAGTGAACAAGCTTGTGCAATACATGGCTTACTTTAGCTTTAATGTAGAGCATGCTACGCAACATGGCGTAGTAGGAGGAAGAGACGCAAGGTACAACCTAGTTAGAATCTGTTCAAATAGTCCAGGCGAGCGGTAATACGGCTCTGAATCAGGGAAATGGCGGGGGCGGGGGGGCGGGAAGTAGGGAATGGATCTATCTTAGAAGTAGATTTGATAGGACTTGGCCACTGAATGGATGTTTGGGGGCAAGGAAAAGAGAAAAATAAAAAACGACTGCGATTCTGGGCTTAAGTGACAAGAAAATAATGACCATGCAGTAAACAGAAGAACAGAAATTCTAGGTGTGACTTTGGGTGAGCCACCTTCTCTTTCTGGTTCTTGTTTTCCTCTTCTGTACAATGTCCCCACCGTGCCCCACAAAGTTATCGTGGGGAAAAAAATAACCTATGCCAGAGCTTTTAGAAATTGGAAAGCCCTCTGCTAATGTGAAGGATTTTGAGGGATGGTATGATCAGCACTGTTGTCATAATTAACAGTGAGAAAGAGAACATTCTGGGTTGATCTGCTCTCTCCAGGGCTTCACCACTTTAATACGCCTGGGGACTACCTAGCCCTTTGTGTTGACTGAATCGATGGTTATTACCATGGCAAGAAAGTGGTACTCCAACACAATTTCCTTCTTTCTGTTCCCCGTAGGTACCTAGGGAGGCCAAGGGACATTCTCTCTGGGGGCGTGTGCTTGGAATGTTCCATAAAAATGTCAGCGTAAGTACAGGGATGGACCAGGGGTGTGTATGTTTGTCATTTAATAGTGCAGACTAGTAAGCTTCCAAACACTCCGGACTTACCAGAGTAATGTGAAGGTAATTGTTTGCTTTACAAGAGAGACTCGAGTTGATTTGTGTTTGTTCAAAGATCACTAATTACTTATGTAACTGTGGCCCAGATACAACTCTAGGTTTATACATACCATATTCAATCTTGAGAGCTTCTTACAAAGACTCTTTCTGGTTTGTGTTTTCACATGAGGAGTCTCCCTGGGATACCAGTATATAACTCACATCTAGATCTCTACAGAAAAGAGCCCTTCATTCTGGCTAATAAAATATAGAATGAATTGAAGTAGAAAACTGCAAAACTCAGTGGGGTATAGGGAGGGATGATAAACAGACTTACTGGGGTGGGAGGTGGGAGGGTACTTCACCTTACCCAGAGACAAGGCCCTCTTCAAAAAAGGAAAGAAAATACTTGAGATCGCTAAGAAAGTGGAATCCTTCCCCAGTGAATTCCACCTCCTGGGGACCTATCCTAACCTAGGTTCTTGTCTTGTGGTTGAGCACCCCCATCCCAACAAGCGAAAAGTATTTTGGGTCGCTAGGAAGCTGACCCCTTTCCTTCTAGGGAGCTAATGCCAAAAAAGGATCAACTCTCTGGTGACCCCTTCCCTTTGGCGGAAGGAAAGGAATCCATCCAAAGAGTAGTACTATAGGTCTAGAATACGACATATACTTTGGAGAGATGGAGTTCACCATGAGAAAATGGGTCTACTCCATATTTAAGAATTCACAGGAAAGAACAGAAGAAAGGTAAGGAAGGAAACACAGATAAGCAAGATAGCTTTGAAAGTTTCATGTTGAATTTATTACAGATGTAAAAGGAAAAGCAAACTGTATATAACAGAGATTCACAGTGTCAAGTGCAATCCTCTTTTTCTGTCCTACTTTGTACATGGAAATTCTCATTTTGTTTGGTTATAAGTTCAAAATAAAAACAATTATTATTTTCAAAGAAAAAGGAATCTACTAATTATCTATCTACTCCACTAGAAAGTAAAGGAAAATTCTTTCAACTATTTATGGGCTCAGATATAGATCTGCTGTGTCCTGCAGCTTTCTGTCAGGTTAAATAAATCCTACCCTATATTCAATATATTGTTAACCTGGGTCTTTGCATCAGATTTGAAGGCCATTTTACTTGTAGAGACCTGGATGAACTATATTCTGATATTCCCATGAGAAAGTCAGGAAGGGAAGAAAGAAGGAAAGGGAGGAGAGCCAAACCCTGGTATTCCCAAGAGGAAGCCATGTTGGGTCATAAGAGAGAAGTTATTTTTGAGAAGCCTCCCAAGGGTGAACCTCATCCATATAAAACCAAAGCTATGGTTCTGGACCATGTCTAAAGGACAGAGAAAGTTGAAGTGAAATGTTAAGAACCACTGTCCATTAAAAATCAGTCAGAAATAAAGATTAAAATATCTTTGGAATACTTGTGCAAATCAATGGAAAAACAGGATTCCATTTACAAAAATTCATTTAATACACAACTCTTAAGGAACACATAAAACAAGGAGTACATTAAAATCTACACCAACCCTGTGATTGGACTGGGTGGTGTTCTATTTTATTTCCCTCACAGAACAAAGAAGAAAACCACCAGCGTTTCTCTGACCATCAGTTCCCCAGTCCATGAAGATTCCAGTGGCTACGTGGCCCGTCCCAGTTTCTCTACCTTAGTTCAGCCATTGTCTATGGATCTCCAGAGGGTAGGTTGGCTTTTAAACCCTTTACAAGATTCTCTATAATAGATAAGGAGGTACAGACAGGAGATATTCAAAGCTATTTCTTTGAAAAGTGTGAGCAAGGAATGCTTCTCAGCTATGCTTTAAAAAAAAAAGAGTGATCATAAACAGAATTAATTCGAGAGCACTGTCCAGGTCATCTTGGCCATTTGTCACTATTTCCAAGAGCTAGATTCCCAGACAGACTATGCCAGCTATCCAGGAATGGAATTCCCCTTCAATTGAAAAGAAAAAGGCAATAAAGGCTTATTTAAAACCTAAGAGATCTAACAGGAACAAATGTACAGGGATTTAGAGGCAGAGAATATTGTATTTCACCATCTCAGCTGGCGGAGGGTGGGGATAAATGAGGAAAGGGTGGGGAGGAGGATTCAGAAGAGAATTTCTAAACTTTCTACCATATGGCTTCCAACTTTATCATTCAACCAAAATTGCTCTCACTAACAGTCTCTTAATTGTCAAATCTTAAAGGCCAAATGGCCATCCTTCTTGCTCTCTCTGTGGCCTTTGACATTTTTGGTCAAATAATCCTCCCAGATACTCTCTTCTTTCGGGGTTTTCATAACAGTGCTCCCTTGTGGTTCTCCTCCTACCTATCTGACCACTCTTCCTTAATCTCCTTTGCTCTCACAAGTAACAGTGGGCTTTAAAGAAGCACCAACCTTTTCAGAAGGTACAGATGGTGAAGACACTCTGAGTGATGGGGGTGAGGAGGTATGATGAAATTGACCCAATGAGTGGTCACTGTCCACCTGGGCTTTAGCATAGTGAATGACCACATCGTGTACCCTCTTGTTCCCTGAAACAGATACCGAGCCCCTGCAGCAGCTTATCTGGATCCACCTGTGGAGCACCCCCCGTCTTTACCAAGGTAGTTTATCAATAGAGCATAGCCAAGTTCAGGGTTCCTACATAAATCAAGAAATGGGGATCTAGAAGGAGGAAGTGGGAACTGCAAGGAACCCTAAAAGTTATCTAACACTTTACACAGGGCATAGGGGATGCTTAGCAAGTGTTTATTCAATTGAAAATAGTTTAACCCCTCCATTTCATAGATGGAAAAGCTGAGTCGAAGAGGGGAAGTGACCAGCCCAAGATGACACAAGCTAGTGGCTTGGACTGGGTTCTCTTGATTCTTGCTCCATGACAACATTCCAGTCACCAAAGACATATTTTTGTTCCCCTTGGCCAGGTGGAATGCATCCCACCTAATCATAGACTAACCCCTAGAACAGTGAGAGTACCTTGACCATCCAAAGATTCCTTTCTGGTGATGTCATTGGGCAAAGCAGTTTGAATCAGAGTCAGAAACCAGCATTCGCAGAATTCTCCATACTGGAGATGGGAGGCAGAATTAAGGAACTGTGGAGCAAACATGGGTAGGGATCTGAGCATCCAGCAGTATCAAACAGACAGGGCTGCAGCCCTCCCCAAGCAGAGAGCTCTCCAACTGGATGAAATCACAGATCTGGAAAAAACAAACTGTCCATATATCCCTGGGATCCCTCACACACATGGATATAACATTATTAATCTAATATTGTTCATCCTTCAGCCTCTACAAGATATCACTGCAACCAAGGGCCAGTTTGTTGTGTTTGAGTGTCGGGTCCAGACCCAAGGTACAGTTCAAGTTCACTGGTACAGAGGGGAAGAACAAATAGTGGACTCAGATGACTTCCGGATTCTTAGGAAAAGTATGTGGATTCACTTTTCTATTTGCTATGATTTGTTTTTTCCTAAGGAGAACATACCCAAATACAAGGCGGATGAAATTCATGACTCTGTCTCCCTCATTTGTTAAAATAGCACATATGACATAACCAACAATATTCAAAAGTGTTTATTAAACAGTTATGTGACTGGCAGCGTGCTAAGACTAAGAGGAAAAGAGAAAGGCAAAGCACTGGGCCCTGCCCCCAAGCACTCTAATTCTGATGGAAGAGATAACATGCAATAACTAGGTAAATACAAGATCTCTTGAAGCCATTTGCTGTGAGTCTCTCTTTTTCAGCTCCTCTCACTCAAAGCTGCCATAATCTTCTCCTTTACCCCTTTCTCACAAGGTGGCCTTGCTCTTTACCAGGGCTAACCCCTCTACCTGTCTGAGGGATCCCATTCCACGCTGGTTCCTCCAACAGATGGCCTCCTCTGTCCTCTCCTCTCCATCACTTATTTTCAGTCTCTCTCTCTCTCTACCGGCTCCCTCTCTGCTGCCCATAAACTTGCCCATTCCTCCCCCAACCTCAAAAAACCTCCCATTTGATCCTTCTTGTCCACCATTGCCCAATATCTCTTCCCTTCTCTGTGGCTAAATTCCTTGGAAAGACGAGCTACAATCGGTGTGAGCACCTTCTCTCCTCTCACTCTTTCCTCGCTTCTTACTTCCTTTACAATCCAGCTTCCAACCTCATCATTCACCGAAACCACGTTCTCCAAAGTTACCAATGATCTCTTAATTGCCAAATCCAGGCCTGTTTCCCAGTCTTCATCCTCCTTGACTACTCTGTGGCCACGGACACTGATGATTGCCTTCTCCTTAATACTCTTTTCACTATAGCTTTTCAGGATACTGCTTTTTCCTAGTACTCCTACCTATCAGACCACTCCTTCTCAGTCTCTTTTGCTGGATCCTCAACCAGATCGTATCCTCTAACCATAGCCATCTCTCAGCGTTCTGTTCTAGGCCCACTTCTCCCTATATACTTCTTCACTTGGTGATCTCAGCTCCCATGGATTTAATTACCATCTCTACGCTGATGATTCTCAAATGTACCTATCCTGTCGTAACCTCTCTGCTGATCTCACATCTCCAATTCACACATCTCAAACTAGATGTCCAGTAGATGTCTCAAACTCAATATGTTCACAACCAAACTCATTATCTTTCCCCCGAAACTTTCCCTATTCCAGACTTTCCTGTTACCGTAGAGGCCACGCCATCTTCCCAGTCCCTCGAGCTCACGGTCTGTGTCATATGGGATCCCTCACCATCTCTCACCCCTATATCCAATTTGTTGCCAGGGCCTATTAATTTCACCTTTGCAACACCTCTCAAATAAGCCCCCTCTCTCCTCTGGCACTGCCACCACTCTGGTTCATACCCTTATCACCTCAAAAAATGAAACCTTCCTAATTCATTCTGGAGCCCATAGATTGGACATAGGTCCCTACCCTCCTAGCACAGAGTGAATTAAATACTGTTTCTCTTTTGGCCAGGAACTCTGAGGGTCTTCCCCTCCTAGTTTGATTTTTTTTTGAGTTTTGATTAAAGGGGCCATCCCTTGATTAACTTCTTAGAGAGGCCTATTCACTCAATGGGCAGTACCTCACTCAAAGTGAGCACCTGAAAAGACCTTAGCCTGAAAGGGCCAGGGTCTCCCATTGCATCCTGGGCCATCTCCAGTCCTCCTGATGAGTATCTGGACACTGGACCCTGATGGTTCTGAAGGAGAAAGCGAAGCTGGTGACCTTGCACAGCCCTCCCTCACTCAAATCAAAGTCAACAGCAAGTCATGTCATCATTTCCCACGGTCCCCTTCCAGAACAAAGGACAAACACTACTACAACAACAACAACCTCATACTTATAGCAATAACCTGCTGATGGGTCTGCCTGACTCAAGTCTCTTCCCACTCCAGTCCATCCTCCATTCAGCCACCAAAGTGACTTTTCCAAAGCACAGATCCAACCATGTCATACACACACACACACACACACACACACACACACACAATACACACACACTAAATTCCACTGGCTCCCTAGATCAAATACAATACCTCCAAGATCAAATACAAATTCTCTGTTCGGCATTGAAGCCGTTCATAACCTAGCCCCCTCCTATTTTCCAGTCTTTTTTACACCTTTTTTCCTTGCCACGTACTCTTGCATCCAGTGGCACTGGCCTCCTTGCTATTTCACAAACAAGACACTCCTCATCTCTGCCCACGAGGTTCCCTGGCTTCCTTTAAGTCCCAACTAAAGTCTCATTTTCTACAGGAAGTTTTTCCCAGCCCCTCCATTCCAGTGCCTTCCATCCCTTAATCATTTCCTGTGTATCTTGTATATAGTTTGTTTGTACATATTTGTTTGCATGTTGCCTCCTCAATCAGACTGTGAAATCCTTGGGGACAGGGACTCTTTTGCCTTTTTTTGGTACCTTCAGCCCTTAGCATGGTGTCTGGCACATAGCAGAACTTAATAAATGTTTGTTGATTGACTGACAAGATATAGTTCGTGCAAATGAAAGATAGTCTCAGAGAGAAGGCATTAACAGGAGTAAGGGGCAAGGAGGAGGGGTGGAAAAGACCTCTTGCATAAAATGAGAGTTAAGCTGAGTCTTAAAGGAAGACAGGGAAGCCAGAAGGTAGAGGTGAGGAAGAAAAGCATTCTAGACATGGAAAAGAGCCAATGCAAAAACATTAAGTCAAGAGATGGAGCCTCATGTGGTAAAAATAGCAAGAAGACCAGTATCCCCAGATAGCAGAGTATGGGGAGAGAAGTAAGCTGTAGGAAGACTGAAAAGATGTGCAGAAAGCCAGGTGATGGAGGATTTTAAAAGCCAAACAGAAGAATTTATATGTGATCTTGAGTATAACAGAGAGACATGAAAGTTTATTGAATGGGAGGCAGAAGTGACAGGATCAGACCTGTCCTTTAGGAAGATCATTTTAACAGCTGAGTAAAAGATAAAGCAGAATGGGGAGAGACTTGCGGCAGGGAATCAAATCAGAAGTGATAAGGGCCTGTACCAAGATGGTGGCTGTGAGTGGGTAAAAGAGGGTATATAAAAGAGATGTTGTGGAGGTAGAAACAACAAGCCTTAGCAACAATTTGGATATGTGGGGTGAGTGAGAGTGAGGAATCAAGGGTGACACAACCTGGGTTGTGAGTCTGGGTGACTAGGAGAACAGTGGTACCTTTAAGGGTAACAGGGAAGTTGGGAAGAAGAGAGTATTTGGGGAGAAAGACCAAAAGGTCTGTTTTAGACAGGAGGAGTTTGAGATGCTCAGAGAGTAACCAGCCTGAGATGTCCAAGAAACATTTGATAATGTTGGACTGGAACACAGGAGAGACTAGAGCTATAGATAGATAGATAGATAGATAGATAGATAGATAGATAGATAGATAGATAGATAGACAGATAGATAGATAGATAGATAGATAGATAGATAGATAGATAGATAGATAGATAGACAGATAGATAGACAGATAGATAGATAGACAGACAGATAGATAGATAGATAGATAGATAGATAGACAGACAGACAGATAGATAGATAGATAGATAGATAGATAGATAGATAGATAGATAGACAGACAGACAGACAGACAGACAGACAGATAGATAGATAGATAGATAGATAGATAGATAGATAGATAGATAGACAGATAGATAGACAGATAGATAGATAGATAGATAGATAGATAGATAGATAGATAGACAGATAGATAGATAGATAGATAGACAGATAGATAGATAGATAGATAGATAGATAGATAGATAGACAGACAGACAGACAGACAGATAGATAGATAGATAGATAGATAGATAGATAGATAGATAGATAGACAGATAGATAGATAGATAGATAGATAGACAGACAGATAGATAGATAGATAGATAGACAGACAGATAGATAGATAGATAGATAGATAGATAGATAGATAGATAGACAGATAGATAGATAGATAGACAGATAGATAGATAGATAGATAGACAGACAGACAGATAGATAGATAGATAGATAGATAGACAGATAGATAGATAGATAGATAGACAGACAGACAGACAGACAGATAGATAGATAGATAGATAGATAGACAGACAGACAGACAGATAGATAGATAGATAGATAGATAGACAGACAGACAGACAGATAGATAGATAGATAGACAGACAGACAGACAGACAGATAGATAGATAGATAGATAGACAGACAGACAGACAGACAGATAGATAGATAGATAGATAGATAGATAGACAGACAGACAGACAGACAGATAGATAGATAGATAGACAGACAGACAGACAGACAGATAGATAGATAGATAGATAGATAGATAGACAGATAGATAGATAGATAGATAGATAGATAGATAGATAGATAGATAGACAGATAGATAGATAGATAGACAGATAGATAGATAGATAGATAGACAGACAGACAGATAGATAGATAGATAGATAGATAGACAGATAGATAGATAGATAGACAGACAGACAGACAGACAGATAGATAGATAGATAGATAGATAGACAGACAGACAGACAGATAGATAGATAGACAGACAGACAGACAGATAGATAGATAGATAGACAGACAGACAGACAGACAGATAGATAGATAGATAGATAGACAGACAGACAGACAGACAGACAGATAGATAGATAGATAGATAGACAGACAGACAGACAGACAGATAGATAGATAGATAGACAGACAGACAGACAGACAGATAGATAGATAGATAGATAGATAGACAGACAGACAGACAGACAGATAGATAGATAGATAGATAGATAGATAGATAGATAGATAGATAGATAGATAGACAGATAGATAGATAGATAGACAGATAGATAGATAGATAGATAGATAGATAGATAGACAGACAGATAGATAGATAGATAGATAGATAGATAGATAGATAGACAGATAGATAGATAGATAGATAGATAGACAGACAGATAGATAGATAGATAGATAGATAGATAGATAGATAGATAGATAGACAGACAGACAGACAGACAGACAGATAGATAGATAGATAGACAGACAGACAGACAGACAGATAGATAGATAGATAGATAGACAGACAGACAGACAGACAGACAGACAGATAGATAGATAGATAGATAGATAGATAGATAGATAGATAGACAGACAGACAGACAGACAGACAGACAGATAGATAGATAGATAGATAGATAGATAGATAGATAGATAGATAGACAGATAGATAGATAGATAGATAGACAGATAGATAGATAGATAGATAGATAGATAGATAGACAGACAGATAGATAGATAGATAGATAGATAGATAGATAGATAGACAGATAGATAGATAGATAGATAGATAGACAGACAGATAGATAGATAGATAGATAGATAGATAGATAGATAGATAGATAGACAGACAGACAGACAGACAGACAGATAGATAGATAGATAGACAGACAGACAGACAGACAGACAGATAGATAGATAGATAGACAGACAGACAGACAGACAGACAGATAGATAGATAGATAGATAGATAGATAGATAGATAGATAGATAGATAGACAGACAGACAGACAGACAGACAGACAGATAGATAGATAGATAGATAGATAGATAGATAGACAGACAGACAGACAGACAGACAGACAGACAGATATCTGGGAATCTACTTCATAGAAATAACATTGACCCCATGGGAACTGAGGAGCTCAACGAACTAAAAAATGGAGAGAGAGAAGAGCAGAGGGTCTGGGACAAAGTCTTGGGGGACAACCATGGATTGTGGAAATGACCTGGATAAATACTTTGCAAAGGAGACTGAGAAGGAAGAGTCAGACAAGTAGGAAGAGAACCATTAGAGAACAGTGTCATGAAAACCAAGAGAGGAGTGATTCTCTGGGAGGATAAAGTAATCAACTGTATTAAATGCTGCAGAAAAGTCAAGGAGGCTGAGAACTGAGAAAAGGCCATTATAGTTGACAATTAAAAGTCATTGTGATTTTGTCAAGAACAATTACATCTGAATACTGGGGTAGGAAGCCAAAAGGCAGAGGTATAGAAGCAAGTGAGAGAAAAGGGAGTGTAGGCATCTAGTGTAGACAGTTTTCTCAAGGAGTGTATCTATGCAAAGGAGAGTTATAGGAGCAGAGCTAACAGGGATGTTTGGATCAAATGGGAATTTTTTAAGGATGTGGGAGACAGGTGTTCATGCTCGTAGGCAACGGAGAAGCAACCAGTAGACAGGGATAGACTGAAGATTAATAAAAGAGCAGTCTGCTAGAGAAGAATGGATGAGACAGAATCAAATGTGCATATAAAGAGGTTTATCTAGGCAAGGAAAGGGTTACTTCTTCCTGTGAGCCAGGAGTGAATGATATAATGGGGGAAGACAGCTGAATGACGTGAAGTGGAGAGAAAAGGGAGTTCTGGGCAAACAGCTTCCATTTTTTCCAGTGAAGTTTGAGGTCAGGTCCTCAACTGAGAGAGTGGAAGGAAGGCAAACAGTGGAAGGCTCAAAGAGGGCTGAAAACGTTCCGAATAGCCCCTGTAGCGAGTGGGATATTAAATCAATTAGGGTTGGGGGATCCTACTCTTACATTCCATTCCTCAAATTCTATTTCAAATAAACTACTTACTATTTAAAAAAAACACCTCCAAGGAAAATCAGAAACAACTACTATAAAAAAACAAGTTTGCTTTCATAAATCTGTCTCTTTGGATGTTTTCACCATACACACACTAAAAAAAAAGTGCAAAAGCTTATTACATTGTCACTTCCTTCAAATCCGAGTGTGTGGCATTTTTTTCATCTCTGTATTTACCCCCAGCATCTTTGCACAGTGGTAGGTGTTTGATAAGTGTTTGCTGAACTGAATCAGGTCTATCAAAGTAAAGGAGGATAAGACAGATGACAGTGGGCCTGATTTCCTAGATAAATTCTTGTATTTTTCCCCCCAAACAATTCAGAGACTGGATCAAAGAGGGGAAAACAGGCTTATATTTTAAGATTAACTCTAAAAAATTGCACTTTTCCTGTGGATTTAGAAAAATAGCAGATATATCCACTATGCACAAAGCAGATATATTTTCTTAAGATGATGTCCTCCCACATTTTAAACACCGAGTTTAAGGGGACAGTAGGGTTATCCTTGGGTAAAAGGACTGACCAAATGCCAATTTGCAATAAATCGTTCATAGAATTTTAAAATTGGAAGAGACCTGAGAGATCTTCTAGGTCTTATTTTGCAAATGAGAAAAATTGAGATCTAGATAGGTAAAGTCACTTTCCCAAATTCACCCAATAAATTACCAGCTACAGCGGGACCAGGACCAAGGACTCAACTCCTAGGCCAGTGATCTTTCCACTACATCTACTATGTTCCTCTTGTCCCTCCATTCCCACACCACTTAGAGTCCACACCATCCAATTATTTACTGCCTTATCTCACTGCCCATTTGTTTCTCACTCACCTCTCCAATTAGACTATTTACAATCACTGTAATTCTTTCTCCTTTCTCTTGTTTGGTCTTTCAGAAGCCTGCTTATCAGCTGTTCGGGGTAAGTACAGTTGCCCAATATCGTGATGACACAGATGATAATAAAATTCAAATGGACCTCATAGTTCTCTGCTCACCAAAGCTGCCTGAGGTTTTCCTTTTCCTTTTACATCTGGAGATTGGAATGGGCCAGAGCCAAAACCAGCCAGAGAAGTGAATCAGGAAAGTCGGAATCCACTGGCTTCTCAACTTCAGCTGTTCCAACTTCAACCCAGTCTGAATATTTGTGATGAGAAGGTAGAGAGTTTGCAGAAAATGGATAGAACGATGCAGTGTGGTCGACAGACTCTGGGAGAGAGAAGTCATGGCCCTCCCAGACACCCTAGAGCAACTGTAGTGGTGAAGCCTGACATAATGATAATAGCCGGCATTTGCATAGCGTGTTGTAAGGTTTGCAAAGCACTTCACAGACATTATCTTTTTGGTCCTCAACAAAAATCCCACAAGGTGGGTACAATTATTAACCTCATTTGAAAGGTGAGGACACTGAACCTGAAAGAATTCATTTCTTTCAGTGGGATTTGCCCAGGGTTACATAACTTAGCTGTGTGAGACAGGATTTGAGCTCAGCTCTTTCCAACTCCCAGGCCAGCACTCCATGCCGCCCAGCCACCTGAAAAGCAGTTGACTTAGACTATCTTGAACCCATCCAGGGTCTCTTGGCCATGTCTATATGATGCTCTAGAACTCAAGGAAAAAGCCAAAACTTCAAATCATAACATCACAGGGTCATAGATTCAGTGTTAGAAAAGACCTTAGAGGTCCAATCAATCTATATTTGTTACCCAACAACTGGTTTTACTAAACTTTTTACTGAAATGAGAGATTGTTGGACCACGTTATTTCAAACAACCACAATCTTTGGGGTCACAAAGACTTGGCCAGAAAACAGAAAATGCAACCCCTCCCCACTCCTGAACCCCATCTCAAGCAAACAGCAGGAGTGTGTTGCTTGGGTCATTCCTGGCACCCCTGAAAAATTCCAACTTTACATAGAGCTACACAGAGCTAACTTTAGGCAAAAGTGTAGATGGTAGTTTGTCTTTAGCCTACCCAATACCCTTACATTCTCTCCTACCCTTCCATTAAATCTGTTCTCTGATATGTCTGGTGTGAATTTAAGTCAAGGCTTTCCCTTTTCCAAGGGGGCATTTCTACTTTAAACCTGATTTTGAATTCGCAGAATGTCATACTCTCTCCTGTTAAAGGGATTTCAGGCACCAGTAAGCAGTAGGCAGGAAAGGTTTGGGGAAAGTAATTTTTCCAGGGCGGGGGTTGGGGGGTGGGCAGGGCAGGGAGGGGCTGAGAATAACCAAGGGAACACACCCCTGCTGTTTGAAATGGGATTCAGGAGTTGGAAGGGCCTTCCCAATTCCCTGATATTACGCCATATTGGTATAGTAATTATAACCACTGCTGGGCCTAAGGGGTTGGAATGCTGCATCCCTTCCCTCTCCATTAAAGGACCCATATTCTCTGGATGTACATGATCCAGCCTGGGTTCCATTCAAGGGGAGTTGGCTTCTAACAAGAGTGTCAGACTCCTCACATTCTATGGATCCTTAAGCCCCCCACTCCAGGGCCCAAGGGAAAAATCACTGTGGCTTAAGTTTGATTCATGTCTAGGGGCTTCCCTAAGAAGGAAGTGGAAAGATACTCAATGAACCAGGTATGGAACAGCTATTTATCTTCTCCACATAAAAGGAATACTAAACAAACCCAAGTCCCACAAGTACAAATTAATTTTTTTAAAAAATGCTTGAACAAGTTTTGGCAACATAACTACTGTTGTCCTTTAAGTTTTAAGGTTTAAAAACATCAAACTAAAAGCATTTGTTTGGACTGCTAAATAGAAATTTTACACTACCAAGACTAGACACATTCATCTTGGGGTCAACTATATTCAGAAAAAGAAACACACAAAAAGGAAGAGGCAGTCAGGGGCCCCAAGGCCCAGCCTCTGCTTGCCTACATGAGGGCTTATTCTAGCTGCTACATGGGAGTAGTTACCATTTCTGCCAGGGTGGGAAGGGCAGCTACCTTTTCCCTTTACCCCTCCAGAAATAGGCTTAAATAGATCTGACACTATCTGCAGCCAGGAAGAGGAAAGACAACCTTGGATGGATCGTCTCTTCTGAATAATCTATCCTATGCTCTTAGTGGACAATAAGGGGATTAGTTCACCACCCCCAAATCAAAGTCACACATGGCCAGCTGGACACAGGGCAGATCTGTGCATGTCCTTTTCCATAGGCATAAAGCCAGCTATGTCTGCATTCTCCCTGTACTAACCCGCTTCTCCAAGAAGTATTCTAACTCAAAGTGAAGCTGCCTCTCAGCCTTTAGTCCCCTAAGCCTATTAAGTTTCAATATCTTTTGAGGAGGAAGGATAAAATAGACTAGCACGCGTATGAAAGAACCTCAGGATATTGCTTTCACCACAAAGAATAGCTGCTAGAGCCAATAACTGTCATCATTTATAAAATGAAAGACCGATGGAACCAGGAGACATCTTATGGAGATTGCTAAGTCTTATCCTCTCATGCCATAGACGAGACGACTAAGGGCCAAAGAAGTAAAGGGTCTTGCTCAAGATCACAGGGGAGCAGAGTCAGAACTCAAACCCAAGATTTCTGAATGAAACACCTTAAGATTCTTTCCAGTATAACACACTTTAACTTAATATGAGTTTTTAATCTGTTGGATTTTCTAAGGTTATCTTCCCAAGCCCTGTTGGCACTGGCCAGCTGGGGTCTCAGAGCAAGACTGCTCCTCATCGTGTCAGGGCTCTAGGGTCAGCCCTCCGAGGTCGGGGCGGGGGGGGGGGGGGGTCCTATTCTAGTGCTATGGCTAAGAACTACCACCAGTGGGCTCCCTGCTGTGAGGGCTGGTCGATCGTCATTTACTCAGACTTCATTAATCTTTAGAAAGGATATTTACTGGGGTGTTATAGTAAGAATAGTCATTACAAAACATCCCTTTGATTTCTCAATGGGCAAGGAAGAGACTAGATATTAAATAAATGTTTAAAAAGAATAATTTACATATAATAAAATATATTTATTTACAAGAAAAAAGAAAAATAATGTATGTGACATACTCTCCCACAAATTCTTAAACAGGCTCCAGGGGAAAGTGGGCTCAAGCTTAAAGAACACATGTGGCAAAGGGGTCATTCATAGCTCCTTATTGCTGGAAGTCTTTTATTGCCCTTTGCAGGATATTCAAGAAGTTCCCTTTGGGCACGGCGCATTTGGTTGAGCTCTTTGTGGAGCCATGATTCTAACTTCTTGCATCTCATCTATTCTATCCTCAGTTCCTGATACAGACAGTGCTACCAACCACTAATGTCCCAAAAAGACAATGCAACAATGCTGGTGGGAAGATGAAAAGTCCAAAATTCTCTGGACCCCTAAAGTTCAAAATGTCTTCCTCCAGTCAAGGAAGGGGGTCAGGGGAAGGCAGGAAAATTAGACCAAGACCAAAGCCAAGGACTTGTCCTCCATCGATATCCCTTTCCCCACCCCACCCCCAACTTCCTCTCAGGGACTTGGCTTGTCTCTTCTAGCTCCTGAGTTTGAAATGCCTCACTATTTCAACCTCTGGGGCAAGACCAAGTTTCCTCCACCAATCCAAAGACAATCACTATGCAACATCCCCCTAGGATGTTTTAAACTTAGTCTAAAGTCTTTGGTTGGTTGACATGTTCTTGCCTCCATAAGGTATCACTTACTTTAAATGGGGTGGGGTGATTTGCTTCATTAACTCAGTGAATCCCCACTATTACAAAGTCATCAGGAAGAGTGGTTGAGTCTATCGTACACCTCAGCGGAGGACAGGCGTAGATGAGAGCCATGTGGAACCAACCTTGGTTGTCATCTAAAGACAATTATTTTGCTCACAGCTTTCCTCTAATTTTTTCCCTTTTCTCCCTTTCTTTGCTTCTTCTTTTTAAAAAGCCATGAATCCTCATTTATGCTGATTAAGTTCCTTATCTTTCCAGAGGAGGTTTGCACCTTGGTCATGACAGAAGCTTTTCCAGAGGACACTGGAGAGTTTAAGTGCATTGCAGAAAATGAGGCAGGGGCTACATCCTCCAGTGCATGGCTTTTTGTTTCCCCAGGTAATAAATTACACTCTCAGCTGGCCTACAAAGCTGAAGAGATGACTCCACCTCTTTCTGAACAATTGAATAATTGTTTTTCAGGAGAAGAAATGGAAAAATTGGAGGATTCCCTGGAGATACCGAAGAGGCAAGCTTTTGTGAAGCCAGCCTCTTGCCCCTGGACCAAAGAAAGCCCTGTAAAGGAAAGAGATACAGACACCAAACCACCAGCTGACCAGGAGAGCTGCATTCCCAAGGAAGACATCCACTTGCTTAATGACAGCTCATCAGAACTACCTCCACATTGGTAAGGGCAAAGAGACCTAACAGGGCAATACGGCAAATGCTGATCAATTCTAAACCCATTTCTGAGATTCCTGAAACAATCCTTGCCCTGGGAGCTGCACTAAAGGGAAGATTTATTACAGGAACTTGCTGTTGCAACCAGGAAATTCTCAGATTCCAAAATAGAATTCTGCATGTGCTTTATTTTTTTTTTTTGGCATAAAAGTAAGGCTGGCATTCTGTTAGATAACAAGCCTGTCTTTCTTCATGACTCAAATTCGTTGCCCCTGTCTGTGCTACCCTTATGAGAGCAGTGAAAAGACTTCATTTCAGCCACTGATCTTGCAAACTGGCCTACGTTACAAACAAAACGTGGGCAAAACTTTCAAACTCCAAACTTAAATAGAGGCGCAAACTGACAAAAATGTGAAGCTATAAATCCTTCTGAAGGATTTCCTACAACATAGCAAGCTGAGGACACTAAAATATTTTAGTAGTTACCTCTTTCTTAACCACTAAATAAACATTTCCAGCCTCAGAGTAATATAGGAGATACTTAGTCTCTGCTCAGAGCATGGGTGGAGAGGAAGGAACATGGTGGGGCCATGGGCAGGTCCAGGGGGGTGGGCTGGGGGGGGGGGGCTTCTTTGGGCTGATTCTTGAAGATTCCCCATACTATCCCACCTACCTCACAAAACCCAACTCTTCTTCTTACTACTTATATGACTTTAGGCAAGTCATTAGCCTCACTGAGCCTGTTTCCTCATTTGGCAGATAGAGATAACAATACTTGCCATCTCTATCTTACAGAAATCTTAAAAAGAAAGCACTTTACAAACCTTCAAGTGTTTCAGAAGTGTGAGCCCATCCGGCACAAATCACAGTGTGACTCACTGAACATAAAAAAAAGACAAAGTTTCAATCTCTAATCCTTTAATACCCACTATGGCTGCCTTCTAATTCCAAGTCCTGAAGTAAAAATGGGGAGGGAACAAGCTTCATCTCATGCTTGAACTCTGACATTTAAAGAAACTGGCTGCACTATTTTTAAAATAGCATATACACTTTAAGTATTGAACAGACCGACAACTGTATGTAAAGGGGATGAGTGACACTGAGCAGCTGCTAGAAGTAAGAGTTCTTGGAGCTCAAAGGGCCCTTGGAGGTCATCTACTTCAACCCTTTCATTTTACAGAGAAGGAAACTGAGGTCAAAAGAGGGAAACTGACACAATACAAGATTGGCAGAAGTGTAACTAAAACCCAAGTCTCTTAACTCCTGAAATAGTGCAGCAGGAAAAATGTCAGTGAGGTATTAGGAAGAAAGCTGCATGTTGGGAGGTACTGGGTACTTCATCAAAGGAATATGTCTAGCTACCTCCTTTTTTAAAAATTTAAATTTATTTATTTTTAGTTTACAACATTCAGTTCCACAAGTTTTTGAGTTCCAAATTTTCTCCCCCTCCTTCTCTTCCTCCCTCCCCCACCCAAGATGGCATGTAATCCGTAAAAACATTAAACACATTTTCACAATAGTCAAGTTGTAAAGAAGAATTATAACCAATGGAATGAACTACGAGGAAGAAGAAACAAAACAAAAAAAGAGAGAGAGAGCGCAAATAGTTTGCTTCCGTCTGCATTCAGACTCCATAGCTCTTTCTCTGGATGTGAATCGCTTTTTCCATCACGAGTCCTTTGGAGCTGTCTTGGAACCTTGCATTGCTGAGAAGAGCCAAGTCTATCAAAGATAGTCATCACAGATACAATGTGGCTGTAACTGTATACAAGGTTCTCCTGATTCTGCTCCCCTCACTCAGCACCAGTTCATATGAGTCTTTCCAGGTTATTATGAAGTCCATCAGCTCTTCATTTCTTATACAACAGTATTCCATTACATCCATATACCACAACTTGTTTTGATAGCCATTCCCCAACTGATGGCCATCCCCTTGATTTCTAATTCTTTGCCACCACAAAAAGAGCTGCTATCAATATTTTTGTACATATGGGTCCTTTTCCCACTTGTATGATTTCTCTGGGATACAGCCCTAGAAGTGGTATTGCTGGGTCAAAGGATATGCACATTTTTATAGCTCTTTGGGCATAGTTCCAAATTGTTCTCCAGAATGGTTGGATCAGTTCACAAATCCACCAACAATGCATTAGTGTTCCAATTTTCCCACATCTTCTCCAGCATTTATCATTTTCCTGTTTTGTCATGTTAGCCAATCTAACAGGTGAGATGTGGTACCTAAGAGTAGTTTTGATTTGCATTTCTGTAATCAATAGTGATTCAGAGCATTTTTTCATATGACTATAGAGAGTTTTAATTTCTTCATCTGAAAACTGCCTGTTCATATCCTCAATTGGGGAATGACTTGTAGTCTTATAAATTTGACTCAGTTCTCTCTATATTTGAGAAATGAGGCCTTTATCAGAGACATTGGTTGTAAAAATTCTTTAAAATATGCAACGCTTCACTAATTTGGGGGTCATCCTTGCGCAGGGGCTATGCTAATCTTCTCTGTGTCGTTCCAATTTTAGCATATGTGCTGCCGAAGCAAGCACTAGCCGCCTCCTTCTTGATATGCTAAAAAAAAAGTGAAGACAGAGTTCTTCTTCTGGAGTGGTCAGAATTCATCCTGCCTGATTCTACCAAGGCTCTTTCTGCCCTGGGATTCTCAGATTTTCCCCAAACCAGCAATTAGAAGGTTCAAACAGCCCAGTTTATGTAGAGACACATAAAATCATTCAAATAAGCAAAGTAAATATAAATACATATAAGCAGTGCTATAAAGACTTAGGCAAATACATACATGGTGCATCCATAATCTGTTATTAAAGAGACCAAGATGTTTGGGGTAATGATCCCTAATGTTTGAGGATGTGGTCATCAGAAACAACCTTGACATCATTCCCAAACCATCACTTCCCCATTTCACTCATATCCTCTGGTTTGCCTGTCAGAAACAGCCTCCTGAGCTGAAAGGAGCATCTAAGTGCTCGATGCTCCATTCTTATGTCTTAAAAAGAGCAGGAATGGGGTAGGAGGCAGCCAGAGAGGGAAGGGAGACTATAACTCTTTGTCAAGTGTGTATAGTACATATTTTCAAGGGCTTCTTTATCTTTGACTCACTCATCTTCCTCTTTGCACCCTCTTCTCTCCTCTTCAGTGCACCCAAATCCCGAGTCAGTCTCTCTGTCTCTCGTCTCTCTGTCTCTCTGTCTCTCTGTCTCTCTGTCTCTCTGTCTCTCGTCTCTCTGTCTCTCTGTCTCTCTGTCTCTCTGTCTCTCTGTCTCTCTCTCTCTCTCTCTCTCTCTCTGTCTCTCTCTGTCTCTCTCTGTCTCTCTCTCTCTCTCTCTCTGTCTCTCTCTCTCTCTGTCTCCATTACCTCTTAAACCCTACTTCCTGGAAAAGATCTGAGATCATTCATATACTTCAGTGAAGACTGAAAAGGGTTCTTCTGTATTTTAAGTTGGGAAAAAAAATGAGCTCTGTCTGTGTACTAGAAAGCTTTATTAAAAGTAGAATTTCAAATATCAGTGAGAAAGTGAGGTGATATGGGGGGGCCCTTGGAGTTCCCCTAAGATCACACCCAGAGCACTATACCTATTCCATCTACTCACAAAGCTGATCTTGCATGCTTTCTCTGGTGAGTAATGCTACATGCCCAGACCACATACCTCAGACTTTTCTTGAACATAAAGGCCTTGGCTAAGTCCCTTCTTTGGGGGCCTCAGTTTCCCCACATGTGGGAAAAGGGAAAAATATCTAAGGTATTTTCAAGAAATAATATTCTACGACTTTTTTAAACTGCGTGAAAATCTAGGTATAAACTACTGGGTATACCAACATTTTTAAATGTGTTTATTATCAATTTGTGACATTTTCTATTAGGATTGTCATAGCAGTGAGAGACTAAACAGATAGGATTTTACAAATGGGAGTTAGTACGCAAAGATAACCCCACTGGTCTGGTTCTGTCCTCTCACCATCCATTCACCTTGTGTGAGCGTTTGGATTTTCTTTTTCACAAAAGAGATCAGAAGAGAAGGGCAGAAGAAAAACAATAGTTCAGGGAAGAAATTCCAGCAAAAGACGAATGGGCCGTCAGAGTCCAGCCCTCACCATGAAGCTTATTTTACCATCATTATTGAGTTCTCAATGTGCCTAGCACCTGTGTGAGCTCAGCTGATTTTTTCTTCACTGGGCCTTATGTCCTCCTTTGAAAAATGAAATTATTGGCTTATGAGGGAATTCTGAATGTTTGGGGTTCAGGGTTTTTTATCGTAGTCAGTGACACCTATGGAATCCTCATAATAATGCTTTTCAAAGCATAAAACAAAATACACAGGATTACAAAAGAAACCAGTAATGTTGAAATGCATTTACTGAAGCCTATAAATAACATATATACATATAGACACACATACACATGTATATGTGCATACATGTACATGTATATAAAAGGGTGTTTTATATTACATGCAAGCATACACGCCACCACAGGCTCATTGGTAAGAACTCCGGCCATTAGTTGATTGTAAGACCCCTTCCTTCATCTGAATCCAAGTCCTGGTATTTCATATTCCCTAAAGAACAAACATCCTCAGAAAACCCAGGAAAGCCTTGCAAAGAAACAAATCCAGCCTTGGATCTCAGCCTCAGCTATAGATGGCTGAGGTCAATGTGCCCCTGTACTCTGCAGGCCACACCTCTCTCCTTTTGGTCAGCTGCCTTAGTCACATAAAAACTTCCAGAATAAACCTAAGCTGCGGTATCATTGGCAGGGGGAGTTCCTCATTGGGAGCTCCCTATGCCAACGAAATAATAGGTGAGTTAAGAAAATTCCTAAGGAGAATTTCTCCTTGGTGCACACCCCACCAGGTTCCCCTTTTGTGCTATAACCATTCACAAACAGCTCTCTCCCCTACCACCCACCCAACCATGTTTCATTTTGTGGGGATGACAGGATTTGGATTTGGATAAAGGGAAGGGCCTTAATAATCATCTAATCCAGTCCTCTCACTTTTCGGAGGAGGAAACTGAGACCCAGTGAAGATAATTACCTAAGATGACACTGATCCTAAGAAGCACAGCTAGGAATCGAACCCGAGTCCTCTAACTCCAAGTCTACCACATCACAATTTTGTTTCCCCCCTTTCTTCAATCCTCAGCTCTTTTCCTCCCCTCTCCTCAATAAAACTTGGTACAAAAATTAAAACAAGGAGGCATGTAAACCCTAGGAGAGACAAAAAGATATGTAAAAGCCTCATTACTTCAATGTCACTAAAGCATTTGGAAAACTGTTTCAGAGGATCCCAAAATATCAGAGATGGAGGGGTCTTTAGAGATTATCTTCATTTGGGATTAGTTACTGCTGTATGCACACAATTTATACTTATCTTCCTCATTTTTCTGTGGCTGAAGAAACTGAGGCCAGAGAGAATGAAAAGTGACTTGTCGGAAGTCACCTAGCTAGAGACAAGATGCTGCTTGAACCCAACACTTCTGCCTAGCAGTCCAGGGCTCCTTCCACTACACCAGGCTGTTTTAAATTGTGGACTCTTACTTTGACACACCAGCATAGGTAAATAGACAGGCAAGTACATCAGATGTCACTGTTTGGCAGCTGATAAAAGTCACTGGTGTTATAACACTAAGTACAGGGTCACTATGATTAGTCTGCAAGGGACCAGAATGCCTCTCCCTGCCCCTCAATAGCGCCTTACACGCAGGTAGCACCGTCTGGAGCTAGAGGTAAGTCTTGCCTTTATTTTTACCACGCTTTCTTCCAAGTCAGGAGTCGTCTCTACAAGGATTATTTATGGATATAAGTTTAAGAAGCTGGAAATGCTACACCCCACAGTCAGATCGGACAAGAAAGAGATAGAACCGATTGGAAACCAGTAGGAATCTTTTTAAGGCTGGAATAGAGGGGAGGCTTGAAATACTGTGCTAGTTTTGAAAAACAATTGATTGTCATTCTGTGTTAAAAAGGGGGTATTTCCCCCTTGAAAAGGGCTATTTAATACATGTCTGTAAATTACAGGGATTTCTATTGCTTCAAAGCATGTCCTACATAAAAAAGTTAAGTACTTTTTATACAAATCTATTAGGATGAAAATACCATACAGTGCTTGATTTCCATGACTGTGAACTTAATGAGCAAGCTAAAAATAAATTTTAAGGAATTTTGAAAGACAGATAGTAATGACATCACTTGGGATTAGCTGCTGCTGTGTGCACACAATTTTAGAGACACAGCTGAATTGCTAACTGAAAGCACTAAGCATGAAAAATGGACTTTGAAAGTAAGTTTCTAAACTCTGAAATCTCTTGCTAAGAGGCTGGACAAAATGAGACCCGAACATCTGTTTTAAAATTAGCTTTTTAAAAACATCAGTAATTCCTGACTGCATAGACAAGTGCCAGCACCAAAGTGTGTGGGCCAGCATGGCATTCCAAAAGTGAATGTGAAGGAAAAGAGAAACCTCTGCCATGAATCTCTCTATTGGCCTTAAACAGTTTATCCCCTTTGTTATTTGAAATGACAGCTGAACAATTTGATCTCACAAGAAGGGAATTTAAGACCTAACCAATTCTGCTTTAAAGCCCACAATGGAACGAACACAGCTTAAAGAAACAAAGACTTTGCTTTAAAATGCAATCTTTTTGAGAAGTCATAATTATGTGTTCTATAGACTTCTGGTGACGTATCTTTCTCCACCTTTCAGTCTCCTTTACTGCCTCCGCTCCCCTCCCAATAATTTAAAGACTTAATGTAGTTCCCATCCAAAATGTACTCTCTAGAGGGTATATAATTTGAACTTGAAATTATGGTTTATGTGACTTTTCAAGGGTTCCTTTCCATTATAATCTTTATCCTAGCTGCTAAGTAGCTTCTTTGTCTCTTCACACAGCAGTTAATTTAAGGCTTGGCTTCCAACCATATGCTATATCTTAACTTTTTTTGATCAAGCAAAAGCTACAACAACCCTATCATCTCATAATCACCACATAAGTGACTTTTACACATTTCAACCTTTGTCTACATGATAAAAGGCATTCACTCAATTTAGTAAGTGAAAAGTTCACTCATCTAAAGTGAGAGTGAGTTATAGTAGAAAAACCTCTGATCTCTCTCTTCTAGGTAGAGGGGTGGTAGACCTTAGGCTTGGAAACTGGCATATGCTGTCAGACACGGTTCTTTTTCTTTAATTTCTGGAAGGTGAAGGAAGAATCACCAAAGACATGTCAACAATGATATAAAAATCACTAAAACATTTATTTGCAGAAATAAACCATTTTTTCCCCAAACCACTGAAATTAAAGGAAGTTTAAGTCCTGACTCTAGCATTTACTACCTGTATGACCATGGATATATTCTAGGTCTGAATGCTATGCTGCTATAAGCCATATAGCCTCTTTAAATCTCAGTGTCCTGATCTCTAAAATCTGGTCTGATTTCTGGCTCTGCCGCTTGCTAGTTGTATGTGACCTTGACAAATCACTTAACCTGAGATTCAATTTCTCCATAGGAAAAACTGAAACAATGATACTATTAACATCTCACAGGTTATTGTGAGAAAAGTGCTTCATAAATCTTAGGGGACTATGTAAGTGTGAATAATTATTATGTTTGATCTATGCACATAATACAAAACATCCTGACTGAAAATAACTATTTTGACAGCTGGTAGAGATAGCCTCACCTGGGTAATTATCACCCTCTGTCAAGCCTAAGCCATCCAGAGTAACAGAGGGGAACGGTGACGTGTATCATCCAAAAATACCAGGGGAAAAAATGTTAAGGTCTAGTTTCTCTTCTGGGATGCAGTAAGAGACACATACTGGGACGCTTTCACATATGCAGTCCCATATTTACCCACTCTGGATCCACCCCGTTGGGCAAAGCTGTCAGCCAGTTTCCCAGTCAGGTGGTGGAACAGGCTGTGAGTTGTACAAAGTGGAAAGTCCACTTGCCAATATCTGAAAGTTGATGACAGTCACGAATTGTGGCAGCAGTACACACAGTTCTATGGCATTGTGTGTGTGTGTGTGTGTGTGTGTGTGTGTGTGTGTGTGTGTGTGTGGTGGGGGAGGGGAGAAGTAGTGAAGATGGACATAAGAATTGTGTTCCCTCTAAAAAAGAAGTCTTTTTTATGCTTCCCCAATTTTACCAAGACTTCAATATGTGCCTGAAATATTTATTTTCAAAGGTTTGAGATGGCCAGAATGTTAGAATATCTGTCACTTCAGGTTTTAGTGATCATAGGAAGAAAGTAAAACCTAAAGAGAATACAACCAAAACTGAAAAAGAAGGGAAAGGGTTATAACCAAATGATTCAGTGGACAGAGAGCACTGTTAGACCTGGACTCAGGAAGACCTGAGTTCAAATCCAGCAGCAGATACTCGCAAGCTGTGTGACCCTGGGTAAGTCACTTCATGGCTATTTGCCTCAGTTTCCCCATTTGTAAAGTGGGGGTAACAATTGCACCTGCTTCCCAGGGTTGTTATGAGGATCAAAGGCTTTACAAAACTTAAAAGGCCATATAAAATACTAGCTGTTATCATTATGATTGTGAATTTCTTAACCACTAAACCTTTATGGTTAACTAAAATGACCCAAATGGGCAACAAGTTCAGGATGAGATCATAGATTAATGACCCCGTGTAACATCCTAAAACTAACTTCTCGAGCAAACCTAGGTCACAGAGGATGAGAGATAAAAGAAACCCTGGATAGAGATCTTCTAGTACAATTCCTTCCTTTTACAGAGGGAGGGACAGAGGCCGGCCAGCAGAGGAGGAATGACTTCCCCAAGGTCATACAGTAACTTTGTGAGGAAGCTAGAAGTAAAACTTGGGCATCTTCTGACTCCTAGTCCGATGCCCTTTGACTTGACTTTGTTTCATTTTAAAATATCTATCTGGTTTTGCTTACTGAGAGACAAAACCTAATATAAAGTTAAAAAGCTTTTTGATATTTTCCTTTCAAAAAGTCATGGGAAGCTGGGAAAGGGGAAGAGGCAGGAATGAAAAGGAAAAGGAAAAAAATCTAACAAAAAACCTTTTAAATACGAATTCTAGGTGCCTTTAATCTTCATGCCTCCTTTCTCATTGTAAAGGGACAGGATTCTTCGAGAGAGAGCTGAGCCAGCAAGGCCAACATCAATCTCCTCCCCGGAACTCTGCGAGGAGAGGCAGACCAAGCTTTGTTCTGATTCCTTCCAGACTCCAGCTCATTCAGGCTCACCACCCCTAACTCCAGGAACTTCACGACCAGGATCAAATAATAACCGCGGTATCTCACCTTCCAATCCCTCCATATACCAGCCCGCCATGTTCAACTACGAGCGCCCAAAACATTTCATCCAGTCACAGAACACATGCAGCTCCAGGCTCCAGCCTCCAGGGCCAGAGACTTCAACCTTCTCTAGCAGCCAAACCAAACAGTCTTCCATCCTCATCCACCCCCGGCAATGCACAGAGCAAAGATACTCTGCCTCTTCTACAATGAGCTCTCAGATCACAGTATCCTCATCAGCTCTCCCGGCTTCTGGCCAGCAGCTTCCTGGCTCTTCCCCAGGACAAAGGGTGACATCCACATATAACCAGTCCCCTGCCAGCTTCCTCAGTTCTATATTGCCATCGCAACCTGATTACAGTAGCAGTAAAACCCCTACAGCTGTGGAATCCAAGTAAGTGTCTTTTAAAAAGGTAATAAAGCTACCATTGCTTGTTTGACTTGGCTCTGAGCTTATAGGCAAAAAGGCACACATATACAACAGGATGTTAAGATCCCTGACAGCCCTCTGAATCTATAACTATCCTAGAATACATAGCACCAAAGTGTTGGCAGGAACTTCAAGAGGTTCATCCTCCTTCCTCCAAACAGTAATTTTTCTTGTTATCGTTCATCTTCAGGGGAAAGGATTCCTGTGACACCCACCGTCAGGCAGTCTTCCTTTATGTCTAACCTGAAGCCCCCCTGTAATTTAAGCTGATTTCCTCTTCTTATGGGCTCAGTGCACATACAGAACAGCTGTTCTCCCTCGTCCAGATAGGATTTCCTCAACCACATTTAAAAGCTATTAAATCTTCTCTCAATCTTTTTTTTCTACCCACTATCTTTTCCTCCAAAACCCAAAATTTTTTCTTAAATCTGGGATTCTGATGCTGTAAATGAGTTCACCTACCCTCATAAGGAGATACAGAGATTGGTTTATGGTGTGAAGGCTTCTTGTCAGTAATTTAAGCCTCACTTCCTCCAACTTGACTGGCCCGGCTCTCTGATCTGTACAATATGCACTATTTCCACAGGCTGTAAAGCTATTCTGGGAGAACCTGATACACAGAAGAACACTGCACTTGTGCTTTTTTTTAAAACATGACCCTCATGCTTAGGGCTTATGCAGACTTTGAGGCTATCAGCTTTCCTAAACCTTGGCCAGCCTATCAGTGAGTTGATCAGAATTGCCTTGGGAATTTTTTATGGACACTTTGTACAATCCAGTCCAATATAAAAAGCATTTATTAAGGTCCTACTATGGGCAAGATACCACATGCAGCACTGAGTATTTAAAGATAAATATGAGATATACCCTACTCTCAAGAAGCCTAAATGGGAAAATGATATGTAAACAAAGAGTCATGATATAAGGAAGGGTATGATAAAGAGGTCCAGGCATTAAAAAAAGAGGTAAAGCAAAATAATTTTCATTTGGGGGAGGTTAATTGGAGATATCAGGAATGGCTTCTTGGAAGAGGTGGATCCTGAGATATGCCTTGGAGGAAGAGAGGGACACTCAGGTTTACAGGCCATCAAATCCAACCCCCTTATTTTACAAACAAGGAAGTGAGGGAGAAGCAGAGAAGTGTCTTCCACAGACAAAGGTTGAGTAAGGAGGGGAAACCCATTCCAGGAATAAGGCACAGTGAGAGCAAAGGTATAGAGGCAAGAAAGGCAGAGTAAGAACAGAGGACGGCGAAGAGCCTAGTTTAGATGGGCTCCAGAGTATGTGAAGGGATAAGTATATGAAGATGTAAAGTGGCTGGACATGGAGGTTGGAGCCAGACTATAAGGGGCCTTGAATGCCAGGATCAGGGATTTACACTGGATTCAGCAGGCAATGGAGAGCCACAGATGTTTTTCACTAAAGAAGTGAGGTGAAGCTAGTGGTGCATTTTAGGTGGCTTACTCAGGGGCTGATCAAGAAGACAGACTGAGGAGATTGGTTTGCCCAATATTGCTGATTAGGAAGCTACTCCGACAGCTAAAGCAAGAGGTAACGAAGGCCTGACCTAGGGAGACTGCAATGGGAGCACAAAAGGGGGATGGAGTTGAGAGGCTTTGAAAAGTTCGAATCAACAGGATTTGACGATCAGGCAGGTGAGGAAGAGATGAGAACCAATCAACAAGCATTTAGCAAGCACCTACTGTGTGCCAGGCACCGTGCTGGGCAGGTGCTGAGGGTACGAGGACAAAGAGAAAATAAGCCCCGTCCTCAAGGAGCTTTCGTTCTGTTAGTGGATTCAGCAGGTACATAGGTATGTGAAAAATAAAGACCAAGTAATTAGGGAAGGGAGGACACTGGGGGCTTAGAGCAGGAATGAGGAAAAGCATCCCGTAGAAGGTGGTGCAAAAGCTCAGCTTTGGAGGAAACAAGGGATTCTAAAAGACGGAGGTGAGGAGGGAGTGCAGCCCAGGCTTGAGGGACGGTCTGGCCAAATATTAAGAAATGTTAGATGCAATATATGAGAGAGAGCCCAAAGTTACAAACTGGATGGGTTAGGAAGATAGTGAAGCCATCAACAGAAATGGAGAAGTTAGGAGGGGAAGAAGGTTTTGAAGGAAAGAGGAGTAGCTTAGTTTTGAATATGTTGAATTTGAGTTGCCCACGGGGCATCCAGGCCGATACATCTAGCAAGCAGGAATACAGAAAGGGAAAGCTTGGGGTGGGAGATAGGATTTAGGAAGTAATCTGCATAACAGTGATAACTGAAGTCACATTAATGGATGAGATCTCCAAGAGAGAGAGTGGAAAAGCAGAAGAAAGAGACCAAATCTTGAGGACCTGCTGAATTTAAGGGATGGGAGTAAGATAAGAGGCTAGCCAAGGAGACAGAGAAGGTACAATCAAAGAAGTAGGGTGAGAACCATGAGAGGGCCATGGCACAGAAGCCCAAGAAGAGGACAATCTATAGCATCATATACCCCAAAGAGGTCATAGAAGATGATGACAGGAACCAAAAAAAAAAAAAAATACTTTGCTTTTAGTAATAAGGGAGTCATCAGTGACCTTGGAGAGATTAGTTTGTTGTCTATAGACAGTGGCCGATCCTTCAGAATTCCTCTTTTTTCCCTCAATCCTTCCAGATGCCAATCTTCCTCCTATATGCAATTTTTCCAGAAAGAATGGTTAATTGGCTCTGGCAACTCAGGTAATTGGCATTAAAAACCAGCTTATAAAGGAAAATATTTAGAATGAGTTTAGACTAAAACCTAGAAAGCCATGAAAGTTAATTAGTGTCCTATGGTAATGTTAGGAGGAAGTCATCAAGTAGAAGGAGTGTACTCTATTCCCATTGATATAAAGACGTTAGAGGTCATACATTGGGAAGAGTACTGGCTGTGGAGTCAGAAGACCAGGATTCAGATCCTGCCTTTGAAAATGACTACCTCTGTGACTGTGGAAAAGCCCTGAGCCCCAGTGTCCTTAGTTATAAAATGAGACGGTAGGACTAGGTGGCCTCTGAAACCCCTTCTAGCTCTCAATCCATGATCCAAAGAACAGTGGAACCTCCCTTATTTTACAGAGGAGGAAACTGAGACCCAAAGAGGTTAAGTGACTTGCCCAAGGTCACACCAGTGAGGCAGAATGTGAACTAGGGTACTCTGACTCCAAATTTGGCACTTTCTCCATTGCACCATGAAAATATATAAAATTATCCATGGTGCTAATAATAAACCATGAAGAGAGTGTGATGATAATGTGTTTGTTGTTCTGTCAGTCGGTCCGGTCCAACTCTGTGTGATGCCACAGACAGAGTCCATGGGGTTTTCTTGACAAAGATACTGGAATGGCTTACCATCTTCTTCTCCAATGATAATAATGGTTCCAGTGGTGGGATTCAAATGAATCAACAACCGGTTCTCCACAGAACCGAGCCAAGGAGCCGCCCCGCTAACAACTGGTTGGCAGAACTCAACCTAAAATTAGGTACCAGTTCTACCAAACCTGTGTGAACCAGCTGAATCTCACCACTGAATGGTTAGCCTTTATACAGTACTTTAAGAGTCACAAAGCACTCTCTGTACGCTAACTCATCTGATCCTCATAACAGACCTGTGGGGTGGGTGCTATTACGATCCACAATGTGCAGATGAGGGAGGTTGTGATTTGTCCAGGTTAACACAGCTAGTAATTGTCGGAGGCAAAATTCGAACTCAAGTCTTCCTGATTCTGAGTCCTGGGCTCTGTCTCTTGTGCCACCTAACTGCCTGGGGCTTTCTATATATGTGTGATTCCTAATTCTAGTTTTGATATCCATAGGACCAACCACTTTTCAGGGATGTTGTAGAAATGATTCCTGTCCCAGTAGGCGTTAGACCTATAATTCCAGAGGTTCTTTCAAATTCTGAGATGATATAATCCTGAATCTCCCGTTATTACATGGATGCTGTAAATTTCTCCAAATATTCTCGTAACAAGATTAAAAAACTTAGGATGAGGGTGAGGTGTTCCAAAATACCTGGAATCATTGATCTATATGCAGTCAATTCATTTTTTTAAAGCGGCTTGATTAAATTATCTTTCATTTATGGATACGTGGATATAAACTGAAGGTTGAAATATATAAGGCAAGGACTGTGTGTTGTACTTCTTTGTATAGTGCCTAGCAGAGGGCTACATATGCACATAATGGGTGCTCATCAAGTACTTTTGAATATGCAAATGAATCCAGAGAGAAGTCATCCAATTTTTAATCCAATATATCAATGCATACTATAAAATATGTCTCCATAAATTACACAATGTAATATTATACATATAATGCGCAACTAAATATTCAGTCACTTATTCAGGAATCAGCCAAAATATCATAGATCTGAAGTTGGAAGGGGCCTTCAAGGCCATCTAATCTAATCTTTTACAGGTCAGAGAACTAAAGTCCAGTGATTAAGTAACTTTCCCAAAAATAATATAGCAAGAAAGTGAGGTGGGGTTTGAACCCAGGTCCTCTGATTTTACATCCAGTTTTCTTTTCATTGTATCGTACTTCCTCTGAGCATTATAGTGCAAAGAACTGGACCAAGCTTTCTGTTACTACACTGACCTCTATATTTACCTTTTAGTCTCTTCCGCTTCTCTTTCCCCCCATTCTCTTCCCTCCTCTTTCCCTATTCTCCTTTGCGTTGGCCTATAATTATTTTGGTAGTTGGCATTATGGCTGCGGGTTTGCAGAAGCGTTTCTTGCTTTAGAAGGTCTTGTTGTTTTGCCGTACTTAGAGAAACAGTATGATAAGAATGGGAAGAGGTGTAGACACAGTTGAGTGCGACTGCACATCCTCATAACGCACAACCACTGAACAAAGCTCACTGACACCTGTCCAAAGTTATAGAAGATAAAACCACAAGAGAACTTAAGATCATGTTGCAAGATGGTCAAGTCAACCACTGATCAAAGTGGAGAAGTAGAACCATGACACCAGCACACCAACTTTGGTCCACAGCAGCCGCTTGCTTTGAAATTCACCACAGAATCAAAGCCAGCGGGAGGACAAAACAGAATGGCAAGCGGTCAAGTTAAAACCAATACCTGACTTCATGCGGTCAATTAAATTGGAAAATAAAAGGATGCTTCCTGGCAGTTTCATACAGACACACACACACACATACACATATGTACACACACATATACACATGTTATGTGAATTAATACCTACTTTACACATAATATTATTATAGGTGTATAATTAATACATATTAATATTAATACATAGATAGGAATTAATACTATCTTACCTGACTGAAGGCTGGGCTATGTAGCCTCTCATGGTCCCTTCCACCTTCTATCTCTCCTCCTTTGAATATGAAAATATTGCCTTACCACCATACAGTTGTAGCATTTGGGTGAGGGAAGGATGAAGGGAACCTTTAACATCGTCCTATTACAGCCAGACTTAGAATGAGGATATACATTCCCCAAAACAACCTCATGAGGCTCAGAAAGAAAAGAACATCTTCAATCTAGAAAATGGACAACTGTGAACGTTCCCTTCTATTTATAATATTGATTTTTCCTCTTCTGAGTACAATGAATTTGTGCATAGTTACAACATAAATCCACACCAACATACAGTTTCTTAGTCTGCCTTATACCCAGTGCAGATCCCTGCTTTGTCATTCTCTGCTCCCTAATTATAACACTAAATAAACCCACTTACATTTATGCTTTGTTTTTTTTTTTTTTTACAAAACCAACAAAATCAAATTTTAAAGATCACTGTGGGTAGCAATTTAAATTCCAGAGTTCTAGAGCAAATTTTTTCAACAGCTCTATCCCTGGTAGCCCACTGCCTCCATAAATGTCCTGAGAGCCTCTTCCCCCTCCTCACTTCCACATTATGGAGCTTCTAAAGTACCTTCCAAGGTCACTTTATGCCTCTTAGACATTAACCTTGTGCTTGTATGCCCTCCCGCCACTTCTCTCACTTTCCTCATTAAACAGTTCTCTAAATGTGATTAGCTCTTGTTCTCTGATCGAGCATCCCCTGCCTCCACCCATTACTGCTTCCAAAATAAACAAATTGAATTCCATATATGTTAAAGTGCCCATACCAGCCAGCCTGTGACAGATAGGTAGCAAGAACACAATTAAGTGAGCTGCCATTATTCTGTAATGTGTGCTTACACTTGGGGAGGCATCCAGACGCTTACACACACCTTTGGGAAATTCACAATGATAAGACTGGAAGAGCCTCCAGAGACCACTTTTAGATAGAAGTGAACTGGGATTACTCCAGACCAAAGGTTATTATCTTCAAGATCTTCAAGTAAGAAAACACAGTCCCTTTCCTTGGGGTTCATTTTTGAGCCTCACAATTCCTACAGAAAGTGTTTCCTGATGTCAACCAAATTCTTCCTGCAACCTAAATTCATTTCCTTTTACCCTGACTCTCAGGAAAAAAACTTAACTGATTAATAATAGCTAACATTCATGTAGCGCTGTAAAGTTTGCAAAGCCCTTTACAAATATTATCTCACAATAATCCTGAGAAGTCAGTGCTATCATTATTCTCATTTTACAAATTAGGGTTAAATGACTTGCCCAGGGTCATACAACTAGTAAGTGTCTGAGGCCAAATCTGAAGTCAGGTTTCCTTGGTTCCACCTTCACCACTCCTTCGACAGCCAATACTTTTTAGTAATAGTAGTAAGTAGTAAAGAGGCAGCGAGGCATAGCAGATAGAAAGCCAGTCTCAGAGTCAGAGGATCTGGAATCAAATCTTGCCTCTGACATATATACTGGCTGTGTGAGACTGGTCAAATGGCTTAATCTCTCAAGGCCCCCCAGGTGATTCTAAGGCAGAACAGTGGCCGATCAGCATTGATCCCTGAGAATTTCTTACACCAGTGAAATCACAGATCTGGACCAAAAGTAGCAGCAACAGCAGGCATCCTTCACCACCAAAGTCTCCCTTCAATCTGGCATCGTGGCATGGGAAGCACTGACAGGTCCTATCAAGCTGTAAAGGTTTTGAGAATGGGCCCAGACACACACTCTGTGGCTGTCATCATCACCACTACCACCACCGTCACCGCCGCCGCCACTGCCCTCACCACCACCGCCGCCGCCATCACCACCATCACCACCACCACCGCCGCCATCACCACCATCACTAATAGTTCTATATTGCTTTAGTGTTTGTAAATCAATTTGAACCTAGCTTTTTCTGAGTGCAAGCTATCTGAAGGCCAGTCTAGTGAAGTTTGGAGAGGTTCATATACAGAAACAAAGCTATCAGATGATGATTTTTTTGTTTACTACAGTAACTCATGAAACCCTAAGCTGTAGAGGAGTTGTAATGTTCATGTTTAAAGGATCTTTTGAAATATTGAAGGATTAGGAGGAAGAGGCAGGTTTGTGGTCATAAACTTGTAAACTTATCTCATTACATCAGAGAGAATTTTATAAAATGAAATTAATTCCAGCTTGTTGAAGAAGACACTGAACCACAGCATACCTCAAAGATCTCCGTTTTTCTCTCTTTCCTTCTTTTTGTCAGTTACCAGCAGCCCTCTGTCAACCAGCCTGTAAATGTTAAGCCGGCTCAGAGTGCACATCCTAAAGTGACACCAAAAACTCCTGATCATGAAATACAAGGATCCAAAGAAGCTCTGATTCAAGACTTGGAGAGAAAGCTTCGGTGCAAGGACAACCTTCTTCACAATGGAAACCAAGTGTGTGAAATGTCTCATTCTCTAGTACATGAAGTTCAATCATGAATTTCATTCTGATTACATCAGTTCTCATTGTTCCTAAGCCGAGCAAGGGATAGGATTATGATAAGTAGAAGTGAGCAGCTGACCCTATTCTATAGTCCTCTGTCTGAAACCTATGGCTTCTAGCAGTTACTAAGCGTAGGGCTACTAGAGAGCTGCTCTGAGTGGTCAATGAAACTTTCTTGCTTTGAACATTGACCCATTATAGAGCTAGACTAAAATAACAAATTCCTGGCCGCCCAGTATCCTTGGTAAATACTGTATTCCCAGCTTCCGTTAATTTTGCCAAATAATATTGAGCTATAATCAAGAATCTTTGCTCCCGGGGAAAATTGAATTGGAGGGAGTGGCCATGTATTGGTAGCAGCCCACAGAACCATCCAACCTCAGATGCAACTGCAGCCCATTCCCCTCATCTCTGTGCAGAGAGAGAAAGAAGACAGGATCCTGGGGTGGTGGCCCACTGGGACTTGCACCACCAGCTTTCTCACTTTGAACCCTGCCCCATTACAGTGCTGGACTACAGTAACAAATCCTGGCAGCCTAACGTTCTTTAGAGGGAGTGGTCTTGCCTTCATGCACTGAACTTCATAACTAGGTACAACATGTCCGGTCTCTTTGCAGCGGATGACCTATGAGGAAAGGATGGCTCGCAGGCTGCTGGGACCACAGAATGCCGCTGCGGTGTTTCAAGCACAGAATGAGAATGAGTCACAGGACTCAGCACAGGTAACTTTTCACTGTCTTCCTCCATCGTGATATTAAAATGGAAATGGCTTTGCACATTTTTGTTGGTTTTTACTGTCGTTGGCGCCCTCTCGTTTTAGGTTCAGATTTTTTTATTTCATTGGTATAGTGAGGCTCCAGGTGAAGAAATTCCTTCTACCAATGCAGGGCAGCGATTTTTCTGCAGTGTCTCTAAAACTAAAGGAAAAGAAACATATTGGGGAAAATATTTGCAGTGAACATATCAGATAAAGTCTAATAGATCAAAATCTATAAGAAATGGATACGTATCTATAACACTAAGAATATACACTACCCAATAGAGTCCACGGATACGAAAGGGACCATTGACAAAGAAGGAAATGCAGGCTGAATAATCACAGAAAAAGATAATTAATTTCTCTAATAACCATGGAAATGAACATCAAAACAACTTTAAGATACTCACAAGCATGGGGAAAGCACCAAAAATGATGTAAAATTCAGTATCGGCAGGGCTATGAGAAACAGGCATCTTAATAACGAGTGCAACAGAAGACTGGCCCAAACATTTTGGAAAACAGTATCACCATAGACAATAAAAGCTAGAAGCCTTTCGACCCTGCGATTTCCTTGCTAAAGATTTCCCCCCAAAAAGTCATTAAGAGGCAAAAAGGACCCAGCTACACAAAAAACCTCCTAGCTGCTCTGTTCTTAGTAACAAAAAGATAAACTGGAAACAATCTACATGTCCAAGAATTAGAGAATAGCTAAAAATAAAGGAGCAGAGAAGGCAAATCTTCACTAGGTCTAAGAGAGAGAGAGACAGCAAAAACATTGTCTTCACTTGTCAGTTAATTCATTTGGTTCTGCCCTGTTAAAGGCTAATGGCTAGGATTCTGTCTCTTGTTTTATATGCCTATTTTCTTAACAGTAATTAAGCTTAATATTTTAAAATTAAATGGCACACATTTCTTAAATAGGAATCCATCAAATTTCTTTTATTGGTTTCCATAATTCCACTCATAGTTTGTATGGAACATGTTGAAATTCGGTACCACAAGTTAAGAAGTGAAGTATTTTCCAGGCTGACATGTGTCCTTTGCTGCCATTTTTTAGCACTGCTGCCAAGTTAAGTGACTTCATATCTATTCCCGTTTTACTAAAGGGCACTCTGTACCTTGGTCCCACTTTAAATATATCCAGGGCTCACCTCTTTCATTAGGAAACTGACGGCTGCAAAAGACAAAAGAAAGTCAGTCTAAAAACCCTCCTACTTTCCTGTGGGCAGCCAGTATGTGTGACTGGTTTTCATTGATCTTTGGGTTTTCTCATGAAAAGGGCCAGAAAAGTCTTGGACAATATCTGAAAGTTTATTTACATTGACTATAAATTAAACTATACCTAATTTACTTTGACTGATGAAGCCTTGACAAAACACTGCATCCTCAGCTAAAATGGAAACATTCCTTTCAATTCTAAATGATTCATTGCACTGCTTTTTCAGCATAGCATTCCAATACTGACATTCTCACTTTGTTTATTCTCAAACAGCACAACTCAGCAAATGCAAGACTGCAGGTTCCTACAGCACAGATAAGGTAAAGCCTAATGTAAAGCCATTTTTTCCATTATTTGGCATATTGTTTGTTTGATTGGTTGGTTGATCTAAATTAGAGAATATAACCAAGTATTCAGACCTTCTACATGCAACCTACTTTGATTTTTAGAATCATAAAATTTAGACCTGGACGAGATAATAGCCATTATCTCGTCCAGGTCTTCTAACCTGGGGTCCACGAACTTGACTTTTAATTCTTATTTTTAAAACTGTATTTCAATATAATTGATTTCCTTTGTAATCCCATGTATTTTAATGCATTTAAAAACATTATTCTTTCAACAGCATTTCTATATATTAGCAGCAAGACATAAAAAGAGAAATTCCATTTAAAGTAACCGTAGAGAGCCAAGACAAACCCAGGAACTATATGAACAAAACACTTTTCACACAAATAAAGTCAAATCTAAACCACTGGAAAAATATTAATTGCTCATGGGAAGGCCAAGTCAATATATTAAAAATGATAACTCTACCTAAATTAATACGCTACCAATCAAACCCCCAAAAATCGTTTTATAGAACTAGAGAAACTGCGAGAACTAAAGGGATATCAAGGTAACTAATGAAAAAAATGTGAAGGAAGGTGGCCGAGTCACGCCAGACCTCAAACTGTATTACAAAGTGGTGATCATCAGAACGGTCTAGTGCTAGCTAACAGAGTGCTGGGTCAGCAGAACAGATTAGGTACATAACACACAGGAGGAGACGACCGCAGTAATCTTGTGTCTGATAAATGCAAAGATCCAGACTTTGGGGCAAGAACTCACTATATGACAAAAACTGCTGGGAAAACTGGAAAGAAGTTTGACAGAAACGAGGATAGACCAACTCACGCAGCATACCAAGATAAGACCAAAATGGGTACATGATTTAGACAGAAAGGAGGTCAACATAAGCAAATTAGGGGAGCATGGAATGGTTGGTCTGTCAGGTCTATGGATAAGGGGAAATTTTGTTACCAAATAAGAAAGGGTGAGCATTATGGGATATAACATGGATAATTTTGATTACATTAAATTTAAAAGTATTTGCATGACAAAACCAATGCAACCAAGATTAGAAGGAAAGCAGAAAACTGGGAGGGGGCAGAATTTTACAGCAAGTTTCTCTGATAAGGGCCTCATCTCCCAAATATAGAGAGAACTGAGTTGAATTTACAGTAACATGCGTAGTTCTCCAATCAATAAATGGTCAAAAGATACAACAAGTGGTTTTCAGATGAAGAAATCCAATCTATCTCTAGTCACATAAAAATGCCTTAAATAGCTATTCCTTTGAGAAATGCAAATTAAAATAACTCTTGAGTTACCACCTCACACCTATCAGATTGGTTAATGTGACAGAAAAGTAAAATAACAAATGTGGGAGGCAACTAGGAAAACTGGAGCACTGATGTGCATCTGGTGGGGTTGTGACCTGATCCAACCATTCTGGACAGTAATTCTGAACTATCCCCAAAAGGCTCCCAAGCTGTGCATACCCTTTGACACAGCAATACCACCACTAGGTCTGTATCTTAAGAGAGATATTAAAAAAAATATGTACAAAAATATTTATTGTTCAGTAGTTTTCAGTGGTGCCTGACTCTTCAGGAAGCCATATGGGGTTTTATTGGTTTGCTATTTCCTTCTCCAGGTCATTTTACAGATGAGGAAACTGAGGCAAAGAGGATTAAGTAATTTGCACAGGGTCACACAGCTAGTAAGTGTCTGAGGCCAGATTTGAACTCAGGAAGATGAACCTTCCTGATTTCAAACCCAGTACTCTATCTACTACAAGACCTAGCTGCCCTAAAATATTTATAGAAGCTCTTTTTTTGGTGGCCAAGAATTGGAAATTGAGAGGATAACCATCAATTGGGGAATGGCTGAACAAGCTGTGGCATGTGACGGTGATGGAATACTATTGTGGTATAAAAAATGAGCAGGATGCTTTCAGAGAAACCTGGAAGGACGCACATGGTCTCCTGCAAAGGGAGCAGAACCAGGAGAACATTGTACGCAGAAACGATAATATTGTAAGGATTATCGACTGTGAAAGACTTGGCTACTCTGATCAATCCAATGATCCAATACAATTCTGAAGGTCCTATGATGAAAAACAGCAGCCGCTTCCAGAGAAAGAATTTGAATGAAGATCAAAGCACACTGGTTTTCTTTTTTAATTTCTTTATTTTTCATGGGGTTTCATAAGCAATATGGAAATACATTTTGCATATCTGCATAACCTGTATCAAATTTCTTGCCTTCTCAATGATGGGAGAGAGGTGAGAGAATTTGGAACTCAAAAAAGATTAAAAATTATTTTGTGCATAATTAGAAAAATAAATATTGAAATTAAATAAAAACCATTATTCTGAGGAGTTCATAAATTTCTCCAGACTGCCAGAGGGCTCCATGACACACAAAAAAAGGTTAAGAATCCCTGATCTAGTCCATACTTCTTATTTTGGAGTTGAGAAATTAAGGCCCAAAGAGAAGTGACTTATCTAAGGTCAAACAGGTAGTGAGTAGCCACATTAGAATTCAAACCCAGGTCTTCTGACTCCATGTGCTTTCTTTAAAAAATAATTATCACTTTAAGTTTTCTGATATCCATCAATACTAGAGACAGTGGAAATTGATATCATTTTCAAAGCTATGAGAAAATATTTCCAGATTTTCAAATGGTTTATATTAATATATCTACCGTGTTAATAAGCATGGATATTAATGATAAAACCTTTCTATAAGTAACATACAGTACATTGCATGCTATGACTTTGATAAATCATATTCAATAATCGACGTATTAAAATCAGTTTCTTTATCAGCTCAGATGATTATAAAAAGAATCTAGATGGAATGAGACAATTCTGAATGAATGATTCAGTAAAGACAACCAAATTACAGAATTTTAGAGTTGGAAGGGACCTCAGAAGTCATCTAGTACAACCCTGTGCAGGAATCCCTGCTACAACAGTCCCAACAAGTGGCCCCCTGCTTCCCAAAGAGTTGCTAATGTTATAAGACCCTGCCATGTCTAAGATGGCATGAGGTTCTGAGGCCTTTCTCCATTGCCCTCGTGCAACTTCAGACCAAATGTTGGACTCTAGCAAGATAAGTTGGAAGGGCTCTTAAAGACCATTGAGTTCGGCCTCCTTGTTTTACAGATGAGGAAAGGGAGGCACAGAGAGCTGAAGTGACTTACCCAGAATCTGAGGCAGTATTTGCCTCTGAGTCTAGTGCTCTATCTGCTTTATCCACTACTCAGGGCTGACTCTAAGGTTCCACGTTCGTTAGATAAACTGGAATTTGTGTGAAAAGAAAATAGTGATTTTGATTCATAACTATCATTAAACCATGTTTTGTAGGAGTAGGTCGTCTTCAAGAGGAGACACAAATGATCAGGAGTCAATCCTGGAGAAATTCTACCCTCCACGCTTTGTTCAAGTGCCAGAGAACTTATCCGCAGAAGAAGGAAGATTCTGCAGGATAGACTTTAAAGTAATGAAATGTTCAAAACATTGGGAGGGAGTTAACAGTAAGATACATACATGTTCACCTCACTGTGGCTTGTGGCATGCCCAGAATTTTTTAACTAGAACTTTTAATTTATCTTCTTAATCCTTGGTCCTCCCGCCGACCTACAATATTTCTTTGGCTTAATACATTTCTGATCTCATTAAGGCAGGGACTCCTCCCAAATAATGCAGACCACAGCCCAGCCATACTCCTGCATGCCATGAGGAATATTTTTCTTTTGGGGGAAATGTCTTTTTTTCTGGAAAAATAAATAAGAGACACATGTCTGGATCACTAAAAGGGTTTACACAAACATCTTTGATCTGTTGGGATAAAGCAAATATTCCACCTGAATCATAGCTCAAAAGTTCTTTGCTTTGGAGAGGTTAGTCTTGGAGACGATAGTATTTATTGCTACCAGATTCTAGAGAGACTTCTGCAACTATCATTAACCCAAAATGCCACAAGAAAACTGGGACCTGTGGGACTAAAACTGGAATATGATTCTAATACAGAAATCAAGTGTCTTAAAGACTGATAAGTTGGTCCAAATGCCATGCATTTGGGTCTAGCTTCTATTTAAAACTTCTATCATTTTGTCAAAATTACTAAAGCCCTGGGAAGGGAAGGGGAGCTATCTTTGCTCTTCTGTCTAAAAACCCATAAAGATGCCAGACATTTAAAATTTAGAAATAGATCACCGTTCTAATAGGCCTTAAAATATTGTCATCTCTATTTCTTTTAACCAAAGGTAAGTGGATTACCAGCCCCTGACGTGTCATGGTATTTAAATGGAAGACCAGTTCAATCTGATGATCTTCACAAAATGATAGTATCTGAAAAAGGTTTTCATTCACTCATCTTTGAAGTTGTCAGAGCCTCAGATGCAGGGACTTATGCATGTGTTGCTAAGAATCGAGCGGGAGAAGCCACCTTTACAATACAACTGGAAGTTCTTGGTAAGTGTTAAGGGCATTTAAATGCCAAATAAAATGGGCATTTCCATTTTTATAAATAGAACAGAAAAGAATCGTAAATGAAACACAAAATCTCTACTATACTTGTCCGTGATTCTTTCTGGCCTTTCTGTTTTCTTCTGTGTATTTTTTTTAAGATGCTACTTTTCTTTTTTCCCTACCTCATCCCTATGTATCCTCTTCCTCCCTACCCTACCCCGCCCCCCATTAAAAAAAAAACAGAAACAAAGAAAAACAAAGTCCTTGGAGCAAATATGCATAGCTGGTTTGTTGCAGGGATTTTTTTTTAAGTGGGAGGAATCCAAAAATGGCACTTGATAAATGAAAAAACTAAAGCTTAATTTAAAAAAACAAATCTGCACGGCCAAGCAAAACAAATTCTTACATTGACCATGTTAAAAAATATGTCTTATTCTCCTTCTTGAGTCCATCGCATCTGTCAGGGGGCAGATAGCATATTTCATCATCAGTCGGCTGGGCTTGTGGAAGGTCATTGCATTGATCAGAATTCTTAAGTCTTTTAAAGCTGTTTCTTTTTATAAGTTGTTTTTTTTTTTTTTATAAATTGTCCTTCTGGATCTGTTCACTTCATTCTCTCTCAGTTCATACAAGTCTTTCCAGGTTTCTCTGACACTACTATTTCATCATTTCTTTCGCTGCAATAATATTCCGTTATATTCATGCACCATAATTTGGTTAGCCATTCCCCAATTGATGGATATATCCTTAGTTTCTAATACATTTCTCTACCAAAAAGAGCTATTGTAAATATTTTTATACTTATAGATCCTTTTCCTTTTTCTTTGATTTCTTTGGGGAACCAAAGAGATCATGATAATAAACTCAAGATAGATTTATAATTTCTAGAGGAGCTTGTTGAAAAAGTTGGGAATTCAGAAAAACACAGAGAGACTTACATGAATCGATATAGAATGGAGAAAGTAAAATCAGGACAAGATACACAATTAAGAAATGTAGACAGAAACAACACCAAAAGGCCTTTGGCCTCAGATTAAATGCAGTGTGCAGTCCTGATCCCAGAAAACAGATGATGAAAGATACTTCATTCCTCCCAATAGAAAGGTAAGGGACCACGTATGTGGAATGTTACATGTCATGTCAGACTCGATTATTTTGCTATCAGTTTTTACTTAATTATTTTTCTTTGTTACGAGAGAATGCTCCATAGGGGAGGGAAGAGGCAGTAATATAAGGAGATGTGTGTGTATGTGTGTGTGTGCGCATGTGTGTGTGTAAAGGTGGGAATGAGAAGACAACTATATATTATTTTGAGCAAAGCTATTTTATACTGTAACTCTTTGCCTTTTCCCAACTGAAAAATGAGAGTTATAATCCCCACTATTACCTCTTCCTAAATATGCTATTAACTCGAATAAAGCGAACATGACTGAAGACTTTATATGAAAGACACCTGATAATTCAAAGCATTATTATCATTATTATTATTATTTAGGATACCTGAACATTCATCTAATCTGGCCCACCTGAACAGAGATCTCCTCTAGAATGCCCCTGACCAATGGTCTTCAAGCCTCTGTATGGAGTCCTTCACCGAGAACTCAATACCGTAAAAAGGAGTCAATTCTACTTCTGGAGAGCTCTAATTATTAGGAAGTTTTTCCTTACATCATACAGAAATCTGCTTCTCTTTAATATTCACTCGTTTGTTCCTTTAAATAGGAGGATTTACCAAGAGGTTATCAAACATTTTTATAATGATAAGGATATTACTCCATTGCCTTAGAACTAGATATGATAAGCTGTTTGTAGATTCTCTTACATTATTCTCTTATCCGTACGTGCTTTTAACACTTTGGGGAGGAACTTTTTAACTGTAAGTTTGTATACTTTTAATTAAAGAAGAAGCTTTATCAATATTGCTTAGGTTTGACTAATGAAATTTCTTTGCAATACCTCTTTAATACTTGAATTTTTTCCTTAAATTATAGCAAAGGAGCATAAGAGAGCACCAATGTTTATCTACAAACCACAGAGCAAAAAAGTTTATGAAGGGGACTCAGTAAAATTAGAATGCCAAGTTTCTGCTATACCGCCACCAAAGATTTTCTGGAAAAGAAATAATGAAATGGTGCAATTCAACACAGACCGGATAAGGTACTGCCAAGATTTCTAGAACAACAGCTTCTTTTTCTACTTTCCAAATCAAGATCCTTTCATAATAGAGTATATAGAGAATGGAAAGAACATTAGATTTGTAATCAAAGGACCTGTATTCCACTCCCAGCTCTCCAATTTACTCCCCTTACTTACTACCTTAGACAATTACTTTACTTCTCAGAACCTTAGTTTCCTCACCTGTAAGATTTGCTAAATGAACTAGACAATCTCGAGGATTTCTTCCAGGTTTAAGGGTTATTATTCTGTGATTCCATTGTTTAATCTGGTGAAAAATACATAGAAACCTCGATAAAACTTCAGCCTTCTTTAATGAGGAATTCATGATGACTCAGAGACAAAATTTACCTTTGCCCTATTTATAAAGAATTTGCTGACCAAACAAATATTGGAAACAACACTGGGAGTGAGGCAGGGGAAGAATAAGGGATGTTTAACCTTAAGAAAATAAGCAATTGTTTGGTGAATTATGAAATGCATACATTTCCTAGAATCTTAAGAGTTAGGAGACTGTAGAAATCATTTAGTCCAACCTCCCACTCACTGCAGAAATCCTTTCTACATCATGCCCGATACCATGTAACCTAAGTCTGAATATTTTCAATGACAAGGAGGCCACTATATCAAAAGAAAGCCCATTTTATTGTTGGACAATTCTAAATGTTAGAAAGGTCTTCTTTATACTGAGCTAAAATCACTATAACTTCTGCCCATTGGTTTTAGCTCTGCTTTCTAAAGTCATACAAAGTAGAGTTTATTTTCTCTTCTATATGACATTTGAAATACTTGAAAACTGTAATTATGTTCTTTCCATCTTCTCTTCTATAGTTCCTTCAAAAATATGTGAAGAATACTTCATATCACATGGTTTCAAGTCCCCTCACTATCCTGGTCACCCTCCTCTGAACCTGCTCCTATTAGTCAACATCTCCCCTAAAATGTGGCATCAGAACTGAGCCCAGCACTCTAGGTGGGACATGATCAGGCTAGATTATAATGGGATTATCAATATATCTAATGCAACATAAACTTGAGTGGTTTTTTGTTTATTTGTTTTTTGCATCCATATTACTCTATTGGTTTGGTTTGACCTTGTGGTCAAATAAAAACCTTTTTTTTAACATAAATTATTGTTAAATTGGGTCTCCTTCCAGCACTTGAGCAGCTGATCCTCTTTAATCTTTCTTCTTGATTATTTTGTTTATTCTTATTCTAACAGAATTGTCATTTAAAGACTCCTCAGAAAACTTGGTTTCTGATATTTCCATTTTTCACATGTTTCTTCTCAGCTTGTACTATGATAACTCTGGAAGAATTACCCTACTGATTAAAGATGCGAACAAGAAAGATGCTGGGTGGTACACTGTATCTGCAGTAAATGAAGCAGGAGTGGTCACATGCAATACTAGACTGGATGTTGCAGGTATGTCATAATGTTAAGCAAAGCTGCTATTACAGAAAGAACAAATACAGCACTTGGGAACCCCCGATTCACACAATGTATCCCCCAAGCAAGGTCACCCTGGTTCAAGGTGCTCTGTTGGGTCACCTCCACTCAAAACCATAGCTTATGAGCCCCTACCAATGTGTTTACCTTTATTAGCCAGTCAAAAGACACAATGTATTCAAATCAAAACCAGTTAATATTTTAATACAGTACGAAAACCAATAATACAATAATTTTCCCAAAAATCTGAGGCGAACTCTTCCCCAAAAACATATACACATTACCATCAGCAGAGAGAGGAGACATATGTAGGAACAAGCATGACAATGCACACATGTGAGAAAACTTTATGGCCAGGGTTTACAATGGAGGGGTATATAGAAAACCTAGAAACAAATACTAAGCTCAAGAGGCCAGGTCGTCGTCTTCTTCCTTCCTAAACACATTCTAGCTTAGCGTATATGTGACTGACATGTTTCACCTCGCACTAGGAAAACTGAATGTATGACACAAATCCCAAAAGTCTATTTCATTTGGAGACATTTTCTCTTATACAAGTTCTTTTTTCTACTTTATAACATCATTCAAAAGAATTTCCGTTTTAAACGTCTCCTATAGAACAGATTTGCTGACTTGGTTTTTATCTGGTCTATTCTAGCTCGTCCAACCCAAACTCTTCCAAATCCCAAGCAGTTACGAGTTCGACCAACTTTCAGCAAATACTTAGCACTGAACGGGAAAGGTCTGGATGTGAAACAAGCCTTTAACCCAGAGGGGGAATTTCAGCGCCTCGCAGCTCAATCTGGCCTCTATGAGAGTGAAGAACTTTAACAGCTTATGAAAATATGACAAATGCAACTAGTAATCTTACATTCATTTAATTAAGATCTTTAAAATAAACCCATAGTGCAGTTAACAGATTATTGCTTTTATTAGGCAACATAACTACTGTACGGAATATTAATCTTTGGACTCTTGCACACACTCTCTGCTTTTCTGGTTTATTAAAAACAATACAAAATCTGTGTGTGTGAGTTTGTAAGTGTAGACTATCCTGAAATGTGGGTTTTTTCAATTTGTCACAAATGCTCGATGACTCCCGAACATGAAAGCTGTAGAGCCTTTTTAAACCACAACTAGCCCAGTGACAAGAGCAGCTCCTTGGTATGGCTTTCTAAAGACTGTGACTTTAATGACATTACGGTGTTGTGTTTCAGGTATACTGAAATGTTACGGATTATTCGTGTGTTCCCAAGCTTATGTCAAAAACCAATAAAAATTTAAATACACACAAATGGCTGAGACTATTCTTAATACAAATGCAGAAATGTCAATTCTTTGCAATAAAACATGTAGGGCATCCTGTTTTAAACCTCCATCAGCAATAGTAAGGCATAACAAAGTATCTCTGCAGCTTTCCAAGTTCCACCAGACTGTATGCGGTCTTCCACACTCACGGTTCCACTCTGGGTTACATCACTTCCACACAATCCGTCAACAGCAGTTTAGAGGGCCGACTTTGAATAAGATTTCTTTGGGACAGAGGAGTCAAGGCCAACGTCAGGGGACAAGGGTTTACTAACGGCACTAGGTGGTGCAGTGGACAGAGCACCAAGCCTAGAGTCCGGAAAACCACAGTTCCAATACTGCCTCAGACACTTATTAGCTTTGTGACCCTGGGCAAGTCACTTAACACAGTCTGAATCAGTTTCTTCACCTGTAACATGAGCTGGAGAAGGAAATGGCAAACCACCCCAAGTATCTCTGCCAAGAAAACCCCAAATGGGGTCGTGAAGGGTCCGAAACTGAACGACATTTCTCTGCGACTTTTTAGGAGGTGAACTAGATGTTTCTGAGGGATGCAAGATAAGCCCTCATCCCAAATATTGCCTGGAGTACTTTTCGACATATCTGGCTCACCTGTATGACACACACTGTTTGAGCCAGTCTCTAACCTGGGAATGACAAAACAGCAGGTTAGAGACAAAGTGCCGGTGATCGGGCGCTGGTTGAATTAACTAGTTTCACTGTGAAGAACTGATTTCCAAACTGGGAATTCTGATCGGAATTCCACCTCGCTATAGTGAAGGCAGAGATGATGCACATAAATCACAGGTGGGACGGGAGGGGAGAAGGTGGATTACAAACAACTATTTTCCAGGGTCTGAGGGGTTTGATGCACCAACAAGTCTCATGATACAGGCGTCCTGGAGTCCTGCGGCAACAGCACTGTTGCAGGTCCTTGGCGGGGAGCGGGGCGGGGGGTAACTGGGTGAGTCACCGGGCCGGAGCTCTGCCAGGGGCAGGTTCTACAGTCTTTGACTGGATTCGTTTAAGGTACCCAGGCATTAGAACGCATTGATTGGGAGAGCGAGTGTAAGCTCTGACTTGCAAGCCCTAAGATGCAATTCTGGAAAGTCTAAATTCTTAGCGTAGAATCACTGCCCACATCACGTCGATTAATATGAAAACCCTGAATCCCTGCACATTACAAAACTCCGAGCCAAGAAAGCCGGCGTCTGAAAGGTCCAGCCTCACGTGCCGAGGAAGCTCGCGGTGACGCAATCGGTACGAAATCTACAAGGGGCGGTGGGAGACTCTCGGCACCCGCCCCTCCCGTCTGCCCCTTCGCCAGCCAGCTTCGGCTCGGCGCCTTTCTCCTTTCACCCATCGGCTGGTTTCGACCCCGGCAACGGCACGGCCAGGTGTTCCTTTCAATCTGCACCTCCCAGGAAGTTTGTCCCCCTCCGGCACCTCCCAGCGCCGCGCCCAAAGTGGCTTTATTTCTGCTCGCATGCCGAGGTTCGCTGTACCCGGGGGCTTCCCCGAGAGGCCGCCATGCCACCGGCGGCTTTCTGATTTCATTAGGGACAAGGTCTTCCTGGCCCTTTGCCCTGACTCGGGGGTAAACGCTCCCCTTGTTCCCTCCCCCATCTTCTTTAAGACCCTCCTACACGACTCCGCGCTTCTCCCCGTTTTTTCATTACAAAGCGTCCAACCTGTTCATTCTAGGGCCGGTTCCTCGGGAAAGGGGCGGAGCCTGGGAGCCAGGGCGGAGGGCGGGGCGCGAGGCTCAGGGGCTGCAGTGCGCATGCTCGGCACGCCGAGGCTGGGCGGGGGAGCGGAGCGGAGCGGCGCCCGGGTGGTTGTGGGAGGAAGGTCACGGAATCCTGGGCCCTCGCGCTGAGATGTCGGGCCTGGAAGGGAGAGCGCTGGTGGCTGGGGGTTCACGTTTCCACGCTGGCAGGGAGGGGGTACGGAGGTGTAGGAATGAGGGGGGCACGAGGCGGAAGAGAGCCAGCCTGTCCCCTCCGTCGCTCTGGCGCTTCGTGAGGGTGGGAGCTGCCGGAAGCGGGAGGAAGGGCACAGCCGCACTTCCGCCCGGGTTGGGGTGAAGGCGTCTGGAGGCTGGACGCGGCTCCCTCGCTGGCGGGTGGGGGTGGAACGGTCTCGGTCGGAGGGAGTGCGCAGGCGCGGCACGAGGCGAACGGGGCCGCCCCGCGGGGAGGGCGAGGCGCTCCGCGGTTGAAAAGGCACCGGAAACCACCGCCGCCCTCCGCGCCCCACGTGCTGCCATGGCCCGAGTGAAGTCCTTTAACGCCAAGAGGGGGCATTTCGAAGCCACCGGTGAGAAGGGGACCGCCTAGACTGGGACCGTCGGAAGGCGGGGCCCCGCCTCGCCCACGTCAGCCGAGTGACGGGCTTTGGGCAAGTCGCTTTCCCTCTTTGAGGCTCAGTGTCCGCGTCTGTAAAACGGGGGGCTCCATTGGACACCCTGGTTTGTTTCTTAAGGCTTTCAAGACCCTGCTCCGAGGCGGCGCCTTTCGCCTCCCTCGGCCCCACCCCCGTTTAGGTTTTAAATAAATAGGACTTAATAAACGTTAAGGACGTAATGTAATATATTGGACTTAAATAATAAACGTATTAAGCCGCTCTTGTGGACAGTTGGTCATCACGCATTTATGAAGGCGTTGTGGGCAGCGCGGGGGGCGTTAAGAGAGGCCGGAAGCGCACCCTGCTCTCCCGGAGCTCGGGCTATGCAAACTACTCTGTAAAGGCGGGGTAGAAGCCGGATAAACGGGGTGATGAGCGCAGGGAAGGCGCCGGCATTGAAGGCCGCCTGGTAGAAGGTGGGACCTTGGATGCGATGGGAGATAAGCCTGCCGGAAGGGTTCGGGTTGAGGCCTCGCCTTGCTCAGCCTCCCCAGGAGGTCATTAAAAGCACGAATCAGAGAGCAGCGGCCGGCTCGGGTAACGAGAACTACCCGGGCCAAGGGTGGTACCGGCGCCGCTCTCCTGAGTGATGACTTAGCACCCCAACCCCTCCGATCCCTTACTCATTCAGCACCTTACGGGGCCCTAGAAGTGAGAGGAAAGCGCGGCGGTCCAGGGTGACCCCGGCGCCCCACGCGCTCCCCGTCGCCCTTGCAAACCGCTAGCAGGCTGAAAAAGCGGATTATCGCGGCCAGTGGAGCCGCCAGGGCGGGCCTCGGCCAAATTCGGTCATGACCCGGCCCGATCCAGCGATCGAACCTGTTTGAGTGTGAGAGCCGCCGCCCGGGTGTGAAAGGCCTTAGACGAGTTGGCATTTGCCATGTGTGCGAGAAATAAGATGGCACCGCCGTGCCCGCCTCCTGCACGCGTGGATCACATAGCGCAGCCGGCTGAATGTTTGGTTAGTCCTGGAATAAGCGCCCGCTAACGCCTCTCGTTAAATTATTGATATCGAGGGCAACCTGTGTTTTATGCCTTGTAGCGCCACGGAAACCCAAAGTGACCCCCAGAAAGGACGTGGAGATCAGATCCACCCTGCAGGAGCTGCTCATCTACCTCGTCTTCCTAGCGGACCTCTGCATCCGTAAGTACGCGGGCGGGGGGGATGGGGACGCGGGGAGGATGCCGCGCCCCCAGGTGAGAGGGACCACGCGTCATCGTCCCGCCGGCTCAGAGGGCACCGCTTAGCGGAGCCGGGCTCGCCCCGCCTTGTTTTAAGGGGCAGCTCCTGGCCCCGGACAAGGATGCGCTGGGAGCCCCGGCGAGAGGGGGCAGATTCACCGCCACGGTGGGGGGCCCGTGGGGGGCCGCCCGACTCTAGACAGTGGCTGTGTGAAGTGGCTAGATGGATGGTGGGCGGCGCTGGCCAGAACGGATGCCTTGGTCACTGGGATCGCCTTAGGTGGCTCCTGTCTCCCGGCCAGACCTGCCACCTCGGTGTAAACATAGGCGGCCTTCCTCAAAGAATACAGAACTGTAAAGTGAACAGGTTTGATTCCAGCTAGATGGAGGAGGAGGGGGTGGGGGAGGATAGGAGGAGCCTGAATTCACATCCCAAACAATATGGCATTTTGCTGTTTAATTGGGCTAACCCCATAGAACGGGTATCATTTCGCAGGAAGCTGGATTTTCAAATACTTTTTTTTAAAACAAAATTCTTTCTCTCTAGTGACTTTTGGGATGGTAAGCTCAAATATGTATTACTTGAACAAGGTTATAGAAACCCTCTTTTTGGAAACTTCTGTACCCGGGGAAGAGAGAACCAACTTCAAGTCTGTTAGCACCATAACTGAGTTTTGGAAGGTAAGGGGAAAGGGAAGAAGCGCGTACATAGCACCTACTATGTGCCAGGCACTGTGCTAAGCACTCGACAAGTATCCTCCTGCTTGGTCCTCACAACCCCTCTGAGTTAAGTTATCCCTCGTTTACAGCGGAGGCAAACAGATGTGAAACCACTTGCCTGGGGTTGTACAACTAGTGTCTGAGGCTAGATTTGAACCTGGGCCTTCTTCACTCCAGGCCCAGCACCCCAACCACTGCAACACCTGCTCTCATGGATTACATATGTATATATATAATCAGTTTTCATATGATATATGAACCTTCCCCAGCTCCTTTAAATTACTACACTAATCCTGACCTGATCAGGTTCCTTAAAAAAAAAAGCGATTTTATTCTCACTTTATCTGGAAAAGGGTGTATTGACTGCATGCCGGGATATATAGGGTATGCCCTGAAATTGGAAAGTACTTCTATATGGGCATCATTAGCCACCAGTCTGGGCCAGGTAAACAAAGTTATGGAAGAAATTTCTCATCTCTGAGTTCATGTGGTATATAACTCCTGCAAAAAAATTATTTACCACGACACAAAACTTACAGTGATAAAAACCTAGGTTTTATTCCTGTGCTGAAGCATAAATATGGGTCTCAGAGATTAATCAATGGGATTCTGACAAGACCTCTTAGAGGCAAAATTAAACTAGATTGATAAAGAAATAGTTCTTTTCCATATTGCGATCTTACACATTCCTCATAGGCCATAAAAGTTAAAGAAAAGATAAATTCAGAATCCCAGTGCTTCCTTCAGTCATAAAAGTGGAACAAACTTAGTCAAGCAAAGTCACGATCAAGTCCATAATACATTCCCTATGGAAACAATATTCGTCAAACAGACTCGATACATAAACTAAATTAGGTTACATTTAGAAGGTTTACAAGTAGATTGATTGAGTGGGAAGATTGACTAGAAACAAAGCAGTCAGGCACAATTGAGACTCTTCTGGCTTCTAATCTAAGCTATGGTTAAAGCTTTAAAGAAATTTTCACATCCCAAGGGAAAGGTTTTGGTCTGGTGAAGTTAATATTAACAAAAAGCAGACTTTTAGTTAACCAAAATTTGTAGGAGGAATGGCCCAGAGTCCCAGATAATAAAGAGAAATAAAAGATTAAAAATCCTCACCACAACAGGAAAGAATAGTGTGAGTCTTAGGAGTCTTAGTTACGAGTCAGAAATGATCGGAGATGGCCTCAGCAGCCATCTAGTGCAGTCCCTTCATTGCCCCACCCTACAACATGTAGCTGTCAGTTGATGAGGAAAGCAACATAGGTTTCCTGCTGTAGCCTGCTAATGCGTGTGTTCTCAGGACCAAATTGTGCTGTGACCCATCCTACAAACGGTGGTTAGGTGAATAGTGGCTCGATCTGCAGTCTTAGTTTCATTTTGGCTGACAACGGTGGACATTTACAGAGTGTTTTCATAGTGTTAGGAGAGCAGACGATGTTTATTAAGTTGACGCTAAAACTCCGTACATTTCTTTTACTGTGCGTAGTTTATAGAGGGACCCCTTTTGGAAGGTTTGTACTGTGATTCATGGTATAATGCAGAGGTTTTGTATCAACTGAAAAACAGCAGTCGCATCTACTATGAGAACGTACTTCTGGGAGCCCCTCGAATTCGACAGCTTAAAGTCCGAAACAACTCCTGCATCGTCTACCCGAAATTTCAGTCTTTGATGGATGAATGTTTTGACAGATATACTATAGAAAATGAAGATCGATCCGATTTTGGCCCTAGACAGGTACCTGAGTAAGTGTTATGAAATCACACAGTGAATGTTGTTATCCTGTGTAAATTCTTAAAAGTAATTTGTTGTTTCTAGAGTATATGCCAAATATGACTTAAATACCAAAAAAAAAAAGACAGCTGCCTTTCAATACTTTAAAAAAAAAAATAAAAAACACCCTGAGGGTGGTAGGCTCTGTAGTGTAACATAACTGCTGTATTGACAAATCAAGCACCATACTTAGTACACTGCGTAAATCAGTGTTGAATAAATAATAACTGCCAGAAATCTGAAAATCAATTTAGAAGAGAGGTTAGAGCCATACAGGGGGCAGCTGGGTGGTGCAGTGAGTAGAGCACCGGCCCTGAGTTCACATCTGGCCTCAGACACTTGACACACTTACTAGATGTGTGACCTTGGGCAAGTCACTTAACCCCAATTGCCCTGCCTCCCCTCAAAAAAAAAATCTTCAATAGCTATAAAAGTTAATCACCCAATGCCCCAGGCTACTTTCTTTCTTAACACTTAGGTCCAGAACAATTAGTGGTGCAGTGGATAGAGCACCAGGCCAGGAATCAGGAAGACTCCTATTGCTGAATTCAAATCCAGTCTGAGAAACTAGCTGTGTGACCCTGGGCAAGTCACTTAACCCTGTCTGCCTCAGTTTCTTCATCTGTAAAATGAGCTGGAGAAGGAAATAGCAGACCCCTCCAGTATCTTTGCCAAGAAAACTCTAAATGGAGTCACAAAAAATTGGACACGACTGAAAAACAGTAGAAACCACGTAGAGGCGCTATGCAAAAGCAGCTCACAACAACCTATCATGTAAGTGATTTTATTATCTCTGTTTTACAGTTGAGGGAACTGAGGCAAAGGTTAAGTGACTCGCCCAAAGACGTCTGAGGCTGGATTTTGAACTCGGGTCTTCTAACTTGGAGCCCAGCACTCCATCTGCTTCTCCACTTAGCTAGAATTAAACATCTGGACCAAACTCCTCCCCTGAAACGACCACAGTAAAGACAATCTGTGTTAAAGTAATTAACCAGGTCCTTGTTTTAGGGAAAACCAAAGGCTTTAAGGGCTGTGCTTTATGCAAATTATTTTGCTGTTGAGGGTTATCTTCACGCTAGGCTGTGTGCCCTGATCTTATTGATAAAGTATTTTAAAATGCATCTTTAGGTATCTTTTGAGTTAGTAATTTGAGGGGGAAGGGATACTCAAGGTCTTTTTTCTTTCTTGACCACGCACAAACACAAAACAGCATTCAGCAGAATGCTAAGAACAAGTTTGCCCTTAAGGAATACTGTTTAAAAAAGCTATCCAGAAAGTTGGGTGCCATAAAAGTTTGGTTAAATTGTATTTTTATTATTATCCATTATATATATTTATTCCTGTATCTCTAATTCTAAAGGATGTAGTCATTACTCATTTTACCCTTCCCTATTAAAGATTATTTCCAAGTAAATGTCACTTGGCCATTGGCAGGCCAGCTGCTGAGGGAGGTCATTGACAGAGATGACGGCTCAATATACAATACACCAGAATAGTTATAGTAACAAATTCTGTGGCAGCCGAGAACTGGAAACAAAGCAGATGCCCATCTATTGTGGTGGAAGAAAGCAGTGGAATATTATTGTGCTAGTATAGAAAGACATATGGATTGAGATAGAGTAAAATAGGCAAAACCAAAAACCAGTATATACAGTGACGAAAACTGTGCGAGTGCAGGAGTAATCACAAAGCGATCAAAAACGAATTTTGTGAAATTATAAAGAATAATCCCGAGAATGCACCTTGCCTCACTTCTTTGCCGAGGTCAGGAGTCAGGTGATTTTTCTCTTTTCCTTTATTAAAAACATTCCTTATTATAAAGGACGGCTCTCTAGAAAGTTATGTAATGAGAATCAAGGCAATGTACGCATGAAATGTATCAATAAAATATTTTTTAAAAGAAATACTTTTCAATCAGACCTCCTAACCCCCATAATGTCGTATTCTTCTGTCCAATAGATGGAGGTATTCTCCTTCTGCATCATTGTCTCTTCATCACTGGGGAGTCTTTGGTGTTTATGATAATGGAGGATATATGTTCACTTTACCCATCTCAAAGACGGAGGCCAGAGAGAAGTTTACTTTCCTTAAATTGAACAGCTGGATCACTAGAGGGACCAGAGTTATTTTTATTGATTTTTCAATATACAATGCTAATGTAAACCTTTTTTGCATCATCAGGTGAGTAAATCCAGCCCTTTATTAATGTAATTTGCCTTTTAATATTGTCCATACCCTTCTTTAGAGTTGCCCGGTATTAAAACCTACAAATTTTAGATTTTAAAAGACAAATAAAATATAAACCGAAAGAACCAATTCTAGAAAAGCAAGTAAGGTAACATTATCGTCCATGAGATTTGTTTTTATATTTGTCTGTATCCTCAAAGAATTCCCAGGAACACTGTCATATATGGGCATCTTGTCGTGCTGTGTTACACACATTAAACACTCCATCTTCATGGTTCCTTCCTTTAATCCGTATCATTCAAATCTATGGGTTTCCACTGACCAGAAGCATTTACTTTATGAAGTGGATCTCTTTTGAGAATAAACAACTATTATTCATCTACATATTAAATTGCGGCAAGGACATCTAGCAACAGCTGCCTCTGAAATGCTGAAGGGATTAGCTTGGGTCTGAAATCTGGATCTCATAGAATCATTCCAGAGGGAGCCTTAGAGACCATTGAGTCCAATTCATTTTATAGGTGAGGAAACTAAGACCTAGAGAGGTTAAGTGACTCTACTAAGGTCACACAGCAATGTGTCCGGGGCATGATTTTAACCCAGCACTTCCTGATTCCAAATTCAGTGCCCCTGCACATGATACTGTGATGCCTTTCATCTCAGTTTTCTTTTTTTTTTCCCCTAGTGGGAATGTTACAGGTATACTACCAATGGGATATGAAATTGAAGTCTGCTCTGAGCTTCTAATCTTGTATGGTGTGATTTGACTCTAAAGATATAATTAAGACTGTAGGCTTTAAATCCAGTAAGAATGACTGTCAGAGATGACCCTTCCCAAGCAATCAAGATTGCAGTTGGTATTTACTTTTCCATAAAGATTAGCCATTTCTCACAGATCTAGACCAAGTAACCTTTACAATATGCCTTTTAGGGATAGGGATACAGGGTATATATTCAATTCTTGTGACACAGATGGGGATTTAAAAGAAAGTGATGCTCCTGAGAAACTTTGCTAATTAAAATTTATTGAGTGCCTATACCATAGTTACCCTTGTCCATTTCGCCCTGATTCAAGTCGTACCACAGGATGTTTAAGGGCTACCCAAGAGCTAATCAGCTATTCTAGGACAGTACACTGACTCAAACAGCATCAAAACATTGGACCTGGCACTTTTAGAATCAGAGGCAGCAGTTCTCAAAGTGTGATCTTTGGACTATACTTCGGTGTGGACCATAGGGACCCTTTGAGGGGTTCAAAACTATTTAGTAATATCGAGAAGTTGTTTATATAATCCATATAACCAAACGTTCTTTGGAGTCATCAATAAATTTTAAGAATGCAAAGGGGTCCGAAGACCAAAAAGTTTGAGAGTGGCCCTTCTGAAATAAATTTTACATAAACTGTTAGACTCAGTTGATATGTTGGTTACTTTGTTGAGCTGCTTTTTTCCCCTTTTTAAATTTTTCTTTGGCACTAAGGATAGCCCACTAGGGAGGGAAATCGAGGCATATATTCAGAAATGAAGATAATACAAAAACAAAAGATAGAAATAAAAATTTCTAAAAGAACAAATGCACCAACCCAGGGTAAGCAAATACCAAAAGAATATATGAACGCCTCAGTCATGAATAAGCCAAGTAAAGATACACGCAGAGATTGTGCTTAGTGGTTACCAGGCCTACACAACTTGTTGGGCCACTTACGGCCCTTGGGCTGCTTGCCATACGCTAAAGGATTTCTGTGGCCAGGGAAAAATGTAGAGGAAAACATCCTTTGTATGTAGAGGGAATCCTTTGGCCTGCCACAAGCTGCCATGGGCCAAGGGCCTAAGGGGCCCAAAGAACACAAGTTGTGTAGGCCCGCCCTAGAGAAACTCTCAGAGTTACTCTGGCTCTTTCTATCTGTATGGCCAATCATCCCCATTGCTGCCCAGGGGGATTAGTCTGACCAAACTGACTCCTAGAGGTTCTGAGGTATATGGCCAAAAGTCACTTAGCTCATATCTGAGTTTTTAGAACTACCATTCCAGTTAGTTTTGAAAAATGCTTTTTAACTTTGGACATTCAGTAGTTAGAATATTATATCAGAGGCTGTTTAGAAGAACTGACATAAACCTTGTGCCTCGTTCTGTAATATGCCAAGTAATTGCATGAAAACAGTATTCCCAGCACATTCATCATCTGTTGTCCGTTCCATGCCTCAAGGCCTAACAGTTTCATCCATTAAGTCATTCACTCAGAAGACACTGATTGACTATCTACTATCTTCAAAGTCTTCTGTTAGGCAGCCATGTGGTAGGAGCATTTGTGCCAGAACATTCCATTCCAGTGGCATCACAATGTGTTGGTGCTTCCAGGTACAGAATAAGCAGTGTAATGTGCCTGAGAAACAGAGCTGCTGATCCTTTAGGTTAATGTGGTCCTGAAAATCCAAATAAGGAAGAAACCCCAAATCTCTCACGTTGAGTTCTGTACTTATCTGTATATAGGTTTTCCTATATCAGTACTTGCTGAGCTAGTGTGGCGGCTAGATGGTACAGTGGTTAGACCGCTGGACTTGGGATCAGGAAGACCTGAATTCCAGTCCTACCAGGCAGGCTTGTGACTTTGGGCAATTTATTTACTCTGTTTATCTCAGTATAAAATTGGTATAAGCACAGTGCCTGCCTCGCTGGATTGTTGTAAGGACCAAATGAGATAACACACTTGAGTGCACGCACTTGGCAAACCTTATAGCACCACATAGATACTAGTTATTACTGTTACTAATGCAGAGTAAGCAAAAACTGTACCCAGGCTAATCCTGAAGCAGAGTAGGGAATCACACCCAGAGAGGCCGCATCTCAGTCTCCTACAGAGAGTCTAAAGCTAACTGTGTAATTCAGGGAATCTCAACTAGTAGAGACGAGAATGGCGTTGAGGATAGTTTGTTTTCACTGCATAATTTGTTTGTTTTCCATCGGCTGAAAACTGCGCTGATTCCATGGCATCTGGAGCTGCAATGCTTGCCTCCTTTGCCCTGCCTTTTGTTTCATATTTATAACACGGGGCAGCCACGCTGGCTCACGACCGAGTGCAGCAGTTATCTATCAGGAAATATGCTTGCTGCTAATAGAAGTTCACTTTTAAATAGCACTGTGAGATTTTTTGAAGCCCTTTCCTCCTGACAACCCTATGAAGGATGCAGTGAAGTACTATCATTCCCATACTTAAGGAAATGGTCTTGAAGAGATAAAGCAAATTGCCCAGGGTCACACAGCTAATAAGTGTCGGAGTCAGGATCTGAACCCACATCTCCTGACTCAATATTTAGTACTGCCGTGGGTTAGAGACACTGTAATTAATCACCAAGGCATACCCATAATAAATAAACCACACCAAGAACTGTGTACCTCTTATTTCACTAGTTATGTGTGTCCCTTGTACCTCCTGCTGGACTGTACAATACAACACAATAAACCTTAAGCACCTGCTATGTGCCAGACACTGTGCTAAATACTGGGAATACAAAAAGAGGCAAAAGATAGCCCCTGCCCTCAAGGAGCTTAACTCTAACGGAGCTGTGTTTTGAAGAAATGGATAGAATAGAATCTTGGTCTTTGCATACTACAGACAGTGTTTCACACATAGTAGATAGTATTTATTGACTCAAATTAGAAAAAAACATATAAACTCCATGCAAAACTTAAAACTCAACATACAAGTATGTCCAGAGACAAATATTTACAAAAGTCGCAGATTTGGAAGTGGAAAAGAACTTTGAGTCATCTAATCCAGCGCCCTCATTTTAAAGATGAAGAAGCTGAGGCCCAGGGAGGTGAGGTGACTTGCCATAGGTCATACTGGTAGCGACTGAGCCCAAATTTGAACCCAGATACTCTGTTTCCAAATCCAGCACTCTTTCGATTAACCTAGTTTATTATTGAAATAAGTTATCCTTAGATAACCCACTGGATATTTCACTAATAATGAATTAAAGTCTGAAACTCATATACAATGCTTAGAACACACAGTTACTTTTCCCAAACACAATTTTACAGACTAGTGGCAGAATTCCCTGCAACCGGAGGTGTGTTCACTTCGTGGAATTTTTACTCTGTGAAGCTACTCAGATATGTTACTTACTTTGACTACTTCATTGCTTCCTGTGAAATCATATTTTGTATTTTTATTATTAACTTCATTGTTCAAGAAATTAAAAAAATGAAAGAATATAAAAGTGCCTATTTCAAGAGTTTTTGGAATTTACTAGAGTTGCTGCTTTTGTTGGTAAGTACTGAAACTTCCTATGTTTGCATCCAAGTCATGGGAAAAGTGGGAAATGAGCTTCTGTCTCTTCTACCATTATTTAAATGGGAAGGAAAGATTTTTAGATTCATCAATTTAAACAAAGGTTGCTGGGTATATAGAATACAACTTCATGTATTGCCGTCTAAAGAGAACATTTTGTCCTTCCTGTGGGTCACTGGCAGAACAGACTCTATGGTAAAAGGATCATGACAGAGATCTGCCTTTTAAAGCACAACAGGGGCCCCCTTCTCAAAAATATTTCCTCCTTATATGATGAAATTCCAGCAGTTAGACTAAAGTCCTACTTAGATACCACATCATGACATACCAGTGACCCTGAGTTCTTGAAAGTTGTGACAGAGGAGTACAAGTTCTGGCAGGTCCTACAGTATCATGCTAGAAATAGGAAGTTTTTGCTAGGAAATGAGTGTGTGTGTGTTCCAAAGACTAAATAAATCAAAGAGGTTGGTCACTGGTTTGTCCACTGGGTGATGAATTTCTAACCACAGCAACTCCATAAGGTCATTTACTAATGCTTTGAGTTGCAATCTGTATTGCTGAAATCAGCACCAAAAATGGCAAAATCACAAATTCAAGAAATATAGAAAAGACATACAGGGATTAACAAAGTCTTCTTAAAATGTAAGTAGAAATGGATTTGTTTAATCATCATCTACTTCCATTTTAAGAAGATTTTGTTAATCCTTGTATATTTTTCTCCTCACACTTACGGTAATAGAGCAGAACACTGAAAGGATGAGAAGAGAGATAATTTGGGGACTTATGAATTTGAGGATAGGGCAAGCCTGAGTGGGACACTGAAGTGTGGGATAGCGTGGAGGCACTGGGTGCCTGGACAGTGGGAGAGGATAGAAAGGAAAAAGAATAGAAAAGTTTCAAAAAAATGGGAGAAGGGCACCAAAGACAACTTTTCCTATGACCAGCACTGGTCATTGGTGCCTACTGGAAGAAGGGAAGGGTGAAGAAGAGGAGAGTTAAGTCTTTAATTGTTGGTGATGGTCAGTCGTTTCAGTCGTGTCTGACTCCTCAGGACCCCATTTGGGGTTTTCTTGGCAAAAATACTGGAGTGGTTTGCCATTTCCTTTTCCAGCTCATTTTACAGATGGAGAACTGAGGCAAACAGTGACTTGCCCAGGGTCACACAGGTAGTATCTGAATTCTTTGCAACATATGTATTCTACTGAATTAGACATAGAACAAATAGAATTCAGTCTAAATGCTATTTAACAGTGAAGAATTTAGTCTTAATCATTGACCCTCAGAAAGCAAGAGACTGGAGAATGGGGATGATAGAAGGAACATTCTGCTGGAGAAGATGGGAAGGAATGAGATCACTTGTGTATGTAGAGGGGCTTCCCTTGTGAAACAGGTTCAGGAGATGGTGACAGTAGCTGAGTGGTGTGTGATAAAGAGGAGAGAAGACCAGTGAATGGTCTGTGTTTTCATTGGAATAGGAGGCAAGGTTCTCAGCTGAGAGGGTAGGAGAGGGGGCTACAAGAGTTGGAGGAGAAATGAAAAGGTTTAGAAAAGCCACTGTAGTGTGAATGTGGGGGTGCAAAAGGATTGCCTTGCCATGGTGAGGGCCCAGTTGAGGTTATGTAATATGAATTTGTAGTAGACCCAGTCAACACAATCTCATGATTTTCTTCAGCTTCATTCAGCATCATGTGAGTAGGAATAAAGGCAGCAGATGGTGGGAGTTACCCACGACTGAGATGGGATAAGGGAGCAAGGGACTTGAGAGGAATGTACAGGATAGAGTTGAACTGGTCCACCAAGCAGTCAGGATGGGGAGAGGAAAAACATCCAGCCAGTGCAGGGGTAATAACCTAGGAAAGAACCGAGGAATCAAAGGATGAGAGGTCACGGTGAGGACGGAGAAGAGGCTTTGAAGTTGCAAGACAGGAGAGGTGACATGACAAATGGTACCTTCCTCACTTGACCTATTCAGCCCCATTAGCTGTAATTCTCTGTTCCCCTTGAGAAGGCCATCTTCAAGAAGTGCCTCCACTTTCTTTCCTATCACTCTCCTAACTCTCTTCAGTCTGACTTCTGCCCTCATCATCCAATTGAAATTGCTCTCTCCAAAGTTACCAATGATCTAGATCATCAAACCTTAGCGGCCTTTTCTTGATCCTCGTTCTTCTTGACCTCTGTAGCCTTTGACACTATCAATCACCTTTTCTTTGATCCTCTCTTCTCTCTAGGTTTTGATGACACTGCTCTCTCTTGGCTCTCCTCCACCCCTCTCCACTCAGCTGTCAGACTGATTTTCCTAAATCACAGGTCTGACCATGTGCCCTCCCCCTTTCCTGTTCAGTAACTTCGGTGGCTTCCAATCACCTCCATTATCAAATATAAAATCCATAAACTGGCCATCTTATATGATTTTGGACCACCCTTATGTGTACTTGTCTGTGTGTAAATACAACTATATATGTAAAGCTTTAGTAACTTAATTCTACTATATAATACATAAATGTGTATGTTTATATATATCATGTATATATGCATATGTGTGTTTGAGAATGTTTAAAGGGTCGAGAGAGAGAATGGTGGAAGTGGAAAGCTCCCAGATGAAATATGAGGGAAACATGATCAAGGACTCAGGTAGAGAGGAGTTAGCCTCAGCAAAAAGAGCAGAAGAGAATGAGAGGATGGATGTAGAAGGATTTTGAAATGAGGACTTGGGGAGATAAGGGAGCTTCTGACTGCTGGCCTCTTCTCAGTAATTAATTAGGAGGCAGAAGTATGAGGGATGACAGCGGGAGCTTGAGAAGATTGAAAACATGATGAGTAGAGGATAACGATTAAGAAAGAATTTCCATATAGCAGTGAGGGACCAGGTTAGATAAGTTTCTAGGAGACGCATAACATGGTTACATCACATTCTCCAGCAGCCTGAGTTTGGCAGTCGAAAACGAATAGTGTAAGTAACTTAAGGTTAAAGATTAACAAGGGTGCACAATAACAGGAAGGCAAGGAATTCAAAAGCACAAGACAGTGAATAATTGAACTGGTTACAGCTAAAGGCTCACTCTCATGGAAGGAAGAAGGTAAGGCTGGAGCAGAGGTAGTGGACTGGTGGAATGAAGAGGGATCAAACACCTGGAAGCCTCTGTGAGGACAAAGAATAGACTTAGGAGGAATAAAGCAGAGGGAGAAGACACAAGGATAGGAGATTATGATCAGAAGAGAATTTCAGAGTTCAAAGATCATGGAGGTTTAGGTGATGGTGAAGTCTAGGGAATGACTACTACTACTCCTATGGGTGAGTATGGGTTTCTATTTTCCTTCCTAAACAGCCTTATTTAAACAATTGTTTCCTCTCATTCTGTCCCCTTTCAAAATTATGATTGAGCCATTTACTTGTTTTTTATAGACACATACAATTCATACTTAAAATGTGCACTGCAGTGGATTTGAAGTTGGAAATTCTCATCTAATTTTTATCGTCCCACTTAGCTGTCCCTTTCGGCCATTTCAATCAATATATTCCGTACATTGCAAGCATACCATTTACTTGGACGGCTGCTAGAAAAAACTCAGGAATATCCAGACTTCTATTTTCTTGCATACTGGCAAATTCGTTACAATGACATGGTTGCTGTTAATATCTTCTTTGCATGGATTAAGGTATTCTTATTTTATTCCATCGAAGTTTTTAAAGCATCATTTAATAATACAATTATAGTTTTATGACCAAAAAGTCCTGAAGAAAACAAAATTTTCTAATGTTAGACAATAAGTTAGAGGCAGGTTGGCCTCTAACTTAGCTTCAGTACAGTTTGGAAAGATTAGATGCTCGTAACTAGCTTATATCCAACATTACAGAGCAAATTTCTCGGGTTTTTTCCATCTAAAAAATTAAGACTGCTTCCCTTCTTCTTTGGGACAATCCCAAGAATTAAAAACTAGTTAGTAGAATGTCTGAAGCTCCCTCATGTGGTGTAATGGAAAGTTCATTTACTAGAAATCAGGAACCCGGAGGTCTGACATAGGCTTTGCCACTGGCTTTTTGTGTGAATGGCATTGGGTAAGGCATTTTTTCTACATGGATTTCAGTTTCCTCCTTGGTAAAATAGGAAGATTGAATCAGATGATGTCTAAAGTCCCTTTCAGCTCTAACATTCTGTGGTCTATGTGTCAGGCAGTGACTGAGCATGTTACTATTTAGAGGCAACTCACTTCAGAAAAAGCATTTGTATCCTACTGGGCTCCCTCTTCCCATGTCAGACTCCTTTATTTCTTGAAATCTTTCTCTCTCCAGATCAAAAAATCCAATACCACCAAAATAGCCCCTGCTTGCCTTGCCAGAGGGATAAGGAAGGAAGAAATGAAATGAACATGTGTTTCTTGTATCTACCAGACATGCATGCTCCATCCATCCCATCCTCTGCTTAGCCATGAGTAAAACTTGAGGTTAAGCATCACAGAAAAACATTACGTCATGGCAGATAGAACTAGAAAAGGAAAATATGTAGACAATATGTATTAATGGAAGAAAAGTCCTTCTTTAAAGATAAATACCTTCGAAAACCAGGCATTCTTTTTGAAGGAACGTGAAGATCCTAGGCCAATTGTTTTCCTTGAGCTTAACATTTCCCTAGCATTATTTTGTAATGGTTTTTACAGGGTGAGAATCAGGAGGAAGCAGGAAAATTAACCTTTTTGGGAACAGCCTCTTACACAGAAGTGAAATACCTATAAAGTTATCTAAAAGTCACCTAGTCTAGCACAATGTGCAGCAGCCTACCCTCCCTTAAAGCCAACACTTCTTTTAGCACTAATATAATGCTGACAGCTTATTTTCAAATTATTTTTCACTAAGAAAATTTTGCTTTTGGCCAAAACAAGCTTCATTCCTGCAAGGTTCTCTGTCTTACCAAAGACCTTGATACTTGTCGCCAGGATAAGCACCAGTTTATCAAAAGAAATGTAGTGCTGAGTTGAGACCAAGCATCGTGAAGAGATATAAAAGAAACAAGATTCAGTCCTGTCTCCTCCAGTTTATAGACCTAGTGGGTGACACTATATACGAGTGTTAAATATCACCAAAGCATCCATTATCTGCATCCTGATACTAGCAAGCCTTTGAGTCTCCTCTAGTTTCCCTTAAGCTCATCGCTTGATTTAAATACAAATGTCTTATAGAACTGATTAAACTTTTTGTTAGGAGTTACATTTCTTGGTGCTCTCTGTCCCATTCCAAACCATTCTCTTCTCTTTCAGATATTCAAATTTATAAGCTTTAATAAGACAATGTCGCAGCTGTCAACAACTCTCTCCCGCTGTATCAAAGATATCATAGGATTTGCCATCATGTTTTTTATAATATTCTTTGCTTATGCCCAGTTAGGATATCTTGTTTTCGGATCACAGGTTGACGACTTTTCCACTTTTCAAAATTCTATGTAAGCTCTTTTTAACAGAGTAAATATAATTCTAAATTTATTATTTCTGGGAGGGTGCAAAGGTCTAAAAACTTTGGGTTTTGTGGGTGGTGGTTGTACTTAACTAACTTCAGTTTTACAATATTTAATGTCTGACTAGCCACTGAACTCAGAAACAGCAGGATCCCAGGACATAGCACTGTTCCCCAAACTTTGAGATCAAGAATGTCAAATTAGGTTTTCAAAAGCAACAGCCAGGTGTATTGGTACACCTATTTCCATAACACAGAAAAGTTTACCTCATACTTTTCTCACAACCACCCTTTGAGATAATCTAATATATTAGATGAGACTAATCCTCAGAGCAAAAGCTGAAGCCCAGGCCATCTTATTTTAGGATTAAGTTAGGAACCATTTCAGGAGAGGAGAAGGGATTGTCTTTTTTAAACTTTCTTTCCCAGTTTGCCTAGCCCAGTATTTTTATATAAAATGAATAAAGTGTCAGAAGTAGTTTCTATGGCAACTTTCCCTAGGGAACAGAATGTTTTCCTTCAAGTCCCCATTTTTGGAATCCTCACCCCCTGCTCATTTTGAGTTCAATTTTAAATAACCACATCAGTCAGGATCAGGCAAAAGCTAGATTATGTCCAAAAATTTTAAAGGCACTGAATACTCTTCTGCATTCCAGGCAAATTGGTCTGTTGGCCATTCCCTCAACTCCACAATTTCATGTCTCTCTGTATTTGCACGAATTAAATTGTTCCCCAGGCCTAGAAACACAACCCCTTCTCTCTGCTGCTTCTCATAATGCTGAGCTTCCTTAGCAGCTTAGTTCATATGCCATTTCCTATGTCAAATCTGCCATGATCCTGTTAGTCCATAGGGATCTAAGTCCTCAAATTATTTTGTATTTGTGTAAACGTTCCATGCCCCCTAGCAGGATTTTGTCTTACGTTCCCATCACGTAAGTACAGTGTCTCTCTTAGTTCAGTGCTCAATGAATTGAAATCCTTACAGAAGCATTAAATCCAGGGTTTTATTAAATAGCAAGCTTGCTTTAATCCTTAAAATAGGACCCAGTATATTTTTTAGAAAAAAACTGATTCACACACAATTTTTTCAGGAAATTGTTTATTGTTTAAAGGTTAAGAAAATTCAGATAGATTGAAGATCTTGGGACTATACTACTACCATCTTCCCATTCCCCACTCCATATCTTACAAGTTACTGGATAGAATTGAAACAGGTTCCTTATAGAAATCTTGAATAACTTTGTTCCATTTTCTTTTATTGAAGTACAAGCATATGTAACAGTGCCCCCAAACAATACTCTTGCAATAGTGTCATTAGGACATAGCTACACTCCTATTTAACTCTGTCCCTGGCTACTCTGGCTCTCTATATAAATCTGGTTTTGCTTAAAGTAATACTTTCATGAAACCAATTAATAATGTTAGGCAGAGTGTGCCAGTAGTAGCATGATATAGTAGAAAAGGCACTAGACTGGGAGCCAGGCAACTGGGATTCAAGTCTCATCTCAACACTTGCTAGCTTGGGGTCCTTGGGCAAATAACCTACTCTTTGGGGTTCCACATTGGACTCAATCCTATCTACGGTCATTTCCATCATAAGCAGTCATATTGCGTTTTTACTATTCCTCCCTAGGGAGAGATGCTCTAATGGTCTAGCTAAACCAGAGATCCAGAGAAGAGGGTGAATTGCTGTTTTGATTCCCCAGGCTCTGTGTGATTCCTCCTGGATTATCAATCAAACCCTCATTGTGTTTGGTCTTGCTCTGTTCTGCATACAATTAGAATACCTCACCTGAGGTGAGAATATTAGATGGTAGTTTCAGTTGAGAATAACTGGGGAATGAAGCCATGGCTATCCCTCTGTCCAAAAATCTGTACCCCAAAGGCAGGAGGAAACAGTCTCTTGCCCTCCTAGCCAAAGAGGAAAATACCTTTTATTTGGGAGTTATTTCTCTGATTCTCTGATTTATCTAGCTCAGCATTTCTCTCCACTTTATATAGATGTATTAACAATCTTAAAAATAGAATAAATCCCTTTGTCAAGGATAATTCAATACCTGGCACATAGTAGATGTATAATTAATGCTTGTTGACTGATTCAAGACAAATCCAACCTAGAGACACAGAGAATTAAAATTCCAGGGAACTACTGTTCTGTGACTTCAAATTTTCTAATGAGGTAGTTTATTTCCTTAGTGTCTAGATTTTATTCTTCCAATGTTGTTCACCCTCAACTTTGTCTTACGTTCAAGAAGAGACAAAACTTTACTCTGTTAACCGACAAGAGTATCAGAATACCACTGAAAAACTTCTTCCTACATTTCTCTCTAAAATTAAATATATATGTGATACACATACACAAATATATTACATTCCTGACATCATTAGGAAATTTGGCAACCACAAATGCAGATCCTCATCAATACGTTCTTTACATAAACTATGAGAATAAAAGGGAACTTTGAGATTGTCTAGTAGTCCAATTCTCTTGTCTTACAGATTACAGCAAATTGGGTTTAAGAGTTAGGAATTCCTAACCTTAGTTCGGCTATAATCTGGTTAAGTACGAATGAAGCAATGAATAAATGAAAAAGCATCTACTAAGCGTTATGTGCCAAGTGCTGGTGCTACAAATAGAAAAACCTCCCTGTGCCTTTTCTGCATATACAATGGCCATAGTCTAAATGCTTTTATAAAAGGAACTTTTGTAGTTAGTTTCTGGCCTTGTGTCAACACAAAGCATTTACATCTACAAGGAAGAAAATAGTTATAAATAGGTTATCAGTAGATGGTAAAGGTCTGTGATGCTCATTGTAACTAAATTCTAGAAAAAGCAAAGAAATGCAAACAACCAAGGAAACAAACTAAAAAAAAAAGGTTTAGGGCTCAAGGGCCCAAGACTACTTGATGTAGAACCTGGAGTGTTAGAAAGCCTCACCACTGTCACAGGACTCAGTCTTTAGAAGGGATTGGTGGGGAATGGGGTCTTGAGGCCTTGACCATAAATAAAATTCCTCCAGGCCCAAGGCTTCTAAGTTCCAGCATCATATTTCAACAGCCAGTTGGTTGGATTCTCTTATGGCCACCCTTTCAGGCATGCACTATTCCTTCTTATTCCCTTCCATATCCCTCCAGATCAATGATTGGGAGTTAACACGCTGTGAGACCTAATTCCTTAAAACATTCCCCTTAACACATTATCTTGTGCAACTAGAAAATTTTGAGATAGCAGTAATCCCCCCACCTCCCACCCCCTTCCTATGAGATGCTTTGGATTCCTTTTTTTTTCCCCTAACGTTTTTCTTTTTAAGATTTACACAGTTTCGAATTGTTCTGGGAGATTTTAACTTTGCCAACATCGAGAAGGCCAATCGGGTGCTGGGACCTACTTACTTCATCACTTTCATCTTCTTTGTATTCTTTGTCCTGCTGGTAAGGGTGCTACCTGTGCGGTCTGTCCTTGGCCCCAATAGCTTGCACTGAGAGAAAAATCATGAAATCGTTAATTTAAAAAAAATGCCGCAAATCTCTCATAATGAGAGCCTGCAGAGTCCACCGCCATTAACCTGTACCAGTGTCTCACAGCATGGCAGAATAGGGGCAATCCAGATTCCTTAATTCAAAGTCTACATTTATCAGGTCGTGTGACCTGAGAAAATCAAACCACCTTCCTAGGCCAGATACTTAACTACAGGGGGAAGGAATAGATGAAAATCTATAAGCATCATTTGAGTTTTGGGGAAGAGAAGCTCCATTAGTTCATCTTACCATTGGAGTCTTTAGGTATTCTTCTGGCGTTTGTCAGAGACCCTAGAACCAGTGAAAGTTAGCAGATACAATCATGATGTAAGCTGAGCTCATCCCGTTCCAAATAATCAAGGACTGAAGAGCGAAGGGCCTACAAATGTCCACGCCCAGACCACAAACGCCTCCGGGAAGGGAAGCATTTCCTCAGATGTGCCAGAAATCAGCCGTTCCAATGAGGCTAACACCACGCACGTTAACGGAACAGCTATGGAAAACCCTCTCCTTCCATAGCTACAGGCTTCTCTTTTCACCACTCAGTCTACTCTATAATTAAGATGCTAAGAAACCTTTGGGTTGTTCTTTCAACTTACTAAAATTAGCACTTGTCAAAGCCACTCAGATAATCAGATTAATTTCTTGGACTGCTTCTCCACAGAACATGTTTCTGGCAATTATTAACGATGCCTATTCTGAAGTGAAAGCTGACTATTCCATTGGTGGGAGCCCAGAATCGGAGTTAGCAGTCCAAATCAAAAAAGTGAGTAAAACTAGCTTAGTAAGACCACAGGATAAAGACCTTCAGTTTTGTGCCGTGGTTTGAATGGTTATTTTTCCCTTGTCATGTTTTCTGTGTTATTTCATTAAACTTGGTGAAATCTGCTTAATTCTCACAGGGACACAAAGTTCATAGCAATCAGTAAGGGGAAAGCCATTGGGGTCAATGAAAGACGAAATCCTAGCTCCTTGTATTTTTCTTGCATCACATGCGCTTCCTCAATTGTAACGTGCTGTGGTCTAAACGTACCCATTGGTACCCTTACTAACAATGCTGAAAAGTACAACTGTCGATGTTGGATTGCAGACTGGAAATGACCCTACCCAGGGGACTCCTAGCCCCAATTTCCCCGCATTAGAAAACAGTAAGATGTCCAACAGGGGGATAATGGGGTAGAAAAAGCACTTGATTGTCATTTGGTTATCTGAATGCCAGCTATTATGCTATTAGATACCACATTTGGGCAGCTCAGTATTGAAAAATATCAGAATTTTCCCTTTTTTTTTTTTTTTTTTGCTTCTGATCATGGTAGGGACACTTTTCAGATTCCACGGTACAATCTTAATGGTCATAATGTAAGTTAAAAAAATAAAGCCTTTTTTAATTAAAAATATTCCTCTCCATTTATACCCTCAATGCTCAGCCATCACTCTCCTAAGCTTAGTGTTTCATGACCATAGTGTGAAAGACAAAAAACCAGAGTACAGGGACAATTACTAGATAAAAGGGCAGACAATGGCAGATGGCTCTACAGAGCCTTAACAGTAAAGCATTTCTGTATTTTTATTTAATCGTATTACACTCTCACTAGGTTTTTTTTTTAAAACATCAAACTCTCTTATATTCAGAGTTTTACCAGGACCATGGAGAAATTAAAACTAAAGAAACCCCAAAGAGAAGACCAAGACAAAGTGTAAGACTTCATATTGTTCTTTATGTTTCAGATGTCATTTTAATGTTTAACTTTTCAGAGTTGGTATTGTTTAGTCACTGAGTCATGTGACTATGACCCCATTTGCGGTTTTCCTGGCAAAGATACTGGAGTGGTTTGCCATTTTCTTCTTTGTACAGATGAGAAAACTGAGGCAAACAGGGTTAAGTTCCTTATCCAGGGTCACACAGCTAGTATCTGAGGACAGATTTGAATTCTGGTCCTCAGTCCACTATGCCACCTGTCTGCCCCAACTTTAAAGTGGTATATAACAAGGATAAGCTTTTGACTGCTAGGATCACAGATTCCAAACCACTGTCTACATCTCCAGGTGTCTGCTTCAAGAAGTGTCCTAACATTCTCAAATTTAATTTACACACATATATGCATAAAATACATGTAATACACATGTGCATACACACACAGTAAGACTCCTAATAATCTCCCCCACTGAAATGTAAGCTTCTTGAAGGCAGAGAATTCTTTTTCCCTTTTTCTTTTATCCCCAACGACCAGCACAGTGCCTCGCATACAGGAATGTAGAAGTCCTTTAGATTTCTAAATATTTAATTGAAAAGCTTTCATTAGCTTTCATGAAAACCCTTGAGAACTGGGGACAAGAGGTGGATAGAAGTGGAACATAACACTGTAAAAACAAATTGTTTTCTAACTCCCAAAGCTTTATTTTAGCAACCTATCCAATTGCACAAAAAGTGCTTCCCCTCCCCACCAACCTCCATAGCTCAAGGCCCTACATTATGTATATACTAAATATATATGTATACTAAACTGCCTGTAATGATGCTTGAAATGCTATTGCCCCACAAAACATTCTGTGCTTCCTTTCTTAATATATATAGATATATAGGTAAGGACAAGCGAATATTTTATTCTCACTGTAAAATAATTTCCTTCTACCTAAGTGGTTATGTGATTTGGCATTATTTGACCCTCTATTTCTCCATTTTGTATTAATTATAGGAAGGAGAGAGAGACAACTTTCCAGCCCAGAGGAGACTTTGATGAAAAAGTAGGACTCCTTTTTCATAAACAATCTATGGTCGTTGTAATATAATTGAGTAGTAAAAAAATTTACTTGAAAAGTTTTTTAAGCATTACTGCATTATCAATGTCTCCATCCAATTACAATGTTTTCTAGACGCCTTCTAAGCAGAACTACCTCTCAAGCTTACAGTCGTGCCACGTATGAAAAAGCTCGTTTAATATATAAAAGTTTTAGCACGTATGTTTTTCTTTAACTTAACAAGGAAATTGAAAGTGCAGACCGGATGAAGAAGTGGAAAGAGAGGCTTGAGCAAAAGTATTATTCTTCAGAAATTCCAGATGCTTATCGGCCTGTCACCCAAGAAGAATTTCGAGAGTAAGTGAGCTCTTATACTTTATAGAATTTCAGAAAACCAACAGATTTATTAGCACACTGTGGCATGTAGATATTTTGGTAATAAGAAGGAAGAGGCCCCTAATTTTTTTTCTTAAACCAAGAATTAAGTTTGAATGGAATCCTAATTCTTCTGATACATTTTTACCACAGTCTCTAACCTCATTTTATAATTAGCTAAAGTAAAAATCGCCCATGGATATATAAAACAACTAAGACTTGGCTAGACCATATTTTTAACTGGAAGTCCCTAAAGATGCTATTCACAGATTTTACACTCTACACTCTCCTCTCCACCAATTATCTTCCACAGGACTTGGCCATTCAATTACTGAAAAAAGAAAATATAGTACCTTCTATAGACTAACCCACAGTGAAAGTTTAGACTCAAACCCCTAATCCTTTAGCATTACTAGGACTGTAATCATCTCAACGGGTGTCAGTATGGTGATATGGGCTGAGAATCTTTGCCCCCACTAGCACTAGACCGTTGATTCTTAAACAGGTTGCTTTTTCCTTTTTCTTGGATTGTTCATATGTTGACCTCTTAAGGTGCCATCTGTCTCTCAAAATGCTTTGGGTGATCATTCAGGAACTTCCAGAACTCAGCTGTCCTGCTTATACTTTAGGTGCTATAGCTTCAAACTGTGAAGGCTATTTAGGGGAATGGTATTCTTTTCTTCCAAAGAGGTTGTCTGTCAGGTATGGGCTTTCTTATAGTAATGACTCAAGTCACCTCACTACATACTCTCTTTCAAATTCTGTTTTAGACTCTTTTTATTTGCAGTAGAGCTAGAGAAGGAATTGCACTATGTCAGTACAAAATTAAACAGAGTGATGAGAAGGATTTCTGCTACAAAAACATGACAGATGTGCAAGCAAAGGTAAGATCATACTATGCCATTACATCAGCTTTCTTCTACACCACTCAATTTTATCCTTTTTTACTGCATTCCCACCTTTAATCCCCTTCAATCTGAACTGTTTAAAGAATTCTATTAAAAATCTAATAGTCTGGCTGTTTCTAAAGTCCTTGTCCTTTCACCAGGTCCTTCAGTAACACTCCTGGATGGGAACGTCATTTGCCAAATCTTAGGGGCAAGTAATGCTATGGCAAGGTGACGGATCTCTCAGGAAGAGCTTGGGCTGAACCCTGCGTCATCAACGAGCTTTAGGACTCTGGGCAGATCACTCTAATGTCCCTCCGACTGAAGTTTCCTCATCTGTAAGAAGGGGATGCCAACACCTACCGCATGGGGTTATCCTTAGAATCAATTATCTTTAAAAGAACTGTTGTGAGAACTCCAGTGGATGAGACAGGAAGGAGCAGCTGAATAAATAAGGCCAGAAAGTTTAAGCTTTTTTCCCAGGCATAGTCACTAAGAACCAATTCAATTCTCTTTCAGTTAGATCATGTATTAATTTTTCTTAAGCCACTGATCTCATATATTTACTTCTTAATGCTCATGACTCTAGAAAGCAACCAGATACTTCATATACAAGTGTCTCAGCCACATTTTACAGTTTGATGAATCTCTGGGCAAACACAAGTATAAAGCAGCATGTCCTACATGGCAGTGTGAATAGTTTGAGAACACTTCAACGCTATTTCTCCAAAAAATATTAAATTATATGTATGTATATATGTAAAAAAAGACACATGTGTGACAGTGCTTGAAAAGCAGGTTTGATTAGTCCAAAGTTGTTCTGCTTCCCACCCCCACACCTAGTTTGTTGGGGTAATCCACATATTCCCCCCATCTCCAATCAGTATGCTTTCAGTCCTGACAATACATTCCATATCCATCCCTTCCCCGGCCCCCTCCCCGATCCTATGGGCCAAATTAATTTGGGAAAAATTAGTATTAAAATTCTTCCAAACCTAGAAACTCATTTGGCCAATCTTATAAAAAGACTACTTCTCAAAGCTCTTGGTTTGCCTGATACATGTTTGGTAAACTACTTTCAAAGATTTTGTGGATAATGGCGGTAAGAGTCTCAGGGCATGGGTCATGTTGAGACTGAGCAGTTCCGTACCCCATGGTGAGCAGTCACAACTTTGCCAGGTACGAAGTAGCAGTATGGTATTTCTGAAATCAAAAGGAAACTTCTACTCCCACCCCAGAATTTTGTGACAAACTGCACACAGCGCATATGGCTAGGGCTCACCCAAAACAATCACCAGCAAATGCTAGGGCCTGACTATACTGCAATTATTTTTTTCCAAAGGCGAAAATCTAACTTTTGAGTATTTACATACTAAGACTAGTCACCACTTTCAAGTTATCATTTTTATAGCTATTAAACAGCACGAGTCTAAAGCCTCCAATGATTGAAGTTCAATTCTAGCAACTACCATCAAACCTTCATTCTTTGGTTGATTAAGGAGAATTCTTTTGATCTTCCCAGTCAAAATCTGCTTCTAAATTCTAACAGTTAAAAGAAGGCTGCATACCTTCTTCCAAGAAATCCAGAGTGGAACTTTTTCTTTCCACACCTGTTGCCATCAACCCTATATTGCTTAAGGCAACAATCCTGCTGCCATAGGGTTGTAGGTCTGGCTTATTCAACCAAGAGTAAACTGAGCCAGGGCTTCATGTCTGAGGACATTATATGCCATTTTTTTAATACCTGTTGGAAAAATAGGAAGCCATTACAATGACTTGGGACAATAAAGATTAAGGTATTTTTTATTACAAAAATCTATACAGTGAAGTGCCAGATGTAGCAATGTAGTTATATCTAGTGGACATACAAATATATCTATATACCCACACGTTGCTGGTATATAGATACATAGTTTTTACTTGTATTTATGACAAAATGCCTAATTCTACCACGTACTGCCCAACAAGGATGGCACACAACACTTAAGAGCACAACTGCTGCCATGCTTATCTACTAAACTGAACGGCCAAACGCTCTGTACAACAAACAACACAAAGCAGCTGTTAATTCTAAAATGAAACCAGTCGGATCACTCACTTATAAAAATATTGGAATCATATAGTTTTAAGCATTATAAAGGAGGAATATATTATTTAAAACATTTAAATAGTGCATATTGACATTCTGCATGTGGCATATAAAACACAAACATTCATGTACAACAATATACAGTACGCATTAGCTTCAATGTTTGGATACACCCGTGTCTGCGGAACTGATGGAAAAAAATAACTGAAATGTACATTGCACAATGGATCCAAATCAAAGTGATAAATGGTCCTGGTTTTAGTTTTCAAACGCCATTTCTCTACATACTTTATGAATAGCCTTGCTATATAAAAAGGGAAACCATCAGAACATGGCTAGTTTTAGTGCTTCTTTTGTTAAAATTCCCAAACTACATGTCCACTCTTCGATTTCAAAAACAAAAGAGGCGCTGCACACACAGATCAACTCTCAAGTACCATAGATCCTATTCACTTTCAATCCTTTGTTTAATAAGTCCCCCAAGTCTATGAAGTTCATGCTTCCCACAGCTTCTAATGATGTTCCCTGCCCACCCCAAAGTATCTTTTGGTCTTTGATGAAACAAAGTGTGTTAATATTAACTTGTCAGAAAACATGCATGTAAAGTCGCTGCACGCAAAACAGTGCTAGTCAAACTGCTATACTTACCCAACACAGAAAAGCACCAGTTCAAAACGAACACTCAAGTTCTGCCTGACCTCAATCTTTTGAATGACTGCTGTATCATATAGCACAAGCCAGTGAATAATTATCCAACAGTGAAAACGATCACCAGAATGACACCAAGGGGACATTTTTTTTAAAGCTGAACCATGCTTTACAACCGAAAAAAAAAGATCTGCTTCCACTACAAGGGTACGCTACTGCTTTCTGTTTCCTAGCTGCATCACACATATACAATGTGATAACAGAAAGTAATTTTTGGAAGGGGTGGGGGAGGGAGAAAAGGATGTTGGCTTATTGTAGTATTTTTTTCCTTGTAATTTTTAAGATTTACACAACCCACCGATCCACCCTAAGGTGCATGTAAAATGCAGTAATATTAGCCCTTGTTTAAACAGATTTACTTCAGCTCTAACAATCATTTTTACTCATTTAGGCCAGTTTGGATCTGCTGGCACTATACAAGTTTAAGCACCATCAGATTTCCCACATGCTGACATGGGTAATAAGGTTCTCACATTATCAATTGGGGAAGGCAAATCATGTCACCACCAGTTGTTAAACAATAACCAAGAAAACGAATAGTAACTCAAGTCCTGTAGGCAGCGTGTGATAATGAATCAGTTTTCCAAGTTGTTTTCTGTGTTTTTAAAATTGTGTTAAAGGTCACTTTCTGGTCTGTCCACTGCTTTCTTCGTCCAGGAGCTGTGACCACTGACTTGGGGATTAAAAAAAAAATCCATGGATTGATAACTTACTACCTGTGAGACACGTCTTTGTGGGATTTAAACAGAAAGCTGTTCCACAGCAGGACTCAGAAAGGAATTTCAGTTTGGTTTTGGTTTTCCAGGAAAACACAGAATACAGTTGCATATGTATGTGTTTTTATGTTTTACTCTCAATTTTTCTGTAAGAAGAAGGCAACTAGAGTAGTTCAGTGTGGTGTGAAGATCTACATCGTGATTTTCTTCAGTAATGCAAAAAGAAGTCGGTAATAACAAAAAGCTTGTAAATTTCCGAAGTTCTTTACAGTTGAAAAGATAAAATTCTAGAGTCTTTTGGGAAAAGGATGTATCTGTAATACAAAACACTGAAGGGAAACTGCATGTTTGCTAAAGGTAGAGAGAATAGTTTCCTGTTAATTTGGAACATTTTATTTGCTCCCTAAAAGGGGCCTACTTGCCCTCCCATCATACTTTTGTAGTGGCACCACAATAAAGTTCACATGAAATTCTTTGAATAGCACATGACAAAAAATGAACTCAAGCATCAGCCAGTACACACGATGGTAGCTTCAGGGAATACAACTGGTTTTTATGTTGTTTTGAAGGAGCATTTTTATATGGATTTTGAAGAATCTTGTTTGCTGATAAGAACTTCAAGGAGCCTAAGTTTGGCTTTAATTTTCTTATACTCCCTGTACTCCTCAAGCATTGGGGTCCGATCCTCTTTCTGAGCATTCCTTTAAAAGAGAAAAAAAGCATAACATTCAAGAAAGCAACTACATTCCTTCCACCCTATAAATACATTGACCAGAAAAGGAATATCATATTTGTAGCAGATGAAGTACCCTGCCGTTATCACACAGAAGTTCAAGTAAAGAGTGGCTTGGGGGTACGAGAAGAGTCGAGATGAACGAAGACATGAGGGAAAGACTATGAGAAAGGTAAATCCCAACCTCAAGAGGGTAAACCATTGTGACTGCAATTCATCTTTTTGCAGATAAATATTAATGTAAAGAGAGCTGCACTTGTATCAGTGTCAATCAATAAGCAATTCCCTGAATGTATATCAAGGGAATGAATACTTTAATGAATTATACCATCACCATTTGGGGATCCAAGCTAATAAAAAGCTTCACATACAGCTGAAGTTAAAGTTACAATTTCACCTTGTAAGATTTGGCCTAAAACAACTACTAAAATGCAAGGAATCATGACAGTTTAAGGCAGGCCTGCACAACCTTTGGCATGGAAAATTTCCTCTACATCTTTCGCAGGCTGCACAAAATCCTCTGGCATGCCCAAGGGCCACTTGCAGCAGGCCTGGTTTAAGGGCATGACAATTTCTTCATGCATGACAGAACATTCATTATGAGATGCTTTGAAAATCTACTACACAGAAGACCGCTTCACCTGAATAGGGAGGTTTAATGGAAAAGCAATGCTCCTTAAGGCAACACTCTTAATAGTCATTGGCTGTCAAGACATCCCAGTTTCTCATTTTTTCTGGAGCCTGATAATAATGCATTTAAGGCCATTTCAGACTCATCATATGAATTTCCAATCCAGAAACAAGCTTTTCTTAATCTTAAGAAATCAGTTAAAGCACAACTGAACTGAAATCCTGACTCATTTAGCTGACAGACCCTGGACTTAACTGCTCTCAACATCAGTTTCCTCATCTAGAAAGTAAGGGAGTCAGACTCAATGGCCTCCCAAGGCCCTCAATTTTGTGATCCTTTGATCCTAAGATGTCTGCAGTCACACACCTGAGGGGTTCTGGTTTATTCCAAAGGGCCAATGATGTAAATTTAATACCATCTCTGTCTCTCTCTCTTCCTCTCTCCCGACCTGTAATGTCAAGGATGTAGGAAACTCCTCCCAATGCAGACTCAGTCTCAGTTGTCTTGGACACTTAGGGCTGAAGTGACCTGGCCCATGGTTACAGAAATAGGATTTGAACCCATGTCCCCTGACTCCCCAGTAGACTCCATTCAAACTGAGAGACCTAAAATTATTTTGTCCCTTGGCTTCTTCCCTCCTCTTTCTCCCAGGTGAATGAATTACCCCAGCCATGAAGCTGTTTTAAAGGGGCAAAATACACCTCTCTGTAATTCTGTGAGTATTTCATCAGATGTTCACTTGCATACATACAGCACTTACTATTTGCCTCTGATACTTCCTCATTTTGTGAGAGCAAGAGGGGGACTGTCAGAGTGGTTTGTAAACTATATTTCGGAGTCTGTAATAAATTCAAATGTAGCATGCCTGAGAGGAGAGTTAGGCTGATTTCTAATCACAGAAAAATCACTTCATACATAACAGTAATTCTGCAAGTTTGTTAGAACAGAGGGGGGAGGGGCTGAGCTCACTGCTTTGATGGTTCTTTTGCCAACAACAAACCTTCCATTTTGTTGATAAAATGCTTCTTCAAATTCCCGTAATGTTTTGCGTAGCTTCTTTTTTTCAGCTCTGGCTTTCCAAAGTTGCTCTAGTAATTCAGGCCTAAAAGGAAAATAAGGGGAAAAAACATTTATCCAGTGAAGATATGTTCCTTACAAAAAAATAAGTTATTCAGTATGTTCTATTCCCAGCACTAGTTCTTTGTACACAGTGCTTTAAACTTTATCAAGTGTTTTCATATAGGTATTTATGAACATTTATCAATCAACATTTATTAAGCACCTACTTACATGTGTATATATAAAACATTTATACATTATATCAATATGTAATATGCACAACATATAGTTATGTATGTATACGTGTGTATACATATTATTTATTTTCAAAATATAATTTGGACATCTGTTCCTTTACTTTTCTATCCATATTGGAGGAATGGCAAAGAATTTTTTTGGTATAGACTTGTGACTTCATTGGTGTAGGAAAAAGCAAAGTCCTTCTACCAGTGCAAATTGTGAACTTTCACTTATATTTTTAGAGTTAACTGAAGTAGTCCTGGTTAAGTGACTTGCCTTGAAGCATTCAGCCACTATGTGTCAGAGACAGGATTTAAATGTAGGTCTTCCTGCGGAGCCAGCTTTCTAACTACCATACAACACTGCCTCTCTAGTAAAGAATAACATTTCAGAAACTTTTTCTTTGGGAAACAACATATATTGTGTACTGTACACATGATTGTTCCCCCAATGTAATTAAACCATCAATCCCTTGACCTAATATTTTATTATATTCTACGTGTGGAAATAATAGGTCAGAATACATACATGGAAGCTGCTCGAGTACTTGACAGACGGAGGTCCAGAGCCAGTTTTTCTTGACTTTCTTCAACATCAGATTCTGAATTTTCCAATGAGCTTGAAAAGGTCTGTGTTTGCGTGGCAGTTTTCAAGATATCATTTAACTCAGAAGACAAATTAACACCATCTTCTTCTTCTTCCTAAACGAATACAAGGTATAAGACAACGAAGCAAACAGACCATCAGCTTCAGTTTTACTAGTAAGGAACAGATAAAAGAACAGTCTTTAAAGGAATACCTTAATTTCTTCAAAAAAATGGGCCGTTTCTCCTTCTATGATAGGCTGTAACATCTGACCTCGTCTCTTTGTAGATGGAGATCCCTAAAACAAACACCACACATGGCTTTGGATACTAAATCACTTGGATATTCAGTACTACAGCAAGACGAAACTTAATAACACTTTGGTGTGATACAGAAAAAAAATTCCCATTTTAAGATATTATATTCCAGTCTTTTTATCTTTAAAATGCTGGAAAACAAAACCGTTCTAACTCAATGTCCAAAAATAAAACTGTGGAGTTTAAAAACAATTTTAATGGTGCTCGGCAATAATGGGTGCATTAAGAAATCCTTGTTGTACGTACAAGAATGGGAGTGATGCTTGCCCTCGTCAGCATCTGCTTCACAAGCCGGTATCTATCATAGAGAGGCTTAACAATATGTCTTTCTTCTCTGGTTACCTGCAACAAAAGTGAATGATAAGGAGGCTAACAAAATCAGTAAGAAATCCAAATGTGTACAACTTTAAACAAGCCCCTCATTTTCCATGTTTAAAATGGGAATTTAAAGAATAGTAAAATACAGGTGAATACAAATTTCAGTCTCAAGAATTTAATTCCCAAGAGAGGTTGGGCAGCTAGTTGGCATAGTGAATAGTGTGCCAGGCCTAGAGTCAAGAAGGCTGATCTTCCTGAGTTCAAATCTGGTTTCAGACACTTATTAGCTGTGTGACCCTAGGCAAGTTACTTCGCCGTTTGCTTCGGTTTCCTCATCTGTAAAATGAACTGGAGAAGGAAATGGCGAACCACTCCAGTATCTCTGCCAAGAAAACCCCAATGAGGTCATGAAGAGCTGGATACAACTGAAAGATGACTAAAAACTGAAATTCCCAAGAGAGGAATAAAAAGGAGACCTTAAACAAAACCTACTACATCCAGAAGGAAACCTATCAACAACATATGAAAATATAGTCCAAATCATTATTAACAGAAATGCCTGGTGTTTTTAATCATAATCATCAGATTGGCAAGATGGCCCTCAAAATGACCAACTATTGGAGCAGCTGGCGGAAGACAGGCAAACTAATGCACTACTGGTAGAACTATGACTTGATTCATACGATCTAGACAGCATTTGAGGAATAAACTCATCCATATCACTCATTCATTTTTTATGATAACCTTGACCCAGCAATATCACTACTAGGCATACATCCCAAAGAGATTAAAGAGAAAAGATCCAATTATACAAAATAGATACAGCAGCACTTTTTTGGTATACCTAAAAACTAGGAATGAAAAAAAAGTGCCCATCAATTGGAGAATGGCTATAAAAATTATGAAAGATGGTTTTAGAGAAACTTGAAGACTTATATGAAGTGACACGGAGTAAAATGAGCAGAACCATGGGAACAACTGCTGCAATGTCTACAATACTGTAAAGAAAAACAATTTTCAAAGACCTGACAACTAGATCTATCGGTGATTAATCATAAGAAGACTGACAGAACATTATCCTCACCTCTTGAAAAAATGAGATGGACCACAAGTAAAGAATGACATGGACAAAAGGTGGATTTGTTTTGTTTGACTACAAAGGAAGGTGGGAAATGGAGTCTGGGGCAGGGAGGAAGGCGGGCATGTACTCTGCCCAGCCCCCAATTAAAGAACATTAGTCAAGTTTTTCTTTTTTAAAATGCACAAAAAAGAACAGAGAAAGTTCCAAGGGAGACACAGGACAGGAAAGATAGCTTTGCAACTAATACTGAATTTTCCATGCTTTGTATATAGAAATATTCATGTCTGTTGGTTTGTCAAGTTCTGAGTAACACAAAAATATAAATTTGGATATATTGGTATCTAAACACACAATTCCACATTTCTTCTCCCCATAGTAATAAATAACTAGGCCTTGTCCAATCTACGAAGTCTCTTCATCACCATTTCTCCCCCTTTTCTCTTGTAACACAGAAAAAGGGGTATCTCAACTCTCTGCTAAAGCTAATCCCATTTACCTAAACCCATCTGATCCTCCAGGATCTTGTTTTATAGTAGTCATTCTATATTACCACTATAACTGCCACTTTTACTAACATGTTCATATATTTCTTTGCACTGTGCCTGGCACAAAGTAATTAATAAATGCTTGTTCACTGACAACCTACAGGGCCAATAATAGAATTTTGGAACTGGATTTAAGAATTTAAGAACTGGAAAATACCTTATAGGCCATCAAGTTCACTCCTCCTTTTACAGATGAAAAACAGAAAGTAACTTGTCCAATGTCCGAAAAGGAGTTAAGTAATAATATTTATATAGCATTTTAGGATTTTTAAAGTAATTTATCCCTCCCATCTTTTGACCCTAGAACCAACTCTGTGACAGGTTATCATTATCTCACTTTTACAAATGAGGAAACTAAGACACACAGTCCTAGAGTTCATATTCAAGGCAGGTGCTGAGCCCAGCTCTCTCTTGACTCCTGGATCCCACATATGTATTGCATGAGGCTGCTTCTCTCAGCCACTTTTAATCCTTCTCTCTACTGGCTCTTTTGCATCTGCCAAACCTATACAAAGCACCTACTATGTGTCACGCCCTATACTGAGTGCTGGGCCCTGTAGTGTAGGTGGTATACACCAAGGTTCTATTTTTAACCTTTCCCTCTTTTCTCTACACTCTCCCTGCCTTGGCAATCTCATTCAGTCAACATAAGATTCCAAATACACTTTTTATAAAGATGACTCCCAAATCTCCATCTCTATTGTTGCCCACTTCCAAGCTCCAGATCCTCATCTCCAACTTGCAGCTTAAACCCAGTAGGTTACAAAGATTACGCTCCATGTAGTGGAAAAAGAATGGGACTTGGGAGTCAGATGATCTGCTTTGGAAATGCAGCTCTGCTACTTAACGTAGCCTAAGCGGCTACAGTGAGTCAAAAGCAGCCAGACTGTTTGGCTGTCCATAAAACGATGACTTGAAATCTCTTTTAAATTAAGTTCTGGCTGATATTTGCCATTTCTTCCATTACCACAGTATCCTCTGTATGCCTTCCCCTCTGAGAGGGCTAGGTCGAGGATCTCATCTCATCCCTCTTCACTTGAGTGTCGCTTGGTCTTCATCGTTTTGTTATACTTCTGATTTTTGGAATGTCACTCTTCTTTCCATTTACATTGTTACAATTGCTCTGTTCGTCTGTTTTCTTGGTTCTACTTACTTCACTCTACATCAATTCATATAGATCGTTCTATGCTTCTCTGTATCCAACACACACATCATCTCTTACGGTACAGAAAGTTCCAAGGGAGACAAAGGACTGGAAGGACAGCTTTACAACTAATTTACTGAATTTTCTATGCCATTAATTCATGTACCACAATTTGTTTAGCCATTTCTCAATTGACAGGCATCTACTTTGTTTCCAATTCTTAGCTTTCACCAAAAAAAAGGGGGGGGGGGGTGGAATTAGTTGAAATCTAATATCCCTTCTGTTTCTACATCCTAAGACTTTCTCTGCTATGCCTGCTCTTCACTCTAATTTCACTATTTCTGTCAGTGGCAAAAACCAGTCTCAAACAATATTTATTAAGTGCCTAAAATACGCATGTGTATCTGCACAAGGGGCATATGTACACAGAATGAATACAAAGTAGTTAATAAAACTGTCTAGAATGACTTAATTTAGAAAGTTGTGCTTAAGTGCCTTTTTTGAAGGAAGAAAGGCATTCTATGAGGCAGAAATGAAGAGCGAAGTGCATTCCAGGCAAGGGGGAACAGCCATTCCCCAAATGATCAAAGCTATCTATAGTTAAATGAAAAAATACTCTACATCACTATTGATCAGAGGACTACGAGTGAAAACAACTCTGAGGTACCACCTCACACCTATGAGGGGATGAGTGAAAATAGGCACAAGGAGTGACTGAACAAACTGTGATACACGATCGTGAAATGAGACACGAGAAGGACGGCTTCTAATGCAAAGCAGAATGACCAAGGGATCCTCGTACACAGTGACAGCAGACATGGAAAAGACACGGCTACTTCGATCAGTCCAATGGCTCGAGACAACTCCAAAGCGCTCATGACAAACGGTGTTATCGGCCTCTAGAGAGAGAACTGATGAACTCTGGGAGCGCTGAAGGAGAATTTCCTCACTGTTTTTGGTGATATGGCTAATTATGGTCTACATGATTTCACATATATAATGGACATCACATTGTATGCCTTCTCAGTGGGTAAGGAACACGTGGGAGGAAGAGAGAGCATAATAAATTTTAAAATATTTTAAAACATAAAAAATTTTAAAAGGGTAGATTTGGAAAAAAAAATAATGAATTCAGTTTTGTACACGCTGAGTTGTCTCTAGGACATCTAATTTGAAATATCCAACGGGTGATGAGAGACTGAAAGTCCTGGAAAAGACTGGAGCTGGATATATAGATCTATGTGTCATTTAAAAAGAATAGTTAAACCCTGGTAGATGATGAGCGTACCAAAGAGATAGAGGGCAGGAGGAAAAAAAGAGCCTAAGTACCATATCAGGGCACACCTCAAGTTAGGGGTATGATATGGATAATGAGCCAGCACAGGAGCAGTTAGACAAGTTAGGAGAAGCAGGAGAGAGTATCCATACAAATACAGCTGAGAGGTTGGGAAGAATTAAGACTGAGGAAAAAACCATCCGATTTTTAATTAAGAGATGTTGGTATCTTTGGAGAAAGTAGTTTCAGTTGACTGATGAGAGTCAAATGCCAGACTGCTTCTACCCCAAAATTTGGATCTTAACTGACTTTATTCTGCCTTATATGTGACCCATAGCTAATCAATTTCTTAGTCCCATTGTTTCTATTCAACAAATATACATTAAGGACTTTCTATGTGCAAAGCACTATAAGTGGTACATACAAAAAGGAATATGCAAATACAGAAAAGGAACATGTTCTCTCGGAGAGCTGTTTCCTCTCTATGCTGAATATTACTACCCTACTACAGGTATGTGTGTACTTATTTATTTTCTCAATACCACCTACGTGAACTTTTGTAATAGTCAACTCAACTCCCTTATTTCCCTTCCCCCAATTCAGCCTTAATCCTGCCACCAAATTAAGGCTCCCTGCAGCCTCCTGAGTAATTTTCAGACTCTTGCCTGGTATTCAAATTCACAATCTGGCTCCCGACCCACTTTGCAGCCTTACTTCATACATACTACTGCTTGGCATAGATGCTCTAGCCCAAGTCTGTTCCTCAGTTCATGGTGTTCCCTTATCTTTGAAATCATTCCATGAGTATTTATTAAAAGTTACTTTCTTCTAAGTGCTAAGGACATAAAAAATAAGTCAAATATTCAAGTACCATATATTCTACAGGGGAACACTACACATCCATACATGCACTTCCATATAGAAAGAAGACATAATAAATACCAAGTAATTTAGAGAAGAAGGATATTAGCAGTTGCGGGGTGGTGGTGCTTGCTATAAATCAGGAAAGAATGTAGTACTTGAGGTTGGGTGAGTCTTGAAGAAAGTAAGGAATTCTACAAGAAAGGAGAAAAGGAGGGTGTGTGCTATGGGCCTGGCAAAGGGCCAGTGAAAAGGCATGGATTGCCACACTTGAAAAACATCAAGATTAGGTTGGGGGGGGCGGGGGGCGGGGGGAACGACCATGTCATCATGGAAAGAAAGGGCTCTGAAAGTCCAACAGGTATGTTTATAGTTTATCCCAGGCAAGAAGTGATGAGGGCCGTGTGAATGGTGAAGAGGGAGCAGATGTGAAGTGCTGTGGAGGTAGAAGCAACAGGATTTAGCCACTCATTTGGATACATGTGGTAAAAAAGAGTGAACTGCTGCTCAAGTGGCAAAACTGGGCAGTTGGAAGGATCTAAGTACCCTCAAAAGAAAGAAGGAAGTTCAGAAAAAGGGTAGGTTTGGGGGGAAAGAAAATAAATTCTGTTTTGGACATGATGAGTTTGAAATACCCATGGGACATTCATTTCGAAATGTGCAACAGGCAGCTGTGATGCAAGATTGGAGCTCCTAAGGAAATGAACTGAAAAATAGAGAGCTGGGAGATAATTAAGCCCATGGGAGTGAGGAGGTCACCAAGTAAGAAGAGGACCAAGACAGAGCCTTGGGATATACCTACAGCTAGGGAATATGATATAATGAGCAAGTAAAACAGACTGAGAAGGAGCTGAGTCAGGCAGATGATAGAATTGGGAAAAAGTAGTGTAACAAGCACCGTCTATCCAGGAGGACAGAGAGTGGTGAATAGTTAAATGCTGCCACAGAAGTCAATGATGAGGACTGAGAAAATGCCATCAGATTTGGCAACTGAGAGATTATTGGCAGATTTCCTACCTGTCCTTTTAAGTCCAAATCAAATGTCACTTCCTCCATAAAGCCTTCCCTAGCTCTACTCCTTACCGATTGGTAAGAACTTTTCTCCATCTGATCTCAACACAGCAAGCGTACCTCGGGGCTGCATTTAAGTATGCTACATTATCAGGATATATCTCATTTCATTCGCATGTAAGTTCCTCGAGAGCGAGATGATCAGAATCTTTGTATTTGTATCTCCACAATCTAGCACAGTGCCTGGCCTATAGTAGATGCTACATAATGCTTGTTGACTGATATCCCTCTACTAGAATAGCCAACTAGATGGCTCAGTGGATAAAAGCACTGGGCCTGGAATCAGGAAGACCTCAGTTCAAATTTCTATGTGACCCTGGGCAAGTCACCACTCCAGTATCTCTGCCAAGAAAACCCCATGAACAATATGGCCCATGGGCTCTTGAAGAGTCAGACACAACTGAATGACTGAACAACAACTAGAATAGAGTTGTCCAACCCACAGTCTGATGGAGCCAGATTAAACTGTAACTGGGAAATATTTAACTAAATGAAATAAAATACAGAGAATGTAAATATGTGGTTTTCTAAGTCAATATATGCCCTGCGGGGATCCTCATGCATAATTTAATGGTTCCCCATTTCTCTTTGAATTTGGTATCAATGGACTAGATCATTAAGGATCCATAAGAGTTGGAACCATATCTGAACTAAACTTTATTTTATGTATTATATATTTATGTAATATATACATGATACTCATCTTTTATTATATTATGCATGTTATATACACATGCTTTAAGTCTATCTGGGGAAATAGAATACACACGTAAAAGTCAATACAAAATATATTCAAAGTAAAGCCATGGTAATTTTTTGTTTAAGGCAGCTAAGTGGGGCAGTGGATAGAGTACACAGCCTGGAGTCAGGGAGACTCCTCTTCCAGGGTGACCCTGGGCAAGTAACTTAACCCTATTTGCCTCAGTTTCCTCATCTGTAAAATGATCTGGAGAAAGAAACGGCCAACCACTCTGGCATCTTTGCCAAGAAAACTCCAAATGGGGTCACAAAGAGCTGGGCACAAGTGAACAACATTTTTTGTCTGAAAGGAGGGGAGGGGAAGATATCAAAAAAGGGCTCATGTAGGAGGTGGCACTTGAGCTGAGCTCTGAATGAAGCAATTTCATTCAAAGGAAGGAAGGAAGGAGTGCGTTGCAGGCACGGGAGACACCGACTTGTACAAAGGCACAAAAAAAGGAGATGGAATATTACTGTGTCTGAAAAATAGCAAGCAGGCCAATCTGGCTGAAACATAGACTAAAAGAAAGGGAGTAATGTGTAATAAGCCTGGAGAAGTAGGAGCCAGACTATGAGGGGCTTTAAAAAGTCTATTTTTTTTTCCTAGTAGCAATAAGGAGATTGCAGCTTTTGGAATAGGAGAATGACACTGTCAGACCTACGCTTGTTGTATATCACTTTGGTAACTGTATGAATAGAGTAGAGAAAGAAAGCCTGGATACAGGGAGACCAGGTAAGAGACTATTTCAGTAAGCCCGGGGAAAAACTGAATGTGACAGCTACACACGTAGAGAAAAGGAGATTTGTATTATGTTGTAAAAGTGGCATCAACACGATCAGCACCTGACTGGAAACGGGCGCTGAAAGAGAATGAGAAGTACACGATGACTCCGAGGTTCGGAACCTAGGTAACCGACATGACCGGAGTGTCCCTGGAAGAAACAGGAAAGTCAGAAAGAGGAAGGAGTTTGGGGGAAAATATAGTGAACTCCATGTACTTTCTGCTTGGTGGAAAAGCTGAAATGCTGATTTTTTTTTACTTGGTAAAAGTTACATGGTCTCCTAGTTTTACTTCATACTTTTTGGCTAAGGTGTTATTTGAACGAACTTAACCTTGATCTTTAATAGAAATCATTTCAAAGCTTAGAAAACAATGCTCTAGGCCAGAGGTGTCAAACACGCAGCCCATTACGTATGTCCCACAACACTCCCAAGTACAGTGAACCAGATTAAAATGTAATCGGGGGAATGGTTAAAGTAAATGTTAAAAAATACAATAAAGCATAGATAATATCACACTTTAAAACTAAGGCAGTATGTGACCCCCAGGGATCCTTACATACAGACTACTCCCCCTGTTTCTATTTGAGTTTGACATCACTGCCCTAGGCAATGTTCAGAACAGAAGGCAAACCATCATCACAGTAAGGGTTACCTTTTTACAGTAAAATCAAACAAGAGAAAGACGTTACCGGTCTTCCATGTTGACTTTCATAGTACAGAAGACTTTTCTGGAGAGAAGTTTTCTCTTCGGCCAAATGATCTTTTGTCATTTTCTATGAGAAAGAACCAATACTGTCATATTCATTCCTTTCTAAAGTTGAAAGGTCTCTATCTCTAGCACATAAGCAACCCAGTCCAGGTTGGTAAGAATAGATCCTATGCTTAAAAATATTTAAGGAGCTGAATTCCAAAGCTTACTTGAATCTCATTCTTCCAGTAAAGGAGTTCTATTTTATGACTAAAGTTGGTCTCTCCTGCTCTTTCTCTTTAAATAGGAGCTCGAAAGGTCTAAGCCATACATGACCTACCTAAACTATCCCTTTGGTAATCTACTGTGGCAAAGCCTATGGGCCCCTTTCTCAGAATAACATTTTTAAATGCATAAAATAAAATACATAAAATTACAAATCAATTATATTGAAATGGTTATCAAAACATTTTTAAAACATTCAGAGATCCCAGATTAAGAACCCCTGATCTGAATCAATGATTATCCTTTCCTTATTTAAATGGTAAACAACTTTGTAGCTGTTAGAACCACCATTGATAAACTATTCTAAATGAAAGATTGCCTCAGCCAACAACTTTTCATAATGTCATTATTAATGTATTTTAGCTAAATTTCACTAAGAACAACCATTTACAACCAACAGTCCACTTATTACACTATTCCTCTGAAACTGTTCCCCATACTATTCTACAAAAATGTTTTCATAGGACCAATTAACAACAACAGATGAAACATTTTTATATTATCTCAGGTTATATTAGCTGGCCCTTATAAAAATGACACGGCAAACGTGGTATTTAAGTCTATTTGAATCTCTTGTTATCTTCAAGATTTATATCTACACACACAGTGATGTCTTATATATCACTACAATTTATATGTAAAATTTTATTATATATGCATACGGTATGAATAGTGCATCTAATATATATGCATACATGCTAAGATCCAAAACATGAATAATTAAACAGTGAACTTGGCAGCAAAGGTAAGTTTTTAGTACTCTGTGCATTTGGGAGGTTTCAGCGGGGGGTTGGGAGGGGGGAGGTGTAAGGAAAGGCAAGGGATGGCATCCTTCTTAAACAAATATGAAGGAAAGAGATCAAAAGCTTACAAAAGCAAGTCTACACAGACTAAAAAGATTCTGTGGGATCTAAACAACAGAGAACAACTAGCTGAGAATTGGAAAGGACCAACCCCTTTATTTCACAGAAAAAGAAATAAGTTTCAGGAAAGTAAAGTCCAAGGTCAAAAGCAGGAATTGGACCCAGAGCTTTGGGCTCCAAGTTCAGTGCCCATTCCATCAGACCAGGCATTCCTAGTTAAGATCATCTTTACGGAGCTAATGCTATGCAAGGGACAGAATGTTACAAGTTGGGAGGCCTGCACCTTAACCCCATTTCTGCGTAATCAGTGCTTCAGGCACTTAAGCCACTTCCCCCTTCTGGAGCCTCAGTTTTCTCTCCTGGATGCAGAGGGTTGAAGGTGGACCTCCCAGTTGTACCATTCTATGACACAGCAAAACAAGGACAGAACTGATTCCAATGGAATGACACTGAACAGAATCAGATGAGGTCAGTCTAGGAAGGCTTACTCAGGCAAGGAAAATATTCTTGTTTTGGGAAAGGAGAATATGAAAGACAGGAGGGGGAAAAGGGCAGAAAAGGTCAGGAGAGTAAGAGTGGGGATAAAACTAAAGGACAGTGTGGGAGGCTAACAAGAATAAAGTTGTGTGTGTGTGTGTGTGTTTGGAGAGAAGGAGGGAAAAACTGAAAGACCAACCTTGATTGAAATGTGTGGTGCGACACAAAGAATGCTAGCTATAGAGTCAGGAGACCCAGATTCAAATCCCAACCCTAGCGCTGTGTAACTTGGAGCAAGTCACTTAACCCCTCCAGGGCTCAGCCTCTCACGTGAAAGAGAGTATCAGCTTAGATGACTTTTAAGGTCCCTTCCCAGTCTAAATCTATGGCCCTGTGAATAACTCTACCACTCAAGGTTGTCTTTTATTAAGGATTCCACACGTCATTTTGAGTTAAAAATCACATTTTAGCTTGGGTGTAAAACATGAAATCACGATTACTTTAATGTCTTCTGGAAGGCTTCTTTCTACACGCTTCTCTTTCAGTCTTTTCAGAATAAGTTCAAGTGTTGCCTCCTTGGTTGGCTTTTTCTCCTTTTGTATGACCCTGGATTCATCTTCATTCTCTTCAACCTCATGGTCTAGAGAAGAGCCAAAGCTTTTGGGAAGAGTGTTACTGCGTGGACGTGTTTGAGGTACAAATTCCCCATCAGAGCTTTTGTGCTTTGCATCTACAATTCAGAATTCAACAGGACAAACAATGATTGCTTTTTATCGGAATGAGTCAAGAAAGAGAACTGACGTGCCCACAAGAACACTAACGTACGAGCGCAGGATCTCAATCATCTCAAGACGTTTACGTTACACCAACAATGAATAAAAACCACACTAGCCAGTCTAATTAGTGAACCGCCAATAGTATCCAGACAATGAGTGTGCCATTGAGGAGCTGACATTCTCTATGCGTGATGAAATTCTAGAGTTCTGAGAATATGAATATTTGGGGAATTATTCCAGTAAATAGGTCACATTGTACTTAGCACCATTTTCAGTGAAGTTATCAATTAATTAAAAACTCACATTTCTCCACCTCTCTCCTACTCCTTGCCCAGAAATTTTTACTTAGATATTACTAGTCAATAAGCATTTATTAAATATTTGCTTTTTGCTAGGCACTGTACTAAGAATATAAAACCCAGCAAAATGATGGTTCCTGTTCTCAAGGAGTTCACATTCTAATGGAAGTGACAACATGCAAATGACTATGTACATATGGGATACATGCAGTGTAAATGAAAGGTAATCTTAGAGGGAAAGGACTAGCAGTGGAAGGGGAAGGAAAGATTCCCACAGAAGGTTAAGGTGTGATCGATTGTAAAGGAAGCTGGGAGTTGGGAGACTGCTACAGAGAAGAATTAAGTGGTCTGCAAAATCAAACTGATGGGTCAGCTTTTCACTTGGTATTTTCTATAAAAGTCAATTTAATCTACCAAAATTGCATTCTCTGAAACTCAGACCAAACATACATCAAGAATTACTTTGGAAATTCTGAAAGTGAACTTAAAGCTTTTGTGGAGATATTTTTATTGCAACACACAGAACGACACCAAAGAAAACAGGAAAGATATTAAACTTTCATGTATCCTCTTCAGTGATTAAATCTTCAGCTTCCTGAGTTGCTATGTGCTATCTGACATGTTACAAACACTTGAAGCTCAGGGGAAAGCATCACTGCCCTGTTACTACCAGTCTTCTCAAATACTGTTCTTCCATTTCTGCAGTGACAATATTTCCTTTTTCATAATCATTACCACAATGAAAAAGGAGCAAACTTCAAAGTATCGATTCCTTGGATGATGTCACGTAACACAATGGATATATCAGTTTAAAAGAAAGAGAGAGCGCATTATGTACCTTTAATTTGCTTCCTTAGTTTAGTAAGCTCTGTCATCCACTTTAAAACTTTGGGATTGGCTGCAATATCACTGTAGGAGGGCTGTAAATAAAAGGAGAAACTTTCAAATGCATCCTTTAAAGACTAACTTAACTTAGATTTTTATACGTATACTCTTTACAAGGTGATAACAATACCACAAACAAACTGTCAATGATAAACATCTGCCTTAGAGATGAAAGTTTTGGTTCAATTCAATTATTTATTGCATGAGAAGCAGCAGTAGAACACTGGCTAAAGAGCTGGCCTGAGAGTCAGGAGGATCTGGGTTCAAATCTCAACTCTGATATTTAATGGGTGATCACAGGCAAGTAACTTAACCTCTCTCATTGCTCAAGGCCAATGGTATCAAACTCAAATATAATGGTTGGCCACTAAACTATACATTAAGGATCCTCCCCATTACATTCCCAATAACATCTAATAAGTTCGGGTCTAATGAGACAAGCAGACCACGTTTTTTAAACCTCTGCTCCAGGCAACTCTCTAAGAATACAGAAGCTGCAGAGAAGGTGACAATTTGAACTGACAGAAGAAAGCTTCCTCATGCAGAAGCTCCTTAGAACAATGAAATCATAGGTCCTATTTCTGTTCGTTGTCTAATAAACAGTACCTTGTGTCCCAGGCACCACAGGCACTAGGGAAGATAACAAAAAATTCAAGCATTTATTATTTCTATTTCCTTAGAGTTTCCAATCATAAGGAAGATAGGAGGATAAATAAGAGGTACAGATACCTGCAATATGCATATAATAATAAAGCAGCATAGTGCAATGTTAAGGACCAAGGCTGCCTGGGGAAAGATTATCATCCAGTAGCCACATCAGGGAAAGATGTGGGAAGGAAATCAGCGTTCGAGTCAGACTTTCAGAGCTGGGTGGGTAGAAAATTCAGTAAGTGAAGAAAGACAGGAAAGGAGATGTTCCAAGCATAGGGAAAAACACAAACAGGCAAAGAGCCCAAATTGAGCGGAACTTATCTGGAGGAAGAAGACCAATCGAGTTTGGCTCTAGCACAAAATACTTGGATGTAAGCTAGAAAGCAGAGTGATACCAGGTTTCTTGGCATTAAAGGTTTTTCTCAAAGGAGCTTGCTTCGCTGCAGAGGCAATAGGGAAGCCCCTGAAGATTTGTCAGCACAGGATTAATGTGAGAAGAGGGGTAATGCAAACAATCTATACATAAAAAGAGATTAGTTTGGCAACAGTCTCAAGGACATTACAGCAGAGAGAGAAAACACATCTCTGATGAGGCGGGATGATGATGATGCGGCGAGAATACAAGGAGACTGAGGGAGATTTCAGCTAGAGTTACAGTTATTTTAGTTGCTGAAATAGAATGAACTGAGTCCTCGTCCAAGTTCAGCCACTAAAGGACTGTGTTACCTCATTTCCCTGAGCCTCAGAGGTGGCTCCATCTGATGGATGACAAAGGTTTGCAGAGCGTTTTACAGGAATGATTCTGTATGACAGATAGATGCAAACAGCCTATTCTACAGATCAGGACAGTAAGACAGAGAGAGGATGGTGACTTACAACCTTCCTAAATCCAGCGCTCTGCTCTGTATGGAAGCAATCCCACCCTCCATCTAAGGTTTGTGACATCGAAAGTTTGAGTTCTAGCATTCTATCATTCTCTTTGTATATCTGGCAAAAGCTACTAACTTACCTTACTGTTTTTCTCTTTCTCAAATTGCTCTTCGAATTGTCTGATTTTCTTCTGTAGTTTCTTGACCAACTGATACGGTGTTTTATCTTCCCTTTTGTCATCTTTTGAACTAAAGGATGCTCTTCGAGTCCTGAATTAAAAAGAGATACTCAATGGATACATTTACAAAGACTAATTAAACACCACTCAGCATTATCAGCAAAGGTCAAATGAACTAATCTAGATTTTGAGGAATGCAGAAAGCATTCTTAAGATGTTCCTTCCTCCCACCCCAAAAAGAAACTGATGCTCCTTCTCAAAGATACCAAGATCAAGAAGCTGGTCTACCATGTCAATCAGTTTTGCTGAAAACCAAAGACAGTAAGAAGTTCCTATGCTATAGATTGTAAAGTTAGCTAATACAACTTGTGCTTTTGTTTGAAATTGTTTAAAACTGGTTTAAATTTACTCTTCCAAACTGTTCTGACTAAATATGGGATACTGATCCTTAAGAACATTTCAGGGGGAAAAAAAATCTACCAGAGAAAGTCAACTTGGGAGGCAGGAAGGAAGTAGGGTTGAGGTACAGAAGCAACTAAAAAGAGTAAAGAACAACAGACACAATCTAGAGAGGCTTTCTGCTCTTAAGAGCATCACACCCATACTGAGTCTCAACACTTAATCCTTCTATACAGTGACAGCTGGTCAGGAGAACCTGAGGAACCCACAGGGATGACTTCAACAGAGTTTGTTTTTTTTTTTTTAAACAAATGATTCTTTCAATTAAACAAAACATCCACCCAGTACAAACTTCCTTTCACAGCTAGCGGTTCTAGCACATTACAAAAGGCTGATGCATACCTGGCAAAAGAAAGTGCTTTAGATGAAGAATCCAAAGTTTCTGGATCATGCAGGAACCGCTGGCTTTGTCCAAAATCTAAACTACGATGTGACAATACTGGTGGACAATCTTCTTCAAGAGGATGATGAGTCATTCTCCCAGCTTGTGGGGAAAGTTGAGCTTCTCCAGATTCAGAATCCTCCTGCCAAGACTTAAAAGCAGGAAATGGCTCTGCAAAACAGAACACATAGAAATGGTACCATGGGTTTCTTATTTCCAAAAAGGATAAAGCTTTTAGTATTAAAAGCAGCTATATATTCAGTGTGAATATGTGTAATTTATAACCAAATGTAAAGGTCACTTAATTAAAACTATGTCCCCATTCAATCGTATTGTACACTATTTCATATAATAATCTTTAAAATATTAATGCTTTTAACTGCTAAAGTCTCTATGAAGTCTATTATTGTAGCTTTAAAACATCAGAAAATAATTATTTAATAGTCCCCACATGAATTTGATTTTTACATAAGGGACTTCCTTATGTGTGTATTTTTTTTTAACAAAATTAAAGAGATGAGAAGAGACACTGTCAAGTTGTTTGAATATTCAAGATTAGTTGGATACCCTCCTTTTAACTTTCCTCTTCAAAAGGAAATAAAAATGGCATGTTTAGAAAAAACATTTTGTATTTACATTCAGGAAGAAAAGAGCCAAATCTTGCCAAATGGGTCAGCCGGCTCCTGGCTGTAAACTAGAACGGTTAGAAGATGCCAGAGCTCCTTCAGGATCAAGAGGCTCTACGTTACACTAGAGAACTCATTTATCAGCAGGAGCCCTTACAAGGGCCTACTAGAGTTTGAAAAGCTCCAAAAAATGACTCATTTGTAGCCAGTAAACAGCTAATTTACCTGGTAACAGTTAGACACTAAATTTAAAGTCTATTAATCTTTTTATGGAATTCAAAGGTATAACATATTTCAACAATTAAGCATCAAAAATATTGATTCAAAGCCTGTGGTAATAACCTTATTATGTTTATTTTAGAGCAGTGTATAGTATACTGAACTGAAAACATGTTAACATACTTTAACAAAACAATTGCATACACAAAGCACACAGACAAGCACTCCACAAACACTCCAAATACAAAATCAACTTCACATACCATTTGAAACAAAGAAGTTTGACATTTACACATGAAGGGTGGTCTTTTTTTTTTGTCCAATAAGATAACAGTTTAACATGGGCATTACTGAGATCAATTTTTTTAAATGTTTTTAGTTGTTTTGAATTCTCAGAGGTTACTTGACAGTGTCAACATTCAAATATGCTTTTCCCTTTGTCATGCTAGCTAAGGGTTGCCTAGTAGATTATTTTCACATTTGTCTCTAGGTACTTTAGAACAGTTAATGTTTTTTTCAGAGTAAGAATATACCTCAGGTTCATTCTGCCACCAAGATAAATCTGATAACTAACTTGAATTCAAAGCGTGCAATACAATAGCAATAAAGTGATTTTTTTTTTTAAAAAAAACAACCCTTGTACCTGCTTCCCAGTGATTAAGAAATCAGTAGCAAGTTTTTATAAGAACTCTCCTGTTTGGGGAAAGAAAGGGGAAATAACAAAAGCCATTTTCTTTGGGTAACATTTTTACCCATAAAGACATTCTCAGGAAATGGGGGCAGCAGGAGAAGGGCTAATTGTAAGGCAAACAAATCATAAACCATAAAAAGGCAGAAAACTAAACTATGGTGAACCATACTTACCCTCCCCATCTCTCTGCAGATGCATTGTTTTGAAATCAATGAGGGGGAAAGTGATAGGGCATGACGCTAATAAAATGGAAAAAAATGGCAAAAATACTAAAGTGAACACACAGCACAGTCAGAACAAACCATACACATAACTAACACAAAGCCGAAAGATACAAAAAAACCATTGTCCTGGGCCAAGCAAGTTATTCATTCTACTCTTCAAAAAAGTTTACCTAACAAAATTAGTACTGACCAAAACTTTGAAAACAAACATACATTTCCATTTAAGCAAGGCAAAAAAAGTTACTGGTGTTTTATTTTTATTTAAGCATAACATTGGAGGAAATAGAAGCACCTGATTGGGTACTTTAAAAGAAGGTGGGGGGCTTTCCTGCTATTACACCGAGAACTCCACAATTACATTAGCATGGATCTGCTCCTGTCACATTTCATTCCAGACTTAGATTATGAGTTCCTTTAAGAAGAGGGCATACTTCTTTTCAAGATCCAAGATCCTTTTTTTTAACAGCTACAAGTGATTATTCTGGGGTTTGCATATACTAAGAATCTCTCCCAAATTCCACTCTATTGATAATGCATTCAAGCTCTACAAAACATAAAAGTCTCATATTTATGTGAGGGAGAAACAGGGGATAACCCATTAGGAATCACCCACTTCTTTGCTAACTAGCCATATGACCTAAGAGACTCCTATTATCTCAGGTTAGGTAGTTGATGAATTAACATAACATTGATCTCATCAAAGACACTACTAATTCAATTGTCAGTGAGAGAGTGAGGGGCAAAGCTACATGTAGAAGCCAACAGTAGGCCAAATTGCATGTCTACTTTGAATTGGTCAGAATATGCTATGTCAGATGTAATCAACAGCTACGTCTCTGGATAACAACCTGAAATCACTGGGGAGGAATTTTTATGGGTCCCATGTTCCTCCATAAAGGATCTCCCTATCTATCCTGAAACATATTAACCCTACCATGCAATACTCTTTTCCCTTCTTACCCCAAAATGAAGGAACAATGTAACCCAGGTGGTAGTATCAGGGGCAATCTCCCCACCCCGGGGGTAATTTCAAATAGGTATAAAAAAGAATAAAGAGAATTTGTATTCAAGTGCCCTATGGGACACTCCTGTCACTAATTTCAAAACATGTGTAGGTCTGGATGAGAAAAGAAAGGAGAGGGACTTGTTCCATTTCCCTCTAGGGTGGGCCACAAGGTCTAAGCCTTTACATAAAGGATTTACAGTATTCTCCTAGCAATAAAGAACAATTACTATTCCATGCTAATTAGCTACCATGAAACCAATGATTCCCGAGATGCTACTTTAGTCACTGGCATTTTCTTACAAGACAGAGATATGCGCTATTCTGGCTTTATTCTCATCTCAGAGAAGCCAACTGCTCATTTAAAGAAGATTCCTTCTATATCCATAACTAAGAGTCCTCTCCTATTAAAACTGATCCGTAGGGGTCTTCTGGATCACCTGTTCAATTCAAAGGACCTGATGGATCACTTAGAGATAAATACGTTTGAGTTGCAATATTCTACTGCTGTCAGTAAGATGTAAACATGAGCTCTAAATGTCTTTATTATTTTTTAAGAGGAAAACAAATCAGCTCAAATTCAATCTAGGTAAGACAAGAATGATGTACTACTGAGCATGTCAAGTATCTAAACCAAATAAGAAAGGCAGCTAAAGAGATCAATATGAGAAAGCCTTAAAGATTAAGATTAGATGTAAAAATAAAAACATAGATGGGAAAGAATTTTCATTAGAACTACATCTATAACCCATAATGTTAACACTAATTCTTCAGACTATACCCCTAATCAATGTCATCAAAGATATATAGAAAGGGTTAGTTGTTTCCTTAGGACGATACGCTTAAAATCTGATTTAAGAATGGAACAAAGTAAATTAGGTTATTTCTGAGTGAAGAGGTAAATGACAATGGATTGTTTCTATATTCACAAGTGCTATGACTTTCCTTTTAAATTTATATTTAGCATAGACCCCTTTTATTCTTTATGTAAATCCATGCCTTCACAAGTGGGGTCACTGTATTGTGTTCCATTCTATGGCAATTTTCTTAGGACCTGGCCTAAACACAGATTGTAAAGTCTTATCATCAAAAAGATCATCTTCCTCACTCTTTCTCATCCAGCTGAGAACAGCTGGCCTCTTCCCCACTCAAAGCTTCCCAAGAACTTCACACTCAAACATTATATCACAACAAAAATATAAACCTACCTGGCAACCCCACTTGAGGGAAAAATAATAAAATAGTCTGGGGCTTGGTGAAAGGCAGTCATCTTCTTTTTTGCCAATTCAATTATAATATTTGTTTTATGTCAATTCAATTACAATGTTAGCTGGGGGGGTTGGAGGGGTGGGAGGGAAAATAGATAAAATTACCTTCCCATTTATCACCATCAGAAACACTCTTCAGCTCTAAATGGGGGATATGCAAACACGCTGCTTCTCCATGAACACCACCACCACTTTCACCTCCTGGCACTTCTGATTCAGTGTTGGCATTCAAATCACATATCTTGCTACTAGAATCCTATATTTAAAACAAGGACTACATTTAACAACAAAACTATCCAGTTTTAAGTAACAAGAACATGTCTATACTGTTCATTATAGCACATTTATGCATGTATGGCCTGTGTGAACACAAAATGTCAAACATCTGGGGTGGGGGTGGGGGTGGAGAATGGGACAGAAAGCTAAAGAAATGATATATGTTTTTTGAAATCACATAATAAAAGGAAATTCTTACCAGAGCCAACTGTGAATTTTTGCCACTGTCATCTAATGGGACACACTCATTTCTAAAAACACAAAACAGATTAGTTACTCTTTTTAAGAAAAGACTACATGATCAATTAGACATTTCTTAATTGAATTCCTTTCTTCCCCAATACAATAAGCATTTAGAATGTGAGAAAAGAAATTGGCAACTGGAGGTATGTACATTCTTTGGAGCCCTACATCTGGAGAACGTCATACTACCCAAAAAGATCCACAGAATCTCTTCGGACCTACAAACACTGAGTAAATCCTCCCTCCCACCCCTCCAAAAAACAAAACAAAACAATTCCCCCCAAATAAACTCATTTTGAAAAGGAAAACCCACAACAAATAGAAACCAAGGTACAATGGAAAGAAATTTTCTGTACAAATGTCACTTGTTTCAAGTAGGTTTGAGGGATTTTTTTTTTTCTTTCTTTCTCAGAACACTTACTTGTTGGGTATAAATGGCAGTTTAAAAAAGTGAGGGTGTGGCTGAATGTGTTTTGTAAAAATGTACAACCCACGTGGGAAAAGGGAGCTCTAGTTACCAATGAATTTTAAAAATCATAGTTCTTCTAAGACATTCTTCCCTCAAAATGCAGAGTGAAAGCAGAAGTCACTAAAAGACTTCTTCCTTCTTACAAGGGCAGTATTGTAAAAAAAAAAATTTTTGCTAAAAAGGTTTAATATTTGCACTACCTATCTTCTCAATCAAAAATACAGGTAGTATTCAAATTCCAAACATAAACCTAAGAACTGTGTAAAACTGTGACCATTTATATATCACGTCACGCTTATGTTGCTTCCACCTGGTTATTCCTTTACCCAGAGAGGGTTCACAATCACAACTAGGGCTAAGAACACTTTCTCATTTTAATTCTTGCTGGGTATGTGTGAACTGAACTGAGCAAAGTTCTATTTTTATAGGCCCTAAGGGCTCCATTTTATGTATTACTGTGTGCTAAGTAGTATCATAGGTGACCTGAGCACCTAATTCTTAGCAGCTTAGGTATTAAACATGCAAATCTTAATCCACCTAACCAACGTGCTCTTTGGTTCCAGAAACAAGTTTGCTAACCTACACACAAGTTGAAGAGGGAAGAGGTTTTCCAAAAAGATTGAGTCCTCACTAAATGGATCCTTATTGCTCTACCAGATCCAGATGTCATCATTCTGGGGATGCCTGTTAATGATGTTAATCTTACATCTTCAGCCCATAGCTTCAACACTCCCTGGGCTGGAATGGGGATCATTCCTGCCTCCTGAAAGGAAGCAAAAGGAACTACTGTGAGCAGAGTCTGTGGACCTTAAGAGTTTGGGGATCCTCCAGAGACATGACTCCAAAGAATTTACTTATTCTCAGAGAACAGGTTCCCTACTCACAATTATGTGATGCATCGAGGAAGTGAGACAGTGGCATTAAAACGACTTCGGCCATGGCAACTGGCTATTATCAATTTGGCAAGGAAGCTCTGTATTTCCCAAGTTTCACAAAATTGACTATTTCATTTGCAATATAGTCTTTCAAATAAACATAGGTAACCCAAAGCGCTAAATAAATCCATGATTTCCTAAGAAAAAAGTCTGCATGTAACAAGAAATTGTCATGTGACCTTAAATGTGTAACAGACACAAGTTCTGCTTCGTATATTTAAAAGGACTTTGGGAAGCCTGCATTCCCAAAAAGGTACCAAAATTCTACATAGTCATCAATTAGACTACTCATTTAGTCAAATAACTCCCTCCTTTGTATGTCACCCAGGGAAATATAAAGGTAACACCTGTTTAAAGTGTTAGACCATACCAATGCCGAGTTCAAAAGGGAATGGAAATACCCTATACATATTTGTGCAAACAGATGTTACCCCAATCTACCCCAAACTTCAGATGCTAAGAATTAACTAATTGAGAAAATCGCTCAAGGTGCTAATTAGCAGCAAAGCACATTGTGAAGTTTTGACTTGCTCTGAGAATAACTCAAAAGTTTTAGCTGTTCCTAATAAAGAGGGCAAGTGCTGGTGTTTTTCCTGAATACTTTTCCAAGGAGGAGTCGTCAAGTCTATCTGAACCACTCTACCATGGTAGAAATGTATACTTGCAAAGAACAGTCTTTCCAACTAGAATTAACAATATGTTTGATTCTTATTATGTCTTAACAATCTGTAAATACAGACACACTCACTTAAATTTCAAATCAAAAACTTAAAAGTTACAATTCCCCAGATAAATCAAGGAAAAGTAATATGACAATATGTACCTCTGAACACCTTCATCTTCATCATCACTATGTTCAATACATGGCTCTAATAGAATACCTAAAGACTGATGACAAAACACAATCGTTACTATTTTTAATTTACAGAGCTAATATACATTAATTAATGCAGGAACAAATACACTTTAGAAAAAGAATTTTTAAGTATTAAGGATTTGTTGTAGGGTAAATGGACAGTCAAACGTCCAACTCCTTTACTCTTTTATCCCATCATCTAAATGGTGAACAGGACACTGACATCATTTAATACAGAGAAGAATATCAATACCAGTTTCCCCTTTAAACCAGAATGTTATCAAAGCAAAGTCGGGAGTTCTTGCATGGGCCATTCCCACACGTGACAAAAGGTCAATCCCACTGAAAGGCATTGCTATTCTTACACAATCACAGTGCCTATCTCCAAAAAGGAAATCTCCTATATTACTTCTCTTTGCTTTTTCTCCCTAGCTGTTAGCACATGTGCAGATGGGATCCCAGGAAGAGTACCAAGTAAAAATAGTACCTAGACATTTATGTCAATTTTCAACTTCCTCATTCGTCAAAAGAGGGTTGAACTAAATTTCCTTCCAATTCTATCATTCACTTGGAGACCACCAGCTAAGACTGGGCATTACAAACATAAACTGACTACATCTCTCTTTGACTTAAATTGTGTAATATTTCACTATGCTTTCTCAGTGCCTGTACCCTTGCCCCCTGGTTATAATGTCCACAGATTAAAACAATGCAAGACTCTAGATACAGATATCTATACGCCTGTACAAGATATGCTATTTGCACATTAATGTTATTTTTGGAAAATGTTGGCATCTCCTTATAGTTGTGTGGCCCTAATCTACTCTGTTCTTAAATCTACTTGGGAATTTAATGACCTAATGGCCTATATTCAATTTTTTGAGCTATAATGGCCCAATTTTTGGATATTACTATATGCCTGCAGCCAGGAGAAGAGGGAGGGGGATAAAACAGAGAGGGTTATTATAGGTTTACTTCTTTCTCCATCCCACACTCACAGAACCACTGAGTCATAAAGGCCCTCCAAAAGCCATCTAGTCCAACTCCTACCTGTGCCAGAATCCTCTAACAACCCCAGTAAGTAGTTATTAAAGCTTTATCAATGAAGAGGAACTCAATACCTTTCCAGGCACATTTCACGTTTGGATAGCTCTAATTGTTAAGAATTCTTCCTTATATCGAGCCCAAGTCTGACTCCAATTTCTACTCACTGTTCCCAGTTCTGCTTTCTAGGGCCAAGAAGAATGATACAAATCCCTCTTCGAAAAGAAAAGAAAAGAAAAGAAAAGAAAAGAAAAGAAAAGAAAAGAAAAGAAAAGAAAAGAAAAGAAAAGAAAAGAAAAGAAAAGAAAAGAAAAGAAAAGAAAAGAGAAAAAAACAGCCTTTCGAATACTTTCGAAGACAACTCAAATCCTCACACTCCACCCCCTCAAGAGTCTTCCCCTCTTCAGGCTAAACATCCCTGATTACTTCAACCAATCTTCATATGACAAGATCTCAAAGCCCATCCTAGACCTGGACACTTTCCAACCTATCTATATTCTTCCAAAAATGAGGTGCTTATAACAGAATACAATAGTCCAGATGGGGTCAGACTAAGGCAGAGTAGAGTTGAATTATCAAATCCCTTGTGGTACGTTTATCCTAAAGAAACAATATTAAATCAATACAAAGCCAGACTTAAAATAGCAAGATGGTCCAAGTCGGTTGTATCCCTCAGCACAGCACAAGGTGCCACACTCTAGGTACTATTACCAGAAGACAAATGGTAGAAATGACAAGTTTACTACCACAAAGGTGCTTATGAGAATCTAGTTCCCATAATGTAGTAAAACCTCACTATGAGAGTATAATTGAAGATTCCTTCTATTTAAATGAATTGTTTCTATTTAAATGGTTGTTTCTAAAGTATTTAAGACTGGTTTAGTCTTTAGACTTATGAATGTCTTCTCTATTAGGTTGATACTGCCTAGGAATGGGGTATAAAGCCTAACTTCTCTTTCTCTCAAGACCTAGCACAATGCTTACTATAAAATAAAGGCACACTAAATGGTTGCAGAAATGTATTGTTTTAAGAGCATTAGACTTATGAATGTGGACTTAGTAGGGCAGAGCCAAGATGGCGGTTGGAAAGCAGGGACTCGCCTAGGGCTCTCCTCCAGGTCCCTCCAAACTCCTGTAAAAAATGGCTCTGAACAAATTCTAGAGCTGCAGAACCCACGAAATAACAGAGGGAAGCAGAGCTCCAGCCTAGGACAGCCTGGATGGTCGCTGGGAAGAGTCTATCGCACGGAGCTGGAAGTGGAGCGGAGCATAGCCCAGCGTGGGCCGCACCAGGACCAACCAGACTGGAAGCCAGGTGGAACAGGTCGTAGGGCCCTGAATCATTGAGCTGTTGCAGTTGCTAGACTTCTCAACCCATAAACACCAAAGGCAACAGAGAAGGTTAGTGGGAAATACTGCTGGAACAGAGTGAAAAGAACATGTGGTCAGTTCCAGCCTGGGGGGCACAGAAGTGGTGCAGCTCTGGGGCTACTTCCAGAGCCCCAGCTGCAGTTGCTTCTGGCCCCAGACCCACCTAGTGGGAGGAATTAAGCAGTCGATCAGAGCAGGAGTGCAGAGCCTGCTTGGATCTGAATCGCAGTCCAGGTTGGCGGTTCTTGGAGGGAAGGAGCGCTGGTGTGGCAGAGCTTGCTGCGTAGAAGTGGCTCTGAAAATAGCAGCGCAGCCCCTAAAGCTTGGAACAAAGTACTCTCTACTCTACAAACAGTCATGCCCTGACAAAAAGCTCAAGGGTCAAGCAGGTGGCTGGGAATATGGCCAGGCAGCAAAAACGGACCCAGATTCAGACTCAGACTCTGGAATCTTTTTTTGGTGACAAAGAAGACCAAAACATACAGCCAGAAGAAGTCAACAGAGTCAAAGAGCCTACATCAAAAGCCTCCAAGAAAAATATGAACTGGTCTCAGCCCATGGAAGAGCTCAAAAAGGATTTGGAAAAGCAAGTAAGAGAAGTAGAAGAAAAATTGGGAAGACAAATGAGAGTGATGCAAGAAAATCATGAAAAACAAGTCAATGACTTGCTAAAGGAGACCCAAAAAAATACTGAAGAAAATAACACCTTAAAAAATAGACTAATTCAAATGGCAAAAGAGCTCCCAAAAGCCAATGAGGAGAAGAATGCCTTGAAAGGCAGAATTAGCCAAATGGAAAAGGAAGTCCAAAAGACCACTGAAGAAGATACTAACTTAAAAATGATACTGGAGCAAGTGGAAGCTAGTGAGTTTATGAGAAATCAAGATATTATACAACAGAACTAAAGGAATAAAAAAATGGAAAACAATGTGAAATATCTCATTGGAAAAACCGCTGACCTGGAAAATAGTTCCAGGAGAGATAATTTAAAAATTATTGGACTACCTGAAAGCCATGATCAAAAAAAGAGCCTAGATATCATCTTTCAAAAAATTACCAAGGAAAATTTCCCTGATATTCTAGAGCCAGAGGGTAAAATAGAAATGGAAAGAATCCACTGATCACCTCTCAAAAAGGATCCCAAAAAGAAAACTCCTAGGAATATTGTCACCAAATTCCAGAGCTCCCGGACCAAAGAAAAAATACTGCAAGCAGCCAGAAAGAAACAATTCAAGTACTGTGGAAACACAATCAGGATAACACAAGATCTAGCAGCTTCTACATTAAGGGATCAAAGGGCTTGGAATATGATATTCTGGAGGTCAAAGGAGTTGGGACTGAAACCAAGAATCACCTACCCAGCAAAATCATGCTCCAAGGCAAAATATAGACTTTCAACAAAATAGAGAACTTTCAAGCTTTCTCAGTGAAAAGACCAGAGCCGAACAGAAAATGTGAGTTTCAAACACAAGAATCAAGAGAAGCATGAGCAGGTGAACAAGAAAGAGAAATCATAAGGGACTTACTAAAGTGGCAAGAAAAATCAGTTCTGTAGGAAGGGAAGAGTGAGCAGGTGAGGGGGAATGAGTGAATCGTGCTCTCATTGGATTTGACTTGAGGAGGGAATAACATACACACTCAATGGGGTATCTTACTCCACATGAAAGCAGGGGGAAGGGGATAAAAAAAGGGGGGACGAAAGAAGGGAGGGCAGAGAGGGGGAAGAAGTAATCAAAAGCAAACACTTTTGAAAAGGGACAGGGTCAAGGGAGAAAACTGAATAAAGGGTGACAGGATAGGAGGGAGGGAAGTACAGTTAGTCTTTCACAACATGACTATTTATGGGAATATTTTGCATAATGATACATGTATGGCCTATGCTGAATTGCTTGCCTTCTTGGGGGGGGGGCGGGGGGGAAGAGGGGAGAGAATTTGGAACTCGAAGTTTTAAAAGCAGATGTTCAAAATAAAGTTGTTTTTGCATGCAATTGGGAAATAAGATATACAGGCAGTGGGGCATAGAAATCTATCTTTCCCTACAAGACAGTAAGGAGAAAAAGGGATTGGGGGGGGGGGTTGGAGAGTGGGATGATAGAAGGGAGGGCCGACTGGGGAATGGGGCAATCAGAATATATGCCATCTTGGAGTGTGGGGGAGGGTAGAAATGGGGGGAAAATTTTGAACTCAAAATCTTGTGGAAATCAATGCTGAAAACCAAAAAATATCAAATAAAAAAGAAAGAAAGAAAGAAAAATAAAACATACACACACACAAAAAGAATGTGGACTTAAACCCAGGTCTACTGATTAATATTACTTATTCATTTTAACTATAAACAAGTCATTTGACCTCTTGTGATTCCATTTTGCTCATCATAAAATAGATGGGATGCTGCCCACACTACCTACAAGACAGGGTTCTGTGAGGAAAACAATTTGTAAAACTTAGCAACATAAAAGTAAGCTACTAAATTTGTTCATTTCATTGGCATATCCTTAGCACAAAATGTACGCAGAGGGAGAGAATTTGGTTGAATCAAAGGTTTTAGAGCTAATAGGAATCCTAGAAATCATTAGTGCAGTCTTACAAATAAAACAACTGATGCCAAGAAAGAGGAAGCAACTTGCCTGGGGTCATACTATCATCTTGGGTATAATGCAAAATCTGGTCCTACCAACTTTTATAGGCTGATTACATTCTCATTCATTTATGCTCCAGCTAAACTAACCTACTTTGTTTTTCCCCATACATTATGCTCCATCTCCTTCCTACCTCTATACCTTTGCACAGACTGCCACCTATCATCAGAAACACTCTCCCTCCTCTCCTCCATTTCTTGAACCATTTCTCGGAACTCTTCAAGGCACAGCTCAAGTACCAGCTTCCAGAGTACTTTCTTGATTCACCTAGTTTTTACTCATCTCCCCTCACCCCCAATCACTATATATTTGCTTTATGTCCTGTTTCTTCTTAATCAACAAAATGCTTGCTTTAGTCACTAAGCTAAGCATGGGGGACACATAGAAAAAGTGAAAACAGTACTTGCCCTAAATCTATGAACATAACATCTCTCCCTAGTAGAATGTATACTCCTCAAAGACAGAGGCAGTCCCACTTTTGTACGTGTCCCCAGTGCCTAGGACATAGTATAAGCTTAATGGTTGACTGATAAAAGATATTAAAATAACACTATTAAATGAGCACATGAAAATATGGTAAGCTTAAAAAGGTTGCCAAATCCCCTTCCTAAATGATTACAGGAATACCCTAATCTCACATAGTTGCTAAAGCAATTAATTCCATCAAATCAATGTGAGTGGTTGTCCCAAAGACTGTTAAAGCTGAATTTCTGACAAAAGTTCACTATATTGGGAATTGGTTATGAAGTATGTATGTGCTGGTCAGGGCAATACAGGTTAATAATATACATGGTTATAAAAAATATGACAAGAGAAAGGCATCAAAAAAATATTGGACAAATTTGTTAGGTTAGCAGTAAAAACCAGCATTACCATATCAGGGGTCAAATAACCTATGGCATGTGTAATAAGGTGACACTAACAAACTATATTTCTAGTCATAACTATAAAGCAGACCAACATATTCACAGAGACCCTTAAAACTTCTCATTATAATCTTTCTCCATTGAAAAAACTGGCTACTCTACTCTCAGTGGCACACCGGAATATCTATTTTTAATAGGAGGGCATAAAGAGATATCCAAATGAAGTCTCTTCTCTCAACTGTCACCTGCTTACAGCCTTGAGAGACCCCCCCCCCAGAAGAGGATTATATTCTCTGGATAAAAACACACTATTTGTTAAAAATTGTTAAGAAAATTATAAAGCAGTCTGGCAGAAACTGGGTATAGGTCAGTATCTTACACCATTTACCAAAAGAGATACAAAGATACAAAGGGAGATATCATAAGAAAACTAGAAGAACATGTAATACATTACCTATCAGACTTAGGACAGGAGAAGAACTTACAAATAAACAAGAAATAAAGAATATTGTGAGATGTGAAATGGATAGTTTTGATTACATTAAATTAAAAAGGGTTTGTACAAATAAAACTAATGTGGCCAAGATTAAAAGTAGAAAATGAGGGGGGGATTTTATAGACAATTTCTCAAATAAAGGTCTCATATCTGAAAAATGTTGTCAAATTTATAAGAATGATGTCATTCCACAATTGGTAAATGGTCAAAGGAAATGAATAGGCAGCTTTTTAATGAAGAAATCAAAACTACATATAGTCATATGGAATAATGCTCTATATCATAATTGATTAAAGAAATTCAAATTAAAACAACTTTGAGATATCATCTCACACCTAACACACTGGATAAAATGACAGAAGGGGAAAACGACAAATGTAGGTGGGGGATATGGGAAAACCAGGACATTAATTCACTGTTGGGGAACAGTGAGCTGATCCAACCATTTTAGAGAACAGTTTGGAATTACGCCCAAAATGTTATAAAACTCTCTAAACCCTTTAACCCACTAATACCACTACTAGGGCTGTTTCCCAAGGTGAACATGGAAAAAGAAAAAGAAACTACATGTCCTTAAATATTTATAGCAGCTCTCTTTGTGGTGGCAAAGAACTAGAAATTGAGGGGACATCCAAAAATCAGGGAATGGCCAAACAAGTTATGGCATATGATTGTGATGGAATACTACCATGCTCTAAGACATGATGAGCTTGGTTAAAAGAAAAAAAAAACATAGACTTGCAATGTACTAATGAAGAGTTAAGAGAACAGTACCAAGAAAATAGTGAATACAGTAACAGCAATATTATTCAAAGAGTAAATGGGGATGACTGAGCTTTTCTGAGTTACATGAATATTCAAATCAACTTCCAAGGAGCTATTAAGGAAGATGCTATCCACCTCCAGAGAAAGAAATGATGTACAGAAGTGCACATAGTATGGTTTTCCACATATTTATAAATATGCACCCAGCAGTAGCCTTCTGCAGTGCAAGGTGGGGAGGGACAAAAGGAGACAGTTTGGAACTGAAAATGTAACAAAAAATTAATTCAATTTTAAAGATTAAAGGGGAAAATGAAGAAATGAAAACTTGGTACAATGGCAGACTTCAACATGGGACTGATTACTAATAAGTTTACCAATAATCCCAGATACTATTATTATGGACTTTGAAAATTAAGCAACAGCAATACACGCTTTGAAGACTAACCACTGTTCTTACCTCCCTAGCAGTCCAGCAGATCTATCTTATTACTGGACTATAATTACCAAAGTCACCTCGACAGCCCATACATGTACACATATGTATATATGTACATGTGTATATATGCACATGTATATACATACATATTTAAAATCTACAAAATAATACGCACTTACATGTACATTTTAAGGAGAAAATACTCTTTATGTAAAAGGTCTGAAGAAAAACAAAGGACCGTTTAGACCATCAGCATTAGAGGTAATATAAGAACAGCTTTTATCTCCTTATATTCCAATCTACTTTCAGACCACTGCAGTTCAAAACTGTTATTTGCCATGTAGCTTGAACTTTGATTCTTGTAAGTAATAAAGTAAAAAATCAGCACTTAAGCTAAAAAATGCAAATGAAAATAACAGCTACGAAAAATCCAGAACTCTTTAACTACCTTCATCAAGAATAGATAGAAGATATGCTAAACATGAAAAGCTCAAAAATAATTCCTGTTAAGAACCACAGAAACAAGAGAGATCTCATTTTTCAAATACCCAAAATGAGCCTCCATTTCCCTCAACAGTAAAATGGGCAAGATGATGTTCAACTGTAGTTACCTTCAAACAAGTAGTACAACTTTTTGAAAAGCTGGACATTCAATACAATTATATATCCAAAGAATTCAATAGCTCAAATCCTTAGGACAAAGCATACATCTCATTATAACTCGCACCAAAACTTGATCAAAAAATACACAAATATTTAAGTCTGAGAAGCAATATAGTATAATGGATAGAGCTGGCCTCACAGGGAGAGGGATGGAGCAAGTTCTTTTGACACACTGGGAGACTATCAATTACAAAGTTATTTTAAGGGCCAAGATGTAGTTCTTTGGTATGCTGCAGTCAGCCTTCTTAGTTGTTTATCTGGACATCTTTTTATAGAAATGGAAGGAAAGGATATCACTGGTATCAAATGAACTGGCTTAGATCACATGGCTGGGACTACCCCTCTTCTCTACCACTTTCTTTCCACTTCACCTCAAACCTTTGTGTCTAGCATGCAGGAGACAATATTTTTTACATACCAACTTTACCTATCTGTCTACCAGTATATATCCTTTTAAGCATTTTCTTTCAGGACAACTACAAGTGCCTGCCTTATGCAATATGCTACACTATTACAAGAAGTTACAAGAAATAGCACACTATTACTATTACAAGAAAATAGTAACCAAAGAAATATTCCCAAATATTCCAAAGATTTCAGCATTAGATACACACAATTATTAATTTAAAAGGAAATGAAAAAGCTATTCTGGTCTAGTTTATGATTAAGAATTTTGAATAACTTACTTAAAAAATCCCTTAATTGAATATTAGAAACCTAAAATATAAAATTTGTGAGCAAAACTGCACTTCAAATTCAACAGCAAATGGATTAGAAATGTTATCAGTAATCTAATTTAGATGATCTTCTAAAGACTTTCAAAATAATATTTTATGACTACTTCTCCATTTAAATTTACTGGCAATGGTTTTCTTTGACATCTACTTAAATGCTTTAAGTTTTAAAAGGTTTTGTTGAATGTGTTTTCTTTTTAATTACAAATACTTACGAATTATTCCCACTCTGTCAGAGATCTCTTGCAACAAAGTAAAACACGTAAGTAATACTACTAATGCAGTGATCTTATCTTAAAGTACATTCAACATCTGTAGCACCTATTTTTTTTAAAAAAGTAATAATTTTATTTTCTCTCCCTCCGACTCCCACTGAAAAAAATAAAAACAAATTTCTTGTAACACCTGTGTTGTGAAGCAAAACAAATCGCCTTAATGCTCGCTCTCTCTCTCTCTCTCTCTCTACACCCACACACACCCACACCCACACACACACACATGTATATATAAGTTTCTGTATCCTAATTCCATCATCCCTCTATAATAAAAGCATCATCAAATTTCTGTAATCAAGAATGGAATGAATGGACCTTTCCTTAAATGACAGCATAAATCTAAAACCAAGAGCTACCCTCATATCTAACAAAAATAAACTAGAAACCTTTCCAATAAATTCAAGGGCAAAACAAAGATGTCTATTGTCACCACTTCTATTTGACAAAGTACTACAAATGGTAACTATGATAATTAAAACAAGAAAAAGAAAATGAGAGAATAATTTTGGGTAAAGAAGAAACAAAATTATCATTTTTTGCACATGATATGATGGTATATTTATAGAAACCTGACGAGTCAACTAAAAAATTAAATGACACAATTAACTTCAGCAAATTGAAGGATATAAAATTAATCCACACAAATTAGCAGCATTTCTATATAATACCAAAATAAAACCCATCAGGAAAAGATTAGAAAAAGAGAAATTTCAAATACCATTTATAATTACTACAGAATGTATAAAATATCCAAGATACAAACAAGATCTATAAACACGCAACTACAAACCACTGTTTACAGAAATAGGCAGGCTTAAATAACTGGAAAAATGTTAATTGCCCATGGATAGAATGAACCAATACAATAAAAATGACAAACTTTTATTCAGTACCATTCAAATCAAACTACCAAAGGATTACTTTGCAGAACTAGAAAAACAGTAACAAAGTTCATATGGAAGGGAAAGAAGGGCCAGAATCGCGAGAGAATATAATGGAAGGACATGGAAACAAAGGGGCCCCAAAAGAGCCAGACCTCAAACTACGCTACAAAGCAGTTATTACTAAAATAATTTTGTACCAGTTAAAAACCAAGTGATCAAAGGAATTAGGTGCAGAATACATGGGAGCAAATGCATCTAATGCCCTCCTCTTTATTTAACAAACACGAAGCCCCCAGCTACTCACATAAGGGCTCATTTTCTGACAAAAACGAATAGGAAAATGGGACAGACGTATGGAAGAAATTAGATTAAGACCAATACCTCACACCTTATACAAAGTTAAGCTCCCAATGGGCACACAACCTAGATTAAAAGGGTCCTATCAAAAACAAATTAGAAAAACATAGGAAAAATTACTTATAAAACTTATGGATAGGAGAAAAGTTTGTGACCACACAAGGAAAAGAGAGTATGAGAAGACAAAAAGGATGCTTCTGAATACATAAAAAGTTTCTGCACGAAGAACTCTAATAAGTCTAACATTATAAAAGGGAACTAAGTAACTGGGGAGGAAAAAAAAACTTTGCAGTAAGTTTCTCTGATAAAGGTCACTTTTCCAACATATATAATGCATTTATTCAAATTTATAAGAAAAAGTGCCATTCCAATGGATAAATGGCCTAAAGATATGAATAGACAATTCTCAAGGGAAGAAATCAGGCTATCTTTAGCCAAAAGAAAAAAATGCTTCATGTCATTACTAATTAGGGAAATGCAAACTGAAGGAATTAGGAGGTTTCATCTCATTCCCATCAAAATGGCAAAGATGACAAAAAAAGAAATAAAAACTGGAGATTATGGGAAAACAGGTACATTGATAAGTGTACCTATGAATAAGTACAACCAGTAGTGTCCCAATAAATATTCTGGGAAAGAAAAAAAATACCATGACGTACTTTTAAGTTTAATCTACGTTATTAATATTTTCTCAAGTCTAGACAATCATCAAAATAAGAAACCAAGACCTAATTTGTAGCATTTGCCCAATTTCCAAGATATAAATGCTCAATGAAATTTTTAACAAATTGCCTACCCTATCAGGGAAGGTAGAGAGGAGGGGGGGGGAGGGAAGAATTTGGAACTCAAAAATGTTTTAAATGAAATGTTAAATGTTAAAAATTGTTTTTACATGTAATTGGGGAAAAATAAAATATTAAAAAAAATGAGGAATAGCTGAATAAGTTGTGGTATATGAATAGGATGTGATGAAGTTCTATGGTGTTGTAACAAATGAGGAAACAGACGATTTGAAAAACTTATGGAAAAACTTAAAACAAACTGATACGAAGTGAAGTAGGCACAACCAAAAGAATAACATATACTATAACATAAAGATTACAAGATGAACATTTGTGAGGACTTTTATAAACTGACGAAGAAGGAAATGAGCAGAAAAAGGAGAACAATTTGTACAATAAAAACAATGTGAAAACTGCGAAAGAGCTACAACCTCTAGGCAACACTAATCTGTTAGTGGAGATACTGAACTATAACAGTTCTCAAAGGAACAATATGAGAAAATGATGAATGTGAAACAGCATATGGCAAAGAAAATCAGAATAGCTTATTTGTTTTTTGGCTCTTACCTGGTCATTTTCTTCATTCTCAAATGCAAAATCAGGCTGAATTGCTTCATTTTCTAAATTTGTGCTAGCCAGTGTTTCAGAGCAGCCTCTGTTACTCTCACTAGCATTAATATCACCAGCAATAACATCCCTAGTAACAAAGATGATGAAAGATTATTAGGCCACAAGGAAAATAAATACCAAAAAAAAAAAAAAAACCATATACACGTATGTATGTGTATATATACACGAATATTTATGTGTACATATCTGTATGTGTGTATGTATATATATAATGTGTGTGTGTATGCATACACACACATTTTCCAATAAGATATCTCATTCTTATATTCTTAACATATCCCCCTCTATTAGGCTGAGAAAGTATTCTGAAGATTATTTAGAAGCTAATCTCAATCAATAACTAAGGGGCAAAAATTATTCTGATTTTGCATTCGTGCTTCACAATATGGGATACTAACAACGATTTAGTAACTGACCTTGACAAAAGAGTATACACCTATCAGCATATGGTAAAAATGTGTGTTATGTTCCTCTATGAAATTATACAGAATGGTTACTTACTACAGACTTGGCTTTGTTTAGCACGGTGGCATGTGGAGAGAGTACCAGACCTAGAGTCACTAAGATCTGAGTTCAAATCCTGCCTCTTACATGCTAAACATGTAACCCTAGACGAATCACTGCCTGCCTCGGTTTCCTCATCTGTAAAATGGGGATGATGCGGTGCGGCTCCTCACAAACTGTCATGTCACTGTCATTACTTCACGGTTTGGGAACATCTCAAGGGGACACGCCAGCTTTTCTCGCACACAAAGACAGTACATGTGGTCTGATGAGCCCAACACAAATATACACGGTCACTGACTAGAAGAAAGTGAGCGCTGTGCCCGCCACGGAACAAAACAAAATGTCCTGAGAAGTCTGTTTGTACTGCACCCTTTGGAAGATAATTTCTACAAGGAAACGCTCAGATATCATCTGCACTCTCATACTCAACTTATGTTATCAACAACTTAACGTGAAGCGCTCTTTTATGTCCTTCAAATAGTTCTCAGTTTCGCCTCACGTTTAAATTGTCGCTCTACTGTATAATCTGTATTTAACCCTTGAAATAATTCCTCAGGGATTCCTTTGACCAACTTTTTCATCACAGAACCATAAATTTAGAGCTAGAAGAGAGCTCAGGGGCCATTAAGCCGCTGTGAATTTCTCCCAGTCTTCTCAAATGGCATACAATTTTCTGAACTGTCCCAAATTGAAGGATTATGTACCAGAAAGGACAAATATTTCCTGCTCCATAGTAAAATACTACATGGGACTTCTCTCACGCAAGAGATAGCAATGACAAGATGGCAGAAAAGCAAAAAGATTTGGCCTTTTGCTTTTAAAGAAAATAGGTTGAGTTTGGTAAATTTAAGTAGAAAGTTTACTTAAAAATGAAAGCCAAATTTCCTACTAAAGATAAACTTTATATTCCTGCCTTAATGAAACATAAGCATTTTCTTACTGGTCATCAGCTCCTTCTCCATCACAATCTGTACTTTTTGCTTCCTTGTTGTGCCCCACACCACGCTGCTGTAGACTCTTTAGATCATGATCTATGCCGCTCTGCAGATTAAAAAGGTGCTGTTCCACAGCTGCTCTAATTGTTCTCTCTAAAATGCTACAAAAGAGAGAACGTGTTTAGAAAAAATCTGCCACAAGGTAACGTTAACACATTTCTAATCCTTTAAGTATTTTTAATGTAAAGATTTAAATTATTATTTAAATTTTAAAACTTTTTATAGGATTATTTATTTACTTCAGCACTAGATGCCTCTGGGGAAGAGAGCAAGTTTTCCAGTCACTGTCTCTGCCTTCATTTAATTCAACTCAATAAGCATTATGTTAAGCACACACAGTCACCGTGCAAGGCCTTGTGGGTAAAGTCTACAATCTACCAAGATACCACCCACATTCAGGTAAACAAACAGAAGTATTTAAAAAGCGATGAATAGAAAGAGGAGAAAAGCATAAACAGGAAGAGAAGGAATCTGTGAGAGAAAGGAGAGAGGAGGCAGCACAACCTCACTGTAGAGAACGTCCCTTTGTAAAAGCGTAGAGATCAGAGATGGATTGCGGAGCACAGGGAAACAAAGCAGGCCAATCTGAATGTAGATAATATAATGTGAAATGAAAAAATACATCAGAGCCAGACTGTGAAAAGTTTTAAATAACAAATGCAGGAATCTTTATTTTATCCTTAAAGACAACAGGGAAACCCTAAAGTTTCCTGAGTGAAGGAGTGAGTCAGTCAGATTTGTGCCTCAGGAATATCAATTTAACAGCTCTAAGGAAGATGTCTTGGGGAAGGGACTGGGTAGGAGGTTGCCACAACAGTCTAAGAAAGAAGCAATTGCAGAGAGATTTAGGATAGTAGTCCTATGGGCAGTATAAAAGGGATAGAAGTGAGGAAGGACAGAACTGATAGGCCTTGGCAACCCACTGAATTGGGGAAGGGGGAGAAGTGTGAAGAGTCAAGGGTCACTCCACAGTTGTGAACCTGAGTGACAGGAAGAATCATGGTGCCAACAATCATGGTGCCCTTGACAAAAATAAGCAAATTAGGAGGAATGGATTTGGCAGGGAAAGACGACAAATTCTGTTTCAGATGTGATAAAATTGAGATACCTATGGGACATCTAAACGATGGTGTCCAATAAGAAGTAAAGGCTGTAGGACTGGAGCTCAGGAAAGAGATGAGAGCTGAATTTTGGATTTAGGATTCTTCTGCATAGAAATAACAATTAAATCTATGGCAAGTGATGAGATTACTGATGGAAAATAAAAAGATAAGTAAGGAAATGTGACATAAATGCAGATAACTATAAACAGACACTATATAAGTGAAAAGATTATAAACTAGAAAGAACAGAAGAATAATCAGTCTAATATATCGCCTTTGAAAAAAAAATGTTGCCTCCATTACCTTTGAATTAAGGTAGCATGGTATTATGGAGGGAACAACAGAATTGAGAATCTGAAAGACTCAAGTCAAAAATTCTACCTCAGACACTTAACTGTGTCATTTAACTCCTGAGCCCTAGTTTCCTTATCTGTTAAGGAGCAAAGAAAACACTTGCAGCACCTATTTCTCAAGGTTTGTGTAAAACTAAAATATAATAATGTGTACAAACTGCTTTGCAAATCTGAACTACACGTCAGCTGGCATTATCATGAAAGTGACGAGGTCTGGTCGAACAGATGAAAATACCAATACTACTGTGATAGTCACCCTGTTCATTCGTTCCTTATTCATTCCGGAAATTCACTTATAGCTATGACGAACCAATCGGATCTATCCATATCCCACAGAAATCTTCTTAAAAGTAAGCATGTCTAAAGCTGAACTCATTACTTGGGTCCCTCCCACACGTTTCCATTCTTCTTCCAAACTGCCAAATTTCCGTTGAAGGCACCATCTTCCTTTCAGTGTTTTGGGTTCACAATCTAGACAATCTGACTCCTCACTCTCCTTCACCTCACATATCTAATTAGCTGCTGAATCTTACTGTTTCTACCTTCACATCTCTCGAATCGAGCGCTCTCCACTCACACAGCTACCAGCTTAGTTCAGTTCCTTGTTACTTCTCATCGTTCTCTTAGTTGGCACCCCTGCCTCAAGTTTCTCAAAACTCCAGTCAATTCCATACAACGCATGCTGACCAAACTAAATCCAGTGGTTTCCTAATGATGATAAGATAAAACATAAACTCCTCTATTTAGCTTGTAAAGCTCTATACAACCTGGCCCCAACCAACCTAACTTTCCAGCCTCACTGACTATTATTCCCCCTTCCACATTCTGCAATCCAGCCAAATGACCTGTTTTTCACTGAAAATTCTCTTATCTTTTCCCCCCATGCCTTTTCACTGGACATCCCCCATGCCTGAAATATATTCCTCTTCATTTACAAGGCAGTTCAGATATTATTTTCTGCAAAAAGCCTTTCCTGATCCCACCAACTTTTAGTTCCCTCCCTCCCATAGTACCTAGTATTTAAACTAGCTTGTGTGTCTGTATATGCATTTATTTACTTTATATTTATGCTGTCTACATATTTGTTTATGTATTTATTCTCTCCCCCATTATAAGCTCATTGCTAGGGATCCTTCCATTCGTTGTTAATTGTCTGCCTGGTACCACAGTAGGTAGGTGCTAAATAAATATCTGATGACTGACTGAGGTTTGTGAAGGCATGATGCCTTAGGAAAGGACCAGAAGGTAAAGGATTCGAGGGTAGAAGATAAATGAACTATTAGTTAAGACTGCAAATCAAGGAAAGGTAAGCCAAAGCAAGGATGTTGGACTAGGAAAATAAGGGAAGCTAGAAGAACTGGAGCTCAAAGTAAGGACAAATAGCTTTAGAAGAAACGAGGCAGAGAAGAACTAGAAGACGTCATCAACAGAAAAGCTGTATTAAATAGTTGAAAAGAAAACCTATTGCAGATAGCAATGCATACTTCATAAATTGACAAAAATCTCATATTAGTAATATAAAAGCATCCAAAAGAAATGTTTGCATCTCTATAGTTTTTTTAATTGTCCATCATTATGTCACAAAATGATCACTAATTACATAAGTGCTATAAAGTTGTATATAATGTTTTGATATAAAGTAAAGACAATAATCAAGCCACTTAATGCATTACCTTCAACTTCTAAGGAGAAAACACTGAAATAAAAAATTTGCATTCTAACAACATAAATATTCTACTTACTCTGCAGAGGCTGGCAAGATGTTGATGGGAGATATATGAGCACTGTAATCAAAGAAAGAAATTATCTTTAAAAAATTAAAATAGTAACTCAGCATTAAGTAAACTAAGGCACATACATCTTCACCAATCAGGAAAATACATTAAATGAAGCATGTTTTCAAAAAAGTAGTATACTATTAGTTTTTTTCAGAATCTTATTGGCTAAGTAGACAAGCAACAGCAGATAGATGGATGGATGGATGGACAGGTGGATGGACAGGTGGAGGACGGACCTGTCCCTTAAATCTGTGAAATAAATTTATCCCAACCTATACTTGCACACTGATTAAGCAAGAGAAGGAAACAGCTTGATTAGTGACCATAATTAGGAAAAATTTACTAAGATGACAAAAATAGGTATAATTATAGGTTTTTTTTAAAAATAACTTTTAGAATCTGATAGTATCTTATTAGTTGCTTTTCTCCCCGCAAGCACCATAAGCAGTCCCTTCAACAGAAGACAGCACAATCACCCAGCTTCCCTTCACTTACTGTGCCAAAAGATTACACACAGGTGACAAGATAACTATATTCCATGCGCCACTTAAACAGGCACAGGAGACCTCAGTTAACTGCTGAGTCCAATACAGAATATTCATTCACATTAAAAGTCAACATAGGTTCTACACAGCAAGCAGTTTCCACCTTCACCAGCACCACCTCTTCCAAACACCACGGTTGGATACAGCATGGCTCTGCCACTTTCAGTCAGGCAGTTAATAAACATTTATTAAGCACACCTAATATATACCAGGCCTGCAAAAAACTGTAAAGCAATTTAAGAGAAATAAGGCTTAGATCAACATCTCATAAAATACAGCACAATGAGCTTCAAATGGATATACAACCTAGAAATAAAAGGTCATATCACGAACAAATTAAAGGAGAAGAAGAAAGACACCTTTCCCAGCTACGGATAGGGGAAAAGAGCCTAATCAAACAAGGGAAAGAGATGATCACAGGAAATGGTAAAAATAAACACTTCTCCCTATAACATTGAAGAAGTTGTGCACAAAATCAGTGCAGTCAGAGTAAGAAGGAAAACAAGCTATTAGAACAGGGAAACAGAGTGGGGAAAAACCTTTGCTATAATTTTTTTTTTCAATAAAGTCTGATATCCACACACACACATCCCCATTCTCCAGGAGATAGTCAAAGGATATAAACAGTTCAAAGGTAGAAATCCAAGCTTATCAACAACTACAAGAAAAAATGCTCCAAATCACTAATAATTAAAACACAGATAAAAACAACGCTGAGATGCTACCTCACACACATTAGATTGGCAGAGATGATTAAAAAAAAAAAGGAACATGGAAATTGTTGGAAGGATCATGGGAGGACAAGTACAATAATCCACCATCAGTAGAAATGGCTGTGAATCAGTCATCATTCAGCGAAGTTTTAGAGGCTGGCCCCAACAGACAACTGGAAATTGAAGTAATGCCCATCAACTGGGGAACGGCTGAACAAGTTGTGGTATGTGAATGTAATGTAATACTATCGTGCTATAAGAAATGATGAGCAGGCTGACTTCAGAAAAACCTGGAAAGACCTACATGAACTGATGCCGAGTGAGGGGAGCAGAACCAGGAGATCACTATACACAGTAACAGCAATATTGGGGGAAAATAAACTATGACAGACTTAGCTCTTCTCAGCAATACAACGATCTGAGACAATTCCAAAAGATTCATGATAGAAAATGCCATCCACAACCAGGGAAAAAACTATGGAGTCTGAAGACAAATTGAAGCATACTATTTTCACTTTCTTTCTGGCCTTTTGTGGTTTTTCCCTTTTGTTCTGTCTCTTCTTTCACAACATAACTGGTGTGGAAACATGTTTAACATGATTACATGTGTATAACCTATCTCAGTTTGCCTGCCATCTAGGGGAGGGGGTGGTGAGGGAGAGAGAGAGAAAAATTTGGAACTCAAAATGAATGTTGAAAACTATCTTTACATGTAATTGGAAAAAAAATAAAATATTATTTAAAAAAAAAAAAAGAATTTGGCCCCCAAAAAGTCACTAAGTTATGCATACTCTAAGCAAAGAGGCCACTACTAGGCATATTTACCCAAAAGATCAAAAAAAATTTTAAAGGGTTCATACGTACAAAAAAAATTTACAGCAGCACTTTTTGTTGTGGCAAAAAGCTGGAAACTAAGGGCGTATCCATGAGTGGGGAATGACCGAACAACTTATGGTGTGTGAGTGTTAGTAATGCAGTATTACATGTCACAAGAAATACAAGAGGGCCAACTTCAGAGAAATCTTGAAAGTCTTGTATGAACTGATGAAGAGAAAAGAAAGCAGAAACTAAAAACACGTTATGTAGTCATAGCAAGACTTCAGATTTCTGATCAACGCAATAACCAGCCACAACTCCACAAGACACATGATGAAATATCCTGATGTAAAAGGGACAGATTCAAGACGTAAAACAAGACATATTTTTAGACATGAGCATTGTAGAGGATTTATTTTGACTACAAAAATTTGTTCCCAAAGTTTTTGTTTTCTTTTTTTCTTTTTTCCTTTTTTTTGAAATAGTGGGAGGTGGAAATAAGGTGGAAGAGAAACAAGGAAGATATCAGTAGTTACCAAAAAGAATAAAAGGAAAGTGTTTGAAGTGTTTTCAAATACCCAAGCAAGCAGAAGGAAGGCCAGAAGGAAACAAGGAAAAGCAGAATAGCTTTGAAAGTTTCATGATGAATTTATTATCTGTTTAAAAGGAAAAGTATATGTAGTAAGAGATTCACATATAAATAATCCTCTTTTCCTGTTCTACTTTGTATCTGGAATGCTTGTTTTTTTGGCATTTGTTAAATTCAAAATGACAATAAAAACGAAACTAAGGAAGTGACTATCAACTGTGAAATGGCTGAACAAATTACTGCCCTATGAGAAACGACAAAAGGAACGGATTCAGGAAAACCTGAAGGTCTAGTAGGAGCTAACAGTGAAGTGAACCCCACTAGAAGAGAATGCAACATCAATGTTATAAATGAAATAGCTCAGAAAAACTGAAGAACTCTAATCAACGCAATGAGCAGCCACGGCTCCAAAGGCCTGAAGAAGCGGTGGTTTTTGTCTCACAGTGGACTGACTATAAGTATAGAATAAGACACACTTTTTCAGCCATGGCTAAGAATTTTTTTTGGCGTGATTACATTTATTTGTTACAAGAGGGCTTATTATACTCTAGAAGAGTTCAGGCGGTGAGCTAATACTATCCTCACAACAAAAAAGACTATAAATGAAATATTTGAAAACTCCAAAGAAGAAAGTAGAAGCAAGTTTAGAAGGGGGTACGGTCAAGCAGATTAATGCTGATACTACCACTTACAGTGAAGATACACTTTTTAAAAAGATGTATGTCATAGATTCACTTCATAGACAATCCTTTTTCTGGCCTGCTTTATCAATGGAAAGTTCATCTTTATTGATGATTTTCTAATTCACAATAATTTTTCTAATTAAGAAAAGAATTAATGGCTCTAATGGTTTGCAATGGCATAAGTGGGCATGGGCATAACGGCACATGGGCAAGACCTTTCCTTTTGAAGGCAGTCATTTAGTTGCAAAAAGACAGGTTTCGCACTTTTTTATACTGTGCTTGTTTTTACTAAAGACATACATGGTGCATATATTTGAAAAGTAAAATAACAAAGATGACAGACTAATATTAAACAGCTTAATTGCAAGTAACCTGGTAAAAATCCATTAAGTATAGGAGTAGCTTTTGTTTTTCACCTTCAAAGGTCAAAGTAAAATTTTAAGCAATTTCGGTCAATGGTTTTGCAAAACAATTCCAGTTTTTAAAAAAATTTATAACATAAAGAAACAAATAACTAAGCCCCATCACAAACGTGGGAAAGAAATATCTATGCCAAATTAACACTACAAATTTAACCACATAGGCCCAGAAAGTCAAAGTTTGCCCACTGTTAACACTTCATACTTATAACTATCTAGGTAAAAAACATGCTCCAGTGGCTAGAGAAGATAAACAGAATAAAGCACGTTGAAAACTATTTTAGGCCCAATGACCTATCATTTATGCTACATAAGTTAACTCCTACTTATCTTACTCTCTAAGATGGGCAAAACAAGCTACATTCTCTGAATGCTTTATAGTTACAAGGTCCCCAGAAGTTGAAGACTTGGGTCCTAGGCCCTGCTCAAGTTCTAGCTGCATAATTAGGCAGACGGCTTCACCTCTGTGTCTCAGTTTCATCACCTGTTGAGGAGGAATAAGACCACCTGCCCAACCTACTTGACAGGAATGCTAAGATCAAATGAAACAAGATAGGTGAGGGCACAGTGCTATAAATAAACCTCTTATGCATAAGTGAGGTATTGTTATGATTACTATTTCAGGATGATGTGAAATTAAAGTAAAAAGTTCTCAAAGATCTTCTAATGAGATTACTAACACACTAATTCTATGTAATAAGACACTGACAATCAACATTTACACATCCTGTTTAGACAATCTGCATTTGTACTAGAGACTCTGAAACAGAATGACAGAAATGCGCAGAACTATGAAACTGTCCAGCCCAAGTGCTCGGCATTACTCAAGCAGAAGTTTAGCAGTCGGCTGATATATTCAAAAAACATTTGTAAGTATTGTAGCTGATACAAGCTGACTACTTTAAATGCAGTTTTCCTCCTTCCTGCTCTCACAGAAACTACTAGCTACAATGAGTCAACCATAAACAAAGGCTAATATTTTAAACTTAACTTGTTTAACTGTTTCAAGTATTCCCAAAAAACGGAGTCAATTTTAAGGCCAACCAAAATGTACTTTAAGGCAACTCTATTTAAGGTAATAATCATTTCCCAGCAAAGTCTGGGGTAAAGAGTCAAAAAGAACTGGGTTCAAATCCTACCTCAGACACTTACTAGCACTATGACCCTAAACCACTCAACCACTGTGACTGACTTTCCTCATTTGTAAAATTGAGATAACAACAGTACCTACTTCATGGGATTTTTGTAAAGATCAAATAATAAAATGTATATAAAAACTGCTTTCTAAATATGAGCTATTATTATTGGAGCAAAGTAATTCCACAATAGTCTTTTCTGCACAGCTCAAACAATATGAATCTCATGAAAATCAAGTTAAGGGGTGTGAAAACACTATATGAAACACAAATAAATCTGTTATTCTCATACAGTTGATGCTGACCAAAGTATCTTTAAAAAAGGAATTTAGGAAATCAAATGAACATTATTCTTCACCCACAAAGTTATTCTTGGTGCTCCCTCCCAACACTCCCCACCCCCAGCCAGTAGCAATTCACAGCATTGCTTGTGAGAGAAGAGCCCAGACAGAGTTCAGTTAGTTCCTTCCAATTGGCCAAACCAAACCCACTAAAAAAAATCTGTCCCATATTTATTAACATTAGCTAATGAATGAGACTTGACTACCTCAAGCCTAAGCTTTTCAAGGTATTAACTTTTATTTTATGATAAGGTCTTAGGCTCATAAAAACCATCTCCCCCCTCTCCCCTCCCACCCATACATACAAAGGTGATGTGAATTTGCAGCATTTAGCCCATTTCTAGCAGGTGTACCTAAGCTGAATATGAATTCAACATTTGGTACCTTTTGCAGAGACATACAGGCTAACACAGATTTCAAGCCAGCTCTCAGAAATCCCAAAGCCAAAGGTGAGCCTACCATGATAACACCTTGAGGAAAACTTGAACCCCAAGAGTTTCTTGTTATTCTAAGAGAGAAAAAATCTCTGCTTCATCTTAAAGAAACCAGAATACAGGCTATTTTTCAACTAAAGCAACCAATTCCTGGAGCTCAAACTATTTTTAGTTCCCAACTTTACAGCTGGAAGCACTGCCTTTTAGTCACACATCCTAAAGATGAAACTGTAAATTCTCCTTCAACAGCTAAAAAAGTACTATGTTTACTCACTTCTGGGTAAATACATTTTAGGAAGGACACTGATAAGCTGGAAAGTGTCTAGAAGAGAGAGGGCAAGAGGGATGGAAAGGGTCCCCAAATTTGTATTTTAAATATGCAATCTTTTTTATCTTGTCTACTTAAATATTTTTTGATTACTAAGTTTAGAATTTTTTTAAAAACACATTAAACCCCTCCAATCTATTTTATCGATACTCTCTCCTTCCTTTTGGTTGAGTTACCTTCTTCAAAGATCTCTGAAATTGATATTGGCCGACAGGCTTGACAGTAATATCAAGGAGTGAGTCTTAGAGGTTAGAAGGGCAAAACGAGAGACTAGAATTACTGTTGTGAGCCCAGTGAAAGAGTCAAAGGTACATTAAAAACTTGGTCAGTGTCATAATTTTTTTTTTTGCAACAATTCATAAGGAAGACAACTACACAAAAAGTTTTCAGTGAATTATTCAGTCAGAATATTCAAAATTAAAATACTTCCCCTCTTTCAAAAATTTCCAAGGAAAAAAAAGTGTATTCTAAAGCTACATTCTTCTGTCCCTTTACATCCCCATTCACTGTGTCGTTTAATTTGCATGGAAGAGAAGATGGTGCAGTAATACCAGTTTGCTTTGATCTATGTAGTTGGACAAGAAGCTTTATTCAGGCTTTACTGCCTTCTTTCCTCTAAATTATATAAAAATATAATATTACATAAAATTCTAATCAGTTGGCTTATCAGAACACCATTAGAAAGTTTATAAGAAAAACCATCAGTAAAGACATTAAATATACTCAACAGCTGAAAGACCATGAAAAGTTGCTATGAAGAGGCAAACAAACAGTTCAAAGGTACCTACACTCATGGATAAAAACAAATGGCATAAAACAATGTCCATGGAGAATAAATCAAACTAGGGGTTTTGTTGGAGGAGAAGGGAATGAGGTAAGATGGGATTTCATCTCTAAGGCCACATACAAACTGGACTACATACATCATTCAAACTATCTTTGTGGCTACTGAAGGACAAAGGGCTGGTTAATTACACGAGACAAGCCCAGAGTATAAATACAATTCTGATATTATATTTTAATAAGGTATTTTTTTTTCAGTTTAAACCACTTTCTCAGGGCCTTACTCAACACAGCAAAGCTAACAAAAATCTTCACATATACTGAAAAGGCCTTAAAAAAAAGATGTGCATTCATCAGCACAACGCTGTCTGCAGCAACTACATATGGCTAAAAACAGGGCGTGAATTCTGACGAGCACAGACACAGGATACATAAAATCCCAACACATTTTTCAGTGAAACTACTTATAAATTCTGCAGACAGATGCTACACACAGACTGTCAGTCCAAAAATGTTAATCATATGTTATTTAAATCATGGCTGTATTCATTAGCGATAGTACCAAATGACAAAGCAAGAGAGACACATACTAAATCACAAGGGACATATATTTCTTAAATCTTTAGTCAAGTGTTTTGCAGCTCTAACTGACTAATGAATCCTTGCTTGTTCTCTTCTGCTGTTAACTACTTTAAAAGATCAGCTTATACAACCAATAATTTTTTGGAAACTATAAATAATTTTAGATTTATCTTTTTTAACTATGAGAACTCATATATCATCAAGTTATCATAAGGTCACTCGCTTGCTGAAAGAAATACAACATCATAATAAACAATATTTCTTCTATATCCTAGCTACACCAAAATTATTCTGATCAACTCACCTGTGTAACAGAACCTTGCAGGCCATTCTGATTACTGTAGCTATTCCCACTGAACATTTCTGATAAAGGGACTTCATTTGAAAAATCATAAAGGCGAGTTGATAAATGCTTATGAATATTACTGGGTTTGATTTCAGTGGCTGCCTTCCAGAGGCTGGGTACTTCTAGACAGTGCTGTGCTAAACTCTGCAGTCTAAATAGCAGACTGCAACATGAGGTCACTACTGACAAGAAGCTACCCAATCAACACTCCAAAAAAGTCCTCCCAAGCACTTTAGTGTTTTTTAGGTGGAGCACAATCTGGGTGAGATGCCACACACAATAACATGTAAGCCTGATCAAATTAAAAAACAAGCCAATCACAGATCTAAGGTCCCTTCAAGCTCTAAGATAGTCTCTTAGGAACCATAACTTCATTATTTCATATAAAGGACATGATGTCAAGTTGATTTTTGACTTAAACATAGGAAATGAATAAGTGGAAAACAAGCATATAAACAAGCACAAAATGGCCAAACTGTTAACAGTTCATGCAAAAAAAAAATTAAAAATAAAAAGATCTGGGGGAGTTTTAATGAACTGAAAACTCAAAAACAAATATTCTAGAATAAGTAACATGATCTTAGGGTACGTTAAGAGAGGCATAGTTTTAATAGTCATGTTGTACACTTCCCTGGTAAGACAACAGCTGAATTTCTACGTTTACTTCTGAGATTTACATTTTGTGAAGGACCCTGACAAGCTGAAGAGAGTCTAAAGCAGTGGTACACAAAGCTAGGGACACAGCACGAACCCCCAAGAGTGGATGACCAACCAATGGAGACTGGCCACAACTCACCCTCCCTGTGATAGCCAAACATGTGGCTTGTCTCCAACACAAATACAGCTATCCTTCACCTGTTAACAGCCCAACAGTCTCCAACTCAACTCTGTTCTGTTCTTGTACAAGTTCCCAACCTTACCTCCTTCCGGGCTACACATCAGATCCTCAGCACAGTAATGACCTCACCCCAACAAGAACACCCACAGCAGCTGCTGCCCAAGTACCACTGGGAAATTTCAACTCCTCCCTTACCTCCTCCCCCCTCCCCCACCTGCACATTCACCAGAAAGAAGTATGCAATCAAAAAAGTCTTAGAGGCTTTTAGAGCTCTTTCTATTTGAGTATGACACCCCTGGTCTAGAGGAAAACAAAGAGGATAAGAAGGAACCTCAAGACCATACCATAGGAAGAATGAAAGGCTGAAGAACTGTTTGTGCTCAACATGGAAAAGAGAAGACTGGGGTGATGCAAGTGGTTGACTTGTCTTCGTCATTATTAGGCCTGAATGACAGGCCCACAGATGAACTAGTAGCCAGACATGTAAGTTGCAAAGAAGAACATTTAGGTTTAACACAGGGAAACACAAGCAATTTGGGTTCTCCAAAAGTGGAATGATGTGATACAAGGAATTCCCATTCAGGAGTAGATGGACTCTGAGGTCCCTTCTCCAATACTGAGACTCTGTGACCAATTCCAAGGGAAAACTGGACAGGATCAATAATGTTACAACTGGCCTCTCGTGATATTCAAGAGGCAACAACTGGATAGTTAATCACACAAATCTAGGATATACGAGGAGGAGACAATCCCTTAATTTCACATGGCACACGCTACCCTTTACAAACCTGCCGTGAGTCTCCCTTCCCTTTGAATTTGTACCATCAACGTTAAAGTAACTACAACAGAGCATCAGTGCTCAGGAAGATTTCCCCACGATGCTCACAGATAAGTAAACAGTTGCAGTGAGTTTCAGTCTGCCCAACAGCAGGCACTCAGATTCATTAGACTGAATGTACATATATATATATATCTCACATATGCTATGACTAGGGGAAAAAAAAGAGGTTCTGCCTATAGGAGATGACAATATAATAATATGAAAATTGTAGTAACTGAAATATGAACTACAGCCCTCATGTCACTGTCTTTTGGCTCTTGATCCAGCTACCTCTACGGGAGACAGTGAGTAGAGTGTTAGGTTAGCCAGAAAATGTGAATTGAAATCCTGGCTCTTCTATTTACTGCCTATGTGATTACAGGCAAATCGTTTCACCTCTCAGGGCATCAGCTGAACTCCGTCACCATACTTCTTCATCCTTGACAATGCTGCTGCTGTTTCACTCTGCAAATTGTAACTTCTGAGACCATCCAATGAAGTAGCTAAGCCACTCAACTCTGAAATTCTCGGGAAGCTGCTTCTTCATCCCTGCTATCTTCTATGATGCTGTTCCACAAGGACCTCTTCCCCTTTTCCTCATGTCAATCAACTGCCTCATTTCACTTAACTGACTCAAACTCTTTCCCCGGGTCTCTCTCCCATTAGAATGTAAGGAAAGGAAAGAGAGTCTCATTTTTTGTATTTGTACTCTTAGTACTTAGTACAATGCTCAGCACACAGAGAATACATAGTAAGTACTTTTTCATTCATTTATGTATAAAATGGTGGGTGGAGGATTAGATGACCTTTAAGGTTCCTTCCAACTCTAAACACAATATTCTACCAATAAAATATAATTACTGTTATACTAGTATATGAAAACTGCCTGGCAAAATAGCCTGACAAAAGAGTCTGAATCCATGTGTAAAGATAACTTGGAGAAATAAGAGAAAAGAAAGCACTAGGTCCCCACACTCAGGCCAGTTGAAGAGCTTTTATTTCCTCAGTAGAAATTAGGAAATAAGAATTAGGGGATGAGGGTGGGGAAAAAGTGGGGAAAAGGTGGGGAACGAACGCCTACTTCTCAGTCCTCATATCACTCACTAACTCCTTCTCGTCTGTCTCTTGCTATTCTCTCTTCAAATCTAACCAAAATATGAATCCATAACGCCTCTGAATTCCCCAGGCCCAGTCATTAAATAAGCACTTATTAAAACCTACTATGTGCAGGTAGACAGCTAGGTGGCTCACCTGATATAGCACTAGGCCTGAAGTCAGGAAGACCTGAGTTCAAATCTGGTCTCAGACACTCACTACCGGTGTGACCCTGGGCAAGTCACTTAACCTCTGTCTGACTAATCCACTAGAGAAGGAAATGGCAAATCATTCCAGTATCTTTACAAAGAAAATCACATACAGGGTCACTGGGGATACAGAGAAAGGCAAAAGGCAGTCCCTGCTCTACAAAAGCTTACATTCTAGTAAGAGGGACAACATGCAAACAACTATGTACAAACAAGCTATACACAGGATAAATGGGATATAATTAAAAGAGAGAAGATACTAGAATTAAGGGGGATGAGTAAAGGCTAACTGAGGATATGAAGGAAACCAAGAGGCAGAGATGAGGAAGGAAAGCATTCCAAGCATGAAGGACAAGTGGAAATGCCCAGTGACGGAGTATCTTGTTTGAGGAACAGAAATGAGGCCAATGTCATTGGATTGTAGGGTAAAAGTGAGGGCGGGGGGGGGGGGGGGGGGGGAGGGGAGTTTAGCATAAGAAAATTAAATGGGTGGGACAGGTTATGAAGGACTTTGAATGTCAGAGGATTTTATTTTTGATCCTGGAAGTGACAAACAGCCCCATCTTCATCATCTGACCAGTCTACATTCTCTCCTCTTCCCTCCCTTTCACACATTCTTCCTCCCTATTCCCTCTTCCCATGCTTTTCACCTCTAAGCTCTGAAAACTTTATGTAAATCAATGCTATTGTGGCCAATATTCTGCTCACAATTCCTGTGTCTTCCCAAACCAAAATACTGTTTATTGGCCTCTACTCCCCATATGTGCTGTCTCCCCAATTAAATAAAATGTAAGATCCTTGAGGGCAGAGGTTTTGATATATTTTGGATTTGCATCCCTGATCTTTAGCACAGTGCTTGGCACATAGTAAACATTTATGGGATCTTCCAGTGGTCCTCTTCTTTGCCCAAACAAGAGATATCTAAACCAACAGAGAGAGAACCCAGAGAGGCAGAGGAAAACAAATCTAAAGAAAGTGACCCCTGGAATGGAGAACAAAGTCAGTTGTAGATTCATGAAAGGATTATCCCTGATACTTGGCGGGAGCAGGCCCAGAGAGTCCAGCTAAGTGAACCGCCCAGCAGAGATGCTGGAGAGTGCCAGAGGTCTATCCGCCCAGGCCATCTCACCATCTGCTTGCTATGAACTCCTTTCTCTGATTACTGCTCTCCTCTGTGTGCTGTCATCCTCTACTAGAACGTAAGCTCCCACAGAGTTGGCATGGTATTCTTCTTTTAGCCTTTTTAAATCACAGGAACCTAGCACAGAGCCTAATACATATTAAGCACTTAATAAATCAATAAATTCATCTAAATTCTAAAACTAGCTGGCATTTTAAATCTAAAAAAGGGAAAAGATACATTTTCTCTTCACTTTAAAAAAAGAATTACCAAATTAGGTATTAAAACCACAACTTTAAACAGGCTACCAGGTCTACCTATTGTCTTGTGATTCCATAAACACAGATTCTCAGAACTGGAAGAGAAAGTAGAAGTTTTCTATGTCTAATGCTCCCACTTTAGAGAATTATCAAACCTCAGTTATGTAATAGCCAACATAAAATTAATCCTAAATCACAGAATCACAGACTTAGACCTGAAACCTTAGGATTCCTTTAGTCCAACCCTCTCATTTCGCAGGTAAGGAACTGAGGCTGAGAGAGGCCAAGTGACTTGCCCAAGATCAACCAGGGAGCAGCAGGTCGCAGAGCTGGAATTTTATTTCAGGTCCAGCAAATCTAGCACTCGTCCCACTGTCCCACAGCAATGTTGACTCACTTGCAAAATCAGATTAGACTGAACTCCCTTTAAAAGACATGTCCCGGAAAACAAATTTTCACTCTGTTGGCTTACTGCACCAACTTCGCTTTTTAGGAACTTCCTAGCTGCACCTGTTATTCTTCCTCAGCCTAAGAAACATAAATCAGTAAGCTTGCTACAGGATATGTACTTTATATAATAATAACAATAGCCGTAGCTAGCAATATGTAGGACTCTAAAGCACTTTATAAAAATTATTTCATCCTTTCCTTAAAATAACTCTGAGGGGTGGGCGCTATTATCATTCCCATTTTAGAGATGGGGAAACTGAGGCACAGCCACTAATTCCCTTGCTATTATTACATTCCTGAGGTAAGTTCTGAACTCAGGTCTTATAAACAGCAGTAAGTCCTTGTTAGGATCTTTGCATAACAGAAGTTTATTCTCCTCTCCCCAGTGGAAAGTATTTGCATTCGTGTTCAGAATCCCAAGCGATACAGTCATAAGCACCTCCACAAGACTTCCAATCCTTACTTATAGGAAGAACCTAACGCCATCATCCTGGCACTGCCCAAAATCCCTGGGAAGATTCGTGCCCATATTAATTGGCTAGCATCCTGCGTTATTTCCTTTCTTTCTTTTGCTTTCACCCTTAAAGCCACCATGAAAGACTCCCCCTCTTTTCCCAATATCTTCACTGGCATCTATCTGGGCTTAAAAGAATCCCAAAGTGCCGGCATCATAGATGGAGCCCTCTACATCTAGGAAATCACAAAACTCATCCTCATTCCCTTCAACCAGTCACTACACTCAAAATATCTCCAAGCACCGCCTGTAAAGGAGGAAACAAATAGCACACCTTGCTCACTACCTGTCACCATCCTGGAAAGAAGGAGCAGGTCTAACCAAGATCAGATTTTTCTCACACAAGAAATGAAAAGTGGATCCTGATGTTAATTAAATGACTTTTGGACACATAAGTTTCATAGAGATTTCCTTTCCCATCTCTAGTTAGGACATAGGAATATCACATAATTACTCATTCGGAGAGTTATTTGTTGCCAAAAAAAAAAAAAGAAAGAAACTGATGAGCTCTCCTCACTTTTAAATTCTTTGAACTAAAAGAACCCTCACATTCCATTTGTTGCAATGAAGGATTTTAATTTAGTGGCACATAAAGAAAAAGCTCTGACTGGCAGACAGGTGTAATGAGTTCAAATCATAGTCCTTCCAATTACTAGCTGCTATGACCTTAGAAAAGAGTTACTTTACTACTCTCAGTGATAGGTCTCAGTTTTACCCATCTGTAAAATAAGGGGAGTATACTAAACGATCTCTACAAGTCCCTTACAAGTTTTTTCTTTAAAAATCATAGAATGATACCTTTTTGAAGCATTCATCGTAACAGTAAAAAGATTCAAGGTCGACAAACCATACAGGTACACTAATTAGCTATGTGATTCTGGGTACATCATTTAAACTCTCTCTGAGCTTCAGTTTTCCAATGTCTAAAATAATAACTGGTTTTTAAAAATCATAACATTAGAGAACATTAACACACTAACTTCCAAAGACTTTACATATACTGACAAATAACATTTGCGTGTGTTGGGCTGAGGGTATACATTAGAGGGTCTCCTCTCTATCCTACAGAATCTGTACCTTAAAGAAATGCAGTGGTCTTCAAGAACAATCACAAATGTTCACAAGCAATGCACTACATAAATTTCCATTTTAACAAATGTAACTTCCAGAATGATGTCACTGCATTCCAATTATAAACACAAGGAATATTTCTATCCATAAAGAGGGGACTATTACTTGGAGGATTTGTTTAAATAAACTAAATGATTCACCACTATATTTGGCAACCATAGAAGTCTCTTAGGGGTTCTGTATACTCAGAGATCGTCTGGGGTTGGGCTAAGCCCCAGGACCAGTCAAAAGGCAGGCTTAAAACTGTTTTCACTTCTGATCTTCTCTACCAGAAAAACTATGCATGCTTCCCCAAAACATACCCCTGATATCCTGGCAAATAAATAGAATTAAGAGCAACAAAAAAAGTTCAATTCTAATACATTATCTCTTACTAATTCTTTTAATGAGATGAACTGTTTTTCATTATTTTTAAAAATTTTGCACTATTTTAAACCATAATGCTATCTCAAGATCTTTTCATAGGCTCACTGAGCTAGTAATAATAACTATTTATAATTGTGTTGTCCTTTAAGGTACTCAAAGTGCTTTCCCATGACAAACCTGTGATGCAAAAAGTACAAATACCACTCCAAGCTGAAGTACAAATGCCCTTTAAAATACTCACAAAAAAATCAACATCTAGCCTCCAAAAGAAAACTTTCAGGGGCCAAGAAATGTAACCTCCACAGTGAACCATTCCACTTTTCCATCAGCACTGTAAAGAAAATTTTCCTCTTCACCTTCCCTATACTTTCCCAACGGTTTTAGTTCTGCCTTCTAGGACCAAGCAGAATCAATTTAATCTTTATTCTTATGTCACAACCCTTCAAATACTTGAAATAAGGCATTTTGTAAGAACTCTTCTCAGTTCTTCTTCTGCCCCACCCCTGCTCCACTCTCACCCTCCTTCTCAATAACCATGACAAGTTTTGTCCTCTCTAAGGCAAACATCCCCAGTTCCTTCAAACGATCTTCGTATGGCAGGATTTCCTTCAGGAATAGGTGGTGTTCGAGTTTTTTAAAGCACAATCCCTAGAGAGACTGATTTGCAGCAAAGACTTCAGAATATGTTTCTACGGAGTTTTTCATTGCGTAGAATCTTCAGGAACCAATTCAGTCAGGCACCATTACTTACGTTCCATCTACTGGAAAACAAAAGGCCTTCACTAGAAAAAACACTGTATAAAAACCACTATTTGTTTAAGCAGTTATTTACCCCTGGCAATGAATAGGAAGGTCACGTGAGTAAGGAGAAACCCTTTCACAAAAGCACACTGACTATAGCTGCCGAATCGTTTGCATTCCTGTGCATCATCGCCCCGTGCGAGACCACAAGTACTCTCTGAACCTTGAAGTGCAGTGTAACCATGAGAGGCATTACAAGCACTAAGGTAGAGAGATCATGCCTTAATGATCTTCATATTCATCTAACAGCCAAGCTACATATTACACGCAAGACTCTGCACTCTGTTTTCTTGTGTTTTTCACACAATAAGCTACTAATCGCTTAACGAATTAAGAACAGCAGAGGAATCATTGATGACAGAGGACAGAAAAAGGTGCCAGAAGGAAATCAAGCAGAATGGAAAAAAAATCAACTGCAACTCAGAAAAGTATATAATTGAGATGCACAGAGATGGTGTTTTCCAAAATGTATGCCGTGGAATTGTCGACAGTGGGTTTGGGGGAGGGCATAACTGAAAAATTCTCTTTTACCAGGATGATGCATATATCCAGAAGAGAAAAGTTACTGAGGTGAAATAGCAATGATATACATACACAAACAAAACGACACTGCCATGAAACATTTTAAATGGATTCATTTTATTCACTGTCACAAACAGAAACTATACAGAAAGTGAATAGGTCCAAATGTCCAACCTAACTATCAACCACTTAACCGTACTTAAGAAAGCAAAATCCTCATGCTTACAAAGTTTCAAATGCTGTTTCTCAAGTCACCCCAGCAGCAGGTAACAAAGTCTTTCTATAGAATACAATGCCTAAGTACTAAAAATATGCTCCAATGGATATGTCCTTTTTATGTCCAGTCAAGGAACAAGCAGTCTAAACAAATGATGGTATCAAATGGTATCAAATAAAATAAAAATACCAAAGCTAGTATACACTCAAACTAAAAGACAACAGAGAAGCATGGGTTTGAGTCAGCCAGGCATGAGACCTTGGGTTTGTCATTTCCCCCATCTAGGCCTCTGTTTCTTCAACTACAAATGAGAAGAGTGGAGTAGGTTCCCTTTAACATTTCTCTTCCAACATTCTCTTCTCAAACATAGCTGCATCTAAAAAATCAGATCTTACATTATCACCAAGGCCCCCAAATGTGAAAAAAGTAATGATTTTGAATGAACAGAGTTGTGTGAAGTGCTTATAAACTAACGGAGGGAAATAACTTGCCCAAGACCAGAAACAGAATCTGGCTCAATTATGAACTTTTCAGATGTTAAAACCCCTAAGCCTACTTATTTTCTGAAAAGCCACTGAGAGATATCTACTTGAATTCTATTAAGACTCCCCACCGGCGAAAGAAATGGCAAATCACAACTTGGCAATGATTCTAGATTCTCCAAAGCCATCCAAGAAGAGGCCATGCTCTGCTAGGTCCTACCAAGCTGGAAATGCTTCTTGTGGACCTAGTGACAAGCTGGTTAACTATCCCCTGAGGCTGAGAGCCAACCAAGCTAAGATAAGCTTCTCTGATTAACAGGGTAATAACTGCATAATGAATTTTACAGCTGTAGCAACTTTCGAATATGAGCTGCTAAATAACTAACTGCAATATGCATTGTAGGACTGCAATCAGTATTGGTGAATGGAGCACCCATGCACATCGAGCCCTCACGTATGTACAGGACATGCTACAGATATCATTCCATTTGAGGGACTACTTTATGGAGAAGTGATACATATGTAAAAAACTTTAGGATCTTCAGATTCCACCTATTCTTATTGTTTATTCCCTTCCTCACTATTCATGACAATGATTTTCAAAGATAAGATTTTAATGCAAGCTTCTTTAATAAGTGATATTGGTAAGGTGACAGTTCTCAGAAAATAAAATGTTTCTGAAATTTTCTGCAAGTCACAATGACTGTCATTCTTTTAAAGAAAAGTAGAACACTTTCTCCTTTGGGAAATAAACAGCGCTTTAAAATTACACTTTACTTCCATTTATCAGAGACATACATACTCAGACTCATTATGCCAAAGCCATTTGGTTTCCATACCTGACTAAATTGGTTCCCACAAATTTCTAATCACAAATAGTAAGCCAGATGTGTAGCTGTGCCACCTCTTTAATCTGTAACACACTGAAAGTCATGTTACCTTGCAGAAAATAGAATGATATAGTATAAAAAACAGAGAACTTGACAATATATATTTTTTGATTTTGAGTCCTAGCTCCACGGCACTACACAAGTTGCTTAACTTCTTTAAAGCTACATTTTTCTCACCTATAAAATTATACTTCATTATTTATTTCACAAGGTTACTACGGTAAGGCAAGTATTCAGTAAATTAAAAACATGATGTGTGTTCTTAATTACTTCACATAAGAACACTGCTGTTGCCCCTCTCTCTCTACTCATGTTGGAACAGAGATGCACCACGGAGGAACAGAGTGACTCCCCTCCCCTCCACGGCTTCCAAAAATTTACCTTTGTCTACCTAGCTCAGTTTCCAGACAGGATAGGCTAAAGCTTTGACAAATGGACTGGAAGTACTGGCCCTAAATTATCCTGAAAGGTGAGATATGTCATCTGCCAGAATACTAAAAGTATGTGTTTATGACTGAAAATGTTCATTTCTTTCAACTAAAAAACAATCACTTCTTTTTCTTCCTTTATTCAACTAGTACAACCTCAGAGCCAGAAGGAATCTCCATGCATATTTCAAGAGTTGAAAACCAAGGTTTTAATAACTGAATCCTTACCTTGTTGATGCTTTAACACTATTAGATTCCAGGATGTTCTCGGTCATCCTCAAGTGTACCACCTCTGGCATTTCTTTAGATTTCTCTGCACAATCTTCTGGAAGTTCTTCTGACTGCTCTAGCTTTTCATCTTCTTCCTCTTCCTCAGAGAGTTCATTAATCTATTAAATTACAAATTTTTAAGGATTGACAATTCAAATTTTAATAAAATTATTTGACTTGTAGGCCAAAGAAAAGTTATTATAAAAGTACATTTTGAAACTGAAATTTAAACAACTTTCTAAATCCAAGTCTCACTCAAGAGAATGTTGTTGCTATTTGCTCTACAGGTCTGAAGAAAGGAAAAGTGTGGCCTGGAAAAGCAAACATGTCAAAGAAGGATGAAATAATAATACATTGGAATCCCACTGAGAACATGACTAAGCCTTTCAACTACCACAGAAAACTCAAGCATCATGATTCACATCAGAGCAACTTCATCTTCTTCTGCCCAATTTGGTTAACATAGAAGATAAGTAAAGCCTTTTTAATTGCTCTCTGCTTTCCAGGTACACAAAATGAGTTTATTTTAATTCAGTAGGCATGAAAAATCCATTAAGAGCGTACATATACACATACCAAAAGAACTTACTAAAATTTCTAAAACTAAATCAACCTCATTTAGAATAAGTCTGCTGAACCTGAAATGACCAAATCTGACTTTTTATGGAGAAGGAGCACTACCAGGATAGAATTCACTCCACTTATAAAGAGTTGTCTCGACATACTATTATTCAATTTTTTTTCTTAAATAGGAAGAATAAAATAAATCTGGTGTTTGTTCCCTCAAAGTGACTACCGCAGGAAATAAGTCTTATAAAATAGGCAATGAATGCTAAAATTTGAGAGAGTTAAAAAAAAGTAATGAAAAGTGGGGAAAAAAACTACAAATGTACCTGTTCCAATGATCAAACCTAACTTCTTAAAATGCCCCAAAGGTGGAATATGTTGGAAATGGTCTTTGATAACTTTTTTATAAACTGAACACTAGGTATTTAAGGACATAAGAACAATGAATTCCAATCATTCCAATCAAGTATACTGGAAGTGCTAAGAATACACTTGGTTTTGCAATCATGGATAATGGCAGTGCTGTCTCAGGATAAAGTCCAAATGTGGTTTCTAAACTCCATGTTAATACTGCAGCTCTGAAAAGGAAAAGCCACCGTTCCATAAATGCGTCCTATCCTGCTCACCAACTAAGAGAGGATTAGAGAAGTGGAGCTCAAAGAAATCTCAGGGCTCAATCAGTCAACCCGCATTTTACAAATTAATAATGTGTGGTCCAGAGAGGTTAAGCAACTTACCCAAGATCACATAGGTAGTAAAAAGCAAAAGCCAATATTCGAAACCCGCCCTCTGACTACAAACTGAAAACTTTTATCGCACCAAGTTAACAAGTATTTAAGTTGTTTCTGCCTAATTGTGAAATTTAACCATTCTTGATGAAAATGGAAGCGTACTGCCAACAGTAATGTCTTTTTTTTTTTCTGAGGCAGCTAGGTGGTACAGGAGAGAGAGCATGGGCTTAGAGTCAGAAAGACCTGAGTTCAAATCCGGCCTCAGACACGTACTAGCTGTATGACCCTGGGCAAGTCCTTTCACCTATGAAATAGGAATAATAAAGTGCCTACCGCACAGGGTTGCTGTGAGAATCAAGTATTCGTAAAGCCCTTAATGCAGGACCTGGAACACAGTAGGCGCTTAATAACTGCCCATTCCCTTACCCGTCCTTTTCAGTGGGACTCAAGTTCATAAGGCAGGCACCTGGGGCAGACAGTCCCAGACTATCGGACACGAAGCGTTTGCGGCCTCCTTTCAATCACTCCTCCCCAGCTCTCTCTCTTGCTACCAGTCTGTTGCCTTGAGCAGCCTTGCCTTTCCTCCCACATTCTCATTTCTGATAAACTAAGAAACCACATAGTCAGAAATTGTGTCTAAAGAAAAAGCGAGGGACCAAGACACAAATAAAGTCCCGAAGAGCTCCCCTCAATGGGATACACTCATTAAGCACCTACTGTGTACACAGAACTTTCCCAGGCGCTGGAGCAGATACAACATTTCATGAAGACAGATCCCTGCCCTCATGAAGCTCACAGTCTGAGGAGATAGGACACAATTACCACATATGACAAGTGGAGGGGTGGTGGGAGGGCATTAACTTATTTGGGGGATGAAGGAAGGCCTCAAGGAAGCAGCAGCATTTGAGCTGAACTCAAAGGAACGGGTAAAGGCAATATGGTACAATGGAAACAGGAGGCAGCTGGGTGGTTCAGTGGATAGAGCGCTGGGCCTAGAATCATGGTCCATTGGGTCACAAAGAGTTGGATGGAGAGAAGAATGTTATCAGAGGGCCGAGGGGGAACGACACTCGATTACAATATGGTACAGTTGTATAAAGAGTACTAGATTAGGAAAGAGAGGACCCAAGTTTGGGTCCTGCTGCTTACCACCTGTGACGCCATGGAAAAGTCACTTGAGCTTTCTGAGCCTCAAATCTCTCCCTTTCAACCTTAAATCTATGATCCTAGGATTATAAGCTTGCCTCTAACATTTGCTATACAATTTAACTTCTCTGAATATCATATTCTTCATCTATAAAGTGAAGGTGATATCTGTGGTACCTATATCACAGGCTCACAGGATTACTGAGGATAAAATTAAAATAATGTAAATTTTAAAATAAGGTAGGTAAATCACTTTGTAAACTTTAAAATGCTAAACAATGTCAGTTATTTGTCATTAGATTGTCTGATGGGAACAAGGAAGGCATTCCAGGCATAAGGAAGAGGGCCCAGCAAAGAGAGAGAGGCCTTGTATGGCAGGCAGAATTAGTCCAATTTAACTGAATCATAAGGGAGAGGTTATTTGTTGGAGAAATGAAGAGTTGAAATACTAAATGTATAAGTGGTACATTAACATATAAATATGCGGTGCTTTATGTGATCTGGGTCTTTAGCTACAAAATGCCACACAAGGTATTACTAGCATCATCTGAGCTGTAAGGACATATTTTCCTAGGTGCCAACCTGTGTAAATTTTTAAATTGTACCAAATCACAAATACATTATACAGGGTTAACATAGGAATAAATACAGAGAAATGTTTGGTGAATATCTGCCTAGAAAATGGTTTGCTAATTTAAAACAGAAGTTACAATTAGAAAATCAGATCTGTAAACTATTAACTACTCGACCTAATTTGTGAAGGCATCTGAGACTGGAGCACACAAGAAGGTATAAAAGAAAAAATAAACAATGGCTTTTTAATTGAGCAAGAATTTACATGCATTCACTCTCCCAAATTTTAGGTTGAAATGATTCTGGGAAGATGAATTTGCTACATTTTTTATGCTTGGCAATACAGATATTAAAATGTACACATATTCAATAAAATATATTTGAGATAGATAAAATCAGTGGTCCACAGAACATGCAAATTCTCACACTTAAATTCAAATTAATTCAAATAAACTATTACTTTCCTCTATTATCATCATCTCTAGAAGTAATCTGGTAAGACAACAGAGCCAAAAAGCTAAAAGGTAGCCATTACTTTCTACCCCAAAATAATGATCATATATAAAGATGAATTTTTCTAAACCAACAGAGTGAATTTTAAACATCTCATTTAAATAAATGTGCCTTAACTCCATCCCCATAAAGCTCTTCAAGAATGAGTGCTTGTAAATGTGCCTAATTGGGGGCTAGTTCAATCACTTCAAAAAATGTGTTAAGTTCATTTATTATGTGCATAAATGGCAGATGGATCAGTTCGATTTAATAAATATTTATTACATGTTTAAGAAAAAAACAATGAATGCTTGGCTCTCAATTTCTCAATAGCTCTGTAGCTTCTAATTCATTTCAGATGCTACTTAAAACTGTGTGTATGCTTTTGCCTCAGCTCCACTTCTGGTGGATCCTTATCCATACTTACATCTCTTCTTTCTTTCATTGTTGTAATTCCCTTCTCTAGGACCTCGTGAAATGCCTGCTCTCCAGACTCCAGCTTGTGGAGAACGCTGCTGCCTGCCTTCTCAAATGTATAAAGAAACATAATTATATCGCCTCCATCCTCAGATAAATAAAGGACTCCATACTAAAGAGATTGTTCACCTTCTTTAGCTTGTCTCAAACACGTTCTCTACGTGTCTGCTACCAACCATTTGTTCCTTTCTATAGTCACAACTATTACACTAAGAGTGTCTCCCGATTTAACTTAAAAAGGCTTATAATAGCCAAGCCATTGCACCAACAGTAACAAGAAAAAGTGGGTGAATAAATTTGATTTCACAAAACATGAAATTCAGAGTGAAACGGTATTACTATATAAGAGTAGGTCAGGCCCAATTTTATATTTAAAAGTCTTTAGGGTCCTGGAATTCCTCCTTAATGGATGAGAAAGCAGCAACAATTATCTTCATTCAAATTTGAAATAAAACAGGATTATGCTGCATTTAAGGAATGTTTGTTTCACTCCAATACCTTGTTATTATCTCATAAATCAAAGTTTGTCAAAATTACTCAGGAGAAATAATTATGCAAAATTTAGTAAATCTGCTCCCTTCACTTGCATTCTAATGTATTTCCTAGTATAAAGAAACATGCGGCCTTTTAAACAATCAAATATAAAATACCTTGTGTATCACAATAAAAATAGAGATTTTGGTAGTTAGCAGGCCCAAATAATCACTACCTATATACAGATATCCCAGGACTCATCCCTCTACCCAACCTGACATTACCATAAATTTTTTTCCCAATAGGCAAACTTCCTTTCTTCTACATATACAGACAAATGTGTACAGTTTTATTATATATTCCTTAATTTAGATGTTCTCATTTTTCAGAGCTTAGTTCATTTTACCCATATCATTTTTCCAACGTTTACTGAAAAACAACACAAAATGCACATTCAATGCAAGTAGATTAAGAGATGTCAGGAAATACAACCAAATCCTAATAAACAAAGAATGCCAGAGTAGTCTAACACAATCCAAAAAAATTTCACAAAGGTACATCCTACAATATGTATTGCAGCAGTTGTGAAACAAATGCTTTATCAAGTCCATGCAACGAATCTCCTAAAAGTCAAGGCTTAATCTTAGAATGTAGTTGAATGATTCAAATAGTAAATTTATTTTATCCCACTTTGCGTAGACCTAAGTTTACAAATATAAATATAAATCACTGAAATGCAAATGAGCCAAAATTCTCAAACAAAAGGATATATTTTAGCACTTAAAACATAAACAGTGAGGAATTCCTGCAAATGTCACTACTCTCTTACCTCTACTTTCATTTCTAACAGGGACAGCTAATTCTTTTAAAGGAGGTACTTCATAATTTTCCTTTAGTCTTACCATTCCTAAATTGAAATCCACATATGGTAGCTGTCAACTTCAAAACTGCACCAAAATGTCCATGTGTCACCTACCCGGGCTACAAAGCCCACCCATAGTTTTTATTTCCATATGCACACATTTTCATCCTTCATTCACACAGTAAGATGCATTTGGCATTTGCTACTGTGTCATTTCTTTAAAGTTCATGATACTTTAAAAAAAAAAAAAGGATAGTCGCTATCCGTGTTTATGTTTTAAAAACAGGAGCAAAGCAGAGTCAGAAATATACAAAGGAAAGTCCATACAGAAGATGGCAGGCAGTATCAAAAAAGGCCCCATCCCAAACATTTCTAAGCATTAAAGAAATTCCCATTTATCTAGAGTTCAGGTTATACACAGAGTAATACCACTCTAATTCAGATAAAATAAAATGTCACTGAACTACAGACTGTTTTCCAAGAAATGTTTTTATTACCTGCAAGTAAATACAGTAACTAACAATTACCAAAGTGTTTCCAAGTCCAGCCTAGGCCTATTTTAATGACAAAAATGAAGCTGCTTTATAATCAAAAATATACATTCATTGACAAATGCGTTAAAATATTTTTAAAAATTTGTTCTTCAACAAAGTTAAAATATCACCTATTACACATATTATTATTTTGTTTGGTAAACCCATTTTTCACTAAAAAAAAAAAAATAATAACTTTAATCCAGATCAAAGTCACAAAACTCTAAATGGACTCAAAAGCAATGGAATTTTACTATAATTATTACACTAAAAAGTTATTTTTCTAAGGGTAAGAAACTATAACCCTAAACTATTTAAACTATAAAGCAATACCAAATAATTTTTTAAACTACAATGTATCCAAAGACAGAGAATTTAATCTCTAAAAGAGAAATTAAATGTGTAGCCTTATTTCAGGGTTCAAGGCATTTCCTACATATTACATAACTACATTTCTGCACTACAGAAGTTTAAATATTTTAAGCATCAAAACAACTTTAACACCTTGGAACTAGGAGAACATCCTTGACCTTCACGTCTCCATTTATCAAAAATTTAAATCAACAAAGTATCTTCTAGGTCTCATTTCTAATCTCTAACACAACTTTGCAAATAATAAATGTACAACTAATCTTGGGCAGAAAATACAAAAATTTTTTGGCCTAAGGGTTATATGAATTTGATCTCACCTAAATAAAAAACCAGATGGCATGTCCTAGGTGTAATACACCATAAATATTTTTGAATTCACAGTTTTTACAAATCATATATTGTCTATGGGCAATATGTAGCAACTAAAAGTTTAAGGATCAATACTTACATTTCATGGCAGGCAGTTACAAATATATGGTTTTAATTTTTTTAGTTAGCCTTCAAAATAGGACAAACTTGAACACTCACCTGTTCAGTTAGTGAACTCAGATCATTAGTAGATGAAAAATCTTCCTCTTCATTCTCAAAGAACTCATAGTAGTTTTCCAGAAGTCCAGCCATTATTCTGCTTACTATTTCTTGCTCTTTCAAATCTTCCACGTCTGTATAAATGCTAAAAATACAAATTCTAAATTTAGCTGAGGAGCCTTCACCAACACACCTGAGATTCTTCTCCCCCTGTAAGAAATGAAAACTACTTTTGACCATGCTCCGACCACCTCAAAGATGATTTGATAACAGTGGGTAACAGGTACCCTTTCATTCTCAACTCTACAGAGGACCTTTGAGCCTCAGTTTTTCCCATCTGTAAAATGGCATTGTATACTCCTCCCAAGCAAGCTGGGAAGGTTAATCAGATCTATCATAAAAATAATAGCTCCTAAAAGTCTGAATTCTCTAAGAGGCACCACATTTCATAAATAACAGCACTTCATAAATCCAAAACGTTTTCCCTTTGGGTTAAATGCATACATTTACAAAACAACTTACTGGAAGACATCTGGACCGAAGACTGCAGCCAAAGAATTTGCAGACCAAATTTCTTCATGATGTGATGCTACGTTGGCTAAAAATCTACACAGAAACTTCAACAAACTGTAATTAACAGGTGGAAGCTGTTGCAAGAGGAACCTCAACTTTCTTCCAAATTCATCTTCATTATTATAATCTGTAAAGTGTAATGACAGGTTTTTAAATGAAGCAAAAACAAAGCTCAGATATTCTGCCAACTTCACATAACTCTATCCCCATCATCTTTTGACTTCCTGTAGTTAACAGCCTTTGGCTTTTTGTTTCATTTAAGGAGGAAGGGAGAAGTTATGAATGGGTGAGGTAGAAGTGGGGAGAAAGAGTGAGGATGAGAATTAACTCACGCTTTCAAAAGTTAGAAATGTTTTTTCCCCACCTACTTCTCATTAGTAGCATTTTCCCCATTTCAATTTGCTGTCTGATACATCAACATAGCTGCACTATTCAACCAATGCCAGCAGCAAGAAGCTAACTACACTAGGTCAACATAAGTAAGTCAGCCCCAACTCCTGGGGAAGACAAATGCACACAAGTAATTCCATCACTAATGTATCAGCAATACTTTTCCACTTGGGTACATGGTAAAATAACTTGTCATAACTATATTCCATGTTTTCCCACTCACTCAGGTATAAAAGTACTGCTGACATACAGGAGAAGGAATTTCAAGGTCTTAGAGAGAAATTAATTCCATTTTTTCTGTAATACCAACAGAACTAAAAATAGGTGGATCACTGCTGAAAAATTAGGGGAGGAAGGAAAAACTGATAACTTGGGAGTTTGCCCAGACAAATTTATTTTCAAATTACTAATTCTTTTTAAAACTGTAACAATGGGTCTCCACAATACTATGATCAGAAGAAGGATCAAAAACAAGCACTAGGAACATCTACAATCAAGACAAAAAGAATTATACATAAAGAAAATAGATTAGGTGACCAATGTAATTACTTGAATGACACCTCACCTGTTACTGTAAAAAAAAAAAAAGTGTGATTCATCAAAGTGCTGTACATTTTTGCAAATCTTTAATCTCTCCAACAAGTATATGTTAAAATGAGAATAATCTGGAAATGAAAAGTTCCATCTACTACTTCAAAAAAAATTCATTATGTCAAGATGACATCTGATTCTGTCTAATGCAGACAAATCTAATAGCCAGAATGAATGTAGTGCTTTAAGATATCTAAATGTTTTACAAATATTATTTTATTTTATCCTCACAACCACCCTGGGAGGTAAGCGCTAGTATTTATCCTGAATTTACAGGTGAGGGAAGTGAGACAGAGGGTAAATGACTTCCTAGCATCAAAAGGCTTGGAAGTGCCTGAGCCCAAATTTGAACTTGGCTCTTCTTGATTTCAAGATTCTTTATCTATTGTACCACCTAGCTGCCTTGCCAGACACATGTGACAATCCGAACCAGCAGACACAGGTACAAAACCCTGGTGACAGAGAATAATACTTTCACACGATACCATTAAATAATATTACAGCCACAAATGTATACATTTTGTTCAAGAGAAACCAGGCCATGACATTCTTCTCTAAAAATCTTGCTTACTATAAACTTATCCAAGGTACACACATCAAAAACTCATCAAAAAGACAGAATACTAACAAGGGATCTGGATGGCTCAAGAATAAACCAAGGCTTCTTTCCTCTAGGGGATCAGTACTAAAATTTATATAATTCAAAATATGCGAGCAAATTTGTGTTAATACACTCACAAAAATATACCAGAAACAAAAAAGGAACAGATCTAGAAACTTTTTTAAAAACATCATTATTACTAGAGAAGCATGAAAAAAGGCAATAAAGGCTTTTAAAAATTAAACTGGCAATGAAGATTCATTTTGAAGGCCATTAAACAACTGAAGACGTACAATAGAGAATGCTGCATTTTGCTCATCATTTCACAACATTAAGTTGTGTTGAGCTCAGGCATAAGAATGTATGAGACAAAAGACAGACACAATTTATCTCCACTGGCCTCCAAACATAAACCAGAGATTCCAATGGACAGATATAAAAACTGATACTCTCCCTACTTCCAAATAAAGTTACTGAATATTACTAAAGGTTGCTTCGAGAATCTCCTAGTTTTTTTCAGAGTTCAACTCATTTTCCCACATTGTTTTCTCCTGATCACTTCATGTACCAGTGCCCTCTTCCAAAAATCACCTTGTAGCTAATTTGGTATTTCTTTTGTATATACCATCTATTCATGTATCTGTTGTCTCTTACCTAATTAGACTGTAAGGTCCTGGGGTATGGAGCCGTTTTCACTTTTGTCTTTGCTCCCTGGTGCTCAGTACACATAAAGTACTTAATTAATATTGGTTTACTGATTCATGTATATGCATGTAATTTTTTAGCCCACTGCTACACTGCCCAGGTATAGACATGAATACAGTAATATAAATATTATGTCAAGGACTAAGAATTTCCCCATTTTTTTCTTAGGAGTTACTGATAAAATACAGGAGTCTTAGAGGAAGTTTGGCAAGTGGACTCCAACTTTAGAATCCCATGAAAATATCACAAATCACTCTCAATATACTACAAAAACAAACGAGTTTACAGCTCCCAAACTCTCTACTGCCATATTCCCATTTGAAAAGCTATCCAAAAAATAAAAACTGTATTCATTTTATTTTAGACTTGTCTCATCTTCCTTTAGATTGCTGTTTCATATCCTTCTGGGCAGTATCCAGGGATTATCATGAGGCACATGACCTCTATTTCTATGTTCTGCTAGTTGGAGCAGGAAGCCTATAATTGTGGTATCACTAACTGGCACCTGCAGTAACTGCTGCCGATACTCTGTCACACTCCATGTCCTCTACATTGTCCTTCACTCCCACACTTTATGCTTTCCTTTTTTCCTCTTCCTATCCTAGGCCTTAGGCCAATCAAGTTCATTTATGAGAACAACTGTGTGCTACTGGTCCTTACACTATGGCCACGCTGATCCCAAGAAAGTCCATAAAGAAGAAAAATTAATCATATAACTACAATGACCACTTAACTCCAGATGCCCCCTTCAAAGAAGCGATGGATAATGGTACTTAGTAACTGGATCTTAGTCATCTATCATGTTACCTTGAGAAAGTTGCATCAAGTGAATATGCAAGCTACCAGGGATGACAGGTTCTGGAAGTTCTTGAAGGAAAAACCTAAGAAGACTAATAGCTGAGGGAACATCTGCTTCCTTAACCAGATCCACATCTTCTCCATTGTCATATCTCTGCCTAAGCCACTCCACCGTCTCAGCATTTCCATTGACTTGAAAAAGTCCTTCTTGCTCCAGACCTCCTGTATGAGTAAAAGAAAGAAAAAAATTTCAAAGCTACATTTTAAACCAAATAAATACACATCACTTCCAAATGTTTAAAAAATCTGATTAATGTAAGACAACCCTGGCTTATACTGTTCAACTCATTATACACCTGAATGTGGTTTCTATACCCTACATCCCTAACCTAACCTTTCCCCTCCCTTTATTAGCCCCCTCCAATAAAAAATACTCGTATCTCTACGAAGACACTCTAGGGTCACTGAAAATTATTTTTAACTTGGTAATCCTTTTGAAGAAGCATAAGTTCAATTAAAGAACTGAGAAGGCTACCAAAACAAGGTTTTCTACTCTATTTCCTCCTTGTGTCTGAGAGTTCAATGGGAAGGGGACCTGTGTTGAGCAAAGACCAAAGAATGCCTAGACTAGCCCTTTAAAATAGAAAGAAATATATACCATGTTCCTCAATATAGTCCACAACGTGGCGAACTATGAATGGAACCTCATTGTCTGGATGTCCTCCCTGCTGCAGCTCATCAAGTGGAATTCCAAATATTTTGTTAGCAAGTACGGAGTTGCAGTTACTCAAGGAAGGGGAGGAGCTCTTCCTCATATCTTTTTGCAGCCAGAAATCAAAGCTGTCTTTTCTGTCAAATGAAAGACAAAAAAAAGACTACAATGATTAACAGGTAGCAATGTGACCAAATAGATACCAGAGATGGCTTATATCTGAATATGCTCTTATGGATCCAAGTTAATTCCCAAATTTCTGACCCATGTAAAGATATATCCCCTATGCTCACCAATTAAATTTCAGTGCAATTATCTAAAAGTACTCTTTTATTATGGACTGTGTTTTATTGTTTCATGAGCATTTAGGAATCAAACACCCAGAACAGCAGACCAAGTAGACAAGAGACCCTGCAATTTAACACCATGGGCTACTACACTTTTCAGAAAGCAACTTAAGCTTGCCTCCTAGAGGTTAAACTAGTCCTTCCCAAACTTATCCATGAACTATGACGAAATAAACTAGATTTCTGGACCCTAATAGACAGAGCTGGACTTAATTATCAAATTATATGCCTCCACATAGCTTACTGGAACACAGAAAGGTCCAGGTGATTTTCTCCATTCTACAGCAAGAGGTAATCTTCTGGCCCTACTACTTTTATAGGAGAACCAATTACTACTAAGTAAAAAGGCCTGTTAGCAGTAGGACAGGCCCTACGTGAACAATTCTTTGCCTACTGAAACCATGAAACAAAGAAAATATAAAAGGATCGTCACTCCTCAATAGCCCGGTTCTATCATGATGATGACAATAGTGGTGATGGTAGAAATGGGGCCAGGGTACTATCAGACCATTAACACATTAATTTAACAGTGCTCTAAAAGACAGGTTTTAATCTAATGCCAAATTTATATACTCATGGAGGAGCAGAGGATTTAGAAACCAGAAAAGGCCAGTTGATAAGATATCAGCAACTGCTGAGCCACACATCTAATTTTTCATATCTTTATTTTTGATGACACTGAACTATTCACGTATCAAGATTATCACTGGAAAAAATATAAAGAAATGGAAAGGCTTTCACAATCTATTTTCATTAGGAGGCTACACAACCATCACATTGATCCAAACTTTCAGAAATACAAACTTCCATCATTTCTGTTCATTACAAAATGGAACAAAACAAAACCCTCTGACAGAGCAATACACATCTTAAATGATACAAGTCTCCTTGATGGAAGCAACAGCAGGGGATTATGTTCAATAATTCTCTGATTATCAAGATCAAGCAAGTATAAATGCCAAAGGTATTGCCACTGCTATGGAAAGTGTCCTACTCAGAATCCCAAAAGTAAAAGGATTCCCTATGAATGGCACGGGACCTAGATTCTCCTATTTGTAGATAACATCACAGAACCTTCCTAACGAGATCCACAGCCAGTCAAAGAGTCTAGATCTTCAGTAGCTGAAAAGAGAAAAGCAACACAACACCCACAGAAGTAGGTGCAAGGTCACACCTCCACAAGAGCTGACTCCCTGACTGATGACTGAGGGCACTAGACTGGAAGCAGATCAGGTGGGTGGGAAAAAGAGAAGTGCTACTATTCCCTGGGATCTTTCCTGGGCTATCTCCATCCAGGTCTGAGGAAAGGCGGTCAACTGAGGCGATGACAATGGTCTGTCAAGCATATGCAGCCCCAGTCGACACTCTGCTGCTGGGCTGGCTTGCCTACCCTGTGGATGGCAATTTGTTGAGTTGGCTGACACCTTTTCCATAGAGGTTGTTCCCTGGGATTACGGCTATAGGGGCAAGGTTGGAAGCAGGGCTGGTAATCTGAACAGTACCAGTAGCCCCAGGGCTCTAGAGCTCAGGGTCCTAGCCTGTCTCCATTGGGTTCTGGGAAAAACTGGTGTTCAAGGTAGCTGTGGTAGTTAGACTCGCCTGGCACATGCTACTTCTTGTCTCTCGCTCAGGGTGCCCTGCTGATTGGGTTTTGAAGAAGCAAAACTACAAACAACTCAAAAAACAATGAAGACGTAGGACAGGTCACAGCATATTACAAAAACAACCTGCACTTAGGATCCCAAGTATGGTAAGAAATAACATCCAGGGGATGTGTGATAAAAAAGGAGGTGGGACAACCATGCAAAGAATGATAAAAAATAGTCACAAGTACTGCACCAGGACCTAGAGAACAGTAAGATTTAGGGGAAATCCTAAGCGCACTGAGGACATACTAAGTGGAGTATTTGGGGAGGGGGATGAATGAGAATTGCCCAAAATGAGGAAACTTGGATGGGCTGCAATGTGCATGGATCAAAGGAATATTCACATCAATAAGATCACCCATCTAGTCAAATACCGAACTGTTAAGTACTTCTGTATGACACAAAAGTCATCTATAGTTTCTATAAGCAGGGTGGCATTTTTGTTTTTTAAAGTCAGATTTCAGAGAAACAGTATCCTTCCACTTCCACTACCAAAAATTTTATTTATGTTGTCTTTTAAGGGGAATATACAAGTCTAAGTCCAAAGGTCAAGACTCTGAGCTCTTACAATTGCATCTGCTACAAAAATAACAGAGGGAAGTAATGTTCCATATTGCCTTCTCCAATCCATATAATCCACACGTGACCACAGAAGACAGGTATCCATCCAACTTTTAAGTTTAAACTGGAATTTTTCTAAGCCTCCTATTGTGCATACATGCAGGTGCACAGCGTGTTCAGCTGTGATCGATCAGTCCAATACCAGCTGGGAAGGCTCCGTTTAGAATGGAGATGTCTCTGGATTGGCACAGTTCACATCTCCTTTGTGCTACTGAAATTCTGCTTTACTCATGGAGTACAGCACTTTCACCATGCGGGGCAGTCTAACACTCGATACTAAAGTTCTTCAGAGAGACCTTGAAAGTGTCCTTATCCGCACTTCTGAACCACTGTGTGAGCCCTTGCCTTACGTAAGTACTCTGCAAAATGGTCTCTTAGGTAAGCATGTGTTTGGCATTCAGGCTATGTGACCAGCTCCATCAGAGTTGCACTCTCTGCAGTAGCATTTGAATGCTTGGCAGCTCAGCTTAGGAGAGGATCTCAGTGTCTGGTACCTTATCTTGCCAGGTAATACTCAGAATCTTCCTAAGACAATTCAAGTAAAATCAGTTGGGTTTTCTGGCATGATGGTGACTGTCCAAGTTTCACAGGCATGATATTATTGTACCATAAATGGAAAGGGATGGTTTCAGAAAAACCTGGGAAGACTTTGATGAACGATAGAGTGAAGTAAGCAAAAGCAGGAGAACAATTAATATAATTATTTCAACAGTGTTAAAAAAAAAAAAAAACTTAGAAAGACTTCAGAACTCTGGTCGATGACCCAAGAAATCATGACCCCAGAAGATTGATAAGCACGTCCCTCATCCCTCTTGGTGAAGAGATAATGGAATTGTAGTTGTGGAATGACATACATTTTCAGACATGGTCAACATGGAAGTTTGTTTTGCTTAATTAATGTATATTTACTGAAAGGGTTTTTGCGTTTTTTTTTTCTGATTAGGGAGAGAGGGAGAAAGGGCCAAGCAAAAGGGTTAACTCTCTCCCCGAAAAAAAGAAGAGGATAAGGAATTGAATAATACTTTTTTTTAAATGCACAAAGGAGATGAGAAAGAATTACAAACAAGCAGAACAGCTTCGAGAGCTACGTGCTGAAGAGCTGTACGTAATAAAGATTCGCAGTTTAACATGCAAACCTTTTCCTGTTCTCTTGTGTGCACATAACAAAGTGCTCATTTTATTGGGTGTTTCAAGTTCAGAGTAAAAAATAAATAAAACTTTAAAAACAAAACTTTTTTTCCCCCTTCAGCCACTCTTCATTGTGGCTCTTTGTAAGAAGTTATCACTTTTGATAAAATTACATTGCACAAAAATTCTTTAAGAATGACTTATTGAACATACTAAATGTTTTCAAATAAAGAATACGCTTTTAGATGTCCATCGAGAATGTGCAAACATAAAGAGGTGGAACATTAGAGTAAATCCAGCAAGTGCTGGGAAAGTTCAAAGGGGAACTGTTCAATCATAAAGGCTAAAAAATGTGGGTATTCCTAGGCAAGTAAATATATAGGATACTACATTATATGTAGTGGCCATACTTGTGTGTATGTGTGTGTCTGCGCACATGTATACGTATTTACATATCAGTCATGAAAAAGGACTCAAGCAAAACAAATTCTACGTTATTAGTCAAATCACCAAAAACTACATAAGTCTCTTTTAAGAGGGGACTATTCCAGAAAACGTACCTTTGAGTACTTAAACACCTAAGTTTAAAAAATGGTTTCTGCACCAGCTACCCTCACTGAGCAAGCATTCTTTTGTCATTTATGGCTGTTTGAGATTATGGCAGAAGATGAGCCTGTAGTTCCTCATTGAAGAAACGCAGAACTCGATCAGTACTTCAGCAGTTAATCTAGAATAAGAAAAAACAAGTTATTTCAATTTTTAGGTCACATCTCATTTTCAAAAAAAGGCAGAATAAAACATCTACCCACAAAGCTACTTTTAGATTATGCTGAATGATTACCGCTCCTTGAGAAATGGGTAAAATTCCAAGTTCATGTTATGAGCTGAATGCCTTTTACTACTACTAAAAACCATCAGAACTTACTAGCAGAATTAATAGATAAGAACAGTTTAGGAAGCAAAATACAGCCTAAGTAAAGAATGATTCCACTTAAAAATTCTTTTCTTATTCCATGTATGTCCCATATTCTTCTAACACTCATTTCCTCAAGCACTCCAGAAGATACAAAGGTAAACGTGGCCTGGAACTGTCCTCGAGCAACTTCTAGCTAGAGGAAGAAGGCCTACATTAAAATAAATATAAAAGAAATCACTTCTTTTTCCTAGCCTATACTAGTAATCAACATGGTTTCTAGGATTTTCCAAAAAAGAGAAAGTAATGGCATAGTTTTGATGTCATGACTTAAAAGTGGAACTACATTTCTATACATATATGTGCATATATGGGGTGTGTGTATGTGTGTGTACACCTACACACACACACACACACACACACATACATACACACGCTGCTTTGATTATCGTGCCTAAACTACAAGCCAGCAGAAGACAAAGGTCAAACCTTTGTCATGCATGCACTTTATTTCTAATAGTCCAGAAATGAAGCTTTTAGAAATAATAGCAAGTTACACTGTAGCACTCAAAGTTCAGGTAAGCAAGAAGCATCATATGGTGTGGTTTTCAAAAGTCTATTATACTCACAATTTATAACCCCCAGGAGGAACATTAAAATTGTGGGGAAGTAAAGCCATGTTCATAAACATGTCTTTCAACAGATAATTATTTCCCAAACATCTTGAACTGCCTGTTTAAACATGTGGACTATTAAGCTGAAAAAAAACAACTTCAAAGCATAAAATTATTTTTAAAGGCCTTTTAAAGCACTTAGTTTTTGGTTTAAGATTTTTAATGGAATTCTATTAAGACTCAGAAAAACACTGCTTCAACATACAGGAAATTAAAGTGAAAAAATAGTTAAAAGCCTCTAAGCTTATTCTAATAAATGAGGATTTCTAAGACATGTTTGTCACTGTCAAATTAGGAAATCTCACAAATCTGGTTAGCTCAAATGGCTAGGGAGCTATGGTAATTAATGAGGTTCTTGGCTAGTCTGCTCAGTCCTACTGGGCAAATCTAGCATCCCAAACCTGACTAAATGCATGCTGGTGAACGAGTGCTAGCCATGCCCTCCTTGTTCTGATACATCCTATGTACACTGCTGTGGCACCTAATAGCTACAGCTATTGGTAAATGTGCAGAAAATGTATACATGGCCCTGAACTTAACCAGAACACATAATTCTTAACTCCACACAGGGAAGAGTCTTAGGAGGCTGCATGCTTTATTCAGCAAAAGAAGTTCCTTTGTAGTAGCCCCAATTGCCACTTGCAATAAACACTAATAAACAAATATTTCTAGAAAACTATCTGAGGAAGAATAGTTTTGGGAAACCAGAGATTCTCCTTCTCACAGGTACAGGAAGAAGTCCACTTGAAAGTGAATCAATTTAAACTGGGGACTAACATTTCAAAGTAATTAACTCTAATCAAAGTTTTTTTCTTCACTGTCTTGAAAACTTAAACTAAAAGTTATCAAAATTAGTATATTTTAATCTTATTTAGGCCATGAAAGTGAGCTGATTCTTAGAAGAACAAATCAAGTTGATTTTTGGAAGGCATTTTTCCTACAAAATTACATGCTATCACAATTGGACATATTCTTCACTTCAAAGTTTGACCAAGGTTATAAAGAGCGTTATCATTATGAAATTATTCAATTACTTCATCTTAATCTTTTGATATTCAAACAATTCTCCTTTGAAACTCCTATGTAACCAAAGAATAACGCAACAGATGGTGACAGGCAGGGACTGGAGCTAATGTCAATCAACCAACATTGTTTAGGCCCCTATTATGTGCCAGGGATACTGGGGATTCTTACTAAAGTGGCAGTGTTTGACAAGGAACAAATTTTATAAGCGAATAGTTCATTAGTGCATTTTTTATAATAATATGAGTTTTACAAGGAGGCAACTCAGAGAACCAGACAGAACTTCAGTCAGAAAGACCTAAGTTCACAATGTCTACCTCTGACACATACTGGCCATGTGACTCTGGGCAAGTGGTTTACTCTCTCAGGGCTCCCAGGACCACTACCACAGGCAATGGAGAACATCAATGAAGATTTTTAAGTACAGGAGAAATATAACCAGACCTGTGCCTTGGGAAGATTACCCTGGAATCTGTGTGCAAGACAGAGAGATAGAAGAGGATAACCTGGAAGCACTTTAAGAGGATAACAGCAGATCAGGCAAGAGGTGATAAAAGCCTGAACTAAGATAATAGCTATATGAAAAAAAGAAAGATTTTAGAGATGTTGAAATAAAATGAGCAAGATTTGGCAACTAATTTGATTGGGGGGAAGAGGGGAAGAGAAGAATGAGAGGAAGGGAAGAATACAAGACGACTCCTAATTTAGGAATAAAATGACTGGGGCCATAGTGGTATCCTCGGAAACATACGTCAGAAGGAAGTTTGTTGAGTCTGACAGACCTACACAAGATACCCACAGGTTAAACTATAGGAGAATGATGGAATAAGCAGAAATGTTGCAGAATTCTAAAGGGGACTTCTCAGCACTTGCAAAAGCTTTAGAGACCAGAAGGCACTGATTATTATGGTTTACTGCACTTCCAAATTTACAGTTTCCCTTACTCTTGGTATAAGTTTATTGACAGCGCTATTATTTAGAATCATGACTACGAGAATATTTTAGCTAATGAAACAGAGATAGCCTTCCCTTCTCGCCATCAGGGACGTGGCGCACCTGATAAGTCTAGGTGGCGCAGTGAAGAGAGTGCTGGGACTGGAATCAGGAAGACTCATCTTCCTGAGTTGAAATCCGGCCTCAGACTAGCTGTGTGACCCTGGGCAAGTCACACTTAATCTGTCTGCTTAAGTTTCGTCATCTGTAAAATGAGCCGAAGAAGAAATGGCAAACCACTCCAGTATCTTTGCCAAGAAAACTCCAAAAAGAGTCATGACTAGTAGGCTATGACTGAAAAGGACTGAGTGACAAGTAAGCCTAGCATAATACTTTACACACAGTGGGTACTCAAGTGGTCACTAAGGGCCAAGGAAAAGCCTGGCACACGCGCTGGGGTAACTGAAGGAGAGCAGGGGAGTGGGAAGAGGCAGGGCCATACTCCAGTCATTTCTGCATCTTAGGCAAAAGATAAGAAGATTCCTTCAGGGGAGGGAAGAAAGAGAGATCCCAAGACTTGAGGGACGATAAGCAAGAACTCACTCCTATGAATGATACGGCAGCTTCCTATTTTAACTAAGTTAGCTCAAGGGAAGCTTGCTGAGAGAGGGGGAGAGAACCTAACACCTTTCTGCACCTTCCTCTTTCTCCCTTCCATCCTATTTCTACCACCAGCCCTGTCCACACACAAGTGTGACTCCAGACACCTCTCCCTCTTTTCGCCATGATGGGTGGTCAGGACCCACAACAGACAAGCAAAGGCAACGGGAATTAATGCCTACCCCACAACATAAGCTGTGTATGATGGGAGAACACCATCACAACACCTTTGGGAAGGAGAAAGCATAGAATACTGAGGGAAAAGACTAGAAACACTGCTGTGCCCATGATCTCTTCGCCCATTCTCCCTTCTTCTGATCTTCATGAGAGCCTAAACATAAGAGGAAAGGATCAAGGCAGGGTAGAAGTTTATGTGACCTGAATTAGATGTTCCCGACTACCAACCACACTATGGTTAGGAATCAGTGTTCAACTCATCATGCCTGGATAAACAGGATGGAAGTTGCGCAGTCCCAAGCTTGCACCAGACCCCTGGGCCCAGGTATCTAAAGTATCCTCATTGCAGATTTTTCAAGACTTAGCTCCTCTCTCCAGGACCCTGATCCTAATCTTGGCATTAGTGGGAGGTGCCCAAACAAGGGACAAAAGACTCCTGGCTCTGCTTTCCCCATACCTATGTGGAATGCCAGCAATAAGCAGCAATACAGCTGGCATTCACCACAGGAGCTAAAAGTCTTGGCAGTGCTATTCCTACTATTACCCTCCCCCATAGGTATACTGGTAGCTGCTCTATCTAAACTGTTCCCCCCACCCCCGACGCTTGTAAGGAAAAAGGGAGTGTTGAGAGTCAGAATAGAATAATGGCTTTTATGGAGAATCCTTCAAGTTTGACAGTCACTAAATTTGGCAATCTACTTGCCCTGGCTCTCATGGAAGGGGCAACCAGTGGAAAGGTGCTAGTATGAGGTTGCTGTCTAGAAATTTCAGAGTGTTTATAATTCCTGCTTGAAGATGGTACCTTTTTTTTTTAAGACATGAACTGAAATGAAACTCTAGAGGGCATGTACATGTCAGGCCACACAACACCAATCACCATCAGGAATGTGCAAAACAGTAACATACTTCTTGCTCTAATCCACTGCTCATCTTTACCTTGGAAGTCAAGGGAGATGACAGCATCTTAACTGAGGTCTCTTCCTCTAAAGTTAAGCCACTTCTGGCGCTTGCCTACAAGTATTTATTAAGTACCAACTACAGCATCAATACTGTGTTATACGCTGTGTGTAATATAAAATCAGTATGATGTAGTCCCTGCCCACAAGAACCTTTTACTCTATCTAGCTCAGAAGACAAAATTAATGAACATTAAATAAATTAGTAAGCTATAGAAGACCATTTATAAAACTGTTTGATAGTGTAGTACAGAGAATAGAAAGATCACTAAAAGCTAATGTTATGTTAAAGGATGAACAATCCAGGTTAAAAAGGAATATCAGAAACAAAGGCAGAGAGAACGGAATATACAAACGAGGGACAGTGAAGAGAACAGACTGACTAGAGTGGAAAATTGTGAGAGAATACTGACTTCTAAGTAAATGAGGTTGAACAAGTAGGATAAGGACAGATTATGGAAGATCTTAAAAGGCAGGAAGCAAGAATTTTGACAATACAGTACAAACCTGGTAATTAATTAAAGTAGTATTTTAAAAGTAGTATTTTAAAAGGATTATCATACGGAAAAAATTTGAGAGGAGAAAAAAAAATCAGGAAGACTAACTAGATTACTGAAGCAATTTTTTCATACATAGAAATGCCTAAAAATCAAATAAGTATGACACAGTGCATAAAGGTGGCTGCCCTTGGCATCAGATTTGTGTGGGTTCAAGTTCTGCCTTTGATAACACACCAGCTGAGTGACCATGGGCAAGTCACTTGGCACTGAAATAACCGTAAGACTATAAAAATTAGAAAGAAGTTGTTGACGTTTCCATCACTGATAAGTTCACCCATCTGGACTAAAAATGTACAGAATGAAGAGGTTGTGCTGGAAGACTCTCAAGTTCCCTTCCCGTAAGAAAACACGATAATCTTTTATCTGATCAATTAGAATTCAACATTCCCATGTGTTCACTTAGGATATCTCTGGGCTATGACTTTTCACTTTCCTCCAGTACAATTCAAATTTCTTTATCACTTCAAGGTTCACAAAATTCTTTCCTCAAAAAAATAAAAAACAGGAGTTAGTCACCTGAAATATTATTTCATTTTACAGATAAAGAAATAAGCAGAGCAGCAAAGTGACTTGTCCACGGTCATAAATAAAGCTGAAAGTCCTACTCTGCTGACTCACTGGCATGGAAGACAATCCAGGCTTATGTCTGCAGAAAAAAAGTTCTTGAAGGTCCAATATCAATCTGGGGACACTGTGAGTAGTAGGGCACCAAGACAAGCAGGGCATTTTGGTAAATACAGCATAAAATTTAATGTAAACTTCTATTTCAAAACTGTATATAATAGAAGGTCATAGTTTCATATACAATCTTTTCTGGGTTTTTGCATTTTGCAATGTTAATGTTTGCTGATATTTAAGTTTTTAATGCTTTGACTAGAAGACAATTTACAATACAATTTACTGTCCTCAGAGGTCCAGGATAGCTAAATTTTAAAAAAGTCTACCACCAGAAAGTTAGGCAATAAATTGCTTTGGCACAACTCATGAAACTAGCTAGGCAGAGAACAGTTTTAATTTGCATCTGAAGATTTATTCATACAGAAGAAATAATGTTACTTTCTTAAGCATTAAAGATTTCACTTTAGCCTCAAATTGGTTAATGACTTTTCATGAAGAATTTCCTAGCTACTGATAAACTCATATTTGGTCCCAGATAATCTTCCAGTGTTAGTAGTCATCAGCAAGCCTTTCTATCTCCCTTTTTGACATAATACTTTTCTTAACCAACAGTAAGTTACTGAGTACATTACAGCCCATTTTTAGTCATTTAAAAAAAATCAATCTTTTGAGTCTCTAACATTTATATTTCAATGGCTTAATGATTTTACAACTCACACCTTTCTCCTATTCAACTTTCACCTGTATATTCTAATAAATTTTCCACAAAATTTATTTCCTATCCATATTGTGATGGGAGAGATATCCCAAACTCACTCACTTGACTCTCACTCTCTCTCTCAACTTTTACTGCCCCATGCAACTTAGGCTTCAGTCATTTTACAGTCATGTCGGACTCTTTGTGACCCCATTTGGGGTTTTCTTGGCAGAGATACTGAAGTGCTTTGCCACTTCCTCCTCCAGCTCATTTTACAGATGAGGAAACTGAGACAAAGAGGGTTAAGTGACTTGCCCAGGGTCACACAGCTAGTAAGTGTCTGAAGTCAAATTTGAACTCAGGAAGATGAGTCTTCCTGACTCCAGCAGACCTGGCACTCCATCTACTTCGCAACTAGCTGCCCTACAAGTTAGGCTAGGTTTTCCTTAAAAGGTAATAAAGCCATCCTCAAGACTTGATTGGCTCAGAGAAATAAAAGCTAAGTCTAACATCTAATCCTTGTACTGGGGTACGAAAGAGCCAAGAGGAACTCCAGGCACATTCTGATACTTGGATAGAGGACCACAATAGGCAACTCAGAGGCAGGGGAGGAACTTGGGCCAGCTAAATCAACTTGGAGTCCTCAATGCATTTATTTGTTGAAGAGCCTCTTGCCATGGCTAAGTAAATAGCCTTTTGTTAACTGCTGAATGCCCTATGAGTGTCTCAGTTCATTCTAATATCAAACATAAACTACCAAGGAACTAGCCTGTGTCAGGCCCAGCTCAGAATACATGGGTATCAACGCAGTACTTTGGTTGTTTACCTGTTATCTCTCAGCCTCTCTACAGGCCTTTCTCCCATCTTATATCCTAGCTATCTCTTACACTCAAGTCTTCATCGTTACTATGCTACAGCCTAATTTTACCCACCAATCATATTTCTATTGCCTTTTGTACCACCAACAAATTTTGGTTCTTTGGGGAATGTGATGCTATGGCATTCACATTATTACCAGAGCTTAAAAAGACAGATTTTCCATCAGATTTGTCAAAAACGACCATAAAAAAGGAAAATTACACCTTTTAGAGAAGACAGGCTAGGCTCACTGCTTAGTAGACCTGTGAATTAATCATTCATGATTCCAATCATTCTAGAAAGCAATTTGGAACAAGTTTAAAAAATCACTCACCTATAAAACTCTTTGACTCAGTGAAACCACTACTAATCTTAGTACCCTGGAGAGGATTCCCTACCATGTTAGAGAATATCTTGGGATAGCTAGACTTCTATCCCAAAGAAGTCAAAGATAGAAAGAAAAGATCTATATGCCTAAAAATATTTATAGCAGTATTTTTTGTTATAGCAAAGAACTGGGAATTATGGGGGTATCCATTGATTGGGAAAAATCAGTGAACAAACTATGGAATGTGGATGGAATAAGATATTATTGCCACTTGAGAAATTACTAAAGGCATGGATTCAGAGGACCCTGTGAAGACTTGTATGATAAGAAGAGTCAGGGGGAATATGTACAGATTGACAATGATGTCAAGGGAAACTTTGAAAGACAAGCCAGTCATAACACCAGAAGACGGATGATGAAGAAGCTTCCAGAAGAGGGCAGGGAAGGAGAAGGGAGGGAAATATACCAGAAGGAAGTTGAGAGGAGCACACAGACAGGAAGGGCAGTACTGATACTTCGGTGTTAAAGTTTTTGTACGTTAAAAATCCCAAAAGTTGTACAGAGCAGATTCATTGTTCAAAATGCAATCCTCTTTTTCCGTCCTTTGTAATAGGGAAATGTTCAACTTTGCTGATGTCTTTTAAGCTCATGATAAAAAAAAATGTTAAAAGGATGAGTTTTTCTGTTAGGGAATAGCTTGGGACAGTTGGAAGCACTGTACAGATTCCAAAATGTAACTTAATCTACTTTTTTCCTCCAATTCAGCCATGATCCATCCATCTCAAGTGTTTGTCCAAGATAAATGTATGACCTGGCTAACTTAATGGGTTGTTCATCCAATTATATATAATGTGGATAATAGATATTCTTCATCCACTTGAATTTTCTTGTGTTCAGCTAAACTCTCTCCTGTGTTTGCTTATTTAATCAAAGAGACCATTTGGGGGCTTAATACAATCAGTACGCTGTTATCCCTCCTTCCACGTGAACCCTGTGCTAAACATCCTCCAGGGCACATCTTTGGTGTGTTTTATGCCTTAAAATACTGTTAATCAGAGGATTGTCTGAACAGTTTTTTGTTGCTACGCTTAAATCAAAGAATCCTGTACGATCTTAAGATACATATATGGAAAATATGTAGTAGAGCCTTTAAGATGTCAAATGCCTTGCTATAATCAACAAAACCGTAAACCAAGTTTATTGTATTCTCTAAATCCTTCAGTTAAATGTGACCATGAGGTATCTACTCCAAAAAATTTGTAAACACCTGCATTTTCCCTTATACAGGAAATCCCAAAAGTCTTAGTGCAGTTTTAAGTTTTAGTAGTTTTGTTTTTTTATCAAGTGAACAGAGAAAAGCATGAAAAGACATTCACTAAATGATGCAGAGTTAAGAAGAGGAAAACAACAACATAAATAACCCCAAAACAATCAAAAATGAATGTTGCAAAATTATAAAGCACAAGCTTGGCCCCAAAGAGGAAATATGAGAAGACACACCCCCATTCCTTTGAAGAGATAGGGTTCACAGGTGTAGAATATGACACGTCAGTTTTTTTATGTATTAATTTCACTGATTTTTTTCTCTTCTTCCTTTTTCATTTTTTAAAAAAATTCTTTGATATAAGGGATGGTCCTCTGGGAGGAAGAGGGACAGAAATATAGAGGGAATCTAGATGATACAAGAGAAAAGATTTATTAAGGATGCCCTCCATAAGTTTGTAAATTATGCCCATTTGGACTAAGATGAGAAGGTATACAATTGATACCTGTGATTTTTTTTCCTAGAAAAACTGACGAGGAGCTTATAGATTCTCTTTAGAGAAACAAATAAAGGAATTCAATGTTGGTTTCATTGCATGCCGGGGTATTTTCGCCTTTCACAGATCTTAAAAATAGATCCTTCAGTGCTTTCAAAACTGGTGCCTTCAGGATGGATTTCTTATGGCTGCTGCAGTAGTATTTTTCTCATTTTCAGTGTCATTTGTATTTCATAAAGCATACTGCAAACTAAGAGTCCAAATGTGACTATCTCTACTGTCACTGACAAAGAATATTTTGTTATAAAGAAATTTGTCCTATTTTTCCTGTTAGTTGTCCTTTCAGTTTCACATTTAAATGTTACTGTAATGACCTGGCTTAAATGAATCTCACACACAGTTTTTGCAAACTCATTTTTCCCCTCCCCTGCTAAGCTCTGTTTCATGAGACTCCTCAATCTTCCAAGAGGCTCCCCTACACAAAGGGGTCAAAATTAAGTGGAGTATATTTCTGGAGGAATATACTTCAGGGAATCTGAGTGTTAGGAACTCTGGTTTGTCTAAATGAAACACATGAAAAAAGCACTAGAAACATTATGTAAATGAATTTATATTCTAACCTAAAGTCATTGCCTTTAGCTGTACTCTTGCACTTCTTGGCAAATGTATGTTGGCTTCAGTGCAGTTACTGCTTTCTAATGGTTAACCTTCTTTAGGAAAGGTTAATAGTCTTGAGTTGGTGTGTCTTCCTTCATCCATTTCCTATTTTTTGGTGTCGATAGCTTATTTAAATCTTTCATCTTTACCTTTTCTTCTAATTCAATGTTGATTCTGATGTAACAAGATCTTTTCCAGCTCTAAATCTATGATCCTATGAGTCAAGTTATTCTGGCTATACAGACAACAGATTTAGAAATGACTCTCTCAATAATAATTACCCTTTTCCCTGCCTAAGACACAGTACAGGGGTGGGGAACCTGCAGTCTTTAGGCCACATATGGCCCTCTAGTTCCTAAAGTGCTGCCCTTTGACTAAATCCAAACTTCATAGAACAAATCCTTTTATTAAGGGTATTTGGTCTGTGAAGTTTGGATTCAAAGGGCCGCACCTGAGGACCTAGAGGACCACATATGGCCTTGAGGACACAGGTTTCCCACCCTTGAATTACAGTTACTCATTTTGGGAGCTGGGGAAGGAGGTGTGATGTTCACTGCTAGCCACTGTCTAACATCTTTTGACCCTTCTTAAAGGGAACCAACTTTTTCAGTATTTTTCTCAGTAAACTTCAGGGTCAACCTGTGCTCTGAACTCACTGAGCATCAAGGTGTAGAGTTTTCACCAAGGTCTCCACAGAATTTCTTCTTGTGTATCACACAAGAAGACACATTGACACATAAAACGCAATCACCTTTGATAAGTATCTACTAAAGGCAAGGCACTTTGCCAGGTACTAGCTATAAAAGCATATAAAAAAAAATCCCCACCTTCAAGGAGCTTATATGCAATTGAATGGTATTCTTTTTCCTTATCTTCATCATAAGCACTATAATAAAAGAGTCCATGCAAACCAAAGAGCCTATGATGTTTCTTCTTGCCTTTAGAGGCATATAATAAAAACATCTCTATAAACTGCTGTTTTTTGAGAAACTGTACGGCATCTTTCCATTTAGCAGCAACCTCCTTTTATCTTTTGGTTTCATCAGAAGAGAGAATGTCACATAATAAAAGATTTAGAGTCAGAAGGGACCTTGGTTCAAACTCTCTGATTTTACAGATGAAGAAACAGATTCAGAAAGGTTAAGTAACTAGTCCTAGGCAGGGAGCCAACTCGTACCAGCTCTCATTGACTTTTAAATTTTCAGTCTAAACAGAACAACTCAAATTGGCAAACATGACAAATTAGAGTTTGATGTATCGTATTGTCTAGATTTTTAAAACTGACAGAGAAAACCGTTAATAATGCAGATTAAACTTTAAAAATCCTAGCAAAGTGACCTCTATCATAGCACAGGGGATCCTGAGGATGAACGGTATAGGTTTTCTATCCAATTGCACAGTTCAATCGATCAAAAGACATTCTCCACCCACCTGCTTTTTTCCTTTCTGGTTAGACCAAATTTTCTCCAGTGTTCAAGCATCTCAAACTTCATGCTAGTATATAGTGTTTAGTCCACAGTCAACAGAATAATACTACATGGAATAGTGAAGTGACTGTCAAGCTTTCAATTAAAGAAAAGTAAGCTCAAATACCTCCTCTGACATTTAACTAGCTGTTTAACTATTGTGAGCCTCAAGCAACACAAAGATTTTAAGTCAGATACTAACTACAATCCAAATCAGACTGGTATGATATCGAAAAAGCAATTACAACTGAATTACAAAATAATACAGAAAAGATATAGAAATCAATTGTTTTAATCACTTTACAAGCGAAAAATTCTAAACAGTCTAAATTTTAATCAAACTTTTTCTTCTACTTTTTATAGAAGCTCTGTATTTGTAGTGCAGTTCCTAACCTAGTTTTTCCCAAAGCTTATGGCTATCTGTTCAATAAATTATACTGTGAAGCTCTCATGTAAAGGCTATGGCTAGTTTAAGGAAAAAGAGTAAGAATCTTCTCAGTGGACCAAAGTATGAATTTGCTAAAAGGCATCCCAATTTGGTGGTACTTATTCACACTGCAAAAGAACATTTTGCTATATGAAAGGAATCATATCAGAGCATTTTAAGTAGAATGTTCTATTCTTTCATGGACCATGTAAAATTAACTGATAGAAACTAATTTCAATCAATGTTTTAAGGACACATCTATTGTCTAAAAGAAAGTATTTGTGCACTGTCCCACCCTCACATCACTGAAGTCAATGAAAATTAAGGTTTTGAGCATTAATCGCTGGACTCTTAAATGGCTGACCAAATGAAAGGTTCAAAAAAGATGCAGACAATAGAACTGAGCTCTGGTCACAGTCTGCAACTCAACCAATATCTAGAATATGTTGACTATCTGAATCTTTTGCCTACTTGTCCTACCACCGATCAAGCTTAGCCAATTTCACAAGCCTAAAACGTATGAATGATCCAGAGCATTTTATAAAACTAAGATAGCTAAGTTAATCCAAAATTAATATGATATCTACATTTCAACAAAATGTACAGGTGACTGTTAAAAATTCATTTTATGGAAGTCTCATTTTACAAGACACATTTGGGCTTCCCCATCTTCTTCAATGTTCAGGCAAAAATTGGCTATTCCTAGAGATAATCAATTTGCAAACATCTTTCCTAGCTGTGAAAATTTACAATGACCATTAAATCCTTTTAGAATCTGTTTCCATCCCTCCCCGCACCGCCCCCACCCCCAACTTCTTTGCATCCAGTCAAAAACAATGAATGAAAAACATTTACGGTATTAAGCTCTTACTAAGTAACCAGACACTCTAAGTGTTGGGGATGTAAATGTAAAAGTGAAGACACTGGCCTTAGGGAAATTGCATTCTAAGGGTTAAGGACTGTGAGAGGGGGAGACATATAGGAGAATGGAGGGATGTTTTGTTTTGAAAAGTTATAGAGACAGTGAGTGGAGTTTACAGTAACAGTGGCAGAAGTGATGTGATTATGACTGCAGAATTGGAAGGTATAGGGATTGTGCATATTATTACAGCAAAGAAGTCAAGCATGGCAGAAGCCAGGATTGAAAGTAGTAAACAGATAGAAGTAACCATTAATCAGGACAGGGGCCCCAAGGTAGGAGTTCCAAGACGAAAATGTTTGAGTCCTCTAGGACACAGTAACTGGGCATAATTTCTGGTCCTGGTGGCACAACAGCTGGTGAGGAGACTGATGGAGAAACCATGGAGATGGATCAGCCTCAGGGCCTGTGTTCCAAAGCTGAATGCATTACCTGCATGATTTCTGGAGGGCTGGTCCAAAGGATGCTATTCCAGGTGGGGAGAAGGGAAACAACATGTGGGCAAATGGCAAGATAATGCAGGTAAATGTCTAGATATATAATTAAAATTACACATTTGGTCTTTTTCCATACTTATCGATAAAAACATCAAGCAGTTAAGTTCATCTTTGCAACTATAGTCAGACAGGCTAACAAATCAGAGAGATGTAAATTAACTAATTACTGGCTTCTTCCAAGGTGGAAAAAGGTGTAGCTACCAAACATGCCTCATGAATAATAATGGCTACCATCTCTACTTCACCAACAACCAAGTCAAAATCCAATAAAAAGGAACTTAACTAATTTGGAAGTAAATTCATTTTTACTTCTACTTCAGTATGATTCACAGAATTTTAGAGCTGGAAGACGGCTCCGAAACTATCTAGTACAACCCTTACCTGAAAAGGACTCCCAACCAGATAAGATCTGAGAAGAGATTATCCAATCTCTGCCTGAAAACAGTTTTCATCCCAATGACAGAGAACTTAGGGCCTTTTCAACTTCAGTACCAATGGATGGGAAATTTTTCCTTTCATTTTCTTCTTTCCAAGTTCCACACACTCAAAGTTCTGTTGGGGACCAAACAGAATATCTATTCCCTCTTCCATATGACAGATACGTGAAGACAGCTCTCATTCTCCCTATCAACACCCCTTCCTCTGGCTTAAAATCTCCAATTCCTTCATCCTATTTTCTGCTTGTATGGACTCTTTAAGGCCTGTCACAGTATCAGATGGCCTCCTCTGGATGCTCCAGCTTACCAGTATCCTCCCTAAACTGTGGTGCCCAGAACTGAACAATTAAATATGGTCTGACCAGGGCAGTATACAGAGGAACTATCAACTCCTCATTCCTAGAAACCACATCTCTCAGCTTAATTCAAGATCACCTTTTCTTTTTTTTTTTTGGGGGGGGGGGGGCAGGGTGGTGCCGCGGTGGTGGGGAGGCCCACATATCATAATTTTGACATAATTTAGCCCACTAAAACTCCCAAATCTTTTATAAACAAACTGTTGAGATTTTAAGTTCATTATCCTCAATGAACTATACAGTATTAGATTCAGCCCAAAATTCTAGTCAAGAGCTTTTGCAATCTAGTCATCTGAGTGAGCTGGCCTTCTTAGCTTTCTGTGATCTGCAAATTTCGTAAGAGTTTCATCTATGCCATTATCCAAGTCAGTGATTTAGAAAAAAAAAAAAATGATACAGAGCACAAAGCCAAATACACATCCCTGCGGCATTCCCCTGGAGACCTCCTGCCAAGCTTACATCAAACTGTTAATGACTGCTCTGAGTCTAGCCACTCAGCTAGTCGCAAATCCATCTAACTATACTATTATGTAGCCTTCTCTTCTACAAAAGCATGAGATATTTTATCAAGTACTCTACTAAAACTAGATAGCTCTCCCTTATCTGCAAGTTTAATCACCATCAATAAAGGAAACAGGTTAATCTGACAAGGCCTGTTCTTGATGATGCCATGAGCAACGCACTTTAAAATTTTCCCAGAAAGCTAAGTCAAGTTCACCATAGTTTACAGATTCTGTTCTCTTAAAAAAAAAAAAATTTAAAGATTTGCCTTCCAGTCCTGCCTCTCTAATCCTCCACAATCTTTCTGATAAGAGATCCCTAATCACATCGGCCAGTCCTTTCAGTACCTAAGGATGTAATTTACTTGATGCTATATTACTATCTCCTAGTATCAAATGCCTAATAGCCATTTTCCCAAAAGGTCATCCTCCTAATTGAAATAAGAATTTAGCAGCTCTTCTTTCCCCTAACTGTACTTATCCCATCCACCCCTAGCAAAGGTCCTGGTTCCTCTTCCTCCTACATAACTTAAACTTCTTCATTGTCCTTGGCTTTCCTCAACCACCTCACCTCACTTAAAGAACATTCTGAGCTTTATAACTCCTGACACTATTCTTAAAATAAAGTGTCATGCTTTAGTATTCACCTTCTCTTTCTTGCTCTAGCTTCCATCTTCTCTTTTTCTTAAAACTTGAGTTTATATGAATAATCTACATATCCACATCAGTATCTTCAGAATTTCATTTTTGAGAGCTTCACATCTCTCTGCAGGGCTGACTTTCCCTACACAATTTTAGTCTCTAGAATTCTACTTAGCCTTTCTTTGAACCCTCTGAAATTTGCTCTTCCTGTGTCTCTATGGTTTTTAGTTTCTTGCCTAAGAATTTGAAATCTTTCGTAATACTGCCAGAAGAGCCTATAAAACAACATTTGGCTCATGTGAAAAAAATCGGACCCATACATATATAAATATATAATCTCAGTCAGAATCATGAGAACCAAGGTTTAATTTCTAGGATTCTTTCCGAAGAAGGCCTTTAAGTAGGTGATCTCTTCACACATCCTATAGTAAAACGTCCTATAATTTGACATGGTAGCATACATCAGCAGACAATAAACTTGAAGGGAATAGGCAGTAAGGCGCCTTCTTCCCATTTAGGCAACATGCTAAAAACAGATCTTCTGACAAGACAATTCATTTCACAATGACAACCTTCTTTATATTCCCATACTCCCAAAATCTTTCAGGTTTATATGTGTCTCACATATATCAGCTAGCACATTTTGTCAAATTACTGCTCCTGTACTCACAAACACAAGCAACCATGCAGCTCCAACAAGAACTTAGGTAAGTAGTTGGAAAGCCAGAATTTAGGGATGTGATCTTACAAATGAAGTAAGTGGTGATTTTTCTTGCTATCAATGTATTTAATAACAGCACAAAACTGTTCTTCATCACAAAGGCAGCAGCACAATTTCATTTATTTTCAGAATTTAAGATTTTTAAATCAAAGTTTTTACATAAAAGGCTCATTTCCTTAATTAATAAGCCTATGATTTAAGCAACATGGTTCCAAATGGAATTCACTTCCCACAGACTTAAATGTGAATGTAGTACATTTATTCTCCAAGTAACTCCTTAGAAAATTAGTGAAGTCACAGCGGAGCTCTTTCAAAGTGTATGAGCGCTTTCCATTCAATGTCAGCAAAGGTTCAAGTCTTTTTCTTAAATGAAACTCAGTATTTTGAATGCTGAAGCATGATGCCTAAGTTACCAATACCATACCGAAAAGTAAAATTTAGTTTCCTTAGAAATTTATTGGACCACGCAGAGAATAACAAAAAGTAGCCAAATACCAGAATTCACCTGCTCTCAACTAGATCATTTTTTCCCCAAATATTAATAGTATAAAGTGTTGTTAGCCCACCAAACCCCACCATATTAGTCTGGTACCTTCCCTTGTGAAAAAGTATCATCATCACATCTGACTCTAAATCTATCCTGTCCACATAGGACTCCTTTTCTTTTGCAGATTTCCAACCCACTATGTTTAGTGCTTGAGAATGAGAAGGCAGCAAAACTGGATGAGTAAGTGACTTTCGCTTTTAAAATTCAATGAACAGTTTCATTTCTTACTTTTTGATGCTTATGTGGGGCTGAGCTATCAGCAGTTATCAGACTGACTTACAAAAGGAAACAGGTATAAAATGTTAAAAGTGATAAAAAGAACTCAACAATTGTAAAGCAACAACATTTATTAAACATCTCTGCGTAAGGGGTTGTGATGGTATTAATGATACAAAAATGAAAAATGGTTATTCCATCCCTTAATGAACCAGAGACACATGTATTAAATATAATACAAAGTAAGAATGCAGTAAGGATAAAGGAGGATATGGACGAAGAAATCTAGGAAAATGTGAGAAACGGTACTTTTAGCAAAGGAAATGTGAGAGAGAGGCAGCACCTGAGTTGAGCCTTGAATTTAGACAGAAATGTGGAGGGAACGCATGGGAGAGAAAAATAGTCTATATCTATTGAGACTAGGAAACTGTATGTAGTACATTTTGGATAGAATACAAAGAATAGGGTAGAAGAAAAGAAATATAATGAAATAAAGCTGGGAAAATAGGTTCAGAGAGCAATGTGGTGTGGTAGCTGGCCTCAGAGTCGGGAAAACCTGAGTTCCTGACATACAAATACTGTGCTAATCTTGGCAAGTCATTTAACCTCTCAGCGCCCTGGGCAACTCTCTCGTACCATAAATTACAGAGGAGAAGCTGATCTGGAGCTCCTTACGCCTATGAAATAATAGTTCTCATCAATGAGGCTGAAGTCCAGTTTCAAGGACCTGAGAAATTTGTATTTAACCCGATGAGAGCAACTGAATGACCTCAAGCAAAGGTTTCCACCTGTACATTATTTTGGCAACTGGGCAAAGGAGGGATTCTCCAAATGGAGTAGAAAATAAAGGAGACCAAGTAGGAGAACATAACAATTCATACAACAGGTAACAAGGACCTGAATCAGTGTGGTAGCAGTTTAAATGGAGAGTAGGGAACCAGAAATACTCTGAAAGTCGAAATCGCAGGATGCTGAAGACTGAGGGAGAAAAGAGGCAAAGATGGGGTGAAGCGCACTCTCGGGAGAGAGGGCAAACAAGATATATAGTGTCATACACAAGCAACGCACTGGTTTACTGTTCAGTCAAATAGATTTCTTTGTTAATAGGCAGTTTCTACGGGGAGGTGGGGAATGACAGTCATGTAAAGACAGTATCAGTAAAACTAGTTTTTAAAGATGGAGACTGCATTAAACTTTATTCCCTTTCCCATTCCAATCTCTTAGAGAAAGATAACCGCAAGAGCGCACTCATCTACCTGAAAGACTATGTAAGACCAGAAGCTCGGGCTAGCGAGCGCAGTGAGAACCAGCAGGAAAAACACAATTTGGAAAGAAGTCAGAAGAAAAAAATGTGAAGTCTTCACTTAGAAGATCCTAAAACAAAAAACATGAGTACATTAAATAATTATATTACTAATCATAGCTATTCTTAACCATACGGAAGGGGCCCCGCCCGGGTCTCTGTCAGCCGCGCTCAGAGCCCCTCGCAGATACTGCCCCGACGAGCCCGGGGCGGGCACACACAGGCCGGCTCCCACCACTGGTGCGTCTGTCGAGGCCAGTCTGAATTCAGGTCCCGCTGACTGCACGTTCCCTCCCCTGTGCCCCGGCCTTCCATTCCTGAATCCACCAGCAAGGGCCCCTCCAGATCCTCCACCCGCCCGCCTCTAAGAACCGAAGCCGTGCCCCGGGACCCGAAGGGGCGGACGCCGGCACCCAGGTCGGGAGGGCTTCTCAAACACACCGAGGGTTCTAGGTCCCCGTGGGTTCCAGCCTGCCCCCGCCTGCCCCCGCCTGCCCAGGTGCGCTTCCGGATGAAATCCCGACCCCCGAGGTCGGGGGGGCGATGCGCCTTTGTAAATAAAATGGCGTTGCTAATTTTCCGCCTAGAACTGCGATGCCCACCGAACCACACTTCCTCCCGGGGCACGGACCGCGGGCATCCTGGCCGGCGCGTACCCCAGCGTGCCAGCATCGCCGGCTCCGGCTCCGGCTCTGCCGCTCGGCGGGAGATCTAAGCGAGTTCGCAGCCTCGGACCCCGGAGCGCCCTCTTTCCCCCCAAAAGGAGGCACCAGGCACCACTCGCCATCGGCCCGCGGCCCGGAGAAGGAAGTGAAAGGGCAGAAAACCGGGGCAGAGGAGGAGGACCAGGGCGGCCAGCTGGGGGCTCCCCAACAACTTCGGGGGGCACCAACTACTACCCCTCGCTCCGCCGCCGCCCCCTTCCAACCCTCCTTTGCCCCTCCCTCCCCCCAAAATGCAGACGCCCCCACCTGTCAACCTCCTCCCCCGCTTCTTCCGAGAGCCGCCCCCCCCCCACGTTCCCCTCCCCCGCAGACACCAACCCACTACCCACCGGACGGGTGGGACCGGAGGACATGGCGCAGGGTGGGGGATGGGGGATGGGGAACAGGAAAAGGGGGAACTGGAAAGAGGGGAGGGGGAGACAGACACAGACGAGAGGAGAGACGGGGAGGGGGCGCGCGCATGCGCGGGCCCGGGCAACCGCCCGTTCCCTCTTACCGTTGGAAGCGCGACTCCCCCTTCCCCGGCCGCGGCCGCTTGTCCAGGACCCGCCGCGGCAGCTGCCTCAGCCTCAGCCTCAGCCTCAGCACCGCCCCGCACGGCGGCAGCGGCAGGAGGGCCAAGGCTCCGGCTCGGCGGCGGCTGGGTCTCGGGTCTTCTCGCGGGCGGGCGGCGGAGGCGGCGAGGGTGCTGCTGGCCCGGGCGGGTGGGAGCCCCTTGGCGGATTCGCCCCCCCGGGGGGAGAAAAAACGGCGCCGAGAGCCGGGGGAGGGGAAGGGAGGGCGACGGCTGAAGCGGCGAACGCAGCGGCTGAGGCGCGGACCCTCCCTAACGCGAGGGGGGAGGGAAGAGGGAGGGGCCAACCGGGCCGGACGTGACGCAGGAGGGGGCGGGGCCACGGCGAGGCGATCAAAGGAGCCCGACCGGGGGGAGGGGAGAGAGAGCGAGTAGAAGGTGGAGGGAGGGGAGAGAGAGCGAGTCCGCGGGTCGAGATGGGGGAGGAGGAGGCGGAGGAAGCCCAAAATGGGCAGCCCGTCCCGCACCTCACCACCTTGGCACTGCGGGGAATGGAAGCGGAGCCGCGTAGAGCCCGCACTTTGTAGAGCGATTGCTAAAGGCACTTCCTCGGAACAGCGCCGCCAGCTCGGGAGCGCGAGGATTCTTACTGCCAACTTTTACATTTGTGGAAACTGAGACCCGGAGAAGCGAGGTCACGCGGCGTGGGGAGAGTCACCACGCAGACTCAAGGAAGCTCGATCCACAGCTAGGATTTCAAAAAAGGTGGGGGGGGCGCGTCCCACCCCGCCAAGAGTCTGTTTTCACATTTCTGGAGTGCTCCCTCCCAGCCACCCTGTGAAACCCCGCAATTCGGTGTTATTGTCCCCCTCTTACAGATAAACCGAGGCCGAGTGGTCCAGTAGCCCTCCTAGTGTTTCCAGCGCTGGACCTAGAACCCAGGTCTTCCAACACCCAGGCCGGTGCTCTTCCCACGGCGCGTGTCACCAGACACGTACCCACCAAACATTTGCAGGCTTTTTTAAAGTAAAGCGAGGGAGAGAGAGGAAGGAGAAAGGAAAATAGACAAGAGGAAGTGGATCAGAGCGAGCGATGAGAGGGGGTGCTCTTTGTGACCGGGATAAAGCTGCAGGAGCATGGGGAGGGGGATGCGGCGGTGCGCGGTCAGAAGGCGGCAAAGCCCAGCGCCCGCCGTGCAGGAAGGTCCGGATAGGGAGCCGGAGCGAGAAGTCCAGACTCCCGCCGGGCAGTCCCAAGCGAAGCCAGGACAGCTATGTCACGGTCACATCGCGTCCACACCAGGACATCAGAGACACCCCTGCGGTCCCGCCTCCTCTTCCAGACTGACGGCTGCGGTGCGCACGGACCGGGAATAGGAAAGTCAATTTCAGCCGGCATTCCCGCACAGAGCTTTATCAGCGCCGCGGAGGAAGGGCGGGGCCTAACGTGACCTAGCCGTGGCTTGCCTAGCAACCCAGAGTCCTCCCTCTAGTGTCACGCCGGCTCCCTCAAAGGTTCGTCGTGGTACATCGTCGGTCGCTTCAGCGTTGCCACTTCCCAACCTTGTGAAAACGGGAGTAAGAACACGTACAGCTGTTAGATGTTTCAGAATCTGAGAGTGAGCGCGCAAGTTGTCCCCCCTGCGGAGATGGCACGGGACGAGTCTGCCGCCTGCACAGGAAACTCTGGAGCTGTAAAATACGTGAACCAGCGTATGTAGGCAAATACCAAACACTGAGCGCCTGACGTGTACTAGAATCCTGCATTTGCCTGTGCTGGAAATTAAAAATCAAATCACCCCTTTGTACAATTGATATGATGGTCTTGGATGTTCTCCTTTGAAATTCAAGGAAGAAAAGTAACAAATAGCAATTTCAAGGTGACAGGATAGAAAACAAATCTACAAAACCGGTCTTCATTATTACCAACAAAATCCAGAGAGAGAAAAACTCCGTGCAAAGTAATTACAAAAGTATTGAACGTTTGGGAGTCCACTTATCAAGACGCATGCAGTAGTTACATGAATGCAACTACAAAACATTTCACAAAAATACAGACATAAACAATCGGAGAGATTAAGTACTCATCGTTAGACTGTGCCAAGGTAATGACCAGGGCAAATAACCACGGCATCTGTATGAATTTACCCATAGTATTCAGTGCCGTACCAAACTACCGAAGGATTACTTTATAGTACAAGAAAAAGATAACAAAATTCATCTGGAGGAACAAAATTTCAATAATCTCAAGGGAAATTTTTTTAAAATGGAAGGGGCATCTGCAGTAGGAAGGTAGTCTTGAGAATCGTAAGCATAGATGGTAGTTAAATCCATGGGAGCTGATGAGAACACCAACTGAAGCAGTATAGAGGGAGAAGACAAAGGGCTCAGGACAGAACCCTGTGGGACACCTACGGTCAGTTAAAGGGTATGATCTGGATGAGGATCTAGCAGTAGAGAATGAAAAGGAACTGATTGGTAGATAAAAGGAGAACCAGGAGAGCATGGTGGTGTTCCAATAACCTAGTAGAGAGTATCAAGAAGGAGAAGGTGATCAACAGTGTCAAATCAAGCGAAAATGGATTTGGCAACTAAGAGATCATTGACAAAAACAGATAAAGAAAATTGAAGACCAATTTCACTAATAAATATGGATGGAAAAATCCTAAATAAAATACTACCTAGGAGATTACAACAATATATCACAAAGATTGTGACCAAGTGGCATTTACATACCAGGAATGCAGGGATGGCTTAACATAAGGAAAACTTTTAACATAATTGATTATAGCAAAACAAAAGTAACAAAAATTATATATATATATGTATATATATATATATACATATATATATCAATAGATGCAAAAAAAGCTTTTGACAAAATACAACACGCATTCCTATTAAAAATACTTGAAATCATAGGTATAAATGGATTTTTCCTTAAAATGGTAAGAAGCATCTACCTAAAACCATCAGCAAGTATTATTTGTAATGGAGATAAGCTAGAAACCTTCCCAATAAGATCAGGAGTGAAACAAGAATGCCCATTATCTCCAATATTATTCAATATGTTGTTAGAAATGATAGCAATAGGAGAAGGAAAAGAAACTGAAGGACTCAGAATGGACAATGAGGTAATAAAACTATCTCTTTTTGCAAGTGATAAGATATACTTGGAAAATCCTAGGGATTCAACTAAAAAGTTACTTGAAACAATAATTTTAGCAAAGTAGCAGGCTATAAAATAAACTCACACAAATCATGAGAATTTCTATATATCGTCAACAAAACCCTACAAGAAGAGATAGTAAGAGATACCCCATTTAAAATAATTGTACACAGCATTAAATACCTGAAAGTATACCTGCCAAGACAAACCAGGAACCACATGAAAATAATTATAAAGCATTTTTATACAAACTAAGTCAGATTTGAGTAATTGGAGAAATATTAATTGCACATGGATGGGCAGAGCCAATATAACAAAAATAACAACTCTACCTAATCTATTCAATGCCGTCCCAATTAAATTACCAAAAAAAATTATTCTATTGAGCTAGAAAAAAATTAATAAAATTCATTTGGTAGAACAAAAGGCCAAGAATATCAAAGGAATTAATGAAAAAAAATATAAAGGAAGGTGGTTTAGCAGTACCAGATCTTAAATTTTATTATAAGGTGGTAATTATCAAAACTATCTGGTAATGGCTAAGAAATAGAAAGGGGAATAAGTGGAACAGAGCAAAATACAATACACAGTAGGGAATGATTTTAGTAACTTGATGTTTGACAAATGTAAAGATTTAAGCTTGCGGGATAAGAATTCACTATTTGGTTAAAAAAAAAATTGTTGGGAAAACCTGAAAGCAGTCTGGCAGAAATTGAGTATAGACCAATATCTTACACTGTTTACCAAGATAAGGTCAAAATGGATATATGACCTAGATACAAAGGGAGCTAACAATAAATGAGAGAGAGAGAGAGCATTGAGAGATATAAAAATAGATAATTTTTATTATATTAGATTAAAAAGGTTTTGTACAAATAAAACCAAAGTAGCCAATATTAGAAGGAAAAGAGAAAACTGGGGGGGGGGGGGGGTAGTTTATAAATAGCTCCTCAGATAAAGGTCTCATATCTCGAATATAGAGAGAACTTTGTCAAATTTATAAGAATATGAGTCATTCCCCAATTGATAAATGGTCAAAGGATATGAACAGGCAATTTTTGGTTGAAGAAATCAGAACTAAATATAGTTATGTGAAAAGTGCTATAAATCATTATTGATTAGAGAAATGCAAATTAAAATAACTTTAAGATATCCCACACCTATCAGATTGGCTAAAATAATAGAAGAGGAAAATGTTGGAGAGGATATGGAAAAAATGGAACACTAATATACTGTTGGTGGGACTGTGAACTGATCCCACCATTTTGGAGAGCAATCTGAAATTATGTAGAAAAAGTTATAAAACCATGTATATCCCAATACCACTATTAGGTCTGTCTCCCAAAGGTGATCAGGAAAAAAGGAAAAGAACATATATATTCTTAAATGTCTATAGCAGCTGTCTTTGAGGTGGCAAAGAACGGGAAACCAAGGGGATGCCCATCACTTTTTATTGTTATTCAGTCATGTCTGACTCTGTGACCCTATTGGGGGTCTTCTTGTCAAACATACTACAGTGGTTTCCCATTTCCTTCTCAAGATCATTTTACAAATAAGGAAACCGAGGCAAACACAGTTGAATGACTTGCCCAGGATCACATAGCTAGTTAGTGTCTAAGGCTAGATTTGAACTCATGAACATGAGTCTTCCTGATTCCAAGCCCAGTGCTCTATCCACTGTGCCACCTAGCTGCCCCCCATCAATTGGGGAATAACTAAAGAAGTTGTGATATTTGATGGTGATTGAATACTACTGTGCTGTAAGAAATGAGGAGCAGACTGATTTCAGAAAAACATGGAAAGACTTGCATGAAATAACAAAGAGAAAAATGAGCAGAATCAAGAAAACGTAACCGCAGGCACTGTTCAAAGAATAAATGTGAACAACTAAGTTATTCTGAGTATTATAAATACTCAAATCAACTACAAAGGACCTATGCTATCCACCTCAAGAGAAAGAACTGATAAATAGAAGTGTGCATGGTATGGTTTCACATATAGATATACACACACACACACACACCTGTATCAAATGGTGTCCTCTTTGGGGTGGGGAGGGAGGGAGATAGTTTGGAATTTAAAATGTAACCAAAAAATGAAATAAATTTTTTTAAAGAGATCATTGGTAACTTTGGAGAGAGCATCAAATGGATGACAAATGAATAGATGGCCTAAACATAAAGGATCATATGATAAACAAATTAGAGGAGAATAAAAGGAGATACTGTTCACGACTATTGATAGGGGAAATGCTCTTGTTAAAACAAGATTAAGCAATCACAAAAGTTAAAATGGACAGTCTGATGACATAAAATCGAAAAAGTCGTGCACAAGCAAAATCAATGCAGATAAAATCAGAAGTAAAGAGTTAACTATGCAAAAAAAAAAATCTTGGCAGCAAATTTCTCTGATAAAGATCCAAGATATATAGGAAATAGATTCACATATATAAAAAAGAGTCGTTTCCCAACAAATAAATAGGCAAAGGACAATCAGGCAGTTATAAAAGGTAAAAAAAAGCAAGCTATCAATAACCATACAAAAAAAACACTTCAAATCATTACCACTTAGAGAAATGCACATTAAAACAATTCTGAGATTCCATCTTGCATCCTTCAGATTAGCAAGGATGACAAACAAGGAAACTGACAATAGCTGGAGGCTTTTAGAGTATAGACGCATGAATTAACTACTGGTAGAGCTGTGAATGGGTCCTGCCGTTCTGGAAAGCGATTTAGAACTAGGCTTTAAAAAGTCACTAAACCATCCACTAGGCATGACTCCCAGCCCCCACAAAGAGATCAAAGAAAGTGAGAGCATGGAACGGAAGATAGAGCCCAGGACTTGGGAATCAGAGGATGTAGCTTCAAGTCCTGGAACTGCTACTCACTGCCTTTGTGACCTTGGACAAGTCACTGAATGCCTTCAGGCCTCAGAGTTAACTCTTAACCAATGAAATGACCAACCACGACTCCAGAAGACCGGTGACAAAGCGTGTTTTCGGTCTCTCAACAGAACAGTCATGGACTAGCGGTACAGGATGAGTCAAATATTTGCAGATAGTCAACATGTAGATCTTTTTCATGTGACTTTGCTAACTTGTTACAAGGGAGTTTGTTTTTAAGTTTTATGTGTGGTGGGGATGAGGGGTTATTGATAGTCACACAAGCATCAATGAAGCTTTTTTTTTTAACATACAGAAGAGAAGGAGGTCTAGAGGGAAACAGACAAGCAAGACAGCTTTTGGGACTAACAGACTGAATTTAGGACATTTTTTTTAAACCTGTATATAATGAGATTTGTGTTTTCATGTACAATACTCCTATTCTTTGTATGTGGATATATTCGTGTCTGTTGATGTTTGTCAAAGTCAGAATAACAAGAACATTTTAGAAGTATATTTTTAAAAATCAGTGAACATGTTAGTGCATAGTGTGATACAAATCCCAAAATAGAATGTGGTCTCAGAATTCATAGATATAGTTTCTAAAAAGCCACCCTCCAAGATCTGCAAATGTGTTACTGTTGAAACTATTTTCCAGATCTCAAGGAAACAAAAACCTAATGTAAGACAAGTCATCATCTAATTTATAAAAATAGGTAAAGAATCCTCACCTTGATCTTGTAAAATAAATACCATAGGGAATATCCCTATTTTACGGAGGAGGAAACGAAGCTCAGAAAAGTTAGGTGCCTTGCCCATGATAGCATAAATGCTGCCAGACCCGGAATATGAAGTCCAGGGATACAAAAAAAGCAAAAGACAATCACTGCCCTCAAAGAGTTCACAATCTAATGAAGGAGACAACAAGCAAACAAGCTATTTACAGGTTATATAGGAAATCTTTTTTTTAATCATTTAAAAAAAGGGAAGGCACTAAAATTAAGAGGGGTTGGGAAAGGCTTCCTAGAAGACGGAAGAGCATCAGGTATATATGTTTAATGCTTGCTCTCTGACATACTATTGGAGTCAGAAATTTATCTTTTCTAAAAGTCACTCAGCCAGAACAAGAAATAATTACTCTCAGGCAAGCACTAAAAATGGACAGTTTGATTTATTTTCTTCCCCAAGTCCCACTGCAGGAGTTTTTAACCTGAGGTCTGTGAACTTTAAAAAAAAAAATGCTAATAACTATTTCAATATCATTGGTTTCCTCTGTGATCCTGCATTTCAACTTATGCATTTAAAAACATTCTGAGAAGGGGTCCATAGGCATGACGCAAAAAAAAAGTTTAGAACCCCTGCTGTGGTTAGAACAGGCCAAGAGAAACTTCATTTGGCCTTGAGACTATTTGTATAGTGCTTAGATGCTGAACAGTATCAATATTCTACCTAAGCAACTAATAGATAAGTGTTCTACTGCCATAAAGATGAGTGTTTGCTACAGCTTATAAACATTCTTCAAATGGCCATGTGCCAGGCAAGACCAGAGCATGTCTTAACTAGTCCCTGTGTTTGTTTCCTGCTGCCTCCAGCCTCAGCTCTCATTCCTCCTCCCCATGGTGACCAGTGTCCTGGGGGTGGGATCTGGGGACAAGGAGATGGAAACACGTCATGCTCTGGCCAGTTACTATGCTCCCCGCCTCTCCCAGAAATTGAGTTCTAATGATATGCTCACAGCCCTTGACCTGGTGAAAAGAAAGAGCAGCCACTGACAAGCCAGGAAGTGACATCTCTGGGTAGAAACAGTATTAACCTATGAAAATCCTCGCCATCTTGCAGTGGTTTTTACTCTTAACTTTGGAGTGAAGACAGATTTCCTGTGGCCAGTTATTTCCTCACTGATGTACAGAAAATTCCAATGGATTTCTTCCAAATCCCTAGATATTCTAGAAATTACCATGATGCTCCAGTCTCTTATCACAAAATTTTAAAAGCTTTCTTAAAACTCGAAATTGCCTGAAGACAAACCATGTTCCTCCACTTCTGATGTCTTACTTTAATACCTACCCAGTCATTTAGATGCCATTGTGTCCCGAGGACATAAACTTACAGGCTATGAGTCTTACCACAAATACTGTCAACTGATCTGCCCAACAACCCTTGGACTAGGTATTATCATTCTCATTTTATAAAAGAGAGTCCGAGACCCAAGAAGGTTAAGCAAGTTAGCGGTTAACAAGTAAGACGGGTATTTTCCAACCTTGGTCTCAACTCCTATATCCACGGTATTCTGAAAGTATACCCCATTACAGACATCAGCAAATAGCTTTTCCTTCCTTACTTAGGAAAACACAAGAAAACTCTTTCAAGTAGTTTTGATACCGCTTATTATTGGTGAAAAACAATTGGAAAGAAAATTCCATTTCAAAGCTTTTATTGACATAGCTTACTAAGTCGTTACCTATTTTAAGATCAAATGTACTGAGCAAAATGTCCCAAACCCTTAATGCCATTGTAACTTGTTTTAGGACTGTCTTCTAGGCTACTAAGCACATGCGTGTTAAACGGACAACAAAGTACATTTACTTTTATTGGCTGTAGCTTTATACTCTCAGAATAAAAACTGGACTCTAGGCAAATAGAGAAAAATACACATGAACCTCCTCAGAAAATGGAACTGCACAAGGCAGACTGGCATTTGACTATTCTGGCTCCAGTAGGAGAAAGGATTGCCGTTAAATTCTATTAAACTGCTCCAATTAATTTTTAGCTTCTTAAGTACTTACTCCCACTGGGAAAAAAGAAAAGCCTAAAAAAAATTTGAAAATAAAATCTTCAGCTGTAGGAGAGATTTAGGCGCTGAGGGCTGCTTTTAAGAAGTCTAAGAAAATTTTGTTTGGGATATGTCTTCCTGGACCAGCATCGCTCCATGCAAGAATATATGTCCTTTTAAAGAGACAGTATGACATCATAGAAAAGATATAAAGTCAGAAGCCCTGGGTTTGAGTTACTTCATCTCTCCACCCTAGCCTCCTCAGCTGTAAAATGAAAGCGTGGAAGTAGATGATCTCTGGTTCTATTCTAGTAATCATGTCATTCTAAACTGGGACATATTATTAGCAAAGAATAGGAGAAAATCTAACGTGTGTAAAATTCATGCCATTTCCACAAGGGCTAAATAATGCAAAACACTGTTTGGAGCTCAGCTACTCAGAAAACCCTCCTTTCCATAATAATCTTCATTGTACAAATATATGGAATAGAGATTTGGCAGAACAGAAAAATTCCTTATGATCATGGTTTCAAGAATACCATTACCATCTTCACTCACACACAGGCACCGCTGCCTAATTTAGAATTGGGAACTAATATCTTACTCTTAACACCTTGAATCTTTGCCCTGCCCCCACTTGAAACAGAAATTATGTGAATAAAACGATGATCAAATAATGAATCGGTATATTTTAGCTTTCTAATTAAAAGGCTCTAACCTTCTGGACATTTCCCCTCCAAACTCAGAACTTTAATGGTTAAAGTCTAGTGACAGCAATTGATACTCCCCTTTCCCTCCATCCTGTCTTACCATGCCCATCCCACAAAGAACCCAGCTCTGAAAGCCCATAAGACCTGATTTGCCCAGTGCCAAGACCTTCACTTGACCCCTCTAGCCAGAAATCCACGCCACAAGGCATGATGCTTTATAACCTTCCCATATGTATTTGCTCCCTAACTGGCCATCCTCAGCATTTGATTAAATCTTTTCCAAGGCATTTTTAATTGAGATAATCTACCCTAGTCAGTTACTAACAAATATTTCTTTCATTAAGTTCAAATTTAAAATTAAGCAAATAGTAAGTACATACTATGTGCAAAGCATTGTGTTAGCAAAGACAAAAACAGCCTTCTCTCAAGGAGCTTGTATTCTGGGCAGACTCAAATAGATATGTGCTTCAGGGTTTTATTAAAGTATCAATAGACTAATTTGTAAAGCATTTAGTCTTTCAGTAGTTCTGAAGCCTAAATAAGCTATGGCGTACTGAGAGATGAGGCTCACCTTACAGGTTTCTGTTTAGTAGTGAGAGACGCTATACCTCACTTTATACCTGAAGGATGGGTTTTGAACTTCTCCTTGTAGCTATTTGTGTTCAGAACTTCTCTCTTGCAATAGATCATGAACTCTGAGAAAACAACCCTCCTTGTCCTAACCACTTTTGAATCTGCTAGTACCTAGCATATAGTAGACATTCGATATTTCTTGAATGGTTAGCCAAATCTGTGATATAACAAGGGACTTCAAATAGGGTATTTAATGTGTTTGCTTTGCCAAAATGATTAATCAAATAGGTGTTTATGAAATGGAAAAATTACTCTCTGCAAAACAACTTTTTTCAATCGACAAAAGAAAGCTGTCATAACATTCTTAGTAACAATTGCTCTTGTTAGAAGATAGTGACCGAGTAGCTGAGATTTACTGTCACAAGACCTTACCTTCCTGATGTTATCCTCCATCCCTCCCACCTCAGGCTTCCGCTCCGAGGCTGTAATGCTCACAAAATGTTACAAATGCACAGATGAATTCGAGCACAGACTGTATAACTCCACAGACCAAAATAACTACTGACATTGTTATGATTTTTATTCTTTTCCAAAGTTTAAATAGTTTGGATTTTATGATTCAACTTGGGATTCAGTTACATATTTTCGTTCAAGGTGTAAGTTTGTAATGTTCCAAAATGTTTAAATGAAAAGCTCTTCTCTTAAGCAGAGGTTTACTGATTGATTCCAAATGAGTTCCCCATCATTAAATCAGTAAGAAATCAACCCCATTGGGAAAGTGTTTACATCTGTTATCTTGCTCCTCACTGTATTCAGGTGCTGGCTGCTAGGCATGTAGAAGACCCTAGGGATCTTAAAGGATGGCACTTCCCAGAGATCTTGTAGAGTAAAAAACACCCATGTCTCAGAAAGGAGTTCAAATGTTGACTGAAGACAAAAAGAAGACAAAATTAACTCAGATTTCCAGTTTCACGTTCTATTTTGTATAGAGAGATGTGTAGAGATTGCGGGGCAGGGGGTGTGGAACAAGGACTTGGGCTCATTAAAGTCAGAATTTAAAAATAAAATTCATAAATTAGTAAATTGACTTGAGGGTCCTTCCAGACCTAAGAATCTTTGCATCTAAGGAAACAGTTTCTAAATCACTTCAAGTCACTTCCTTGTGATCCTCCTTAACTCTAATACTTGGAACAAAGCTGCCTTTCATCTAACTTGCCTTATTCATTATCTCAGCATTAAACTTCACAGTCACCCTGGTAGACAAAAAAGAGATATAGAATTATTCCTTCCCCTATAACCCAACTGTCTCCAGGTATATCACAGTCATTGTGCCATGGCCAGCTGCCTACATGATGGCTCTGAATAGGACATGTTTATATATAACTCAACTTTTTATTCCAGTTTATTCTTTCTTTTTAGTAACCACTCTATGTTTTTTTTGAAGGGAAAAGGTGAGGGGATTAAGTGACTTGCCCAAGGCCACACAGCTAGTAAGTGTCAAGTGTCTGAGGCCAAATTTGAACTCAAATCCTCCTGACTCCAAGGACTGTGCTCTATTCACTGTGCCACCTAGCTGCCCCTAGTAACTACTCTACTCAAGGACTATCTATGTCTTGTCCCAAAATGACAATACAACTTTAGATAGAATAGTAGAAGTAGAAGAAAATATCTAGAAATTACCTGATCTAATCCCTTCATTTTGTTTTTAAAACATGTTTATTTTATTTTAATTTTTTACATGCATTTATAACCTATCCCTCCTACAGCAACCTCTCTCACCCTCCCCCTTGGCCATGTGAAAAAGGAAGGGGGGGGGAGGGGAAGGGGAAAGAAAGAGACAGAGACAGAAAGAGAAAGACAGAGAGAGAGACACAGAGACACAAAGAGAGAGAACCCCCATCATAAACATATATAATCTAGCAAAACAAATTCCCGCATTGGCCATGCCAGAAAAAAAAATGTATGTCTCCTTGTATTATTAATTTCATCAGGAGGTGGCAGGAAGTGAATGACAATCTCTGCATTTTACAAATTGCAAAACTGAGATCCAGAGGCAGGAAATGATCGATCATACAACCACATTAGTGGCAATGCTGAAATTAGAATTCAAGTCTTCTGACTGCTCAGAAGAATTTAGCGCTCCAAATATTAAAGCTGATCACAAGTTAGAAGTGACACAGACTAGGAGCAAAATCTCATGTCTGGAAGAAACTTTTTGAGTTAATTTAATTTATTCGTTTTTAAATTTTATCCTTTAATTCTGAATTTAATGAACAGACACCAAAAAAAATACCCCAAACCTAACACATCTCCATATACAAAATAAAACATAAAGAGATTATGTGAAATTACAAATCCAAATTAATTTTGTCCACCTTTTGTCTTCAGTCAACATTTGAACTCCTTTCCGCAATGGTGCTTTCTACTCTCCAAGATCCCTGAGAAATGTCATCCTGTAAGATCCCTAGGGTCTTTTCCATGCCTAGCAGCCATTGCCAGAGCCTAGTGAGAATCCTTCAGACAGTCTTTCCATTATACCATTCTGCTCTGCTTACTGGTCTGCTCCATACCCTACCCATAGTCTTGTCAATCAGCTCTTCCCTAGAAAATAGGTTTGGAATCTTTGTCCTGAAAGTTCTTCTGGGTAATCCCATCACTTATGACATATATCCTCAAAGATAAGTGACTTCCAAGGAGAGCAAAGGTCAAAGACAAACAAATAAGAGGGGAAAATCGAGAAACAGGACAACCTTGGCCAGGGTACACTCTCACACCACAGCAGAGATGGCTGTTGTGGCTGACAATGAGTCAGCACCGACAAGCTTATTTCTGGCAGGATTGAAGCACCTGCTCACACAGCTGTAATTAAAGAGAAACTTTGAAGCCGTGTAGACTTCTAATCACTTTCTAAATGGCGAACAGTCATTTTAGGGCTGCCTTCTGATTAAATCCAGATGTTTACTTTTATTATCCCTTCATTAAAAAAACTTAGAGGGAAAAGAACAGCAGCTGTTACTTCTACATGTATTCTTTCTGTGTGTAAATAAAGTTTTAATGGGAGGAGGGGGAAATGAAACCTATTGTCTGCTCCCCCTGCTGCACTTATACTAACCTCTTATTGTCCCATCTTCCTTTAAAGAGTGTGAGAACCTGCCAGGCCCTAACTAGTGTCAATCTTATGACCCTGTGTTGTGAATGAAAATCTGGTTTTGAAGTCCCCGTTGCCTTTTCCCAGGGCCAAAAGCAGCAACACATAGGGCTATTTAACTCGCAAAGTCTCGTGCGATTTTTACTTTTCTTGCCTGTTATTTCCAGTGGTAGGTAGTATTTAATCTAAAATTTGCCTGGCACCTACATAGCTGAAGGAAAAGGAAGGAAATAATCCCTGTGTCCCCATCAGTCGCTGGCATGAGGGATGGGGTAGTTAGCTAGAAGATGGGACTGGTACAGTTGGGAGAGTCTTTAGCATTAGAACATTACCTAGATCTTCCACTGGACTTCACGGATTAAGAGAAGTCTTTTATGCTCAAATCCTTCCTGTGAATTCAGAAGGAAGCAGTCATGATGCCCCCATTTCACAGATGGATAAGCTAACGTAGAGAAAGGCATCACTTTCCTACAGTCACCCTGAAACTGAGGTGTCCTAGCTTTGTTTGGAGGAGGAGGAGGAGCATTTACACAAGTCACAGAGCACCAAACTGGCCACACTTCTATCTGGAGTGCCAGCTCTCAATGCAATAGGAGCACTATTGAGTCTATAAGAGTTCAAGGCCCTGCGAACGTCCAGCTGTCCCCACATAATACATTCGGATAATTGTGTTTCATCTGTGTCCCTAAGTTCTCACTTTCCTTCTAAGAAGTTCTCTTTGTTTTCAATAGTTGGTTCTTTGACTGACATCTTTAAAGGATAAATATAACCATATTATGCTCTCTTGAGAATCAACGGATGCTTCTCCTTCCCCTCTATGTATGCAATCTTTCTCTCTCCTGAGTTCCAGACCCACATCACAAATTACCTTCCGGACATGGCCCCCTGTGTTCCTCACAGATGTCTCAAATTCAGCTTTGCCGGAACAGAACTTTTGTTGTCTCCTTCTCCCAAATCCACCCATCTTCCTTATTTCCCTGTTTTCAAAAGGGCTCGACCATTATTCCAGCCACCTAGAGGTCTTTCTTAACTCTTCACTCTCATCCACCGCATCCAACCTGTTGCCAGATCTTGCCAATTCAGCCTTCACAGCATCTCTCCATCTCCTTTTCTCTACTCACACTGCTAGGCCATCTCCAGTGGTCCTCGTCATCCTCATCTGTATCTGGCCACTGGACCCAGATGGCTCCAGAGGAGGAAGTGAGGCTGGTGACTTTGCACAGCCTTCCCTCACTTAAATCCAATTGACCTGCAAGTCATGGCACCATCTTGCTGATGTCATGGTCCTCTTCGTGAACAAAGGACACACCACAACCACAACAACTCACATTACATCTGCCCTGACTTCAGGTCCTTATCACCTCTCACCTAAACCATTGCACTAGACCTGACTAGTCTCCTTTCATCTAACCCCTCCTCTCCCCAAGCCATCCTCCACACCGCCGGCATATTGATATTCTTAAAGCCCAGATCTGACCGTGTCGCTGCCCTGTTCAATAAGCTTGAGTGAGCCCTGTTGTCACTAAGATAAAATCCAGACTCCTCTGGCTGACGTTTAAAGCATGTCCCAATCTGGCTTCAATCTATCTTTTCACATTATTCCTCCTTATGTACCCTCTATTCTAAGCCAAAGTAGCCTTCTGTTTGCCATGCATGACATTCTGTTCCCTGCCTCTGTTCCTGTGCATAGGCTGTCATTCATACCTGGAATGCTTTCCCTTCCCATGACTGCCTCTTAGCATCATCCCAGGCTGCCTTCAAGGCTCAGCTGAAGTTATCTCCTACAAAAGGCCTTTCCAGACTCCCCTAATTGGCAGTATCCCCCCAAGGCATATCTTATTTATTTTCTATTTAATTTTATGTACATGCTGTTTCTCCTTAATAGGACAAACTCCTTGAGGACAGAAACTTTCATTTTTTGTCTTTGTATTCCCTGTACAATGCCTATGGAATTGAAATTAATCCAATCCAACACCTATAGCAGAGATTCTTAATCTTTTGTATATGTGTTATGGACCCTTTTAACAATCTAATGACGTCTACAGACTGCTTCTTGGAATGTTTATAAATACATAAAATAAAGTAAATAAAATAAAATAAAAACAGGATTACAAAGGAAACCAATATTGAAACATAGCTATATATTGAAATATAGTTATATTTTTTAAAGTGAATGGACCCCAGGTTAAGAACTCTTGCCCTAATGGTATTCAATTTGGATCCATATGACCCGAGTTCAAATCTCAACTCTAGATTTTGTATCCTTCTAACTAATAAAGTTTTGAAAAGCAGTATAGACTAATAGCAAAAGGCTCATAGATTTAGAAGTGGGAGGAACCTCACAGATCCCAGTCCATCCTTCTCATTTTGCAGGAAAAGATAAGGCCCTTAAGCAGGCACTGATTTGGCTAGAGTACACAGGTAGAATGTGGCAAGGCCAAGATTTGAATACAGGTGCCCCTGACTTTGCATCCAATATGCCTTCTTTCACTGCACCAACAACTAAGCATCAGTCCTGTGATTTTAGGAAAGTCACTCTGTATATCATCCCTCAATTTCCCCATGTCAAATTCCCCCGATCCTTTCATTTTATTTTTTGAGGCAATGAGGTGAAATGATTTGCCCAGGATCACACAGCTAGTGAGTAAGTGTATGAGGCCAGATTTGGACTCACACCCTCCTGACTCCAGGGCGAGTGCTTTATCCACCGTGCCACCCACCTCGCTGCCTTTCCAGGGAAAGGAAAGTTTCTTCACAAGGCACTCAAAGATGTGACCAGGGATAAAAAGGACAAAGTAAACAAGTCATTGGAAATTTCTGGTTTTTTTGCAGCTGTGTTTACCTCCTCTCATCCACTGCAACCTTCTAGGAGCAGCTAAGGAGCGGGCTGAATCACCTGGTGTTGTCACTCTCTCTCCCTTTTGCAGAGCACCCAGATTTGATGGTTCGAGGATGCAGAGATGCAGGATACCCCCTGGCTGAAGTATGCAGTCAGAGGAATGGAGGGAAGACACGACAGTAACAGAACCACATGCACACATGCATGTGCCACCCAACCCAAAGAGGGGGGAACAGACATGGAACCCTTCCTTGGTCCCAACCCAGACAGCAGACTGTCCTCAGTCTCTCTTACACTCGAACCAAACTTGTACATTGAGATAAGGAAAAATCAAGGTGTAGTGTGAAAATTTCTCCATATTCCCCAAAACTGAACTCTCCCTCCCCAGTCTCCTGGAAAGAATAAAGCCAACCAATGAAGTATGTAATAACAGCATTACCTCATCAGTACAGCATCCCATTGGCTGAACTATTCTAAGTGAAGCAAGCATATCAGCCAGTTAACCCTTGCCTGAAAGAGATTCTTGGGCATCCTTTCCTCAAGGACAAGCCCAATTCCCCACCCTCTTGCAGTTGGGGGCTGCAGAGCATTTTTCATAAGAGGGAAAAGATGTAGAGAAAACCAAGAATACCTTTGATGCCGTCATCCCTTTCACAGGGAAAGCTTCTCCAATTAATTATAAGGCCTTTGGACCAAAAATCCCTTGCAGCAGGTTAATAAATATGACTAGAAAAAGGCCTGGTGAGGTGAGGGGGGAAGCGGTAGAAGAGAGAAGGGAGAAGGCAAAAGAGAAGGTTTATTCTTTTTTTGTAAACCTACAGAGAAAATGACCAGACAAAACAGCAACTTTCCTACGAATTAGCAGTGGCTTTGTGTGTTTCTTTCTAGAGATTGCTTTCTTTTTTGTTGTTGGGATCTTTTTTGAAGTTATCCTAAAATAACAATGATACCATTTTTATTTAAAAAAAAAAACAGTCACTAGCCAAAAGATTTGGAGTTAATTTTTTTAAGCCTATGAATGGTAGCTAATCGTAAATGCTAGTCTGTGACTTGAATACAAAAGGGTTTCCATAATGAATGAAAGAAACATTCAGTGAGCCTGTCCTCCTAGTAATGAAACTCCTTTTTTTGGCTTCAATTAAATCCAAAAGATTGTTTTAAATGTGCTTCAGAAAAAGAAACCATTTGCATTTGTGATTAAAGTCCAGAAGGAAAGCTTATCTCTGAAGACTTATTTGTTCCAGTCAGATGTGGTGATGTATTGCTCAATAAATCCTTTTAACTAGCTACCCTCAATGCTGACTGTGAGTGAGGGTCAGTTTCCAGCTCAAAAAACAAACCTTTGACTGCAGATATTTTCTTCAGATCAGGTTGTAATCAGATGTCTTACATGCAAGCTTGAAAACTCCAGGAGATGTCTATTTTCTGCTGAGGATCTTAAAAACATTTATACTTTACAGATCAATGGGCTGGTTTAGCTTTACCCCAAACCCAAAGTGTCACATACTTTGTACCTAGAAATATTTATTGTGTCTTCCTGTCACCTTTTTCTAGGAAAAATCTCTCCCCAAAGCCCACTAAATCAGATTTTGCAAAACAGAACTCCAACAAGAAATTGGGAAAGACTAAAACCTATTTCCATCTAGAGAGAGTGAATGGGTTTCTGATTTGGGGGAAACCTCTGAAAAAGAGGTGAATAGTACAAACTGTGAGAAGGATGACAGGGAAAGAGATCTAGGAAGTCACTCAGCATAGAGATGTTCCCCAGCACCCTGCCCCATGTTGGCTTGGCCCCCATTCCAACTAACTTAAGCACAGTTCAGAGCCTGGGATCTAAGCCTGGCTAGGTTGTTCAGGATGATTAAGGATACTAAAGGCAAAGGTCCATTTATGGGAATGGCATTCCCCCACAGGACAGCCACTACCTTTTCTGCATTCTATGCAGATACCCTTATCTTTGCGAGGCCACAATAAATATCAACCAAGGATAAGAAAGTAGTCATGGCATAGTCATCTGTGCTCAAAGTGCATAACGTTTCAACCCAAATAACACTTGAGTTACAGTGAAATCTCAAAATAGTCACAAAAGGACACCATATCCTTCAAGTAGTTACTGTTTGATATCTTCCTAGCTGTCTAGCCACTACCACCTCCTGAAGGAAGGAGGTAAAATCTGTCTGGTCTCTTCCTGCAACATGGTTTTAGAGAAGGGCCAAATTCAGTTTCTCTTCTGTGAAATTACAAAACTGTTCATCAGACAAGAATTGTTCCTCTTGCCCAAGTTCCCAGTCCCTGACAAGCACACTCTACTCCCATTTTATAGAATTAGAAGTGGAAATCTGAGGCAACTTATTGAGGAAGTCAATGAGGACATAGGCGTCCTTCCTTCTTCAGCTTTTCCTGGATTGGCTTTTGAACAGATGCTACCCAGAACGAGTGTTAAGAGAAGGCAAGAATAGAAGTCAAGAAGAAATATAACAAATTATATTTCAAATCAGTCAACTTACCCCTGACAGGAGTAAACTGACTGATGAATAAACGCTCTCTGTGATAGTAGCCTGTAGGAAATAGAACTTTTTCTTGAATATAGATTGAGCACATGTAAGAGGTCTGATTAGATAAAATGGGGACAGCCTCTACAGGGGGGAAAATACCCCCATCTCAAAAATCTAAGGTCCTTGCACAGCTCTTTGCTGACAGGGACTCGGCTTTTCCTTTTACTCTTTGTTTCAGGAACCAAGGAAGACAGAGACGATGATGAATCAATAACAACATTACAATTCTTGTTCCCATCCATTCAATGGTTTCCAAGCTGCAAAAGGTAAGACACATTGTGCTGGGTGCAGAGCTACAGAGAGCAGATACAAAAATGAATGAGATGTAGTCCCTGCCCTTGATATGTTTACACTCTAGTGGAGAAAATGACAGGATACACAGACAAATACACTGTAAACTACAATGTGTGGAATGCATAAGAGAGAAGAGAGAGAAGTGCCACAATCTCAGATGAGATGACGTGGGATACCTTAATCATTCTGCATGATAGGCCTTGGCTTTTGCTTAAGTTTCGGTTTACCAAGCTTCTCTGGGCTCGAGCTGCCCCCTCTCAAAGATAAGATAAACCCTGTCCTTCCAATCACGAGTTCCTCCTAGCCCCCTGCCTCCTCTTGAGGTGCCTTGCACAAGACTAGCCCCGTGACTGGGATATCACAAGGGCTTTGCTGACATTCTTCCATCTGGCACTCTTTTAGAGTATAAACACTCCCAGCTTTTTCCTCAAGGACCCTAACTCACTCAGCATATGGGATAGAGGTCCCAACTGCCAGCCTATGAATTTCCCCTATTTATGGAGGGCCATGATCTCAAGAATCAATCAGGGGGTAAACCACGGCTGATTGGTTTGTGGAGTCAGGACCTGCTGTATGTTTGCCTCCATTAGCCCAAGAGGCTGCCTAATAACATCTGCCCCTATATATCCTTCCAATAAACATCAATTGATACCTTAACTATAAATTTCCTTTGTAGTTACTTCTTATACCTCATCATTCAAGCCCACTTTGGTTTGTCCACTGGGCTAACTCTTACTAAATTGCAACATATTCAATGTTTATTCCAAATTTTCTATAGCTGCCAGGCTTGTAACATGAAAATGACCAGTTGGTCAGCGGAGGAATTCCACAGAGGACCTTGCCTTCCCCCAGATGATTGGACAAGGTTAACCAACAGTTTACTGACCAATCTGTTACCCTAATAAAGATATTCCACAAGCACTGGATGAACCATGCTAAATCAGGGGATCGAAATGTTTGGGGAAAAAAATCATCTTACTATTACTACAACCTCCAAGAAACCTATAAATATGCAGCTGCCCAGCCTCATGGTGAAGTCCTTCAGTCAGTTATCATCAGCCCTCACGTGAGGTCTGGTCTAGAATCCTGACCAATCCAAAACTGGCTCCATCTTAAGGATCAGAAGAGCCAGAGCCTAGGATGAACATGGCAAACATCCTTAGCTGAGGACTGCTTCAGAAGAGAATGCACCCCCCTGCTCCCCAGTCTCCAATCCTACAGAAGCTTTATTTTCACTGTGGCCCATCTTGTGATACTGAGAGCTATTTCCACAATAACCCTATTTACTTATATGCCTTTCTGAGTCTCTAATACATACTTTTTTGTATTCAAAGGTAAGTCTATTCATTACTTTCAGAAACCTAAATAAAAATGAATGAACTAAGACATTTCAGGGGAAGGGGGAAAAGAGAAGAGGAAAAGGAAGAATAGAAAAAGTGTTGAAAAGGAGATCTTGTTTGAGTTCAGTCTTGGAAAAGCTAAACAGGATGGTAACATATAGAGGGATGCAGGGGAGAGGACATTTCCAACACACACACACACACACACACACACACACACACCCCTAAGATGTTGTTCTAGCCCCCATTAACGGGGCCACTTTCAGAGTTTCTCGCCAGAAATTACTAACTTGTGAGTTGGAAGAGAAATCTATTTTGAAACCAAATGTGTGCTTCTCAATAAAGACAGCCTATATAAGACTTGTTTTGACAGTCAAATGAAATAATAAATAAGAAAAAAAATTGCAAAAAAGGTGATAAAGTGCTATATAAATGTAAGGTAGTATTATGTTCGTTTGAAACTAACAGATAAAAGGTCTTTGCTGTAACAGTCAAATGATCAGTGCATGCTATCCCAGTACAAGGTTCATGAGGAGACACCTTTATCCATTCCTTCAATCAGTAAGTAAGCACTGTTAATGCTTCCAGACAAGCATTATGCTAAAGACAAAAAAGCCCTCAAGGAGCTGATACTCTTTTTTAAGTTCTTTATAAAGACTGTTTTTTTCTTTTCTCTTGGTATCCCTAGCATGTTATTGGATTGGGGTTCAGTATTTGATGACAGAAAGAGCAGTAGCCTGGGAATTAGGAGACCTGGTTACAGTCTCAGCTCTTCCCTTCTTGGGCAAATCACTTCCCTGTTCTGGACCCCACTCTATTTCCTCATCTACAAAAGGAAGGAGTTAAACTTATTTGCTAAGGTTTCTGCTCTAATATTCTTTGACATCCTGGGAGGTGTCTGGGGCCTTGGCTCTCAGATAGCCTCATCTACTTTACCTCCACACAGAGGCCCAGTCCTAAAAATTGTTGTAAAAAGGAATCTGTGAATTCTCTTCGCCAATGAGGATCTGTCCTTGGCTCTTTCGCCTCTTTCTCCACACTTTCCCTTGCCAGGCTCTTTTATACTGACAGCTTCAATTACCATTTTTATGCAGATAACTCCCATCTATATCTTTAGCCTTGACCTCTTTCCCAAGCTCCAGACTCATATTTCCCAATTCCCTACAACAGCGGTGAAAAACTCAAATAGAAATGGATGCCTTTAGGCCACATTTGACATAGAAAATCCAAAATTAAGATTACCTGGGTTGTATTGTATTTTTATTTACTGTAGGTTGTTAAATATTTCCCAATTACATTTTAATCTAGTTCAGGCCTAACTAGAGAGTTTTGCCAGCCACTTGCAAGCCCTGAGTTCCATACTTCTACCCTCCAGGACATCTTCATCTCTATATGCCAATATTCATTCATTCACTCATTCATGTATTCAACATAGACTGTGGGCCAAACACTGTGGCCTACAATTTCTGGGGCTACAAAGACAAAAGAGAAGTTTCTGCCTTCTAGGAGTTCACATTTTATTAGAGAGAACATGCACACTGAAAATTAAACACAAATGTAGGAAAGCAGTAATTTCTGGGAGTGAAGAATTAGCAGCTAGGAGGGGAGGAGATCAGAATAAGCTTCCTTTGGAGGGGGCACTGAAGCTGAGCTTTGGACTTGGGCTTCTCCAAGGGAGAGGTGAAAAGAATATCCTAGAATGGATGCACAAAGGCATAGAGGGCACGTCAAGTACAGGGAACAGCAAGTGGGCCAGTTGGACTGAACCATAGAGTGTACAAAGGAAAGTAATGTCATATAAATTGGAAAAGTGGGTTGGAGCCATTGTGCAAAGGGCTTTAGAAGCCAAGGAGTTAGCATTTTAATTACAGAGGCAACAAGGAGCTACTGAATTCCTTAAGCAAGAGAATGAACAGCCTTGTGCTTAAGCAGCTCTGGAAGATGGCTCAGAGAGGATGCAGGGAGAGAAATTGGGAGGCTGTTAAAATAGTCTAGGCAAGAAGTGATTAAAGCCTGTCTGAATTAGGGTGGCAGTCCTGCAATCAGAAAGGAGGGGAACAGATGCAAGACCCTCTAGAGGCAGAATTGGTAAGATTTGGCGACTGACAGGATATGAGGGAAGGATCAAGACCAACTCCAGGTTCTGAAACTAGATGACTGGAAGGCTGAATCAGCAGAAATAGAGAAGTCATTGTGATGGAATACTATTGCACTATAAGAAATGACGATCTGGATGGTTTCAGAAAAACCTGGGAAGACTTACATGAACTGATGCAAAGTGAAGGGAGCAGAAGCAGGAAAACATTGTACACCGTAATAGCAATATTAGGTGATGATCAATGACGAATGACTTAGCTATTCTCAGCAATACAATGATCTAAGACTAATTCCAAAGGACTTACAATGAAAAATGCTGTCTACCTCCAGATAAAGAACTGACAGAACCTGAATGCAGATCAAAGCATACTTTTTTTTTACTTTATTTTTCTTGGATTTTTTGGGGGGAGGGGCCTGTGTTTTCTTTTACAACACGGCTAATACGGTAATATGTTTTGCATGACTACACATATATAATCTATAAAAAATTGCTTGCCTTCTCTAGGAGGAGGAAAGGAGAGAATTTGGAACTCAAATATTTTTTAAAATGAATGTTAAAAATTGTTTTTATGTGGAACTGAAAATTTTTTTAAATTTAATTAAAAAAAAGAAATAGAGAAATCAGAAGAAGCAAAAGATTTTGGGGGGAGAGAGAGATAGGTTCTGTTTGGGACGTATGTTGAATTTGAGACATCTATGGAGTACTTCTCCAGGTAGTGACAGGTTCAGAGTATAGGAGAGACTGGGGCTGAATACAAAGATTTGGAAATCATCTACTTAGAGATGATAGTTAGACTCACAGGAGTCGATGAGATCACTAAGAAAGGGAGTAATGAGGCAACTTCTTGTCACATTGTGATCCTGAGACACATGAAATGAAGATACTTACACAATACAATGTGATGAAACAGATACCAAAACTTAAGCCCCTCTGATCCATAAAATCCTTATACAACCATACCCACAGTGGGACATGGAGTATGCATTTAGTCAGAGGTTTCAATGATGACAGGTAATCACCAAAAACATATGAATCCTGGAGTCAGGAGGACCTGAGTTCAAATCTGGTCTCAGACACTTAACACACTTACTAGCTGTGTGACCTTGGGCAAGTCCCAATTGCCCTGCCTTCCCCCCTCCAAAAAAACCAAAACCACCACCATATAAATCCACTTTAGTGAATTTGACAGACAGGAAGAGGACATTCACTTAGTGACATTCTGTGTGACAAAACTAAAGGACTGAGAGGAAAATGAAAATCCCTTTCCAAAAATCTGTGGGATTTTTGTCAACATGAAAACTGCCGAGATTTTCAGGGCTTCATTTCCAGAGAAAGGCCCAGAGAAGGAGCTATGTTTACTCATTCTTTAACAGGAGAACCAATGATTTAACACTTATCATGCAAAAACAGAAGCTCTGCATAAGATTTTATTTGTGAGCGTCTTTTCCTCATGTCAGTCCTTGGCTACGGCAAGAGGACAAACAGCTATTAGAGGAGCTTTTGACTTTGCTTCTTGTTGAGCCGCCTCATTTTGTCCGGAACATCAGACCTACCTTGTCATTCAAAAAAAATTCTATTTTTTGGTGACTCGCTATTTCCTAGAAATAGGGGTCTGCTTTACCAAAAAGAAAAAAGGTGGATTATGGGAAAAGCTTTCTTCACCAGGAAGTTAAATGCAGGTATTTTTAAGAACTAAACAAAAAAGCATAGTAACTATGACCTAAGCAAAGGCTTAGTAGAGACAGCATGAATTTTGAATCTGCCTACATTAACTCTTACGTCTACTTATTTAGTATTTTTAAAGTAATTTTAAAAATAAAACCTTATTTAGGGAAAAAAAGATATGTTGCAGAGAGATCAGGAAGGTTGAAAAAATGAGAAAAGGCCATTAGATCTGGCAATTAAGAAATCTTCAGTAACCTTGGAGCAAGCAGTTTCAGTTGAACGATGAGGCTGGAAGCCAGATTATAAGGGGCAAAAGGAGAGGAAGTTAAGACAAGGGGCACAGGAAATTCCTTCTTCCAAGTATTTTGGCTGTGAAAGAGAAGAGAGATATAGGATGATAGCTTTCAAGGATGGGGAGAGCAAGCGCAGGCATTTTTTTTAAGGATGGGGGAGATCTGGGCATGTTTGTGAGCAGTAAGGAAGTAGTACAAATGGAAAATTAGTGACAGACAGAGAGACAGAGACAGACAGATGCAAGGACACAGACACAGAGAAGGGACAATCAATGGAACAGCCCCTAGAAACAGAATCAAGGATACGAATAAAGTGGTCATCAAAGAGAGTGGGAAATGATATTGGGGTGATTTGAAGGAAGAGTTGGGGAGAAGTGAGAACTTGTAAAGGACATCTTCGATTATCCCAGCGAGGCATAAGGGGAAATCTAGTGAGAGAGAGTAGGAAAAGGCTTAGAAAGGGATGAAAGCACAGGCAAAGGAAGGAGTCAAGAATAAATAATGGTGTGAAGGTGAAATGGTTATATACAGAGCCAAGACCGTGAAGGGAAGAAAGTGAGGCCAGAGCAGGGCTGAAAGCCTAGGAAAGCAGGGAAGGTGTAGTAACTGGAGATTGCGGGGAAGATGAAAAGTATGTTTAGGAGAGCTGAGAAATAGAAAAAGATAAAAGCGCAGGAAGTTGCAGGAAAAACTCAAAACTCAGGCCACTATCTTTTTTGCTAAACCATATTCCTCTTTATAAATTCACTCAGGAGCACTAGCATTTTCTCAGGCCTCAAGGTTCTAGAAACCTTGGCACGATCTTTAACATTTTTTCCTTTAGTATTTTATTTTTTCCTCAATCACATTTACCATCTCTTGTTCCAACACGTCTTACGTCCAATTGGTTACTAAGCTCTGTCCATTACACCTCCACAACATCGGACACGTTCATCGCCCTCTTCTCTCCTTCCGCCGCCACCCTTCTGGCAAGGGCCTCATGACCACTGCTCTAATTACTGAGACCTTTTATCCACAATCCTTCTCCTCCTCCAAACCACCATTGGTACCATGGCCAGAATAATACACAGAGATGCTCTCGTCGCTCCTCGGCTCAAAAACGTCCAACGTCCCCTTACTGACGATCGAATGAATTCAAGTTTCTTCGCCCGGCACTCGCACCCTTCACACAACGGCCTTAGTCTTGAAATGACTCCCCTGCACGAACTCTGTGCCTGAGCCAGACTCGTCTACCTGCCGTCCCTCCCAGCGCTAAACCTCTTCCTCCTGCAGGACATTTCTTCTCCCTTCTCCGCGCATCCTTAGACATCCCTTCTGCCCCTTGGAATCCCTAGCTTCCTTCAAAGCTCAGTTCCACACTGCGTCCCATACAGAACCTTTCCTCCCACCCCCATGTTACTTTATTTTTGTTTCATACGCTTTGCGCTTATCTGTGTATATGTTGCGTCACCACATAGAATACTGGTTCTTTGAGAGCAGAGGCCATTTTCTTTTTGTCCTTACATCCCCAGAACCGGCAAAATGACTTGAATAGGGAGACTTGTATCGAATTGACTATTCTCTATTCCCCTAACACTTTTTGTGTTTCCCACCTCCCAGCTTTTCCCCACGTATGGAACATCCTCCTTTACTGTCACCCGTTGAGTTTTCACCCCCACTTTAAAGCTCAGCTCAGACGTCGCTGTCCCTGATTGACGCTGGTACCGACTTTCCCCCTCAGACCTCACACGATGTTTTGATTGGTTAATTCTTTGACGTACTTGCCGTGTGACTGTGTATTGTGTTCCATCCCTCTAGCAAACCATGCCGACTATGTCGCATCAAAGCTTTGTACCGTACCTTCCTTAATTAGGTAGGGCTCTGCCCACAGCAGACAACTTAACAGATGTTTGCTAAAAAGCAGAATTGGAGAAAGAAACATCCAATTCCCTCACCCCTTTGCCTGGAAGTTTAAAGTGTATCAGACTGTGATTTCCCTCGAATGAAACCGCTTTACCACTTCTCAAACCAGGGAGGCAGAAAGTTTATCACTCCTCCCCAGGCAGAAACCTGGGAAATGGGACCAGCTGGCGGGTTCTTTCCCCCTGCAACACTCAGCTCAGATCACAGGGGAACTTTTCACATCAGTCATGACGCGATCCCTGCCCCACGCTCACACTCCGGGGGACATTCCAAGTTCACTTACCTCATTCCCATGTGGCTGAGCAGTCTGACCTCAATTCCATATCAGCACTCTTCATTCTTGGTGGGATAACCTTGATACCTAGTAATAAAGCCACCCACACCCACACCAATACCCACACCGCTTGATTTCACCTGGACCTCAGGTGTGGTGTCTCCTACTTAAAGCACATCCTCTGTTAGAATTCAAGCACATTCTCCAGCCTTGTAATCAGCGGGGATAATCGATGCCTTGACCTAGCCCTGCCTCCTACCTTCTTTTCAAACCTGTCCAGAAGAGACAGTGACTTCTTTCCCTGAAGTAATACGCCCCAGGTTTCCACTAAGGCTACCCCTCCCACTTTGTTAAACACCAAGAAGCCAGATGGCACGGTAGGCGGACACACACCCTCACACCAACTTACCTGTCCCCAGAGGCCTCACAAACAGTATACATACTTAAAGGAGGCATTGCCACATCTCTTCACTGAACAATGTCAATCCTAGTGGACTGCAGAAGAGACAGCTTTAGCCCCTTGCCCCTGCCTCAGTTGGAGTTTTTGCTTCCCTTTCCCTCCTACAGTTGCAGCATTAATAATTTCTACTTATCTAGTGATATGTATACATATGTAAAACAGATTCTATATCTCCCCTATGCGATGTAAACTCCTTAATGGCCGGCAATGTTTCTTTTCGTCTCTGTATTCCTAGGTGCTTAATGACCTGCTTCACTGCTTCCTCCTCCAGCTTCTTCCCTTTTTTCTCAGACCTCTGAAAAAGGAGACTTTAGGGTGAGAAGGGAAGGTCAAAGGAGCAGCCATTGGCAAGTTTTTATTCAAGAAGGCAAACTATCCCAGATTAAAGGAGAAGCGAGTTTGTTGGCTTTCATGCCCATGGTCCCTCACAAAGATACAGTTGATAAAAAGAGATGGGTCCCTGCCTGATGTCCTTTCTGGGGCTATTATAATCACATCCATTCATCTGTGTCTGTAGGCATGTGTTTGAGCATGTAGGTAACCCTGTTCAGGTTCTATAAAGACTATTCTTGTACTTTACCAAGAATGAGGTGGAGGGGGAGGTTGGCAGGGGAAGGTAAGAGTCCATGTTGATAAGGTTTAGGGAGGGGTAGGAAGTTTTAACTGGTTGATGCTATGAACTCTGTACTGAATTTAGGAAAGCAGAGACATGGAGAAAGACAGAAAAGGCTGAAGGGAAGTGGATGACCCTGGGTGAGTAAGAGAGAAGGAACTAGAACCTGTGATCCTGACTCATCTCCTCTGACCTATAACAGCCTCCTGAGACTCAGAAGTCCTGGGTTCTAGTCTTAGATTGAATCAGTTCTATCACTGACTGACCTCAGGTAAGTTAAGCCTCAGTTTTCTCATCCACAAAAAACTAGGATGTCTACCCCATAGGACAGCACAAGTGAAAAAATGAAAGGTAGGTGGGAATGTCATGAAATCCAAATGCCCTTACTAGACTCAGTCCTGGATCCAAGTCCCTGGTTCCATGTGGTATGTGTAGTAGACCTTTTTAGAAGCAGAGGTCCTGGGTTGAGAATCCCTGCTCTATTACCGATTTCCTGGGCCCAAGTTTTCTCATCTGTAAAAATGAAGGCTTTTTAAATTTATGACTGCTAAGTTACTTCCAGCTCTAAGTCTAATAACCTATAGCAGGGGTGGCCTTCTAGGTCCTTGGATGGAGCCTTTTGATAGAGTCTGAGTTTCACAGAACAAATCCTTTTATTAAGGGCCGCACTTGAGGACCCAGAGGGCCACATTTGGCCCCGAGGCTGCCGGTTCCCCACCTCTGACCTAATCTCTAAGAGTCATGCATACCCTTCTGCATTTTCCCCAATCCAAAAAGACTAAATACTTCCCTCCTTTAGAAAAACACAAATAAGGGGATGTTGTTTCAACCCTAAAAGCTCATATTTTGCTTTCTCTCAAAGTTCTTTCTGGGACTAAGTGTTGATTCTTAGGTCAGTCAGATGGAATTCTGGCACCTTCTCACTGGGTATCAGGATAGGGCCAGACTCTAAAATGTTTATCTGCCGGCAGAATTTTAGTGGCTGTCTATCTTTTTCCAGTTTGTTATATAGGATGGTTTCATTGGATTTTGCACCTAGGACCATAGGATTGAAGACTGGAAGGAATTTTAGAGCTCCTCTAATCTAACCCCTTCATTTTAAAGTTAAGAAAATTGAGACCTAGGGAGATGAAGTTCAACTCACGGCCACCCAAACCTCAAGATCCATGTGAACTGGATCTGATCTTGAGGGTCATCTTCTTCCTTTTTGACTCATCATGTACTCACCCTAGAGTTTGCTCTGAGGCAGGCTCAGAAGTAAAGCTTGTGTCTAGACTTCCTTAAATGTGGTTGAAAGAGTTCCCAGCTCCCATACAAGTACTCAGAATAATAGATGCAAATCAGGTGTGGGACAGCTATTTTTTCACCCCACAGAAAAAGCAGAAGATGCAAAGGACTTACAGAAGCCCATAAGCATATACAAAAAATACATAAGGCATTCAAAAAGTCCATAAACTCCCCCTGGGAGGGAATGAAACTTGGCCTTGTAATCGAGAAGCACCTTTGGCATTCCTTGGAGTCCTTCTTTCCAACAAGATCTTAAACTGTCTCTCTATCCCCCTCCTCCTATCCTCCTCCCCTCCCCCCCTTCCTAGTACCGTAATGTGGTTCAGACACCCCTCAGAGGGTAAACAAAATGTTTCAGTTGCTCAGCATGAATTTCCTTTCCCTTGAGACCTTCGCTGTATGAATTACTCATTAAAATGGCAGAGATTGGCAAAGTTCCCAAATGACAATCACTCTTTACTTTCCTTCTAGCTTCTGGGACCACATAGGTGATTCTCTTCTTTCACCAAGGCAAAAATGTCGGGAAGTTTCCTTTCTCTCTAAAAGATCCATCCCTAAACTGTAGACGTGGGGAACTCTAGAACTTCTGGAGTTACCCATGAGGCCGTCTGTGCAGGAAGTTTGGTAAGTTCTTTAAACTGACCCAGACCCTACTGAACAACTCCCACTTATGTCAACAACCAGTTAGTATCTTTATGTACAAGGTGCTGGGCAGTCCGAAAGACAAAACTCAAACATTCTCTGGCCTGATTACATACTACTGCAGGAATACAAATACACACAGATAAGCAAATGCAAGATAACTTGAGAAAAGAGAGAACACTAAGGAGGATTGGGGGGTGGGGTGGATTAGGTCATGTAGAATTTCAGGGACAAGGTGACCTTTCAACTAGTCCTTGAAGGGAGAGAGGCAGCAGAGCTACAGTTCAAACCCAGGAGCTCTGACTCCAAATCTAGCACTCTTTCCAACTCAGTTCAAATAAATATATGAACATTGTTCTGCATTTCTTACGTCTTTTATGCCTTATTAACATCTTGAATATAGTATAGTGGTGCACCAATTACTTGGGGCAAAGAAAAATAATTACATTTACTCACATACAATAAACCTTACAACTTTTTATGTCTTTAAAAAACATTCAATGTTATAATGTCCAAAAGCAAAAACAACAATTGTTGGAGGGATTGTGTTTTCCTTTTTTTGCTTGAGGAAGGAGTTTGGGAGAAGGGGAGATAGCAGTGGTGCTGCTGTCAAAAGAAAGAAGAAAAGAAACAAAAGAATACCATTAAAACTTTTTTTAATGTACAGAAGAAAACAAAAGGAACTTCAGAAGGAAACAGGCAAGCAGAACAGCCTTAAAAGTAATTTATTGAATTATACACTTTTTAAAAAAGAAAGCTATACATAATGGGGATTTATGGTTTGACATCTAATCCTGTTCTTTTTGTATATGGAGTTTTTTGTTTTTTTCTGTTTTCTCTGTATATGGAATATTCTTGTGCTCATTAAGTTCATAATTTTTTTAAAAAATGTAATCTTGTTTTTCACTACAGTCATTTGTTTTATACTTCTGCATTAAATTCACAAGATTTCCGCACTTATCCCCTAATACTTTATCATGAAACCATGCCTTTATTGCATTGGACTGAATTGTATGCATTCCTTTGATGAACAGTCAACTGTTGTGAATTGAGCCTTGATTACTGCCCATAAGGTATGAATGGAGTTTAAATCACAGGAGTTCTTATGCCCACAGGGCTGTAAAACTGCATATTCTTTGACCTAGCAATACTACTACTGGGTCTATATCCCATAGAGAGATTAAAAAAAAAGGTGGGGGGGGAGGATCTATTTGTAGAAAAATATTTATAGCAGCTCTTTTTGTGGTGGCAAAGAATTGGAAATTGAGGGGATGTCCATCAATTGGGATGAACAAGTTATGGTATATGATTATGATGGAATATTAATGTGCTATAGGAAACGATGAGCAGGTAGATTTCAGAACAACCTGGAAAGACCTATATAAACTGATGCAGAGTGAAGTGAGCAGAACCAGTAAAACATCGTGCACAGTAACGGCAATACTGTACAATGGTCAACTCTGAATGACTTAGCTGTTCTCAACAATACAATGATCCAAGACAATTCCGAAGGACTAATGGTGAAAAATGTTATCCACATCCACAGAAAGAACTAATGGAGTCTGAATGCAGATTGAAGCATACTATTTTTCATTTTCCATATTTTTGTGTACGTAATTTTTTTTCTATGGGTCTGTGCCTTCTTTCATAACATGACTAATATGGTAATATGTTTTCCATGACTAGACATGTAGACATGTGTACAAATTGCTTACCGTCTCAGGGAGGGGGGTAGGGATGGAAGGAGGAGAATATTTGGGACTCAAAAATTTTTAAATGAATGTTAAAAATTGTCTTTACATGTAATAGGGGAAAATGACATATTTTTTTAAAATCACATGAGTTCTTAGGCCAATGAAACATTTATTTCCATCTCATATAAATTTCTTAACTTTCTGTGCCATGTAGCATAATTCAAGGTCATGTTTTAGAATTACATTTGGGAATTTCCTCAATTTTGGAATAATTCTATTTCTTAGTCTATCAGTATATTTACCATAATTCATCAATCTCTCAATGCAGACATGATTTCTAGGCCCACTGGAAGTTTAAAAGTCCCCAAAACATTTTTAGGGGAATATTTGACAGTCTGATGGAGATCTTACAGGCTCACTCAAGCTTCTTCCCAACAAAGAAGAACTTGACAAAGGCTTTCCTATTGCCTTAAATGAAAAAGGGAGTTTCATCAGCAGAATTCCCTATTTTCCCATCTTCAGTTCTCCAGTCTTTATGCTGTTTTGCCCATGACAGGAGCTTTTTTTTTCCTTCATAGCAATGGTTACCAGTTGTAGTGGTGGTGGTGGTGGTGGTGGTGGCGGCGGGTGTGTGTGTGTGTGTGTGTGAAAGTGTGTATGTGTGTATGAATGTGTGTGTGTGTTTGAGTGTGTGTGTGTGTTTAATTGACCTTATATCTGTTTTTCCAGTTTCAAGAATCTTTCACTACACTGTACCCTCTGAAAGTCTTTGCTTGTTTTCTGAGGATTAATTAGGCTGCAAAAGTTGGTCAGTTCTTGGTGTTGTTTTTCATTTTCAACAAGCACTTTGGTGGTGCAGTGGATAGAGCACTGACCTTAGAGTCAGGAGGACCTGAGTTCAAACCCAGTCTTAGATACTTGACACTTACTAGCTGTGTCACTCAAAGTGAGAACCTGAAAAGACCTTAGCCTGAAAGGGCCAGGGTCTCCTAATGCATCCTTGGCCACTTCCTGTTGTCCTGGTGAATATCAGGCCACTGGACCCAGATGGCTCTGGAGGAGAAATTGAGACTGTGACCTTGCACAGCCCTCCCTCACTCAAAAGTCAACTGCAAGTCATGTCATCATTTCTCTGATGTCATGGTCCTCTTTGAGAATGAAGGACAAACACACAGTGGGACTGATCATTGATCCCTGAAGTGCTTGACTACCTCACACCAATAGTGACTACAATATCTCTGCCAGTCCCTGAAGAAGAGTGCCCTTTAAGAATTACAACTTTTGCACATTTCCTTTGAGCAACATTCATTCTTTAAAACCACATTATAATATGATTGTACATTGTAATGACAATTTAGATTTGAAGATCTTTCCCACCCATTAATAAGCCATATGACTTGCTTTCATCACAGGAAGCCTAAGTCACGTGTGGTGGGAGGAGCTTGCTGAGAGGAAAAGGAAAGTGTGTCACAGAAAATGCTGAGAGAGAAGTTAGAGCAGAGGGAAAGAGCAGACCTGTGGTGTGCTGTGAGCGTGTTTGTGGCAAGGCTCCAGCAGCGGGGTGGAAGGTTATGGGATAGTGAGGCTTCATATTGTGATATTGTGTTTTAAGTTCCTTGTTGTTATGATAAAGTGGGCTTACTGGTTTTGGGAGTTGGTTGCTGCTTGGATGGGCTGGACTTATTGGTTATGGGATCTGGTCCTCTGGTGTCTGAATAAATGTTTTCTCCTACCTTCTGTATGGAGAGTCTTTCATATTTTGTGATATAGAACTACATAGGTATATTCACAATTATTGTTGATGTTGTGTTTTGCCCTTCTAATACATACATGTATAGCCTATATCAAATTGCATGCTGTCTTGGGGAGGCAGGAGGGGAAGGAGGGGGGAAAATTTAGAACTTAAAATCATACAAGAGTAAATGTTGAAAACTAAAAATAAATAAATTTAATTAAGAAAATAAAACCACAACATTAAAAACTCAAACAAAAGAGAACAATGAAACAGTTGTATATGGCACAAATCCATCACTCAATTGACAAGAGAACTGACTAAAGGTGGGAACACCAGTTCATTTGGGTTTCATCAAGTCAAGATTGGAGGTTCTGAGGCAGCCTGGCATAGTAGAAGTACACATACACAACCATTACTGTCACAAAATGAAACCATATCAAAATTAGGATCCTAATCAATTGGCACCCCAATGTAAGTACTTGGTAAATTGAATGATGTTGACTGCCTGAGGTTTGAGGGATGTAGTGGGGTGTAGTGAGGAAGGCAATGGGCTGGGCTGATAAAACTTTTAGCTCCAAACTCTCTTCTGCTTATCTGTAACCAGAATGGCCTTTGTTTTCTTTGAGTGACTCAGTTTATCTCATTGAGCCTTGCTTCACCTTTCCCCGGTGCCTGCTGCTTCTCTTCTGGAGCAGGAAGCCCAGAGACCCATGCCTGGGAGCAGAGAACTTCCTGTGTGACAATTCATGGGGCTGGCTGAGGGGAGGTGTTGACTCCAGAGCCACGCCCTATTGGGTGTTAACCTAGTCTACGTGGATGTGAACCTCCCAGGGTCCTAGGGGGAGGGGCCAACTCAAGAACCAATCGGCTCTGGTCATTTAGGTGGTGCTTGATGATGTCAAAAACTCTATAAGAGGGGAGAAGACAACTTGAAGATCTTTTTCGGTTGGAGCAGCAGCGGGAGCAGTGGCGAGCATGACTCTGGGCCAGCCCGAGCTCTTGGTCCAAACCTAGATGTTGGTAACTATGAATTGTATTGGGTCTGTCTGTTGATATTTGTAATTTGTTTGTATTTTATTCTGAAGTTCAGGGTGCTGGTTTTTTTCCCCTGAACTAAATGAATATCCTGAAGTTCAGGGTGCTGGCTGTTTTTTCCTCTGAACTAACTGAATGCTGCCTGTATGCTCCCCTGAACTAACTGAATGCTGGATTAAAGTAAGCTCATCAACCCCTTCACTGTGCTTTCCTTGGTTAAGCAGATAAAAAAAACCTGTGCTTTCCCCGCATGCTGGCAGTCTCCTGGGTGCTGGCTGTGGGTGGATCTTATGCCCCCACAGAAGCTGCTAGCCGGATTGTTAAAACATTATCCCAAGGGGACTTTCTCTAAAGGGAAGTCTTTGGCTTATAAACAGCCTTCCCTAGTTTGGGAACTGGAAGACTGGCTCTTCCACTAACTGACCATGTGACCTTGGGGAGCTCATTTCCCTTCACTGGACCTTAGTTTCCTTGTGTATAAAATGAAGCGGCTAGCGTGGAGGTTCTCTAAAGTCTCTCCCAACTCTGATAGTCCATTATGATTCTAAAGGCCAGTTTATTGAGTCCTTCCTGTTTAAGCCCTCTACGACCTTGGAGTTTATGGACAAGGACATTGTCTGCTCATTGCATTCATCCATTTATCCAATATATGTTTACTAAACTGCTATTCTGTTCAATGAGCTGTGCTCAGCTGAATAAGGAATATAAAGATAAATAAGACATAGTTCCTGGATTAGAATATAAATTCCTATTTCCAGGTTGCATGAGCAAAAAGATTCCCCACAATCTCTCGAAACTCTCCAAAGCAGCAATTAAGCATGAAAGATGGAGAGAATTCTGGGAAGATGGCGGAGTGGGTCAGAAAATTCCAAGCTCTCAAGATTTCCCCCCACAAAAGAGTTAAAATGGCACCTTAGGGAGAACAAAGTGTGGGTGGAGACAAAGAAGAATAGGGGCACAACCAGGATCTTCCTCAGAGAGTTTGAGAAGATGTGAAGAAAAACCCCAGGCCCAGGTTTGGGGAGTAAGCAGCTCCAGGCTAGGTTCTGTTTCAACAACAAGTGGCAAGTCACTTAAATAACTAGCGGCAAGCCCCAGGGGTAGTTGGTTTGAGAGGCTGCCTCGGACCCAGCCACTGGAACTTTGTGCCCTGGGATACTGAGGGGAGTCCTGCCTTTGAGCCCAGGAAGACTGTGGGAACCTCTGCTGATGGAGAATGCCAGACCCAGCGGTGCTGCAAAGAGCAGTGGGGGCAAGAGCCGGTGAGTGCAGAAGCAGTGGGGCAGAAAGCCCCTGAGTGTGGGCACTTACAGGAGGTTGGAGGTTTGGCTTTGGTTCCAGGCTAGAGGGGAAAACTGAAGATCTGGGGCAAGAGGCACCAGTTCCCATACCCCAGGACTAAAGGTATTACAAAAATCAAGTCATTACCCCACACACACACAAAAAATGCACAGGCAAAGGAGAAAGAATACAACCATAGAGACCTATTAGGGAATAGAGATGACCAGGGTTCCTCTTCAGAGGAGGATACTGAAGTGAAGAAACCCGCAAAAAGCAACATCAAATGGTCACTTGCCCAAAAAGAATTTATATAAGATCTTTAAAAAGACTCTAAAAATCAAATGACAGCGATGGAAGAAGAGATAAAAAAAAATAAAAATAATCCAAGAAAAACAAGAAGGTTATGAAAGGAAGGTCAACCAACTAGAAGAGGAGATCCAGAATCTCAAGGAGGAAAATGACACCTTGACCCAATTAAAATTGGGCAAAGTGAAGCCAGTAAAATTATAAGAGATCAAGAAATACTTAAACAAAACATGAATAATGAAAAAATAGAAGATAAAGTGAAACATCTTATAAGAAAAACAACAGATTTCGAGAATAGAGCAGGAAGAGAAAATATAAAAATAATCAGAGTAACTGAAAGTCAGTATCAAAAAAAGAATCTTGATACAATAATACAAGAAATAATTAAAGAAAATTGTCCTGAAGCATTAGAACAAGAGTAGAGATAGAAAAAATCCATTGCACACCACTTAAAAGACATCCTAGGAGGAAAATTCATAAGAATATCATAGCCAAGTTCTGAAACCTCAAGGATAAAGTATTAAAAGCATCAAGATTAAAACAATTTAAATATGATGGTGGCACAATTAGAATTACACAAGACCTAGCAGCAGAGACATTAAAGAACTACAGGTCTTGGAACACAATATATTGAAGAGCAGAAGACCTGGGGCTTCAGCCAAAAATATCATACCCTTCAAATTTCAGCATTATCTTGAATGGAAAAAATGGACATTTGACAAACCCTCAGTCTTTCAAGACTTTGTTAAAAAGAATCCCCAACTTAATAGAAAATTTGACATATAAGAACCAACAGAAATATAAGGTACATACCAAAGACTGACTATAAGGGATTCATAAGAACAGACTGTTTACCTTTTATATAACATAAAATGTAAAATGTATGTCTAAGATTCTTATTAATAATTGTTGAGCTCATAAGAAAGAGGGGGATAAACTTGTCTATGATATGAATTTAAAAAGTAAAACCATTTAGAAACAGCTAAAAACAGTAATTATTTTATACAAAAGAGGTACAAGAAGAAGAAAGGATACAGAGTGAATGGGATGGATAATTGGGAAGACTTCACAGGATATGTCTAAGGGAGTAGGAGAGGTTTGGGATTTGGCCTTGTGATTCTGGAAGGTCAGGGCCTGGAGCTGTGGCCATGCCCTTCCCCCTCTATCTCAGATGTTAGAAGATAATGAACTTCCTGTGAGCTATTTGTTCTCTGCTCCAGGAAAGTCTCTCCTCCTCTCCCCCCCCCCCCATTTCTTCTCCTAGACTTTTGGACGCCACCCTGGCAGTTGAGTTCTGATAGGGAAAACTTGAATGGACCAGATCAACCTTGGTCTTCTGCCTAGTTTTCGCGCCTAGACTGTAAGCCCACCTCCCAGCCGATGGTGAGAAGGGATAGAGGTGGGTGGGGATCTTTTTCATTAAGACTATAAATTAAGGCAGGTTCCCTTTTACCTCGCCTCCTCCATTATGGAGGTGTGCCCAAATCTTGCAAGGTTTGTAGAATAAATTTACTTTGTTTCTCCTAAGGATGTCTCTCTTTAGACAGGGGAGGAGGGCCAGTGGTTCTGGTAACCTACTTTCATCAGGAATCGGTTTAAGAGGACACAATACATATATATTTAGAAGAGTATGAAAGTCTTCTAAATTTAGAAGAAATAAAATGGTAGGGGTTTAGTGAGGGGGGAGAGGACAAGGGAGGGATTTTTAGGGAAAAACAAGGGAGGGTGAATGAGGGAATAGGTAAAGCAGAGGAGGCAGGAGGGATAGGAAACAAAAGATATGTACAAATATAAAAAAAACAAAGAGCAGGAGTAGAGTATGTTTGGGAAAGTATATATCTAATATACACATGTATATAAGTGTATGTATATATATCTGTATGTCTACGTATATATCAAGAAACATATCGGGGCAGCTAGGTGGCACAGTGAGTAGAGCACCGGCCCTGGAGTCAGGAAGACCCGAGTTCAAATCCAGCCTCAGACACTTGACACGTACTAGCTGTGTGACCTTGGGCAAGTCACTTAACCCCAATTGCCCTGCCCCCCCCCAAAAGAAAGAAACATATCTAAATTATATTGTAGCCTTCTGGGGGGAGGAGGCAGGGGGAAAAAAGAACAAAATTTAAAAGTGCACAGCAGAAAACAAAAGAAAACACAAGGAAGCAAAGAAAAGATGGACAATTCTCAACATAAGGTGTAAGATTTTATCATATAGGCTTTCTTGAAATGAAAATTTGTTGTTACATATTTTGAATCCTCTCCTGTGTTCTGCTATGCACATGACATGCTTTTTTTTCTTTCTTACTTTATATTTAAGTTTATGATATGTTTTTGTTTCTTTTCTCTATTTTGTATTTGTGTTCTGGTAAAATAAAATAAAAAACTGTCAGAAAAAAAAAGCATGAAAGATGAAGCAACTGCTTTATCCATGGTCTAGGACACCCAGAATCCAAAGGAAGGTTTAAAAAAATGAACTGATGCTCACTGACCCTGAGCTCATTCGGCAGCCCTCCCCCACCTCCCAGCAGTAAGGCTGCACAGGCAGACCTGGGACACAACACAAACTTAGAACAAAACCCACTCTTATACCCAATACCAGTGCTGTAGAGACCACAGCTCCAGGATGTAGAAGTTTGCTTGGATCGTAACAGTCAGCTTGGCCCACAGCCCTTCAGAAACAAAAACCTGCCAGAAGCTACAACCCTGCAGCACCAGCACTACAGAGCTCTTAACTACCAGTGCTAAGCTACAGAACTGAGGAACAGAAGGGAGCAGGCCACTGTGTGTGTATGTGAAAGGGGGCATTCCATCAAGCCTGAGGAAAAGATCACAGCATCCCAATGGGGCCAGTTCTGACCACACAAAAGTCCGTTAGGGCAGAGACCCAGGCTGGTGAACCATGGAGTGCCCAGCATGGGAGAAGGCTGAGACACTTTGAGAGAGAGTCCCCAAGGAGACTACAATCAAAGGGCAGGGAGTTAGGAAGTGAGTATTAAGGAAAATAAGAGGGAAAAAGAATAAAATTGCCAAGGATTCCAGGAAGAAAAAAACTCAAAGACTTTGAATACAGACAAAGAAATCAATAGGAAAAACAGTAACAACCAAAGGAAATATGGCCTCCAGATCTAGTAAATAAGTTCAGATATCTATAAATAGGTACTACAAAACAAAGAAAAATGATCCAACACTTGATAAAACAGAGGACCCTTTGGAATTGGAGAACATGCTGCTCCTGAGTGGTTCAAAAGAGAAATGAGAATTATGAGAGTAGAATTTATGTCCTGCACAGCATAAATAATAAGCAAAATAAAAAACTGGAATATGCAATGATAAGCCTCCCCAAAGAAACAAAAAAGAGAACAACAGATTGCAAATACACAGAAGTGACAGTCAATCTAGAAGAAGAGAAGCAAAAAACAATAACATTTAAAGAAAATGTGCTCACTATGCAAGCAAAACATACTGGTCTCAAAGACAGGATGAATAGCAACAACCTGAGGATCTTAAGTTTCCCAAAAGAACACTACAAAACAAAAAAACCTATACACAGTAATGAAGGAAATAATAGAAAAGAACTGCCCAAAACTTCTGCACTTAGAGAATGAAGTTCCAATCAAAAGAATTCACAGACTACCTCCAGGAAAAAACAAACTGCAAATTCCAAGACATATAGTGGTTACATTTAACAATTCAATTCCTAAATAACAAGTCCTGAAGACAATCAGGAGAAAGATCTTCAAATATGAAGGAAGGGAAATTCAAATAACACAAGACTATTCTGCACTCGCTAGGAAAGATAGGAAAGAATGGAATAATGTGTTCTGAAGAGCAACGGAGCTCAGAATGTAGCCCAAGGTGACCTACCCTGCAAATCTGAGCTTAACCAACATGATAAAGATAGATATTCAATAATAAAGAAGAGTTTGAAATATTTTTGGAAAGAAAACCAGAACTTTTGGATTCTTTGTTTCTCAAATGCTTCAAATAATAGAAATATTGGAAGAGTGAATAAATGCAATAGGCAAGCAACAGCAACAGGGTGATACCAAAGAGACCAGCAAAAGACTTCTTTCTAAATGAAGATAGGGTGAAGATGGTAATCAGGTAGAGATAACAGTGAAGAGATGGACGGGAGGCATTATGGGCAGCAACACCCTGCCTACAGGTGAATCTTATGTGTGTATGGAGGGGACTATATTACAGCATGGGTACATGAAAGGGGGGAAGGGCATCAGGCATATGTTATGCACTAGGTCAAATTAAGGGTTAGAAATGAGGGGAAAGTAACCTTAACAGTTTCAGAAAGATAAGAGCCTACAGGGGAGGAGATGGGGAAGAGGGAAGAAAGACTAAAAAGGAGGAGAAAAGAAGGAGGTGGGAGTTCCCATGATGAATGCTCTTATGGATGAAGAGAGATGGTCAGTGAAGGGAGATGACCTTACATCAGATGAGGACTGGAAGGCTTGGCGCTTGAAAAGTCTATTTGTCTTAAATTAGGAGGAGGGGGAAGCTGAAACCCCTGGGGGCAACTGGCACCTGAAGAAGAACAAGAGCACAGACCTAGGGAGGAGATTTTGAGGCAAATGTGGAAAAAAGGTAAGCAGGGGAAGGTAGAGATCAGTAGTGAGCTGCATGATTATGCATGCTTGGGGAGGGGCCCTGCCATAAGGCAGTGTCCTCTCTGATACCTGCAGTCACTGGCATTGTTTGAGAGTGAGGTATGATGGGAAAATGAGAATTCCTACAAGGCAGGAGCAGAAAGTACCTAGGGAGAGAGCCTAAAATGGATACCTTGGAAGTTTTTATTCCATGAAGGATACAGAGAGAAGAGAGAGACCAGGTAATTACAGGGATCATGAATTAGAGAATGAGGATCTAGAGTTAACCAAAAGAGGGTGGGTAATGAAGAGAGTGAGAGAAATTCTTTTTGGAAAGGGACACCAAAGTTTTTTAAAAAAAATTAGTGAACGTGATTGGCTGAAGGGGAGAAGAGGAAGGAGAAATCTACTTGGCTAAGTGAGAAGAAAAAAAGTTGGGGGGAAGGGGAAGTAGGAATAAATATACAACCAGATAAAAGCAGGAGAGAAAAGAGGAAGTAATAAACAAAATCCTAAAGAGAAAGGGCTGACACATGAGAAGAAGGGTTCTGGGGTAAGAGGAAGAGAAGCAGTGGGAACAGGTCAACCCTAAAATCAGTAAAGTAACCAAAGGAACATAATACTGTGTTTATAGTAGAAGAGAGAAAAAAAATCATAATTTGGAAAAAATTTAGAGACAGATGGAAGAAAATAAAAACCTAATTCTTATAACTCTAAATGTGAATGGATAAAACAATCCAATAAAACTAAAAGGAGTGACAGATTGGATAAGAAAACAAAACCCTACAATCTGTTGCTTACAAGAAAAACATTTAAAAACAAAGATATGATAAAACTGAGAGGATCGGAAAAAGTTTACTATGCATCAAGTGAATCCAAAAGAGCAAGAGTTGCAGTCATGCTATCTGACAAAGCAGAAACAAACATTCACAAAAAAGTCCCCCCAGATTATATTATGCTAAAAGGAATCATAGATAACAAACCAATATCAGTAACAAACGTATATACTACAAATGTCTTAGTATCCAAATTCATAAAGGAAACATCTGAGCTCTAAGAAGACATAAACAGTAACATAATAGTGGTGACTTGAATATCCCTTTATCAGTTTTAGATAACTCTAACAAAAAGATAAACAAAAAGGATACACCAAACAAATATAATACTTTTATACTCAAAACCCTAAAGTATAGGCCTGGAGGGACATTTCCTAATATAAAAAGCATCTATCTAAAACCAAAAGTAAGCACTATATATGATGGGGATACACTCAAAACTTTTCCAATAAATATAGGAGTGCAGCAATGATGCCCGCTCTCCCCACTATCATTTGATATAGTTCTGAAAATGCTAGCAATTATAAAAAGACAAAAGAAAAGAATTCAAGGAATAATGATAGGTAAAGTGGAGACAAAACTATATCCCTGTTTACCGACAATATCACGGCTTACTTGGAAAATCCTAGGGCATCAGCAAAGATACTAATTGAACGCTTAATAGTTTCAGCAAAGTTACTAGCTACAAAATAAATCCTCAAACATCAGCAGCATTTTCATATAATAATAACAAACCACAAGAAGCAATAATGGAAAGGGAAATCCAATTCTAAATAACTACAAAATACATAAAATATCCAGGGATCAATCTTCTAAAACACTCCTGACAAAGTACTCCTTAAAGAAAATTACAAAGTACTCCTTAAAGAAATCTAGAACAACTTAAATAGCTGAAGGAATCGTCAATGCTCATGGCTAATATAATAAAAATTACAATATTGCCAAAATTAATTTCTGCTGTTAACGTTATACCAATAACGTTATTACCAAAGGCATACTTTTGTTCCTGTTCAGTCATTTCAGTCATGTCTGATTCTTCATGACCCCATTTGGGGTTTTCTTGGCAAAGATACTGGAGTGCTTTGCCATTTCCTTCTCCAGCTCATTTTACAGAGGAGGAAACTGAGACAAGCAAGGTTAAGTGACTTGCCCAGGGTCACACAGATAATAAGTGTCCGAGGCCAGATTTGAACCCAGGAAGATGAGTCTTCCTGACTTTAGGCCAAGAACTCTATCCGCTTAGATATGTTCTTTATCAAAACTGATAGAAGCAATTATAAAAGATAAAATAAATAACTGTGATTACTAGAAGCTGAAAACTTCTGCGCAGACATTAATGCATCTAGAATAAGAAGGGAAGTAGTACAATGAGAAGAAAAATATTTGTATCAAATTTCTCTGGAAAGGTTTTGATATCCAAGATATATAAACAATTAATAGCCATTCTCCAATCAAAAATGATGAAAGGATATGAACAAATGCTTCTCAAAAGACTTGTGAAGTATTTGCAACCACATTTTAAAATGCTTCAAATCATTAATGAGAGAAATGCAAAATCATAAGAACCCTGAAGTCTCATCTCACACCCTGCAAATTGGCAAAAATGACCAAAAAAGTTAGCAACAATCAATGTTAGGGCAGTATGTGGAAAGATAGACACACTAGTCCATTGTTGGTGGAACTGTGAATCGGTACAGCCATTTTGGAAAGCAAGTTGGAATTATGCAAATAAAGTGACTAAAATGTCAATTCCCTTTGAACCAGAAGCTCCATTACTGGGCTTATACTCCAAGGAAGCTATGGATAAGAAAAAGGGTCCCTGTACACTCTAAAATATTTACAGCAGCATTTTTTTGTGGTGACTAAAATTTGGAAAGAAATAGATGCCCATCAACTAGAAAACAGCTGTACAAGTTATGGTAGATGAGTGTGATGGCGTAAGAAATGATGTGTGTGATGAATACAGAGAAGCATAAAGAAATCTATATGAACTGATGTAGAGTGAGGTAAGCAGAGCCAAGAAAACAATATACACAGTAACTACCACCATGTAAATGGAAAAGATGACACACTAAAAAAATCAAAGTCAATGTAACTAAGTTATAAAGATCAAACAGGACTCGAATGAAGAGAAATGAGAAGCCACCCCCAACCTGGCCCTTTTGGAGGTGGGAGCTCCACAAGTGTTACACATCGTACATATTTTTGGACTTTTTCAATATCAATCAGTTTTGCTGATTTTTTTCTCTCTAAGAAAAACACATATTTGATGAACGCCTACATAGAGCCTATTCCAGATTACACGCTGTCTTGGTGGGGAGGGACGCAAGAGAGGGGAGAAAATCTAGAACTCAACATTTTATGGAAATGAATGCTGAAAACTAAAAATAAATAAATAAATTTAGCAGGAAAATACATATTTGCCTCAAGGAATGACTCTCTGGGAGGAATAACTATAGTAATGAGAGAAACAGAAACTCTCAATAAAACCTTTTAAAAAAAAAAGAACATAAGCTCTTTGAGGGCAGGGACTGTCTTTGTGCTCATATTTATATTCCCCAAACTTAGCACAGTGCTTGACCCATAGTAAGCACTTAATAAATGCTTGTTGATTGATTTTTAAAAAAGACATAGTCCTTGGTAGCAAAGCACACAGGAGAAGACAATACAAATTAAAATCTAAGCAAACCACACATCTCCTCAATGTCTACTGTTGAATCTATATCCGTGTTATGTCGACTAACCATGAGTGTTTCCCAGTCTCTGGCCTCAGCCTTCCTCCCTTTCTTTTTTTATACTCTTATTTGGTCATCTTACCAATTCCCATGGGTTCAAGTAGTGCCTCTATGGAGATTATTCCCGTGTCTGTTTATTTAACCCCAGGCTCTCTTCCGTCTCTCATCACCACTTTGCCTATTGAACACCTCAGACTCAACGTGTCCAAAACAGAATTTATCTTTCCCTCAAACCCACCTCTCTTTTGAACTCTATTTCTGCAGAGGACACCACGCTCCTCCAGTCACTCAGATGCACAACCTCAGCATCATCCACATCTCATCATACTCCCTTCCCCCATACGTCAAATCGATAGTCAAATCTCACCGTATCTTTCATCACAACATCTCTTGGTTTCCTCCCCTTCTCATTACTCACACAGCCACCACCCAAGTTCTGTCCTTTGTGTGGACTGTTACAATAGCCTCCTAATTGGTCTCCCCACTTCAGGCCTCTCCCACTCTCCCCTATCCCCCAAACAGTTGACAAAGTAAGTTTCCTAAAGTGGGTGCCTGACTGTATCACTCCTACTGCTCAGTAAGTTTCAGTGGCTCTCTAATACCTTCAGGATTAAACACAAAGTCATCTGGCCTTTAAAACTCTACAACTTGGCCTCTTCCTATCTCTTGAGTGTCTAACACAGTTCCACCAACAGTGTACTAGCGTACCTATTTTCCCATGGTCTCTCTGATATTTGTCAATTTTTTTCTTTTGTCATCTTTGTCAGCCTAAGAGGGTATGAAGTGAAACCTTAAAGTTGTTTTAACTTGAATTATTCTAAACCCCTATTAGTGATTTGAAATTTTTTGCATGATTATGAATAGCTTAGATTTCTTCCTATAACAACTGCCCATTCACATCCTTTGAGCATTTATTTAATAGGGAATGACTCTGTCTTATAAATTCGAATCAGTTCCTTATGAGTCTTGGATGTGAGACTTTTATCAGAGAAACTTGTTGTAAAGATATTTTACCAGTTACCAGTTTCCCATCTAATTTCTACTTCAATAAATTTGTTTGTGCAAAAACTTTAAATTTTAGATAATCAAAATTGTCCATTTTATGTTGTGTGATCCTCTCTATTACTTATTAAGTCATGAAATCTTCCCCTATCCACAGATCCCAAAGGTAGTTCCTTCCTTGCTCCTCCAATTTGTTCGTGAAATAATTTTTAAAATTCTGAGTCATGTATCCTCTTGGAGCTTAGCATGGTATATACATATACGATGGAAGTGTAGGTCTAAACCTAATTTCTGCCAGATTGCTAGATTGCTATCCAGCTTCCTTGGAAGTTTTTGTCAAATGCTGTGTCCTTGCCTAAATCACTGGGATTTGGTTATCAAACACTACGCTATCGTTTGCTTCCATATATTGTTTACCTAATCTGTTGTACTGATTGACCTCTCTTTTAACCAATATCAAAGTGTTTTAATGATTGCTGATTTGTGGTACATTTTGAGATCTGGCACTGATAGACGCCCTTCCACCCCTCTTGTTTCACTATTTCCTTTGAGATTTTTGGCCTTTTGTTCCTCCACAAGAATTTTGCTATTATTTTTGTAGCTCTATAAAGTATTATTTGGGGAGTTTGACTGATATAGCATTGAATAAGTAAATTAATTTAGGTAAAACATTTTTATTATATTGGCTCAACCTATCCATGAACAATTAATATCTCTCCTGTTATTTAGGTCTGCCTTTATTTCTGCAAAGAGTGTTTCATATGGCAGAATCTTAGCAGACTCACTCCCAATTATTTTATAACTTCTGCAGCTTTTTAAAAATAGAATTCCTCTTTCTAGGTCTTCTTCTTGGATTTTGTTAGTTTGTAGTCTAGGAATACTGATGATTTATGTGGACTTATCCTAAATCCTGAAACTTTGCTCAAGTTGTTAATGATTTCAATTAATTTGTAGTTGACTCAGAGTTCTAAGTAAACTATCCTATCGTCTGCAAAATGTAATCATTTTGTTGCTTCTTTACCTATGCTTATTCCCTCAATTTCATTTTCTTGTCAAAACAACACTGAGGTTTCATTTCATATCCTACAAACTGGCAAAGATGGAAAAAGTTGGGAATAGTCGATGTTAGAGGGATTATGGGAAGATAGGCACCTTAATGCATTGTTAATAGAGCTACGAATCAGTACAACCATTTTGGAAAGCAATTTGGAATTATACAAATAAAGTGACTAAAATGTCTATACTTTTTGGCCCAGAGGTTCCACTACCAGTCAAATACCCTGATAGAAGAAAGTCCCCAAATGTGTGTAGTAGCATTTTTCACGGTATCAAAGAACTGGAAACAAAGCAGATGCCCATTGATTGGGGAATAGCTAAACACTATGATACATGAATGTAACGAAATATAACTCTGTTGTAAGAAGTGATAAATATGAGAGATTATGGGAAGACAGTGGCACGCTAGGAAGCAGAGGATCTGAGAGCCCCCAAAACGCATTCCATCAGGAATTAGGAATACCCTACAAGGTGATAGAAAGAATCACCTCTAGACTCTCCTGCCCTGCTCAGGAATTCACAGAGGGACCCCCAGATTCCTGCAGAGATCTTGGGATGGACAAGCTGTAGAACAGATAGAGAGTGGTGTAGAGAAGAAGAATACCCCTAGAGCCTTCAGAGCAGTTCCAGCACTCCCTGACTGAGCTCAGTAGAACCCAAGCCCAGTCAGCCAAGCCGCAGGGACACTAGGGACCACCCACCTAAAGGAAATAAAACGGGAACTATAGAGGGTGTCTCACCTAAAAGAAACAAAACAGATATACAGATTGTCCCCAAAGTCTCAGTGATGTGTTAAGTCATTAAAGCTTAAACTTCACTTAAACCTCAGTCCAGAACTGAATGCCCAGAATGTTAGAATGACTCAATAACACAAAAAATATCAAAACAAAAACAATAAAGTAAAAGCACCTTCTACGGAATCTCGAAGGCCTACATTCGCTGATCAGCATACTTTAAAAATGGAGTGCAATGATTAAAGGTGAAGTGGCCACTGACCACATAAATGCCAGCCTAGCCCAAGGGTTTTTAGAGGAACTATGTGAGCTGTCTTTGAGGCAGCTATAGATGCCTCATATAGAGATGAGATTCATGACTAAAAGTCCACCAAAATATTAGTTCAAACATTCTGAAAAGAAATTCAGAATTATATTTTAAAAGCACCTGAAATGCTCAGACCTTTTGACCCATAAATACTATTGCTTCTCATACATACCAACAGGGTCAAAGAGAGAAAGATCCAGTAGAAACCTAAATATTCAATACAGTACTTTTTTTATGATAGCAAAGAGTAGAAACAAAGTAGATGCCCTTTGACTGGAGGACAGCCAAACAAATTGTAGTACATGTATTTTACAGCACCAGCAGAAGAAACAAACATGACAAAATCGGAGAAATAGGGGAAGACTTGTATGAACTGCTGCACTGTGAAGTAAGCAGAACCAGCAAAAACAATTTATACAGTGATTGCAACAATATAAACAGAAAGAACAATAAAGTATAACTGAATACTATGAAATTATAATTATCAAGCTAGGGCTTGGAGAAGCAGTGAGAAAATCTACCACCTTCCTTTCCATGGCAGATCTGACAGAACTGGGTACAGAATATGGCATTTACCATCAGACACAGTGTATGCATTGGTGGATTTTGTGGAATTACTTTCTTTTGTAATTTTTTTTACAAGGAAAGAGTGGCTAGGTAGACGAGGAAGAGGGATAAATTTGAAAAGAATGTGATATAAAAATAAAATCAATTTTCAAAATCACAACATGATTGGGTCCCTGAGAAATACACACAAATGTGAACAACAGAGACCAGCACCAAGTCAGACTAAAACTGGTGGCACAGTGGCTAGGTTTTGAGGAAATGAAAATAAACTGTAATCAGTCACTACGAACCAACATACACATGGGAAGAGAAACCAGCAAACATGACTAGACAAATTTCAGCCCTACGAGCTGCTTTTTGGACTGTTCTTCAGCTTTCTCCTTTTTCAAATGTGGTAGGATCACTCTCTCTCAAACCCTCCTCCCCTGCCCACTCCATCCCATAAAATGGGTTAAACTAGTTTTTCCCTGAAAGGTGACAAAGCTTTCTCTGAAAGATCCCCAGGACTAGATTGTCCCGTGAAGCTAAGGCTCAAGCTTCGCCTCCCTTGAATCAACTTCCCAGTAGCCTCTGGTCATATTGAAGTAGCCTTCTGATCCCCTTAAGGCATAAAAAGGCCCACATGTGTGAGTGAACCCATCAGACTTGGCAGATGTCCAACTAAGTTCTAGAATATCTTTGTTGAGTACACTTTCTATGCTATGGCTAAGTAAGTCTCCTTTGGTTAATTGCTGAATGACCTACCAGCGCTTCATCTCTTTCCAATAACAAATCTAAACAAGGTATCAGCTTAAGTCAGTCTCCCCCCACCCCCTCCATGTACTTGATAATGGGGATGAGACGGCATCATGGCTCACATGATGTTTGGAGTAGGGGAAGGATACTCCAAGTTCAGAGGGGTAGGGCAGTCAGACGGCCAGATGGGGCATCCTGGCACCCTGGGGCAAGGGCCCTGCTGGTGGTGTATGGAGAAGCCTCTCGATGGAACACAGAGTAGGCTCCTCCTGATACAAATCAGCTATCTCAGTGGGTCCTAGAGGAAAGTGGAGGATAAAGAAAGTGCCAGGTCCAGCATTCCACCATCATTGCTGTTCACCATCATGAAATCTTAACAAAGTAAACTGACCCAGTGCATTCAGCAGCTAGAGACAGAGATCTTGCTTTTAAGGACTGTGCAGTGAACGAAAGCTGAGGAACAGCTAATGGAGCTTATAGCAACATAAATGAAAAGTTCTCTGCTGGTGAAGGTGGGGATCGACAATCTACAGCTCGGAGCACAGCCAGGAACAGACAAGTCTCCATCTAGTAAGAAGGTCTCTCAGCAAAGCCCAAAAGTTTTGTTCTGTTTTTTTTAAACAAACATTTACTAAGAGCCTATTATGTGCTGGGTGTTGTACTCAATGCTTTACAAATATGGTCTCGTTTGATCCCCACAACAGCCTTGGAAGTACGTATTACTATACCCATTTTACAGACGAGGAAACCAAGGCAGAAGTCAAGTGACTCGCCCAGGGTCGCTCAGCTAATAAGTATCCAGGGTCAGATTTGAATTCAGGTCTATCCTAACTCCAAGTCCAGGGCTTTCGCCACGGTGCCACTTACCTGCTTCGCGTCTTGCTGAGATCAGAGCCATGAGAAGAATGAGAGCAGGAGTCACACGGAGACTTGGGAGCCCGTGGTAAGAAAGCCCCAGGCTAATCTTTGAGTTCTCTGGGATGTAGGGGATTTCTTCCACAGAGAGAACTGGAGGTGAGTGGGCCTTTGCCACCAAGGAACTGGAGAGATTGCAAGAGAAGTTCAAAGAGCAAACTGATGAGTCACTGGAGCAATGTCTGCTGAAGGCGTGGTCTCATGGAGCTGATGTAGAGACTCTGTCTGTAGCAGAATTCCACAGACTTAGGGAGATCTCAGAGAACCGTTAGTTAAATCATTAACCATTCTACGTGGACGTCATCCTTCGTTCCTTTTTAGATGGCTGATGGGGAGTTATGTGTGTTTGGCTCCATGAAGATAAGTTTTCATTGCAACCTGCTCCTCAATGGAGGTCTGCAAGGGAGGGTTTGAAGTTGCTAAGGGAAAGAGGTTTGATATACCGGGTCTGTACGAAGCCATCTATGGCTCGTCCCATCTTATAATGAGACTACCTCAGGGGCAATTAGATCCCACCTTCTAGGTGGAACACCACCGAAATGGCTTCAGACTTTGGCTATGGGACACACACACGCACACACGCGCACACACACACACAATGACACAGATGTGGGTGATCAATTGGCGAAATTTGAGCAGGATATTAGGGCAGTGGTGGCAAATACTATCAGTGCAATGAGGAACTCTGGGAACTGGAAGAGGAGGTACAGAGCTCTCTGCCCCACTGGAGATGCAGAGGGCCATGATACCATGGGAGGAGCTTTGGGTATGACTCTTGAAACACAGGGTTGATAAGAAAGCAGTTGATGATCAGCCTATGAGGGTGCTATTAAAACTGTACTATAAAATGCAGAGTCAGATCAATAGATGCTCTTTACCCCTACCCCTCAAGTATCTGCCTACTTTGGATCATCCATGGAGTGGCTGAGTGCAGACCAAGGAGGGAAGCTCTTGGGAGTCAGTATTCCAGTGAGCTCTTTTGGTTAGCTTTATGTAGGTTATTGTGAGTTTGTTGTGTCATCATTGTTTGGTCATTTTTCAGTTCTCATCCACCTTTCGTGACCTTATTTGGGGTTTTGTTGGCAAAGACGCTGGAGTGGTTTGCCATTTGCTTCTCCAATTCATTTTACAGATGAAGAAAATGAGAAAAAGCAGGTTAAGTGACTTGCCCAGGGTCATATAGCTAGTACGTGTCTGAGGCCAGATTTGAACTCAAAAAGACGAGTCTTCCTGACTCCAGGCCTGGTACTCTATGCACTGTGCATGTAACTGCCAGGTTATTGCGGGTAGGGGCAAATAAAAATCCTTGGAGTTGCCTAAAATATCCTGTGTGGCTAAAAGGACACAAAACTGGGGCCTCAGTAGAGTGAAAAGCATTTTGCTGGTGATGGAGATGAAGCAAGCTGGAGTGTTTCCTTTTACTGACAATCCAATGTCTCCCACAAGGAAAGCAAATAGAACCTAATAGCTTTCAGAGGACTACAGAATAAAGTTGTCTTGCCCACCACTCCAGCCGCTCCAGACCTCATCAATGTCATGGACCAGGTAAGTCAGGCCCTGGATGAATAGCATGAGGGTTTTGACCTCACTAACGCTTTTTGTCTCTATTCTTGTGACTGAGGCTAGTCAGGAGCAACTCGATTTCATCTGGGACAATACTTTCACTCTTCTTCCCAAGGGTTGCCTGAACTCTCTCTCATAGTACCACACTCTAGTAGGCAGAGACCTGAAAGATGGCTTCCCTTCCTGAAGATATTGATGTATACCATCACACTGATTGAGTTAATTCTTTACAAGGCCAAGTAGATAGTTCTAATAAGCCAAAATAATTTAAAATGCTTTCATTGTTGGGTTTTTTCCAGTAAAAGACATTGGTTTATATGCTGAATTATACTTTCTAAATAAGATATTCCTAGGAAGAGCATTAAATTCATTATTTTTATTAAATGGAATGTCTTTAAACATATCTGACATAAATAGTCAACTTGAGATTCATACTTTCCAGTAACAATCTTTAAATTTTCCAGTGCTCTTAGGGGCGTTTATACTTTCCTGGATATAGAGGCTCTGAAAGAAAGTGTGAGAGAGAAGAAGCTGTCTACCAAACTGAAGGTCTACAGAGCTATAGACCTCAGTGTTGTATGCCTGTGAAACCTGGAGAGTGTACCATGCCAGGCAACAGAATCACTTCATTTGAATTGTCTCAGGAAAATGCTGAAGACCACTTGGAGAGATAGGGTACTGGACACTGAGGTCCTTTTTTGAGCTGAACTGCCAAGCATTGAAACTCGGCTGCAGAGCACAACTCTGATGGGTTGGCCACATTGTTTGAATGCCAAATGTGTATTTGGCTAAAGACTATTTTACATGTAAGGCAAGCACTCACCCAGAAACTATGTAAGGACGTTCTCAAGGTCACTCTTAAGAAGTTTGATATAGATTGTGAGACATTGGAGACACTGGCACAGGATTGGCCCACATGGCGTCTGTGGCATCAAAGGTCTATGAGCAAAGCAGAATTGCAGTAGCTCAAAAGAAATTTGAGATGTGCAAATTTAGAGACATCTGCCTCCCAAATGTTTACACAGACCACTTGTGCCCAACTTGTGGTAAAGCCTTCCAAGCTCATCTGATAAATCACACACAGACCCACTGTACATTGACTCCAACATCATGATGTCATTTTAGACCTCTTCGAATATGAAAGATAACAGCCACAAATATAGCTCATTTTGAAGGCAAAGTAATGAAAACTCTTCAAGATTGTCAATTAAAGCAATATCTTGCAAGAAATTACTGTGAGAAAATGCATCTATAATTCAGGACATGTGTGTCATATAGTAGCTGCTTGTAAACTATATGCCACCCATCCTAGTACTAGGAGTCACTTTTAATAATTTCAATTTCAAGTTCTTTAGCTCCAGTTTTTGACAGGTTTGGGGGGTTTTTCATGTGCATTGGTGAAAAATACAAAAAAAATTTATCCAGAAATATTCTAAATAACTAACTCATTTTATTTCAGATATTGATGATTTCAGGTATTCCAAATGATGATTTTAGGAAAATTTTCTAACAACTTCCCAGCTGCTTCAAACTTTCTTCTGAGTATTGTATTGGCACCATGATAACAAAATGCAATTAAGTTTGCTTTCAATTATTCATTATTAAAGCTACAATTATTTAAAGTAGATAATAATATATTGAAACCACACTCTGCCGTGGTTAATAATAACCCTTTCAAAGCTACAAATAGCATTACCCACGGAGGAGTTAATTGAACTGTGTTGTTGTCGGGTTGGTTCAGTCATGTCTGAGTCTTCGTGACCTTATTTGGAGTTTTCTTGGCAAACACACTGGAGTGGTTTACCATTTCCTTCTCCAGATCGTTTTGCAGATGAGGAACTGAAGCAAACAGGGTTAAGTGATTTTCCCAGGGTCACACAGCTAGGAAGTGTCTGAACTCATGAAAATGAGTCTTCCCAACTCCAGGCCCAGCACTCTATCCACTGTGCCACCTAGCTGCCAATTGAACTATCCACTGACTGTATTTAACTATCAACTTGCAAAAAATTCTTGAATATTTAACAATTAGCTCCCAAGAGCTGGCACAAGCCATTTCCAGCATATCATTGAGACCTAGGTCCTGAGGAACACTATTTTGCCTGGTTTACATAGTTCCATTTGCTACCACAGAAGCTTACCCAACTGGACTTCAGTGACCACTAATCCACAACTGAACCACAAGAAAAATCCAGTAACGAGGAATATTCTAGCGAATGGAAGTCCTGGCAATTCTTCCCAGTTGACTAATATTCAGATTGTGCAGCTAGCATGTGTTGAGAGCTCTGAGGGATGGGGCAGAGAGATCTTCATCTACACTGATTCTTGGGTAGTGGCCATGGGACTGGCCAAGTGGCCTGGGGCCTGGAGAGAGCACGCCTAGAGGAATTTTGCAAATGCTGCCCACTCCATACAGTGTTGTCCCGTGGCATGTTAGCCCCCATCAGAGACATATGCTCTCCACTAAATTAAACAGCCATGATGGAGATAGTATGCGAACAGCAGAGGTTAGAGAGAGGGTCCATTGCCTATCTGTATATTGTTGTGCCGAGTTCTAGACGAAATTGTGCCTCCCTTGACCCAGCTTCCTAGGAGACTCTGGCTACATTGAGATGACTTTTGGTTCACCTAAAAGCATAAAAGGCCCACCCATATGAGTTGGTGAATGTCCCAACACTATGGTGGTCACTACACCCTACCCTATCAGAGAGGCTATCCATGCAGAGATAAAATGTGCCACATCTACCCAAGCTTCCGTGTTGGAGCGTTCTTGTTGGGCATCCTTTCTATTCAACGGGTAAGTAAACCTCCTTTTGTTATCTGCCAAATAACCTACCAGTGCTTCATTTCTTCCCGACACTATGCCTGAATGAACAGAGTACCCACCTGAGTCGGGCCCACTCCTAATACTAAGAAAAAGAAGGCTGAGGAGGAGGGTTGGTATCAATAGAGTATACATGGAAGGGTTGGGCTATATCTGTAGAGAAGACGACCGTAGGCACAGAGCCATTGTCAAGAAATGGCAAGCAAACCAGAGACAAGGGACATTCTAGGCCCCCAGACAAGTAATCTCTTCCCTCCATAACCTTGCCTGGGCTCAATTTACCAAGTCTCAGAGTCCACGTGTAGTAATGATAGTGAAGAGGGCAGGTTTAGACTGAAGGTCTTAATGTTTGGTTTTTGGGTTTGGTTTTTGTGTTACCTGGTGAAGCTTGTGGGCCCCTTCGAAGAACGCTGCTTTTAAGTGCATAGAATATAATGCATAATACTAAAATCAAGTCACCAAAATAATTTTTAAAAAGTTCACCTCTCCCCCCCACATTAAGAACCTCTGGTACAGAGTATGTACTAGGCAGTGAATCCTTGTTCTTTCTATCCCAGTAATCCCAGTAATTACATCTAAGTAATTAAAAAAAAACATGTATATAATCTGAGGCCTCTGAGAGTACTGGGCCAATGTGACCTTACAAAAAGAATTGCTCATGCCGGCGTTATAGCACAGGCCATCTATAGTTTCCAAAGGAAAGTCTGGGCGTGAGCAAAAATACAGACACAAAAGCCACGGTATGTCCAGATCCAGCCAATGTTTTCAGAGTTTCTGCTTTCAAGGGAATGGGGAAAGGGAATCAGCACTTCTTAAGCACCTACTGTGCGCCAGACACTGCACTATGTACCTTACAAATATCTCACTTGATCATTGCAACAACCCTGGGAGGTAGATGCTTTTATTAACCCCATTGTATGGTTGAGAAAACGGAGGCAGGCAGAGGTTAAGTAACTTGTTCAGGGTCACACAAAGAGTGTCTAAGGTTGAATTTGAACTCAGTTCTTCCTGACTTCAGACCAAGGACTCTACCCACTGAGCAACCCAGCTTCCTCATGCACCTTTGATTGGTTCTAACTCCATGTTATTCAGAGTTTTCATGGAGTCATGGAGGTAGTGAGCTGGGGCCCAGTAGTCGAACACTCTGACCATCTATCCGTCTTCTACAGGAGTCTGTAAGAATGTTATGGAGACAGAAGATAACTGTGTCAGGAACCACAAAGGTCCAGTGTAACCCAGCACTGCCAAGATGCTCTCTGGACCCCTTCCGACTGCAGATTTGCTACCAAGCATCTGTCAAATCAGTGGGTCACACATTATTCCAAAAGGGAGTAAGCACTGACCCTAAGAAGAGAGAAGCCCTGGTGCTTGGCCACATCCACAGAACTTTCTTTCAGCGGGGTTGTGGGTAATCACTGGTCAGAACTACAAAAGGAATATTCCGTCCTTACAAAGTCCCTCGATGGTCTCACTCACGCATATATCATTGGGAGGTACAAACAGAAGGGCGGGAGAGCAACTCAGAAATCGTGTCCCAATCAGAAGATAGAGCCTGGACTTTATCCCTTGGGATCCTCTGGATATCACTGGGATTAGAAATACGGCCAAGCAAGGCAGTGGGGCACGGTAGGTAAAGAGGCAGCCTCCAAGTGTGGAAGACGTGGATGGAAGTCCTGCCTCTGACACATACTACCTGTGTGACCCTGGCCAAGTCACATTCCTCATACAACTATCTAAATTATAAATTTCATAACAGGTATTCGGGCAACTAGGTGGCACAGTGGATAGAGCACTGGGCCTAGAGTCAGGAAAACTCATCTTCCTGAGTTCAAATCTGGCCTCAGACACTTATTAGCTACGTGACCCTGGGCCAGTCACTTAACCCTGTTTACCTCAGTTTCCTCACTTATAAAATGAAGTTGGAGAAGGAAATGACAAACCATTCCAGTATCTTTGCCAAGGAAACCCCAAAGAGGGTCATAGTCTAACATAAAGGAAGAAGAATGAGGAGGAGGAGGAGGAGGACGAGGAGGAGGAGGAGGACGACGAGGAGGAGGAGGAGGAGGAGATACTCATCTGCATCAGTAGAGGGAGTTTCCTCATTGAGAGTTCTACATATGAATGAAATCACAGGTCTGGTCCAAAAACAAACATAAAAGGAAACATGACTAAGCCCTTATGGATCTAATTAAGTCTATATGTGTGCCAGTATTGTCTGCTACAGATCTCTGTAAGCTTTTCATGTTAACATGCTGATGCCAACTTAGATGACTCGGGGCAGTCTTGTACCACAAACAGGATACCAGAGGCCATGCTTAACAGCTGCAGTTTAACTGTGAATCCTCTTATCTCACGCACTGCTTGGCGTTCTGAAAAGTAGACATGGACAGATAGCGACCCACTGGTCTATATTCCGATAAGTGTCAAGTTGGATGCCGCCAACTAGAGATGAACAACTGCTCTTGATATGTAATATGGATGCACATGCCCCATCCCCAAGGCCCCTTGCATCAGAAACCGTGGTGATTCGCACAGTGGAGATGAAGGTGACTTGTGACTCAAAGGCAATAGGGCCCTAGCGCAGGGAAAGGCAGGAGCATGCCATAGGTGAAAATCCATCTTCTAGCTAATCTTCCAGCCCCCTCTATCCAGGGATGACTGGCAACATGACCATATGCAAAATGAGAGCATTTAAGTTGCGATGCTGGCCAAGAAATGTGATTGCCAAAGCATTGGGCCTGCTTCCCCTCAAGCCAGATGACTGTTCTAGGAGAGGAGCACAGTATCCGGCTGTAAGTGATCTCATCACACAAGGTGTAAGAAAGGAATCAGTGCAACCCCAAACCTGCTAAGCCATGAAAGGCATCCATAAGGATTTTGGAGAACTGGGTCAAGAAATAACTGTAGCCATGATATGAAGCATATTCTGCCTCTCCTGAATAGCAGTTAATACACATAAGAAGTGTGAGATTTGTGCCAGGTGTGCCCAAAGGAAATTACTGCCAACTCAAGCTGCTTCCTTGGAGAGCACGGGCAGCTGTCAAACCTCTGGAGGTCACATGCAGGCTTGGGGAAAGGGTTGGAGGAATGAGAGCGACATCCAAGTAATACCTGTAGTGTTACTCAGCATACACAGACCTACCTTGACAGCAGTTACCTGATAATTAAATTGAATCGGATTTGCTTAATGAAACTGCTGTGCCAAATAGTCCCAGGAGAGGGAGCATTTCTACCACAAGTTTGCATGTCTCCACTTCTTCCAGGCTTCTTTAGCAATAATAATACTTTAAAAATGCTTTAAGGTCTGCAAAAGGCTTTACCAACAAACATCTCACTAGATCTTTACGACAACCCTGGGAGCTAGGCTCCTATTATCCCCATTTTACTGCCCAGGGTCATATAACCGGTGTCAGAGGTGAGCTTTGAACATAGATCTTTCTGACCCCAAGTCCAGTGCTCTGCCCATCATGGTACCAAGTTGCCCCAAGATCTACCTGCCCCACGGCCAAATACAGAAATCTCTGCCTCCCAAAGTGACTGGCCAATGACAATGTACATAGACACGATATCACCAAGGGCCTCCCTGGCCACTCAGTATCAGGAGAGGGAGTAGGAGAGGAAGTAGAAGAAAGGGTTGAGAAGTACCACCGTTCATCCAGAAAGAGAGCCATTAGATGTGCTGTATGTGTGCCTGTACATGCCAAAAAAGCAAAGCAGAAATGGAGTGCACACCCTCATTTCAGGATCTGTTTCAAGGTAGAACCTCTCTTCACTTATGGGTAAGTTCTTCCTCGTGATGATCTCACCTCCTTCACACTATTTCAATTTACTTCAATGAATTATCTCCTAGGCGCCCAGATACCCGGGTCTATATTGGGTACTAAGGAAGAGACAAAATGGCAGGGTCTTATTAAAAATACCATGAGCCTAGAGTCAGAAGGCCTGGATTTGAATCCTGCTGCTACCATTTACTACCTGTGTGCCCTAACGCAAATCCCTTAGCCTCTCTGAGCCTCAAATAAGAAAAATTTATGTTTAAAAACAGATGTTCAAAAAAAAAAAGTTTTTGCATACAACTAGGAAATAAGATACAGGCAATGGGGCATAGAAATTTATCTTGCCCTACAAGAAAGGAAGGAAAAAGTGGATGGGAGGGGAGTGCGGTGACAGAAGGGAGGGCTGACTGGGGAACGGGGCAACCAGAAATATACGCCATCTTGGAGTGGGGGGGAGGGTAGAAATGGGGAGAAAATTTGTAATTCAAACTCTTGTGAAAATCAATGCTGAAAACTAAATATATTAAATAAAGTAAATAAATAAATTTTTTAAAAAAGAAAAAAATAAAAAGGGAAAAACTAGGAAAAAAAAGGAAAAAAAAAGAAAAATTTATGAATTTTCTTCTGTGAGTAGGACACTATTAGCCATCAGGGACTCAAGGAGTTTTTTTTATTATTTTTTATTCCTGCCCTTGAGGAAAAGCAACTGGGTAATCTTTTTTAATTCCAAATTTTGCTGTCACAAAAATGGAGATGGGGAAGAATTAGGAGATAGTACCTGAGTCTGAAAGGAAGAATGGAGTTGGAAGGGCAAAAATAAAGAGAAAGCACATTCCAGAGATGGGAGCCAACACTGAACTATTCAAATCCACCACAGCATTTAATGGCACGGTCATTTTAGGGAACACCTAGTAGCCCAGTCTATCTAGGACATAGAACGTTTAAGAAGAGTGATATGAAACAAGACTGGAAAGTAAGTGGGAGCTGGAGGATGGGGAGAGTTTCTATTTCATCTCAAAGGAAAGAAATCCATTCCCCGGCTCCCGCTGATCTTTCTAGCTTCCCTTCTCCTTTATTTTGTCAGCTGCATGAGGAATGGATTGGAGAAGGGAGAACCTGGAGGTGGGAGGACCAGCTAGGAAGCTAGTGCAACAGCCCAGGAAAGAGGTGATGAGAGGCGTGACTTAGGTCAAAGCAATGGAGAGAGCATCAACGTGAAACACACTGGGAGGGTAGAATCTACAGACTTAGCCACTGATTGGAATGAAGGAGGGGAAGAGAGAAGAGTTGGACAACTCTGAGGTTTCTACCCTGGGTGCCTGGGAGGATAATGGTGCCATTCACAAGAGGGGGAAGCTGGAAGCAGGAGAAGTCTAAGGGAGAAGAGAACAAGTTCAGTTTGGAGCATGTAGAGTTTGAGGAGCTAGTAGGATGTAGATGAAGAGACATTCAGCTGGCAGATGGAGATGAAGGGCTAAAGATTGGGGAGGGATGAGTATTATTAACATAATTAGACATTAGATATTTGGGCACCATCTGCATAACTGAACCCAAGGAGGAGCCTCAATGTAAAGGGGTTAAACTAGATAGTCTCTACGGGCTCTGCCAGCACTAACATCTTGTCATTTAAGAATGATCTCTGCACTCCAGGTGCTAGGAGCTTATATGCTAGTTGGGGATATCAGAGTTACATACCAGAGAACAGGACAAAGGGGCTCACAATCAGATGTGAGGTTGCATAGTATGAACCCATATCTTCTGCCTCTGTCCCCAGGAAAGATGGGAAATGGTTGCATTCTTGGATCTAGTCACTCGGTCTTCTCTTAGCCTGCTTTTCTCAAGCTTGAATCATCTGTTTCTTTAGCTTCTCCTCATAGCTCCTATATCCCATGTTTTTAGACTCAGGAAAGTACTTGGACAACCAGTTCTGAGGAGAGACAGAGTGGAATAGTGCAAAGGACACTAACCTAGAAGTAAGGAATGCTGGGTTCTAGTACAACTCTACACGCTAATTCTGTGTGACCTTGGGCTAAACACTTCCCTTCTCTGTTACCTCAACTGCAAAAAAATGAGGGGGAGGGCTTGGACTAGAATGTAGAGGTGTCAAACACACTGGCCACAACTGTCCCAAATGGGCCCAAACCAGGTTGAAATGTAATTGGGAAAATTAAAAAACAAACAAAAATACAATAGAACATAGATAATGTTAACATGTGGTTTTCCAAGTCAATATGCAGCCCAGAGGGATCCTTATCTATGGTTTAGTGGAATCTTTTCTATCCAAATTTGAAACCATTGGACTAGATGATGTCTGAGGACCCTTTTGATTCTAAAAATTATTGTGGTCCTATGAGTCTTTAGGAGTCAGGGAAGAAGAAAACTAAGTGAAGAAAGAAGAGGGAGAAGAGAATTTTGTAGTAAACTGCTTAAGGTAAGGACCATGACCTATGCATAGAATTATAGATTTAGAGCTGGGTCAAAAGACTGAAAAATTTTTTAAAAATATTAAATATCCGATAGGAAAAAAAATTGACCTAGAAAATAGATTAAGGGGGCAGCTAGATGGTACAGTGAGTAGAGCATTGGCCCTGGAATCAGGAGGACCTGAGTTCAAATCCAGCCTTAGACACTTGACACACTTACTAGCTGTGTGACCTTGGGCAAGTCACCTAACCCTAACTGCCCCACCTTCCCCCCTCCAAAAAAAACCAAAACAAAACAAAAAAAAAAAGATATAAAAAAAGAAAATAGATTGAGGAGAGAATTTAAGAATCATTGATCTACCTGAAAGTCATGAACAACAAAAAAAAAGATCCTAGACATTGTATTTTAAGAAATTATGAAGGAAAACTGCCCAGATGTCTTAGAACCAGAGGGATAAGTAGAAATTCAATGAATCCACCAGTCGCCTCCTGAAAGAAACCTCAAAATAAAAACTCCCAGGAATATTGTAGTCAAAATTTAGAACTCTGGGGTCAAGGAGAAAATACTGCAAGTTGCCAGGAAAAAAAAAAAGGCACGCAAGTACCATGGTCCCATACTCATGATCAGATGAGATTTAGTAGCCACCACTCAAAAGAAACAGAGGGCTTGGAATATGTTCTGGAAAGCAAAGGAACTAGAATTACAACCAAGAATAACCTATCCAGTAAAATTGAGCATAAACCTACATGGGAAAAAGTAAATATTTAGAGAAATAGAAGACTTTCAACAATTCCTGATGAAAAGACCAAAGTTGAATAGAAAATTTGACATTCAAACACAGGACTCAAGAGAAGCATAAAAACGTATAGATAAGTAAGAAATCATAAGAGACTAAAAAGGTGCTATTAACATTATTATCTGGGGAGATGATACATGCACCCCTCAGAAATTTATTATCACCAAAGGTCATATAGAGAATCTAATTAGACAGAGAGCCTGGGTATGATTCTATTGTATTTGGATGATCTCAAAAGAAGAATGAAATGTGTAAAGAAGAAAAATGCACTGAGAGAGGGAGGAAGGGATGGGAAGAATGGGGGAAATTATCTCACTTAAATTGGGCACACTAGTGAGAGTTTATACAATGGAGAGGGCAGTGAAGGAGGGGAGTGGTAAACACTTAAACCTCACTCTCATCTGAACAGGTTCAAGGAGGGAAGAATACACATACAACAATGAGTTGGGCACAGAAATTTATCTTACCCAACAGGAAGTAGAAAGAAAAAAGGTTAAGAAAAAGTCAGGGAGGGAGAAACAAGAAGGAGGGTAGATTAAGGCAGGCAATGATCAGAAGAAAGGCAGACTTTTAAAGAGAGGATAGGGTAAAAGAAAAATGAATAAGTATAATAGAGTAGAATGGAGGGAAATGCACAGTTAGCAATCATAACTGTGAATGGGAATGGGATAAACTCACTCATAAAATGGAAGAGATCCGTAGAATGGATTAGAAACCAGAATCCAATAATAGGTTATTTATAAAACTCACACACAGAGACACATAGACACACATATTTGACACAGAAAGATACACATTAGAGTCAAAATAAGGGTCTAGAGCAAAACCTGTTATGCTTCAGTTGAAGTAAAAAAAGATAGGAGTGGTATTCATGATAATCTCAGACAAATAAAAAGAAAAATAGACAATTAAAACAGATAAACAGGGAAACCACATTTTGTTAAGAGGTACAATAGATAATGAACTAATATCAATTCTGAACATATAGGCACCAAATAATGAAGAAGAACAAGAACTAGAAGAAGGAGGAGGAGGAGGAGGAAGAGGAGGAGGAGAAGGAGGAAGAAGAGAAGGAGGAAGACAAATTACCTTTATCAAAAATGAAAAAGGTGAATTTACAACCAATGAAAATGAAATAAAAGCAATTATTAGAAGCAATTTTGCCCAACTATATGCCAATAAAAACAACAATCTTAATGAAATGAATATTTACAAAAATATAAATTGCCCAGATTAACAGAACAGGAAACAGAATACTTAGATAACTCTATCTTAGAAAAAGAAATCAAACAAACCATGAGTGAGCTCTCTAAGGGAAGAAACTGTGGGACCAGATAGATTTACAAGCAAGTTCTATCAAACATTTAAAGAACAATTAATTCTAAAATTACATAAACTGTTTGAAAAAATAGGTAAAGAAGGAATCCTACCAAATTCCTTCTATGCCATAAATACAGTTTTGGGGGCAGCTAGGTGGCACAGCAAGTAGAGCACTGGTCCTGAAGTCAAGAGGACCTGAGTTCAAATCCGGCCTCAGATACTGGGCACACTAGCTGTGTGACCTTGGGCAAGTCACTTGACCCCAATTGCCTTGCCTTCCCCACTCCAAAAAATTAAAAAAAAAGAAACATAAACATAGTTTTGCAATTTAAACCAGGGGAGTCAAAACAGAAAAAGAAAATTACAGACCAATTTCCCTAATGAATATTAATAGAAAAAAATTTAATAAAATACTAGCAAGGAGTTATCACAAAGATCATACACTATGCCAGCTGAATTTATACCAGGGATGCAGGGTGATTCAATATTAGAAAAACTATAAGCATAATTGACCATATATATAATGAAAACAACAAAAATCATATTATTATTTCAATAGATTCAGAAAAAAGTCTTTGACAAAATACAATACCCATCTCTATTAAAAACACTTGGAAGCACAGGAATAAATGGAACTTTCATTAAAATGATTAGTAGTATCTATCTAAAACCAAGAACAAGTTTTATCTGTAATGGAAATAAGCTAGAAGCCTTTCCAATAAGATCAGGAGTGAAGCAAGGAAGTCCCTTATCACCATTACTATCCAATATTATACTAAAATTTGTAGCAATTTTTTTGTAGTAACAAGACAAGAAAAAAGATACTGAAGGATTAAGCATAGGAAATAAGGAAACAAAACTATCACTCTTTGCATATGATATGATAGTTTACTTAGAGAATCCTAGACAGTCAACTAAAAAGACTAATCAAAATAATTAACAAATTCAGTAAAGCTGCAGAATATAAAATAAATCCATGCAAATCATCATTTCTACATGTTACTAACAAAATCTAGTAGAAAGAGATAGAAAGAGAAGTCCTATTTAAAATAACTACAGACAGTATAAAATACTTGGAAATCTACCTGTCAAGACACACAGGACCTATGTAAACACAATTACAAACACTCTCCATACAAATAAAGACATCTAAATAATTGAAGAAATCTAATGCTCATCAGTAGGCCAAGCCAATACAATAAAAATGACAATCTACCTAAATTAATTTACTTATTCAATGTCCTACCAATCAAATTACAAAAGAATTACTTTCAAGAACTAGAATAAAACCATAACAAAATTCATCTGGAGGAACAAAAGGTCAGAAATATCAGGGGAATCAATGAAAAAAACATGGGAAGGAAGACGGTCTAGCAGAACCAAATCTCAAACTGTTTACAATCTTCAATTGTCTAAATAATTTGATACTGTGCAAGAACTAGAGAGGTTGAGCAGTGGAACAGATTAGGTGCATAATATACAGAAGCAAATGCACACAGTAACCTCGCTTTTGATAAACCCAAAGATCCTAGCCTTTGGGTCATTATTTGACAAAAACTGTTAGGAAAACTGGAAAGTAGTCTAGCAGAAACTAGAATGTACAAATATCTCACACCATATACCAAAAGAAGCTCAAAATGGTCACATGATTTAGACAAAAGGTGTTTTCATAAGCAAATGAGGGGGGCATGGAAGAAATTACCTTCAGATCTATAGATAAGGGAAGAGTTCATGATCAAATAGTGATGAAGAGGTTCACAGGAAGTAAAACAGATAGTTTTGACTATAAAAACTTAAAAGTTTTTACACAAACAAAACCAATGCAGCTAAAGTTAGAAGAAAAGCAAGAAACTGGGGGAGTAATCTTTGAAGCAAGTTTCTGTAAAGGTCTCATTTCTAAAATATATAAGGAATTGGGTCAGATTTACAAAAATAAGAGCCATTCCCAATTAAGGAAGGGTCAAAGAATATGAATAAGCAGTTTTCAGAGGAAGAAATTCAAGCTATCAACAGCCATAAGAAGGGAAATGCTCTAAATCACCAAAAATTAGAGAAACGTAAATTAAAAGACAAAATTGAATTTAAAAGTATTTAGAGTTGGAAGGGACCTTAGTGTCAAATGCAATCTCCTTGTTTTACAGATGAGGAAATGATGGCCCAAGGAGGTTGTGACTTGCCCATGGTTGCACAGGTTATAAATAACAAAGGGAAGTCCTTTTATTCCAAATCAAATGCTGCGGCCACTGCACAACACTGTCTTTGTGTCTCCACCCCTACGTCTCTGCACCAGTGTAGGTACACAGAGTAGAATTTCTATAAATATTTGTTAGAGTGAATTTGGGGGATGAAGGGTGTTTAAGGAATTGTAGAGAGTGAAATGGGAGATCATACGAGCTAGTGAGAAAATCTCCAGACCTGAAACAGCACTTTTTTTGTGGAGGTCCCTCTCTCCAAAGAAAGAAACTCTTACTCAGTCAGTGTCAGCTACACAGCAATTTCAGGTGAAGCACAGAATTGGGGTGTTGTGTTGGGTGGATCCTTGGGACAAACCTTTTCTCTTCTAGGACACAGCCCCACCCCCGGATGCGGGAGGAACCAGATTGAATATCATCTCTCCCTTCCCTGGTATATAGGAAAGTCTTAATGAATGCTTGTTGACTGACCTACTCTGCTCAGTTCCCCACCCTCACCCTCACCTTCACCACACCTAGAGGACAGCTGTGAGTTATCCAGAGGATCATCTGACCACTAGATTATTGACAAGCACTTTTCCACCCAGACGACCTACAGTCATCCCAAACTTAACACGCTCAAAACCAAATTCACCATTTTGTTCTCCTCCCATGGTCAGATCTCCTTCCCCACACAACTTCTATTTCCAGTCCTTTTTTGCCCTTTGCCCTCCTTCTTGCCCTTGTCCCCCGTATTCAATCAGCCAAATCACTAAAAGAAGTCTCCTATCTACCCCCTTTCTTTCTATTCCCATTGCCACCACTGGGTTCAAGCCAGGAGTCTTCCCTTCTCACATTTTCCTAGATCTTTTTATCTGCTGCTCTGCTTTGTCTCTATCACATTCTACTTTGCATTGGGTGTCCCAAAAATCTTAGTGCAGTTTTAAGCTTTATTAACTTTGGAAGTATAAAAATATATCATTTGAAAGTTTAACCATTTCCATTTCTTTTTCACTTACTTAGCTTTGTGAATTTTGAACAATAAAATTTTAATTTTGATAAGACAGGGCAACCTGTCATTATGCATTGTGTGTGCAACGTTTCTGGATGACACTTTTTGGTGGAAGAGGTCCTTTTTCTAGGCCATGTGGGACCATTAGACATTTTTCTTGTGGGGGCATGTTAAAACTGCTGTATATGCATTAAAACCTCAGTCTTTGGTTGATCTTAAATTTAAATTTAGGATTACAGACACAATTTTTCAGTGACCGAGCAGCAGCTGACGAAAATTTTTACAAAGTTCAAAAGTCCACTAGAGCAAAATATATATATATATATAGCACAAAACACTGGTTATGTTAATTTTAATAAACAACATCAATACTTTTTAAAATTAGATAATTAACCTTCCAATTTTTTTTTGGTAAGTTTGTAGCATTTATACTTCTGAAGTTATTAAGAAGACCTTTGGGACACCTTGCATTTTCCTGTTTTGGGTTCCTATTGTAGTTGTCCTGCTCCCATTAGATTATAAACTCCTTAGAGGGCAGGGACTGTGCTGTTTTTCGCCTTGGTAAATATCTCAGCACCTCGAATGCCAGCAGCTGGCACAAAACAGATATTAAATGCGTGTCAAATTTGAGTTGATTACAAGGAAGCTGGACTCTTTTCTTATAATTAAACGATTGAGTCATCTTCTTCAGAGTAGAGATTCCTGATTTGCCCCAAACTTTAGGATAGGGAGGGATGGACGCCCCTGGCTTCTGTGCCATTTCCACCGCTCCCCAGAGAGGGTGAGCAGGCTTGGGGTGGGGAGTAAAGAGAGAGAGAATTCTGGAGACACCTCTGCTCAGTGTCACAGCTTCTTTATCTAGTTAGCAGAGATGTGTTAAAAAGCCAGGTCTCCCTCCCTCCCCGCTCCCAACACACCCAGGCAGCAACACTTTGGTGTGACCGCAAGACATTCACAATTACTGTCTAACCAGCACCTGCTGCGTTCAGTCCGCACCCCCGCGGGAGGAGTCAAAGCCTTCCAGAGGACGCGGAGAGGTATTTGGGGGAGGTTGAGGAACCCGGACACTTGCGCATTTGCGCTTGAACGCTCAGTCTTACCTTCAAATAGGAAGGTCCAAATGATTACAACTCCTGGAGCCAGGAGTTCACACAGTGTGACTGGAGACAGGGTCTGTGGAACCTTCCCCCCCTGCCTAGAGCCTCCAGTGTTTGTCTTGGGCCAAGTCCCGGGGTCTCTTAGAATCTTAGGCTCGTAGAATGCAGAATCATAGAATAATAGAACATCGGAGCTGGGAGAGGAGCCTCGAGCGAGAGACCAACTCGTCCGACCTCCATCCCCATCGTCTCGACTCGAGGCAGTCAGTCAATCGATTCCTGCTCCGATATCGCCAGCGACAAGTATCAATCCTCTCACAAAACAACCTGGCCCTTTGTGGAACAGCACTAAGTGTAGGAAGGGCTTTCTTATATTGGGTGAAAATCTTCTTTTCCGCAGCTTCCACCCACTAGTCTGTCCTCTGGAGCTATACAAAACAACCCTGATTGATTCTTCCTCTTTCTATCTGCCAGTGGGACAGGAGTCCAGGCCCAAGGTCAAGAGGCTCTAAGGAACCTCTGGGTGTCTGTTGACTGCTCTCAACCCGCCGCCATTCTCATACTACCCTCCCTGACTCCATCTCCTTTCCACACTTACTGGGAAGCAAGACCTTCCCTCATTATTTGCCGGTTAGTTCATGGTAAGGGATGAGAGGTATACATTAGATGAAAATACGCAAATTCATAAACAGGAGCCGGTCCCTAGCATTTTCATAGCCTTGGCTGTGGTCTTGTCTAGGCACCATCTGGTCCACCGGTCCACCACTTCCCTAGACCCCAGCCAGACCCCCACCCCCACCCCTGCAACTCATAGATCCTCTTCCTACCTCATCTCCAGACTCCAAAGTCCCAAAATAGACCCTAAAGAGCCCTCACCTCCTTCCGGGTGAGCCTTGTTGGCAAGGGGGTCACTCTTGGGAAACCCTACAACCACAATATTGGCACAGTTCAAATTTATGATATTGAGCGAGATTCAGTGTCCATAAAGAAGATCTGTTTCCAACAGCAGCCCCAAAGGGGCCTAAGAAATCTGGTTTTCCTTCCTGAAGTCTGCATTGAAAAAGATGCCATCTTCACTAACAGACTTTGACCAAGGAATTGCTATCTGAAGCATCCTTTGATGGTATTAACCACCCCCTACCCCCCAGAAAAATATCTGTTTCTGACAACTCTCCATAGCACTTTGTCCACACCTCTCTGGAAGGCATATAGTCTGCCTTATAGATGAGATTTGTACATGTGGGATAAGTCCCATGAGGGGAGGAGCTCATCCTTGTATCACTGCCTCCTTAGTAGCTACCCCTGCACATAAGTGTGTGTGTTAAAGAAGGAAGGATGGCATGAAGAGAAGTGGAGGAGGAAGGAAAGATGAAAGGGAGGAAGGAAAAAAGAAGGAAGGAAAGAAAGAAGGAAGAAAGGAAGGAAGGAAGAAAGGAAGGAAGGAAGGAAGGAAGGAAGGAAAGAGGGAGGGAGAAAATCTAAATAATAATACAGCACTCTAGCATATCTGCACAGAAGAATCAGTACAAATAGTAAGTGAATTCCTGTGGGTTCAGAAAAGAAAGAGATCACCGGGAAATCCACTTTCCTCATTAGACATTTATGGTTGCCATTCATAAATTCATAATTAGGACCCATTTATGTTACTATCAGTAATGTCTCCTGGATTAGTGACTTCTGTAAGTTAATTGCCTGCTCTGCAAAGTAGGCCTTAGAGTCCTAGACTGTTAAGATTGGAAAGGACCTTCTAGATGGTGTAGTCCCACCCATAAATTTTGCAGGTGAGGAAACCCAAGCCCAAAAAGGCTGCCTGCGCTGCTCTCCTTTGTCATACAACCAGAATACGAACCCAAGTCTCTTAATTCCCAACCCAGGGCTCTTTCCATAAAGAAAAGATGGAGAAATAACCTGGAATTTACCCTTGAATCAATACCACAATCAAACCAATCAATAAAGGAACATTTTCTTAAACACCTACTTTGTTCCAGGTACCAGAGATAGCAAGACAAAAGTGAAACAGTTTCTGCCCTGTCCTCAAGAAGCTTCCATTAAACCTTGACTTGGGTGCCTATTTTGCACAAAGCAGGTTTCTGGGGATGGGTGAAATGGACTGTGCTCAAATGAATATTTCAGAAAATCATAGACTTTTACAAATCTAAAGAACCTCAGAGATAAGGTCTAATCTTCCCAACTCCCCCTCAGTGCCGCCTTTTATACTTGAGGAAATGAGTCTGTGGAGAGGAAGTGCTCTACAATGTGTGGCAGGTCATGGTATAGGATCCAGGTTTCCAGCTCAGTGTGTATTTATGTAATTGAATTGCAATGAAGGCAATATAAGACACAACAAATCATTCTACATAGGAACCCCGGAGGAGAATGAGAAGGACAGTCCCTCAGACTCTGCCTGGAGAGGCCATTTTAATATCTGAACCAGTCCAGAAGCCCAGCAAGAAGGGGTTCGAAGTCCACCCTGCTAATCTTGGAGTTGAAAATTCGATACCCAATAGAACTTCCAGAAAGGGCAGAGTGGGAGCATGACTAGGACTGAAGCTGATCTCTCTCCCTGGGGACCTCTAGGGTCTGTCTGGATTGTGGGGAGGGGGAAGGAAGAGTGCCCTGCCCTGAGGCAGCGGGGAGGCTACATCCACCCTAGGGGGCCTTTTCTAGACAGCTGAAGGAATGTGTGAACCCTCTCCTCCCAGCAGGGGCTGGGGGCTGGGAGACAAGGCTGAGTGCATTAGGAACATTTAGCATTCATGACATTCTTACCCACCTGATGAGCCTGGCTCCAGCAGCCCTCCCTGGGCCCCTGGGTGCTAAGTACTCTCCTAGCCTCACTAATAAACTAGTAGGCAAGAGGGAGATGCTGCCCTTTGGGGAAGCCTGAGGTAGTCAACACTGGAAGGAGCACTGAAAAGACTTGAAAATTGGAAAAGGGAGGGAAGAGGAAGGAAGGGAATAAGCATTTATTAAGGGTCTACTATGTGCCAGGCACTATACCAAGTACTTTGATAAATATTACCTCATTTGATATGAAACCCCAGGCACTGGCTGAGGGTGCTTTGACTGTCTACACCATTCCCCAGGTGAGGCAAATTATCTGGAATACAATGATCTCAAACATTTGTTGGGTACTTTATACTTTTCCAAACACTCTTCCATCCTTTACTCTACGTGTGCTTCATAAAAAATCTGAGGTACACATCATTCTCATTTTTAAAGGAGGAAACAGCTTCTGAGAATTTAAGAGACCCCATAGTCACCCCATGAGCTCCCAGGACTCCTCAGAGTCTTGGGACTCTGGGAGATCATAGTGAGCTCCTCAGAATGGGGACTAGAACCCAGGTCTCCTGACTCCCAGGAGGCTGTTACAGTAGGTCAGAAGATGATGAGTCAGGACCTCAGCTTCCAGTTCCTCCTTCTCCCTGACTCACTCAGAGTCCTCCAGCTTTCCCTCCCCCACCCTGTGCCCTAGTTCATGTCGCCAACAGGTGAAAACCTCCTTTCCTCCCCAAACTTTATCAATGTGCACCCTCCAATTTCACATCCAATAAAGCACAGAAACAGAAAAAAGGGTACTTTACGCCCTAGAAGTGACCATAAGACCTCTGCATTTCATCAGGCCACATTCTTCTGAGCTTGGAATGAACGCCATCCCTCCTTTCCCTCACCTTTACCCCATTCCCAGTGCCACGTTAGGCGGCTTCACAGGATCATCCGTGCTCAGACAGTCCCAGATTCTCCTCGGAGCTGTCTCCCCTCTTGCATCAACACTCTCCAACAGACTACCTCTGCGGCCTACTACTTTCTCTCATGGAATAATAGAATCTCAGGGTTGGAAGAGGCCCTAGAAGTCGTCTATTCTAGTCCATATTCAAATCACAGATTCCATCTCAGAGACATTCCCGAACGTCTGAGAATATGGTCCGTGGAACCTGCGGCTGTGCCGGGAAAAGGAGGCGGCCGATGCTGCAGTTTGAGCAGCTGGAATTCAAGCAAAGTGGAAAGAATGCTGTTGGGAAATCTGGATATGGTGCCGGTGACAAGCGCAGTGCAAAGTAATCTAGCGGTGGGGGCAGAGGAGTTGTGTTCACACATATCCCCCTGTGTGGAGGATAAAACCAATGATACCGAATCACTGGTAGGGATGGGGACTTGATTGATCTATGGGACTTCTGGGGGAGAAAACTCCCTCTGTCGAGCAAGTTGAGCACCGTTTCTGCAATCTGTGGTCTTTGAGAGCTGCCTACAGCGCTGAGATTTAATTGACTCACCCAGGGTCATACAGGCAGTAAATTTCAGAGGCGGGACTTGAGCCTAGATTTATCCTCCTGACTTTCCTGGCTCCTACAAGATAAGTTGCCTCTTTGACTCAGAAGAGTAGCAATTACAATTAACACTGACCCGTTATTAATAGTCCTTTGAGGCAGGGCAAGCATTGTTATCCTTTATTTGACAGATAGAGAAACTGAGGCACTGAGTTTGGAAGTACCTTGTCATCATTAAAAAAATAAAATAAAATGCACCTGACTGGGATTCACAAAATCTGGGTCCAAATCCTAGCAGTCGGTTCTGTCCATCTCACAACCGAGGCTGAACAAGTCAAAGGAGCTAAGGAGTGCGGAACCGCCTTGCTAACTGTCATATGTCTCTGTGCAAATGTGATTACTTTAATTAATTATTTATGACTATTAATTGGATTAATAACGCTACTAAGGGACACTCAAAGGCTATGCAGAATCAGGGACCGAGCCCAGTGTCCTGACCCTCCCAGTGGGGAGAGCACCTTCCAAACCAGCCCAAACACTGATTCTTAACCCAGTTTTCTCCGTCCCAGATCCTTATTCAGATAATAGCTCTATGTGGCTTAAGGTTGGCAAAGAGCCTTAGATACGTTATCTCGTTTGACCCGCGACAATCCCGTTAAGTGGGTGCTATTCCTATAGATGAGAACATTGATACTAGGAGGGGTGCAGCTAAGTGTCTGAGGCTGAAGGAGTTTCAGTTTGGAGTCTCCCAAGCTCGAAATCCTGCTTGTGTTGACCGCAGATGAGCCCATGGGAAGAGACCAAACTCTGAGTAACAGCAGTCCCAGTTTCTGCCCCACCCCCACGCCCACCCTTGGAGGGAGCTTGGCACTAGACAAATGTGAATCTTATCCTAATACATCATATGGGAACCCCAAAGCTATCAGGACCATGGGACAGACTTTGGGACCGGCTCTGGTCACGGGCCAGCCTGCCCCGTAGACCAGAGAAAATTCATAGACCCAAGAACTGGAGGGGGTGGATACTAGGCTCCCAGGCAGGCAGGCGGGCGGGGCTACCGGCTGCTCCCTCCTCTCACCTTTTGAAGTGCCGAGCTCCGTGAGTGCGCTATTGGGCCACTGTCTCCTCTAACCGCATCATTGGAGAACAAATGAGATGGGTCACTGGGCTAGCTGGAGTGGTTTTTTTTTTCTTCTCCCCCTTGGTTGTTTAGAACTTTCCCCTATAAATACCGAAGTCTCCATTTCGTCCTACTCCCTGAGGGCCAGCGGGCAGTGCCTCCATCCCTCACCCTCTGGGCTGGCGCTCCTTTGGCGATCCTGGGGGCTGAGGTCCAAACAGGACCCAGGAGGGCAGAGCCATGAATGAGCGCCTTATCCTTCTGGTGGCTGTGGGCATTTGCTATGCCACCCTCAGGACCTCTGCCTGGTAAGTCGCCCCTCCCCAGCTCCTGCCTCAGGGGTATCTCCTCACAATGTGTTCTTCCATTCATTCACTTTCGCTGCTTATTTTCCCCCCTTCACTATAGGTCGGTGAACAATTTCCTGATGACAGGGCCCAAGGTAGGACACTCTTTTTGTCAGTATCTCTATGTCGCGATGTCTATGCCCATGCATGCAAATGTACAGTGCACATCGGTGGGCACGTGTGTACCTTTACACTGATGTGTGTGCCCTATGTTATGTTTGCCTAAAGCAAATAGGGGGAGAAGGCTCGATGTTTGGGGGTCTTGGGGAAGGGGTGGAATCACAAAAAAAAATGCCCACCACAACCTCTTCCCTTAGGGTGAGGAATGGGGCAAGGGTTTTTAGCAAATGGAGATACCCTGAAGTAAACTGAAGTTCACTCCTTCCCCCCAAGCCCCCTGCCCAGGTTTTTGCTTTTGTTTTGAAAGGGGGAGAGGGAGAAGGAAGACTGTGAGAAAAGAAAGGGAGGCAGCGTCCACCCCTGGGGCAGTGGTTATTCCCAAAGAAAGAATATGGTGATCTGAGCCCCCTGCCCCTAGAGGTGGTTGATTCAGCACCTACTTCCCTACCCCACCCCCAGGAGCTGGGAGCTAGGGACTCCCAGAGCAAGTTTTAGAAGCTCCAAGTGCTTCTTCTCCACTCCCAGGCCTATCTCACTTATACAACCAGTGTGGCTCTGGGTGCCCAGAGTGGCATCGAGGAATGTAAGTTCCAGTTTGCCTGGGAGCGCTGGAATTGCCCAGAGAGCGCCCTGCAGATCTCTACACACAATCGACTGAGGAGTGGTAAGTGTTTTCCTGCTGGTGTGGGCACTTGTTTCATTGTGCCCGTCCACTTATTTCTGCGTGGGTGACTTCTATACACATCTACCCATCCTCTGGTGTAACTATGGGTGTGCAAATGTATTTTTACATAGATGGTGTCCTACATCATGCTGACTTATATTAAAATATGTATTTGGGGGTCTTCAGGAGTAAGTACAATGGAGAAGGAAGAATGAATGCCCCCCCCAGAGCAGAGGGCAAGGGGTAGGGGTTAGAGTGGAATTGTGTGTAGTAAGTGGGGAGATGTGCCGGAAAGAACTGCTTTCTATTTCCTGAGTTCTCAGATGTCTAAGCATCATAATAACTCCTATTTATACAGAACAAGTAAGATTACCTAGACTCATGACATGCAGTATCTCATTCAACCCTCACAGCAACCCTGGGAGGTACTATCCCCATTTTACAGGTGAGGAAACTGAGGCTGAAAGCGGTTAAGTGACCTGTCCAGGGTCATAAAGCCGGTGAATGTTGTGGGTGAAATTTGTGCTCAGGTTTTCCTGACTCGAAGCCCAGCTTTCTTATTTACTACACCAATAATATTCCTCAGCAATCATACCCGGGGCCACAGGCTCACAGATACTGAGCTGGAAGGTCTCCGAGTCTCACCCCCTCATTTGGCGTCTCCAAAGTCGTAGAAGCAGTCAATGGCAGAGGGGGAATTTCAATCTGTATCCTTTGAGTCCAAATCCAGTGGTTTTTGGGGGTGTGCTTTCCCCCTCTGTACCACTTCAGCACAGCAGGGTTTCTTGTTCCCCCGGGGTCACATTACGCTTTTATAAGCCTCAGTTTCCCTTTTTGTAATCATCATACCCTGGATTGGATGAAATAGCAGCAAACATGCTTTGAATCCTGGGGCTGAAAAGCACCTCCCAGGCATCTGATGTCAGGTCTGCAGGACCAGTGTTCCTAAGCCAGGCCATCGGTCACCTTGATGAGGTAGGGGCTTCAGTAACATACCTTTTTAACGTCCCTGTCCCAAAGCTACTAGGGAGACGTCTTTCATCCATGCCATCAGCTCTGCAGGGGTTATGTATACCATCACCAAGAACTGCAGTATGGGGGATTTTGAGAACTGCAGCTGTGATGAGTCCAACAATGGAAAAACCGGTGAGTCCAGAGTGTGTGTGTGTGTGTGTGTGTGTGTGTGTGTGAGAGAGAGAGAGAGAGAGAGAGAGAGAGAGAGAGAGAGAGAGAGAGAGAGAGAGAAACAGGGTTAAGGAATTGGGGGGGGGGGCAGGCAGAAAGGGGTAAGTCTGGAAAACTGAACAAGGTAGTTTGGGATGAATGGGGCTAAAAGTAAGCCAGAAGACTTGGAATTCTGGGCCACGTTGGTTATCTAGCCATGATCCGTGCCCATTCTTCTGAGCTTTTGCAAGACTGTGAATAGAGCAGATCCCCAACTTTCCCCTCACCCCTAGTCCATGGCCTCTGTTTTCATTCATAAGGGACAGAAGATATATATCTAGTGGCTCTTTAGGAAAGTCATCAGCCTCCTTCCAGACTCAGGGTCATTTCTTCCACTCTCTGTTGTCCTTTGTCTCCTTTGACTCTGGCTGTCCCCCTCCCCCTGAGCCGGACTGTACTGCTCCATTCTAAAAGGAGATGGCTAATTTTCTTTTTTTTTTTTTAATTTCTTTTTTATTTTTAATTTACAACACTAAATTCCACAAGCTTTTGGGCTCCAAATGTTCTCTCCCTCCCACTCCTCCCCCCAGCCCCCCAAGAAGGCATGTAATCCAATGTAGGTTCTACGTATACCTTCACATTGAACTTATTTCCATAATAGTCCAGTTGTCAAGAAGAATTATAACCAATGGAATGAATCATGAGAAAGGAGAAACGAAACCAAAAAAAAAAAAAAGGGAAAAAAAAGAGAGCAAAAAGTTCGCCTCCATCTGCATTCAAACTCCATGATTCTTTCTGTGGGTGTGCATGGCTTTTTCCATCATGAGTCTTTTGGAGCTGTCTTTGAACCTTGAGTTGATGAGAGGAGTCAGGTCTATCAAACTTAGTCCTTAGAGATACTGCGTCTGTAATTGTGTATAATGATCTCTCCGTTCTGCTCCTCTCACTCAGCATCAGTTCATATACGTCACTTCAGGTTATAATGAAGTCTGTCCGCTCCTCATTTCTTATAGTATTCCATTACATTCATATACTACAATTTGTTTAGCCATTCCCCAAATGATGGGCATCCCCTTGATTTCCAATTCTTTGCCACCACAGAAAGAGCTGCTATAAATATTTTTGTACACACGGGTCCCTTTCCCACTTCTATGGTCTCTTTGGAATACAGCCCTAGAAGTGGTATTGCTGGGTCAAAGGGTATGCACATTTTTATGGCCCTTTGGGCATAGTTACAAATTGCTCTCCAGAATGGCTGGATCAGTTCACAACTCCACCAACAATGTAACAGTGTTCCAATTTTCCCACATCCTCTCCAGCATTTATCATTTTCCTGTTTTGTCATGTTAGCTACTCTGACAGGAGAGATGTGGTGCCTAAGAGTTGTTTTGATTTGCATTTCTCTCATCAGTAGTGATTTAGAGCATTTTTTCATATGACTATAGATATCTTTAATTTCTTCTTCCGAAAACAGCCTGTTCATATCCTTTGACCATTTCTCAATTGGGAAATGACTTGTATTCCCATAAATTTGGCTCAGTTCCCTGTATTTTTTAGAAGTGAGGCCTTTATCAGAGACACTGGTTATAAAGATTTTCTCCCAATTTTCTGCTTCCCTCCTTATCTTGGTTGCATTGACTTTGTTTATACAAAAACTGTTCAATTTAACATAATCAAAATTATCCATTTTGCATTTTGTAGAGATGGCTAATTTTCAACTCAATACAAGGGAACATTTTATGTGCTGGGCACTGGGAATACAAAGGGAAAACTGAAAATAGTCCTTGCCCTAATTTCTTGTCTGACAGTGGATCTTCGGGGGGCAATGCCCTCCTCCTTGTCCTCTTGCATACAGGAGGCCATGGATGGATCTGGGGAGGATGCAGTGACAATGTGGAATTTGGGGAGAGAATCTCCAAACTCTTTGTGGACAGCCTGGAGAAGGGGAAGGATGCCAGAGCTTTGATGAATCTGCACAACAACAAGGCAGGCAGGCTGGTGGGTACCTGAACCAGTCTCCGGGGCTCACCATCTTCTCTCTGGCCTAGTGGCAGGGTTTTCTGGTGGGACCTGAGGGCAGAATGAAACTCATGCAGCAGGGTAGTGATAGGCACTGGGGACTGATAGAATTTGAACGATGGGAATAGGAGCGGTCTCAAACCTGCACTCAACTGAGACTGGAGCTAGTCCAGAGGAAGGGAGGGGAAGGAGTGGGAGTGGACTATGGAGAAGCTTCCCCAAATTTAAAAACCTGCTTCAGTAGACAGGGATATTCTGGGGCCCAATCTCAGAATCGCAAGGCAAATCCACTTGGACCATATAGAAAGCAGGCTCTGAGGCAAAGTGCTAGTAAAGGCAATGCCGATAAATCTGAATGCCAACGAGGATGCCCCAGATTGTCAGCGCAACACTGACCCCTCAGCCTCAATTTACCAATTCCAATCTACTGTACTAATTTTAATCAACGGAAACCAGTTGATTACAGTAGGAGGAGCCAAGGTAACTGGGATCTCATGAACTAAGACCCGCAATTAGGGAGGCCACAATCTAAACCTTGAGACCTTGAATGGGATATATAATGACTCAATCTTAGTTCTCTGAATGGTCTCCTTGGCTCTGCCTACCATAACCAACTGGGTCCTATCAATTGGAAAGACTTGGGAGTAAAGAGGACAATCGCTGTCCTGCACTATCACTATATCTCCCCATAATCATATGTCCATTTAACAGATGGTAAACCAAGTCCCAGTAAGGTTGAGGGATTTACCCAAGGTCTACAGCCCAGGTTTCTTGACTTCTGGTGAGATTTCTTTCTTCTGTCAAAATACATTTCATTCTAGAGTCTCTCTGCTTCAGTTTAAGCTCCCTCCCTAGGTCTCCCTCTAACCAGAACTATTCTCTAACTAGGCTGTAAGAGCCACCATGAAGAGGACTTGTAAATGCCACGGCATTTCTGGGAGCTGCAGCATCCAAACTTGTTGGCTGCAGTTAGCTGACTTCCGGGAGATGGGGGATTACCTGAAGGCCAAGTACAACCAGGCCTTGAAGATAGAGATGGACAAACGCAGGTTCCGAGCTGGGAACAGCGCTGAGAGCCGGTGGCCCCCGGCAGAGGCCTTCTACCCCAGTGCGGAGGCCGAGCTGATCTTCCTGGAGGAGTCGCCTGACTACTGTATCCGCAACTCCAGCCTGGGCATCTACGGAACCGAGGGCCGTGAGTGCCTGCAGAGTGGCCGCAACCTGTCCCAGTGGGAGCGGCGCAACTGTGGGCGCCTATGCGTGGATTGCGGACTTGGGGTGGAAGAGAGGAGGACGGAAGCTGTCAACAGCTGCAACTGCAAGTTTCAGTGGTGTTGCACGGTCAGGTGTGACCAGTGCTGGCAAGTAGTGACCAAGTACTACTGCACCCGTGCTCCAGGCAGCTCTCAAGCTCGGGCCAAGGGCAGTTCCAGTGCCAGCTAACCCTCCTCCCCCCACCGGGTGGGAGCTGATAGCCAGAAGGGGAGTTGTAATGCTCCTCTTGGGGAAAGGGGACAGGGAGGCGATGGTAGCCAGGGCAGAGATCAGAGGTCAGGAGTCAGGGATAGTTTGTTCAGGGAAGAGACTTAAAGTCAAGGGCCTTCTTCCTGCTAAGGAAACCACCTTCTGCTGAACTCTTGAAGCCTTTAATGGTAAAAAGGTCTCTCTCTTTGTGTAGCCTAAGGTATTTCCTTTCTTAGGACCACAGGCTAGGATCAAATTCCCTTCCAGTGATCCAGACTCACCTGGATCCAGATCACACTCTACCCTGGTGTCAGACTAAGCATCCTTGGACAAGATTCCCCACTTGTACCACATGATGGCTGCCCCCTTGTCTCTGCCCCTTTACTCATGCAGCTCTGGCTAAGGAGGGGATCCAGGCAGACTTTCAAAGGGGTAACTTTCCCAAGGCCCAGGGCCCCTCTCACCTCTGTCCTCGGAGCTCAGGGTTGCAAGGGGGAGGGCGTGCAGTACTGATCACTGAAGCCAGCTGGATTTGTCACCCAAGTTGTCACAGATAATAGTACTGAGACCAAGCACAATATTGGGAGGTTTTCTGTCTTTGGGGGATTTTATTTTGCTCATAGGAGCTTGTACTTTATAATGGGAGAGGTGCCTCTACACAAACAACCCTTGGGGGCCTAGTATTGCAGAAGTGGGCCAGACCCACTTTTCCCTAGCCCAATCCATCTCTCACCTGGCTTATCCCAGACCTTAGCAGTGAGCATCACTGGTCCACAGGTAGAGAATTGGCGGCCACAATGTGCTTTCTCATCTAGGATACCTCCTAGGATCAGCATGTCTCTTGGGGTGCTGGGCACCCTTTCTGTTTTGTTCTTTCTCCAAATGAAAATGTCAGACCTTGTTTTCCAATAAATATTTTAAATAAATCAGTTCAGTCAGATGCTTTTTTCCCCCCTTCCTTTGAGAGCTTTATGAGCAGAGAGAGCAAAGGCAACCCTGTCCCTGTTTTCCTGTGATCCACGCAGATAATGGGGGAAAGTGGAGACAGCAATCTCTTCTACTTCTGTAACATTGCCCATTTCATCTGGACGTGAAGACTGATGCCTCTGGATCACAAGAAGCAGAAAGAAGGGCTCCACTGAGGAGAGTAGGATTGGTTCCCATTGGGGAGGATCACAGATCTAGAACTGGAAAGGACCTCAAATGTGACTGAAGTCCTTGTCTCATTTTACAGATGGGGAAACTGAGGCCCAGAGAGGTTTAATGACTTGTACAGGGTCACACAGAAGTCTTTTGGACCGGAAGCATGTTTAACTTCCCAAGGGCTCCAGCAGAGGAGCCTGACTCAGGTCCCAAGTAGGGAGATCCTGATGGCTAGGGATTTGCTATCTCTCTTTTTTGCACCCCATCTTCATCTAGTTTTGGATCACTGGACAGTGGTGAGAGAAGAGAGAGGTTTGTTTTTTTCCCTGAAAAGAATGGTCCCTGGTGATGTAGCCCCCCTGCCTAGGTAGGCCCTAGGGTCTAGGCAAGGATCTTCAGAGCTTACAGCAGGGACTCAGTAAATATTGAATGGACGAGTGAGAGATTTATCAAGATGTTTAGGAAATGCCTCGAATGTGCCCCACAGTGAGAGTACAATCAATCCAGATTGACCTCTTAGGGGAGAAGGAAAAAGCAACTAGTCAGGATGCCCTTTCCAAAGAAAGCCCAGCACAGAATTGGCATGATGCATTTTAGTATCAAACCAGAGTCCTGGGAAAGCAGAGGATTCTGAGCTACTCCGGGGGTCAGATCTAGCAGGAAAACTATATGTCATTTATTTTATTTTACCATAGACATGGTAAAATAGGAGGGCATAGGGTGAGAACAGGAGAATGCTCATTCCTACTAACTGGGGAAAGGTGTAAAGAAGCTGGGGGGATGAGAGAACATAAACACAAAAGATTCAGCAGTAACATACAAGGACAACTTATTTGCTTAATATTTTATTTTTTCCCAATTACACGTAAAAAACATTTTTTAACATTCATTTTTCAAAATTTCAAGTTCCAAATTCTCTCCCTCCTTCTCCTCCCCGCCTCATTTAGAAGGCAAGCAATTTTATATAGGCTGTACAAGTGTCAGTCATACAAAACATTTCTGTATTAGTCAAGATGTAAAAGAAAACACAGACCAAAACCAAACAAACAAACAAGAAAGAAAGAAAGATAAAGAAAGTAAAAAAGAAAAGTATGCTTCCATCTGCATTCAGACTCCAACAGTGTTTTTCCTCTGGAGGTGGGGAGTATGTTTCATCATAAGTCCTTCAGCATTGTCTTGGATCATTGTATTGCTGAGAAAAGCTAAGACAAGAACAATTTATAATAAATTTCGTTCATACAAGTACTGAATAAGGACAAAACAGCAGGTACGTAAATAAGTAACTTACAAGGATAATTTATAATAAATATTCCTTGTATAATATACAAGTAACATATAAGGACAAAACAGAATGTGCCCATAAGTAACATGCAAGGACACCTTAATAATATATTAGTTGTGTACATGCCATTTAGCTCTAGTGGAAAGTAATCTTGTGGGGAAGAAGACTGTTGAGTTTTTGTTTTTATATTCCCAGTCCTAGCAAAGTGCTTTGTGTTTCGCAGGTACTGAATCAATGTTCGTGTAATTAAACTAAATGATAATAAATGCTTAGGGATTGGGGGAAAGGGAGTGGTATATTTCTGTATGTGCCCTCCTTGGACCACGAAGCAACATTGCATAGTTGGGATGCATTCCTCCCCGACCTCTCAGCTTTGGGCTTTGCTTCTCAATGAGGCACAGGGTTAAGTGGGAAACCAGAAATGACAGTTCTTGTACCCTCATCCGTTTCACAGATGAGCCAACTGAGGCCCAGACTGACAAAGAAAAGGAATGCTTTTGGAAGGAATGGGAGCTGTGCAATTGGAGATGGCCCCCTGAGGACTCCATCCAGATGTATACGCAAACCTGGCTCTTGGGGTCCGACAAGCCTTATCATCACCCCAGACATTGAGCTCCAAATTCTCAATAAATGTTTATTGGATAATTGAGCTCCACAGTGAGCCCACAGGGACTGGCTCCATGAAAACTTGCTGGACTTTCTCTTCTAGTGCTTTAATACTCTTCACTGAGCAAAGAACTAGGCTCTTGTTCTAAACAGACCATTTCTCCCCGGTCTTCTCCTTCCGAGGGGCTGTTTCGGGTTTGCTTATTCATGACTACCACCCTCTCCAGCACCCTGCAAAGAGCCATCCGAGGGGAACCTAAATACTCCCTAAGGCTTATTTCTGAGAGTTCAGCTCTTTAAAAAAAGAAAAATGGCCCCAGAGACCATGAGAAATCCCTAAATTGGCTGCCAAACTTCCAAGGAAATAGAAAGATTCAAAGTTCCCTTGCCTTTTCTTCCAAGGTAATATCTCTTCTTCCCCATCCATCTTGTTCCTTGGATGCAATCAATCACATTAGTCGGTCTCTTCCAGATTAACTCTGGGCCAGGCAACAAAAGAAATTCTGATTTCTCTCCATCCATCACTCCTGTGTCAGGGATTCATTCCCTCACATCCAGCATTATTCAAATTCATTAGTGGTTCCCCTCCCCACTCCACTCTAACCCCCCTCTCCCGTGGGGTTGTTTTTAACAAGTTGATCCTCTATAACGTCCCAGAACAATAAACCTCCAGCATGTCTGTATATCACATTCTGTAATCTGAGTGGAAACTGTGCGATTTTCACACCTTGCCCTCCCCCCTCCCCATTCCCCACACCTCTTTGTCCTAATGAATGCTCGTTGAGAAGGAGACTGAGGGGTAAACAAAAATATTCACAACAGAACTCTTCCTGTAACCGAAGAACTGAAAACAAGGTAGATGCCCATTGATTGGAAGAGAGCTGAGAGAGCTATGGTATGGGAATGTAGTGGTGGATTGAAAAGATGGGGCTGGTAGAATACAAGCTCTTTGAAGGCAAGAATCGTTTCTTTTTTTTCTCTTTGAATCCCCAGAACCTAATAGAGTGACCGTATCTGGAACACAGCGGGCAATAAGAAGTGCATGGCGATCTTCCTCTTCTGTAAATTCAGGAGGTTGGACTTAGAGAAAATGCTTTAGAATAATATTTCACTTGAACCTCACAACAACCCTGTAAGGAGGCGCTATTATTATCCTTATATCCTTATGAACAAGGAAACTGAGGCAGGCAACAGTTAAGTGGTTTGCCCCGCGTCACACAGTTAATAAGTGTCTGAGGCTGGATTTGAACTCAGGTTGTGCACTCCAGGCTTAACTCTCTGTCCACTGCAAATTCCCTTCCAGCTCTCAATCTGTGGGCTCGTGAAACTACGATCGCTTGCTTGAACTGATGCAGAACCAAATAAACAGAGCCCAAACCACAGCATAGAAAATGACAGCAGTTATGGAAATGAAAATCTCACTAAAAGGAAGTGGACTCTGAGTAACTGGAAAACCGATCGAGATCCCAGAAAACAGGTGATGACGTCTACACTGCCTTCCCCATAACATTGAAGGGAAACTACCAGGACAAAACGTTGTGTACATTGTGAGAGGCAGTCACCGCATCTGATGGTTTGGCTTAATAGTTTCTTTGCCACAAGGGAGGGTTTGATTCTGAAAGAGGAGGAGTTCCTCCCTCCCCCTAAAAATGACAGTGATGTAAAAACCAAAATGCATCAATAAAACGTATTTTAAAAGAAAAGAAAAGGAGACCAAGAGGTCACGGGGGAAGTTCTGCCCATCTTCCTCTCCTCCCAATGACCTCCTTTGAACTCGACTCATCACCTTCTCAGTAGAGGCAAGTCCTTCACCCCTTCCTCTGGAGAGAAGGACACCTTGGTCAGTCTGTCTGGACTTGAGGAGGAGGAGGAGAGCTTTCACAAGGGGCCAAGGAATGAGCTGCCCCTGAAGCATCGTTCAAACGGCAAACCACATCATAACAACAAAGACAAAGAACATCCTTCAAAGGATGGTCCTGCCTGTGGAGAAGGCAGAAATAGAACCCCCTCCATTTGTCCAGTCTATTTTCTCATACATTTTACTAATTCCTCCATTTATTTTTAATGGGATTTTATTTTTTTCCAATTACACGCAGAGACGGTTTTTACATTTATTTGAAATAAGATTTTATAATTCTCCCATTTTGAACAAGGAGATAGCGACGGAGGCTTTTATTTTTCTCCCCATTATTCATTGACCTTTTGTGGGATAGGTGGAGAAGGCAGGGAAAGAGATTCATGACTTCATTGAACTCTTTGAACTAAGAAGATTTAGGTTCGTTTGGCCCAATCCAGTCTTTGCCTTCGGCTTCCCCCTCTGACCTGCTCACTGAAACCGCTTTTCATATGCAGTTAAAGGTGCTGTCACCCAGCTAGGAGGGGTGGGAAGACCCATTTCCCAGCTCTACCCCAAGAAGGAAAATCAGCCTTTTGATTTGCAAAGGCCTCCTTTAGCATGACAAAGTGCATGCTCTAGTTCTGTTTTCCACCGTTTGTGGTGTGTGTGTGTGTGTGTTTGTGTGTGTGTGTGTGTGAATGTGAGAGTGAGTGTGTGTGACTCCGTGTTAGAGTAAGTGTGAGTGTGAGTGTGTGTTAGAGTAAGTGTGAGTGTGAGTGTGTGTGTGTGTGTGTATGTGTGTGTTGGGGGTGGGGGTAGCAGGTATTAAGTAAAGGACCAGATTCTCTGAAGAATTATTGGGGAGGCTGTGGTTTATGGTTTACGGTCTACCGTGGAACTCAGAGCTTTGCAGATGAAAGCCCAAGTAAGGGACATATGTGCTTAAATTTGGGGGGCTAGCGGAAACAGGTAAGACAGAATGGGATCTTAAGAACTGGCTAAATTTCCAACTCCAGACCCAAACCACTCTTAATTCCTGATTCTGAATAAAGATCATTGTCCTGAGTTCTTGGGGTGAAAAATGGCAAACTGAAGACAAGAACAGGAAAATCTGATTCCCAGTGGGAAAGTATGGAGTTCTAGAACCGGAAGGCATTTGGGGTATCCTCTAGAGTCGGAAGAGACTTCAGCTATCATGGAGTTCAAGACTCCCATTTTACAGAGGTGAAAACTAAAACTGGCCAGCAAGGGATGGCTTTGCCCAAGGTCAGGCAGCTTGTTCATTCTAGAGGTATGAACAAAATTCAAGTGACTTGACTTTCAAGCCATCCTTTTTCCACTGTACCACAGGGCTTTTCATATTGGAATAGACGAGGGATTCATTTCCCTGTCTGTAGCCTCTCCATTCCATTATACAGAGTGTCCCATAAATCTTAGTGCACTTTAGTAAAGGTAGGTGGCGTAGTGGATAGAGTGCAGGCAGGGCCTGGGGTCAGAAAGACTCATCTTCTTGAGTTCAAATCTGGTCTAAAGACACTTACTAGCTGTGTGACCCTGGGCAAGTCACTTAGTCCTGTTTGCCTCATTTTCCTCATTTGTAAAATGAGCTGGAGAAGGAAATGGCAAATCACTCCAGTGCCTTTGCCAAGAAAATCCCAAATGGGGTCACAAAGAGTCTGAAAAAACTGAACAACAACCTAAAACTGCACTAATGTTTTTAAGATACCTTGTGTACGTATGTATGTGTGCATATATATATATGTATATATATATATATATACACACATATATTACATATATCTATATAGAGAGATATAACATGTAATCTGGAATCCTAAGATACTCTAAATCAGGTCTAGCAGGAAAACTGTAATATGACGTTTATTCACAGACTCCCAGGGAAAAGCAGAGGCCACTGAAGGAGAGAAGCTGAGGAAGGGGAGGAGAATGTTCATTTCCACCTAATGGAAAAAAATATGAAGAAGCTAGCAAGGGAAAGATTTATCTCCTTAAAAAGCCTCCTTTCATCATGTTATTCCCCCCTGTCAAAGGCCAAAGACATATAGTAAAGAATCGGATGAGTGGGTTCAAATCTTGGCTTGGCCACTCTGTGCCTGTATGACCTTGAAGAGGTTATTTAACCTCTTCGGGTCTTGGTTTTCTCATCTACAAAACAAGGCGGGGTGAGGGAGAGGGAATCACTAAGGTTTCTTCTTTGTTCCTATGATCAAAAGTCCAAACTCCTTAGTATTGTATTCAAAGCCCTCTGATCCCAGCCCAGCTAGAGACCCGCTTCCTCTTTTACTTGCCCTGTTTCGCTTTGGGGAAAGGGGTGGGGAACTGAGGGCCTCAAGGGCACATGTGGCCCTCTAGGTCCTTGGGTGCCACCTTTTGACTGAGTCCAAGTTTTACAGAACAAATCCTTTGATTAAGGGGATTTGTTCTGTGAAGTCTGGATTTAGTCAAAGGGCTGCACTAGAGGACCTAGAGGGCCACACGTGGCCTTGAGGCCGCAGGTTCCCCGCCCCTCCTTTAGAGGCGTCTGTCTAGTCTTCTTTCACCCCTAACCCCTCTCAAAGCTCAGCCTGAGCTTCATCTCCTCCAAGAGGTCTTTCCTGATCCCTCCTCCCTTAGTGTTCTTGGAGTCCTGTTCCCAGAATAAATATTGGGCCCTTTGCATTTTGTAGAAATGTCCTTCCTACAGGAAGAGGACCAATGACATCCCGATGTTGGGGCAAAGGTACAGCGTGTTTGACTTTCCAATTCGGAAGACAGTGTAGACTGGGACAGTGTAGACATGAACCCCCTGATACTGTGATTTGGGGATCCGCTAGAGAAAAATTAGCATTTCTTTTTCTCTTTGTTGCTTTAGGCTACAAATGGACAGCTGGTTTTTCTATTGTTTTTCCTTTACAAGTCAGATCAATCCCTTTTGAGATGACTCAAGCATACTTAGACATCGAAGTTCCCATAGCCTGCTATATTACTGAATCCTTTACAAAATTGCACCTTTGAGTGCTGGTGCCCACCTGAATAGCCGTAGGATGAAGTTTGCCTGCTGGCCTAAAAACTAAATTTTGAGTTGTTCAGTTGTTTAGTTATATCTGACTCTTCATAACCCCATGGATCACACTCTCCATGGGCTCTTCTTGGCAAAGATACCGGAGTAGTTTGTCATTTCCTTCTCCAGCGGATCAAGGCAAACAGAGGTGAAGTGACCTGCCCAAGGTCACAACAGCCAGTAAGTGTCTAAGGTCACATTTGAACACAGGCCTCTCTGACTCCAGGCCTCCTGCTTTATCCACCGAACCATCTAGCTGCCCCCAAATTCTAAATACTTAATCCTTTTTAGGAATCTTATTGGGGTTTAGCTGATCTTGTTATCTTTAGTCTTCGGCTAAGCCCATTTGTCCCATGGTTGGTGAGTTTTGAATTCTATCAGGATCACCCTTGCAATGGGTGGAATACATTGAGGGAGATGTCATTTGGTACAGAGACACAGAAAAATTCTGCCTGTATGCCCATGGTACAATGACCACTGGAGAAATGCTGGTGTGCCCTGTGCAGAGAGGGACACTTAAAGATTTTGTTCAGCTTCCTGTTGTACACTGAGGGGATCATGGAAGAGTCATCTAGGACAGTTTGGCTTCTCACCTGAGGGTGGGGGAATGGTGGTGACTTCCAGTCCACCCCAGGTCCCTAATCCTTACTAGGAGAGACTACCAGTCTGGGAAGCTCTGTAGGCACTAGGTTTCCTTCTCAGGTAGGAGGCTATGTTTCCTTTTCTTTCTGAAGTATGAAACAGCCAGGAGGGAAAGATTTATTTTCTTAGAAAGACTTTTGGGAGTAGCTGGGTGGCATGTGGACAGAGCACCAGCTCTGGTAGGACCTGAGCTCAGATCTGGCCTTAGACACTCAGTAGCTATGTGACCCTGGCCAAATCATCCAAGCCTGATTGCCTCCATTAAAAAAAAAAAAGACTTTTCAACATATTATTTCCTCTTGTCAAAGGCCAAAGCCTTTTGCTGAAGAATAGAAGATATAGGTTCAAATCCTGCCTTGGCCACTTTGTGCCTGTATCACCCTGAATAGAACAGATCCTATAACTTCTTTAGAGCTCAGTTTTTTCATCTATAAAATTGGGTTGGGGGTGGGAGGGCTTGGGCAGGGGAGGGGTATGTGATCACCAAGGTAGTCTTCCAGCTCTAAATCTATGTTCCTATTAGCCTAAGGCAGTTAGGTAGTGCTGTGGAGTCAGGAAAACTCATCTTCATGAGTTTGAGTCTGGTCTGAAACACTTAATAGCTGTGTGCCCCTGGGCACGTCACTTCACCCTGTTTGCCTCAGTTTCCTTATCTGTAAAATGAACTGGAAAAGGAAACAGCAAACCACTCTAGTACCTTTGCCAAGAAGACCCTAAGCGGGATCATGAAGAGTCAGATATGACTGAAACGAATGAATAACAAAAATGATCCTAAATCCAAATTCCTTAGTTTTTGGTTCATGTTCCTCTAACCCCAGCCTACTGATGGGAAATAGGCTCTGGGAGCTCCCTTGATCTCGCCTTGAATCTCCCCACTTCCTGAAGGAATTTGCCCGAGGCCAAATCTCTGTTACTCTTAACCTAGTTTAGCCCTCCATTGTTGGCTACTTCCCACCCTTGATCCATCAAAGTATAAATCTGTTACTCTTAAACTGGCCTAGCCCCCCACTGTCTGATTACCTCCAGATTGCTCTTCCTCACCCTTAATCCCATTCCTGGAGTCTGACCTTTAGTCACTCCAGCAAGATCCTCCTTAGACTCCTCCTCAAGACCCTCCCTGAGCCCCTCTTCCCATCACCCCAGAACCACCCCTAGATCCCTCCCACGATCTTTTCGTATATAAGATCCCTCTTGCCTCCGTGAAGGTGCTAAGATTCAATTTAGTTTACTAGATTGAATATAGCCGCTTGTCAATACAAGCCTCACAAATGGAGAGATTTCTTAAGACTCTACCCAATATGGCGGATCTTTAATAAACTTTATTTTTCTCTTTGGCTGTAAGAAGGCTTGGGTCGAATTCATTCGGCAGGACCCAGCGTGTTGATATGTTGGGGTCCCGAGCACCCCTAAACCTCAACATGGAGATCCCTGACCTCAACAGTTCCATATTTCCAATAAGGAAGTCTTTGAGCTGGGGAAGGCCATTTCAAGCTTCAAGGAAGGGCTTGTCAAGTACCAACCAATCTGTAGTCTCTGACACACTTTGTAAAACACCCTTTGTTTGGTGGGTCTGCATAACTCTGTTTGAGGAGTTTGTGATAGTTACTCCTGTCTGTCTGTGCCCCAGGACTCTTTCCTGTGTACAGCTGGGGAAGCAAGTAAAGGGACGATGCTTGTATCCCAGGGGAGACGTAAGACCTATGCTGTATTGGGGAGAGAGACGAAAGTGTTCAAAATGCACTTTGGGCAATTTACTGAGTTTAGGAAGGTTTTCAATAGCGGGGAAAGTGTAACAGGGGAGTGGCCAATAAGAATCCCACCCTTGCTCTTCCTGCTGTTTAATCTCAGGGGGAGAGTCAGAGAGGCTTTTTCTAGAAATGCCTTGAGGATGTGGAATGAAGCGTGAGGATTCAATGACTCTGCTCCACTAATCATGTGGTAAAGAAATGGACTTCTGCTGGGAAGCTGAGCTGGAATGGGGCTTGCATTCAATAGGCACTAACTAGCCAGAGGGAACCTTCCTTTTTACTGAAAGTCTCTGGGTGGGGAGAGAAAGAATGAGCCCAGAGACCTACTTCTCCCGCCCAAGCAGACATAAAGCCACAAGCACTCTCGGGCCCTGGTGTGAAGTTACTTCTACCTTTGTTCTATTTTTTTCTTATCTTAGGTGGAGTATTAGAGACTATCAGATACTATTTGTGACTTGATCAGCTTCAAAAGTTAAGTGAAGCCACCAGTGATCCATTAAGAGCCAGAGTTTGCAGGTAGTCAAAGAGAACTGAAGCCTCCAACAGTCTATTGGACTATTGTATGGTTTGTCCTTCTTTCTTGAAAAGGACCATGACTTCAGGGAGATGATAACATGACTTACGAATGAATTGGATTAGAGCGAGGGAAGGCTGTGCAAAGTCACCAGCCTCTCTTTCTCCTCCAGGGCCATCTGGGTCCAGTGGCCAAATACAGATTGGGATGACTGGAGATGGCCCTGGATGCATTGGGAGACCTTAGCCTTTTTAAGCTAAGGTCTTTTCAGGTTCTCACTTTGGGTGAGGCAACACCCATTCAGTGAATAGGCCTCTAAAAGAAGTGAGTCAAAGAACGGGCCCCTTTAATAAAAAATCAAACCAGGAGGGGAAGACCCTCAGGGTTGCTGGCCAAAAGAGGAACAGTTACTGTTTACATTCACTCAGAGCCAGGAGGGCCCAAAAGATAACCATTAAGTGGTGCTTGGGCTCAGCATAACAACATGTCAAAGGCAGACCAGAGATTGCTGCTGATCCACTGGCTATGCTGCCTTTAGAAGTGAATTTAGTGGTGATAAATACCATGTAAGGACTTCCTTTAAGTCTGAGCCCACTCTCCCCAGGGACAAAGGTGGCACAGGAAAGAGTGTGACCCTGAGTGTTGAGGGGGAAATGTTTGTCCGTCTGTTCTTGCTATGTCTTCTCAGTAAATATCCCTTTGTAAAAAGCCAATTAATTACAATGATCCAGGACAATTCAAAAGGTTGCATGATGAAAAATTGTATTTACCTCCAGAGAGAGAAGCAATGAACTCTAAGTACAGATAGAAGCATATTTTCTTTCACTTTCTTGATTTGTTTTTTTGCTTTTCCCACCCCCTGCAACATGTCTAACATGAAAATATTTTTTGCATGACTCCATGTGTATAATGGGTATCATATGTCTTCTTTCTCAGTGGGTGGGGGAAGAGCTGAAGGGAGAGAATTCAGAATTGAAAATAATTTTTTTAAAAAATATATATTTATTTATTTATTTTTAGTTTTCAGCATTCATTTTTATAAGATTTTGAGTTCTAAATTTTCCCTTCTTTCCTCCCCAAGACAGCTTGCAATCTGATATAGGCTATACATGTACAATCATACAAAACATATTTCCATATTAGTCATATCGTGAAAGAAGAATCAGAACAAAATGGAAAAACCACAAGAAAGAAAAGACAAACAAACAAAAAAAGAAAATGGTAGGCTTCTATCTGCAGTCAGACTCCATAGTTCTTTCTCTGGATGTGAATAGCATTTTCCATCATCAGTCTTTTGAAATTATCTTAGATCATTGCATCGATGAGAAGCGCTAAGTCTATCAAAGTCGGCCATCCCACGGTGTTGCTGTTACTGTGGACAATGTTCTGGTTCTGCTCACTTCACTCAGCATCAGTTCATCTAAGTCTTTCCAGGTTTTTCTAAAGTCTGCCGGCTCATCATTCCTTACAGAACAATAGCATTCCATTACATCCACATACCTCAATTTGTTCAGTCATTCCCCAATTGATGGGCACCCCCTCAATGAAAATAAAAATTTTCAAAATTAAATTAAAAAGCCAATTGATGATAATATGTTAAATGATACTGGGGTGTTAATTCCTGGTGGTTGATAATGGGGAGAACACAACAGAGTGGGGGCTTGAGCCAAGAGGCTTAAAGAACTCCAATCTTGCCCAGGGTTCCCCTAGATCTTTGAGGGGAAGATGGATGTAGCCTTGCTCTAGGGAACAAAACTTTTGGCGTGGACAGGAATTGGGATAAAGAACTTTTAAGTGCTATATATGTATTCTGCATTTACTTCTCAATCACTAAACATTTATTAAGTGCCTACCTTGTGCCAGGCACTGTGTCAAGTGCTGGGGATAAAAAAAGAGGCAAAGGACAGTTCCTTCCCTCAATTCATAAACATGTTCCCTCCTGCAGGAATGGAAGCTCCTTCAGGGTAGAGACTGCCTCATTTTCAACTTTGTATTCCCAGGACTAGTGCAGTGCCTGACTCATAGTAGGAATTTAATAATAGCTTGTTGAAGTGAGTTCCAACCTAACAGTAGGCTCCTTGAGGATGGGAATTATTCAAATAATGAAGTAAGCATTAATTAAGCACCCACTATATGCCAGGCCTTGTGTAGCACTGGGGGTATTAAGTCAAAAGTAGAACAATCTCCATCTTCAGAGATATAACATTCTACACGGAAGAACAACATCCCGATATGTAGATATGTAGAAAATAAAAACAAGACAATTCTGTCCTGGGGAGGGAAATCAGGAGAGGCTTCTTGGAGGAGGTGGCGCTTGAGCTAAATCTTGAAAGAAGCCCAGGTCATTGTCGATCTGTGTTATCAGGCCCAGATATATGTACTGTTGGACCAGCTCTATAGTGTCCATGCAGATGCAGGTCGAAATCTGGGAAATGGACATTTTTTGTCCCTGGGGTCTTTCCTGTGAAGACGGACGAGTCAAATTCCTTTCGTGATCACAGATTCCTTACAGAAGGCTCTTCCAGGTCTTGGGGCTGATGTAAACAAAACCATGTCATCTCTCCGTAAGCAGAAGTGTCTGGAGGAGCTCATCCCCCATAGAAAATCCCTCCTCGACATGGCATGGAACTCTTCCAGCACAGTGGAGAATACTTTTGGTGAGCACACATTTCCATCATTTACGCCTTTCTTGATGTTTATCGTCAGAGGGTCATTGAATGGGGTTATAATTACATCTTCCAAGGAATCTAAATGATCTTGATGGATGAATGGGAGACACCATGTTGTGAAAGAGCCTGAAATTCATTTTGTCTTATCAATTCAAAGGGTTTTGTTTTTATTCATAATCAACAACTAAGCGCAGCAGAGTCTTATATCCTGTTCACCTTTCGGTCGATTGTGAAATGGCAGAGATATTGACCGTTGCTGAATGTCCTTTTTGTGAAATTCTGCTTGTTTTCTACTAAGGAGGGTGCCCTCAATTCATGTATGAATGACCGTCATAAAAATTGTTTATAAATGGGTGAGTAGGTACATAGGCCGGTAGCAGGTCTCCCAATCTTCCCAGTTTTTTGAGGGTCAGTGGGATTAGAGATCTCTCGGTATAAATAAGATTAAAAAAATAAAAAACAGTGGTAAAGATGGTGATTCCTCACCAACTGGAGGCAATCAGGATCTTCTCTCCTATCTTGGCTGGGTGGAGATAGGTGGCATGAATGTGACCTCTGTGGGGTCCTTCAACCCAAGAAGACTAGGATTCAAAGCTCATACAGGCCGTGAAAGGAGCAGATGCCCCTTCCTCCTCCCCCCAGACACTTGGAAGAAAACTTCTAACTCAGAGTGGGGAGGGGCAGCGCTTATAAGAATAATACAAGCAACCTTTGAGTGTTTTTCTGGGATGCCGATAAACCATGACAGGCCAGTTGGGGTAGAGAGGGTGGCTTTGGAGCGTCTGTAATCCTTTGCAGAAAATATCATCTAATCTGGCCCGTTCCAGTGTCTTTTCACTCTCCAGATTGGGGGTGGGGGAGCTGGGCTTTATTACAGCTCACAAAACAGCAATAAAATACTTTGACTCTGAGAAGCTTAGGGTCCTAATCAGGGTGATAAGCAAGCATTTATTTAAGGCGAGGGAGGAAATTGAAGTTTCATTTCCTTGGCCTTTGTGGGCCCCCAGAATTGAGCTGATGGCACCATTCAGCTGGTCAGTGGGAGGCCCGCTCACCAATTTTGTTTTGCAAAACAAAGCCAGTCATGGTCAAACTCAGCTGCTCAATTCCATCGATTTACATGAGAGGCCCTGGGAGAAACAGGAATGTGAGGACGCTCTGGCAGGTTAATGATGGGCTGGCATTGCAGGGAACTCTACCTGATATATCCCACCCTCAAAGGCCCTCCCCCTTCTGCCCTCCCACCTCCTCACACTTACTTGTCAGTGGTCTGGGGCTGACGCTGGAGATGCAGAGCTAGAAAAGAAGGCCAGATCAAAACTTTGGGTACAGTTTTCCATTTTGTATTAAAATTCTGTTTTCTTTTTTTAAGTGTGGAATAGGTGGCTAGGCAGTGAGGTGTGGTGAAAAGACATGGGACTGGGAGCTGGGAGACTTGATTTTTGGTCCCAACAGCTTCTAGCTGTATGATCTTGGGCAAGTCTCTCTTCCTCTGTGGACTTCAGCTCCCTCTGTAAAATGAGAGCACTGAACTTCATCAGGGGGTTCTTAACCTAGAGGCCATGAACTTTAAAAATATATATTTTGATAGCTATTTCGATATAATTAGTAATTGTATTTTGTAACCTCATGTATTTTATTCTATAGACATAAAAGCATTCTGAGAAGGGGTCCAAAGGCTTTACTAGACTGTCAAAGAGGGCTGTGAGACAAAAAAAGATCAAGGACCCTTGAATTAGATGGTCTTTAAGGTCATTTGGAACTTTAACATAAAAGTATTAGAATCCTAATTTCTTCCTGTAATTTTTAATAGCCTGTTAGGAAAGGAAAGGGGGCAGGGAATGGAAAAAGAGAAGTGAATGTGTATTGGAAACTGAGGGATGTGGTATTTGAATATAATTTTCTATTATGGCTCATTATTTATCCCCAAGTTGTGAGGCTCAATAGGCACTTGACCTATGGAAAATTTTTAAGAGTAGTTATGGAAAACTTGTTCACACCTTCCCGGATCTGACCAGATGGAATTTTCAAGATGACAAAGGTCAGCCTCTGTTCTGATGTGTTCTATCCCTTAGTTTGGCTACAGCATTAGGAAAGAAAATAATCCTTAGTTGCCTTAAGGGATTGTCCTGTTATTCTAAAGTCTAAGGCTCATTTCTTTTTCTTCTTTTATCATAAACATAATAATCACCCACACAAGTAAGTTATCAATTTAATTACACACAAAGGAATATTGCATATTTTGCTGTCCATTTTATCATGTAGGACCAAGCAAATGAAAAAACAAAAGATACATTTGCTGTGTCTCCTTCACACTCTCTAAATGTCCCTTGTCTTTAGTCGTATTCTTTTTTTTTTAATTTATGGAATAAAACAAGCATCTCCATAACGCAGTATAATAAAAAATGATTGCATATGAAACTGTAACTCTAGCATGTGCAACTTGCTAGCTGTTTTCTTCTTTAAAAAATGGCTTAGTATTGTCAATGTGTGTGTTTTTCTGGTTCTGCTGGTCTCAGTTTGCATTGCTTCAAATACATGAGCATTTCCTTACATGCTTTGTGTTCTCGCAAGGCATGAAGTAGCACAGTGGAGGGGGTGGAGGAACTGGAGTCAGGAAGATGGGCGTTCAGTCTGGCCTTAGGCACCTACGGCTGGGTGACACCGGGAAAATCACTTCACCCCTGCCTTCCTCAGTTTCCTCATGTGTAAAATGGGATAATAATAGCATCTACCTGGCAGGGTTGTTGTGAGAATCAAATGAGATAGTATTTGTAATGTGCTTAGTGTGGTATCTGGTATACAGTAGGTGCTTCATAAAGGCCTTCTTCCTTCCTTTTTGCAGCGTCATAATAGTCAACAACTTCAATACCCTGTAACTTAGCTATTCTCCAATTGTTGAACATGGAGGTTATTTTCCTTTTTTTTCCGCCATAAAGAAAGCATCTATGAATATTTTGCTATGTATGGGTCCTTTTCCTCTTTCTATTAAATCTTTTTCTAAAGGATCTATTAATAACTTTTGGTTTTCCATCACATTTATGTCTAGATAATCTTCTTCCCTTATCCGCGACCCCATAGCCTCGAACCTTCCTTTAAACAAAGAGGAACGGTTAAGCGAAAGCATGTCAAGACCCATCCTGATTGTGTATGCAACGCTCCGCCCCCTTTGTCTCTCACCTTTCACAGGAGCAGCGAGGCACGTTCATTCCCTGTCTCTGGAACGGGCGCTGACTTACACCCATCTCAGCATTCCTTTCATTTAACACTATTTTAGGATCGTGTGTATAGTTCCCCGATTCCGGTTACTTTGTTCTGTCTCACTCCATACACACATTCTCAGGCTTCTAGGAATTCCTCCCATTTGTAATTTCTTCCTGCACAATTCTATTTCATTACGTTCACATTCCCTACTTTGCTCAGCTATGACCCGATCCATGGTCAACTCGCTGTGTTTCCACTTGTTAACTAACACAAAAGGTATGTTATAGACCCTTTGTTTTTTCCATCTCTGAACTACCTGGGACCTTTCATTGTAGGTTTAGGATCAAGTCCTAAGAATAAAATTGCTTAGTCAAAGTGTGTGATCAGTTTGGTGAGTAAACGGCAAACCGCTCCAGTGTCTTTGCCAAGAAAACCCCAAATAGGGCCGTGAAGAGTCGGACACGACTGAAAACGACTGAACATCAAAAACTTCCTAGCTGAGCGACCCTGGGCAAGTCACTTAATCCTATTGGCCTCAGTTCCTCATCTGTAAAACAAGCTGAAGAAGGAAAGGCAAAGCCCTCCGGTATCCTTGCCAAGAAGTGGGGTCACAAAGAGCCAGACGCCGCTGAAACCACTCACCCGTAACAACAGCATTGCCCAAGGCCCATCTGGGGTTGTCCCTTGCTGTTGTTCAGTCCCACACTTGGTGGTCTCTGTCCTCCACTACCTCCCGCAGGCTGTGGGACTTTGTGTTCACTGTTTCGGCGCCGCTCTCTACCCATGCCATCCGCTGCCATCCCCTTTTCCTTGTGCCTTCAATCTTTCTCAACATCGGGGTCTTTTCCAACGAGTCCTGCCTTCTCGTTATTATATAAAATGCTAATTTGTGTGGATCTCTTTTACATCATTGTTTCAATTAATTTTAAGTTGATTCTTAAGGTTAAGAATGCTACCACTTCATCTTCAAACAGTGTTAATTCTGTTTCCTCTTTCCCTAAAGTCGTTCCAGTCTCTTTTTTCTTGCCTTCTTATGGTGAGCACTTCTAGTACTTTATTTAAAAAAGGTATTTGAATATCATCCGGCTCTGTCACTAACAGGGACACTCTCAGGGTCTCCTTGAAGACCTTTGGAATCATTGCATGATACGGGAGACCCCGGCGCAGGACCGCTCGGCGTCAGAGAAGGTGCTGTGTTCTACGAGCAAAGCAACTTGCGGGAGCTCCAAAAAAACTCCCCAAAACCCGATGCACCAATCTAGAGAAGCCGCCCCAAACGTTCACGTGGCCGGACATTCTGGGCTCACACACTGTAGCGTGACCCTTAGCACGGCGAGGTCATTTGGGAAGGAGGGACAACAACTGACCCACTGAGGAAATCATCATTAGCAAAGAAGGAGAGCGGGGGAGGGGAATGAGTTTTTATTAAGCGCCTACTGTGCGCCAGCTTCTCCCTTTGTTAGCTTGTCTGATCCTCACAGCCACTCTGAGAGGGAGGGACTGTTATTACTGCCGTTTCACACCTGGGGAAACTGAGGCAAAAGGGTGACGTGACTTGCCCAGGGTCACACAGCTAGGAAGTGTCTGAGGCCGGATTTGAATTCAGGTCTTCCTGACCCACTGTGCCACCCAGCTGTCCATCTCAAAAGAGATTTCTCTACTTAAAAAAGAAAATTTTTTTGGAGGAGGGAAGGCAGGTCAGGGGTTAAGTGACTTGCCCAAGGTCACACAGCTGGTAAGTGTGTCAAGCGTCTGAGGGCAGATTTGAACTCAGGTCCTCCTGACTCCAGGGCCCCATGCACTACTCACTGAGTCACCTAGCTGCCCTTCAAAAGAGATTTCAAGTAGATGTTCAAACTGCTTAAGAGAACCCACTTTAGAATAATTTACACGTGATCAAAGTGCTATAGGAGAACGTCTGAATAAGGATCTAAACAGAAGTGATATTGCTACTTGACCGGGTGGAGGAAATGAATGATAAAAATCTATAAAGAGATCATAAACCTGCTGTGCTGGCACCATCTAGTAATGATGGGGACTTCAGCCATCCAGATGCTACTGAAGGTCTTTCTGTAGTAATGAGGAACCACTGCTAGGCCCAAGGGGCTGGGGTCCTACATCTTTTTCTTATGGGTCCCTCTGCTTAGGAGCCATGCCCATGGTCCATATCAGGTTTAACCTTTGGCCTAGCCAAATGAGAGGAGGGAGAGTTTCCCTTTTTCTCACACTTCAATTCATTAGGTCCTCACTCTGGTACCCTAGAGAAAATTGCTTAAAGCTTAGGTTTTGGCTCATGTCTAGGTCTGCCCAAAATGAGAGTAAAAAGGTATTCAGTGTATAATATTAATCAGGTATGGGACTGATAATTGTTTTCTACACACAGAAGAACTGCTACCAAGTGTATAGTGACGAAAAGACTTCAAACAAGATTGGGTAACTTAACTTTTAACAAGATTATTTTCTTCAGCATCTATATCTTCTGGCAAGCCAGGCCATGATCTAGCCCATTATTCTGTCAGTGGTCATCTAAAATAGTTGCCAGGGACTCCTCCTCTTGCCAACAGTCAGCTCTAGACCGAAGAGCTACATGATGTCCAGACATCTTGAATTCGTGAGGCTGCCTCCAAGCCTGGACACATACCATCTCAGGACAGTTGACTTGAGATCAGAAAAGGACAAACACAAAAAGGCAACCCAAAATCCAGGCTCAGGCTCGTGTGGCAAAACATAACTGTTAGCTGCCCTTTGCTTGTGGCCACATGGTGGCCAGGGTCGGGGTTAGGTTAAGCTTCCCTTCTCCCCATCTCTCATGGGAAGACTACTTGAAATAATCCTGACAAGATCCACAGACAGAAGGAAGATGTCGAGAGCGGGGGTCAGTCGGTGGTTTTTTCAGTTGTGTCCAACTCTTCGTGACCCCGTTTGAGGTTTTCTTGGCCGAGATCCTGGAGTGGTTTGCCATTTCCTTCTCTAGCTCATTTTACACATAAGGAACTGAGGCAAATAGTGTTAAGTGACTTGTCTAGGGTCTTGTAAGTGTCTGAGGTCGCATTTGACCTCTGAGGTCTTTCTGACTCCAGACCCAGTGTTCTACCCACTGCGCCACCGATCCTTTGAAATATGCGGTGCTCAGCCACCAACAAGAGGACTGCATTCTCCTCGCAAAGCCCAGAGCTTTCAGCCCTAAACCCACGCCCACATGGCCAAAAACAGACAGGAAGTTTGTCATCCCCAAAAGGCTCAAATTTTGAGTCACACATGTGGTCAACCAGAAGCACGCAAGCAATATTTGCTCATGCTCTGTACATCCCACATTGCATTTGCTGGGAGAAGAGCAGTTGATAAATTGTTTGTTTGTCCTGATGGTCATTTGATTACTTTAAAAGGCAGATGAAGAGGTAAACCACTGTAGTGTACCTCATTTTGACCAAGGAGAAACTAGTTGCCAGAAAGAGAAGGGAAAGGGGAAAGCGCCCAGTATATACCAAGCACTGTCCTAAGTGTTTTGCAAAGTTTATTTAATTTGATCCATAACCAGACTAGACGAGCTTTGCCTCTGGTACTGCAGAATCCAGATGTCACCAAAAGCCACATCTTCCCCTTCTCCTCTCCCTTCTCCCCAGGCGTTGGGGGAGTAGCAAGGGCTCCACATGGAGGAGACCAGGGTGATCCTAAGAGATGCAGAACACTTGCTGCTGCCTCTCCAAAGTGGTCATTTTTCTTCCCCAGACTCTGACAACTCTTCTATCAAGCATGGTCCATCTGTCACTGGGCCAACCCTGAAAAGGACCTCTGCTGACCCATCGCTAGGGTTTGGAGGAATCAAAGCCAGTTATCTTCTGGTGAAGAAACCTTTCCCCGCCACCACAAAACTCACTGGTATTTTCCATTTTGTATCACACTGTTTTCTGTATATCCTCCACATTCACACACACATCCAACCAAACCCTCCTTTCTAACAAAGAAAAGCATTTAAGCAAAATCAACTGACATAATGACTCTCTGAGAATGTAACACCCAGAGTCCTCCACAGAAATGGGGGGGAGGGGTCATGTTTTACTGTCTGGTCTTTAAGATTAGCCATCTCAGCTCACAGAGTTTTGATTCATTTTTAGGGCTCTTTTCACGTATATCATTTGGAGTCATTATGTATGTTGTCTATGTTCAAAGTCATTGAATAGGATTCTTTCTTAGCCAGTTCATAGAGTCTCCCCGTGTTTCTCAGAATTCCTCGTACTTTTTTTATTTCTTGTGGTACAATAATATTCTATTCCATCCCTATGCCAAGGTTTGGTCAGCCCTTCCATAGTCCATGAAGGCTTCAATTTTTATACTTCCAGGATGAGGTCTGATAAGTAACTGGGCATGGTGGGGAGGAAGAGAGAGTTGGCTTGGTAGAATGGAGATATCCCACCATCAAGCAGCCAGGTTCTGAAGTAGGACCTTAACCATCTGTCACCCTGTGTGGTAAGAAAGTTGTTGTCAATGCATACTAGTCCTCTGAGAGTTTATGTCTGATATTGGAATAAAATAACCCAACAGTTAAGAAAAGGAGGTTTATTTCATCATAGCACAGATAGGATGCTCAACAAGGAAATAACACTTCGCTTGGGTAGATATAACCTTCCTCCACCTCATCTCCATGAAGGACCTCATCTGGTCAGTAGGATGATGACTCTCCAAGTCAAACGGTCCCCACATGGTCAAAGCTTTTTATATCCTTAGTCCTGTGAGATAATCAAATTTTGAGGCAGTTTTAATTTTTTTAGGGAGAAAGTAGCCTAACCTTGAAGGGATGGGGTCCTAGGAAAAGCTATCCAAGGCCCCCATGAATCAGCAAACATTTATTAAACGCTTAGTATGTGCCAGGCACTCTATAAACACTGGGGATACAAAGAAGGGCAAAACCAATCCTTTCCTTCAGGTTCACATTCAAATTCAAATGATTGCATGTAAACAAGACATAAGCAGCATAAATTGGAGGTGACCTTAGGAGGAAAGCACTAATGTTAAGTCAATCGGATTGACTATGAGAAACTTTTTAAAGAAGATGCAACTTTAGCTGAGACTTGAAGGAAACCTCAAGGCAGAGCTAAGGAGGCATGGGGGACAGCCGGTGAAAATGCACAAAGTTGGCATATGAAGGGGAAGTGCTAGGGGTACAAATAGAAAAGTAAGACAAGATTGGTTAAGAAACAGAGAGGAACAGATGAGGCACATAATACATAGAAGCAAACAAGCAGTAACCTAGTGTTCAACAAGCCCAAAGATCCAGCTATTGGAACAAAAAGCGTTGGGAAAACTGGAAAGCAATCTGGCAGAAACTAGATTAGACTAACATCTCACACCACATACCAAGATAAATTCCAAATGAGTGCATGAGGGGTGACATCATAAACAAATTAAAGGAGCAAGGAAGAAATTAACTGTCAGATCTGTGGATAGGAGAAGAGGCTGTGACCAAACAAGAGACAGAGAGGATCAGAGAAGGTAAAATGGAAAATTTTAATTATATAAAATGTAAAAATGTTTGCATAAAACCAATGCTGCTAAAATTAGAACAGAAATAGATAAATTGGGGGGAGGGGGATTGTAGCAAGTTTCCCTCATAAAACTGCACTTTCTAACCTATATAGGGAACCGATTCAAAATGTATAAGAATAAGAGCCAGTATCCAAACGATAAATGGTCAAAGGAAGTGAGAAAGTAGTTTTTTAGAGAAAGAAATTCAAGCTATCAATAGCCAAGTGGAAAAATATTGTAAGTCAATAATAGAGAAATACACATCAAAACAACTCCGAGGTACCGCTTCACATCCTCCAGGTTGGTAAGTTGACGAAAAAGGACAATGACAACTGTTGGAGGGGCTGTGGAAAAGCAGGTACATTAATGCATTCTTGGTGCATTAATGTGACTGGCCCAGCCAGTTTGGAAAGCAATTTGGAACTCTACTCCCAAAGCTATTAACCTCAACCCAGCAACACTGTCCATGACTGAAAGAGATCAAAGAAAAAGGAAAAAGACCCACATGAACCAAAATACTTAGAGCAGCTCTTTCTGGGGTGGCCAAGAAGCAGAACCTGAGGGGGTGTTCACCAACTGTTTGGGGTTTTCTTGGCAAAGATACTGCAGTGGTTTGCCATTTCCTTCTCCAGCTCATTTTACTGATTGAGTAACTGAGGCAAACAGGGTGAAGTGACTTGCCCAGGGTCACTCAGCTAGCAAGGGTCTGAGGCCAGATTTGAACTCAGGAAGATGAGTCTTCCCCACTCCAAGCCCAGCACTTCTTCTACTGCATCACTGACTAGACAAGTTATGGCATAATAATGTGACGGAATACCATGTGCTATAAGCAATGATGAAAGGGATAGTTATAGAGAAACCTGGGAAGACGCGGATGAACTAATGCAGAGAGAGGGGAACAAGCTATACAATAACAACAAATTTGTAAAGACAGAAAACTTTGAAAGATTTGAGAGCCCCGATCAATACAATGATAAGCCACAATTCCAGAGAACTCATGATAAAACATGCTGCCCACCTCCTGGTACAGGTGATAGACTTGTTAAGGCCAGCAGACTTTTCCCCCTCCTTCCTTTTGGGGATGCTAAGACTATCAAATCTCCCCTTTGTTTGAATGGGTGGGAAGCCTTTTTGCTGTCTTTGTTTAGGAGTATTTCTCAGCACTGAGGCAATGAAGAGTCATTGACTTGTATACAATGTGATGCTGGGGATGGGAAGCTTTCACACACCCAGCCTGGGTGAGGTCAGAGCCCTCAGGGCTCCAAACTGGATATAAAGGAGGGGAGCTTGGTGTTTGACTTTTGGGGCTCACTCATGGAAGGAGTGTTGGGACTCTGGATAAGCTGTACCTGTCCCCCCCGGCTTTGCTAACCCAGACCCATTGGTTCTTTGGTAACTCTGTATTGTGATTTGATCAGACAAGGTCTGTCTGTTGATGCTTGTAATTTCTGTTTGTATTCGCCTCAAAGTTCAGAGGGCTGATCGTTTCCCCCTGAACTAAGTGAATGATGTATGTGTGTTTAATTAAACTGAGATTGTTAACCCCTTAAAGTTGCTTTCCTTAGAAAAGCAGATCAAAGAACCTGTGCTAGCAGGCCTTCTGTGTGCTAGTTGTTGTTGGTCTTACACAGCCACAGCAGCTGGTAGACACATTGATGATACAAGACTGAGACATATTTTTTGGACATGACCAATTTTGGAATTTATTTTGTTTGACTACTCATTTTTGTAACAGAAGTTTTGTTTTTTGTGTTTTCTCAATGAGTTGGGGGAAAAATATAGAAGCGAGAAAAGGTAGGTCTTCACTTGAAAATAAAATAAAATTTAATTAAAGAAAAAGAAAAATAAGATAGTCCCGGCTCTCAAGGAGCTCACATTCTAATGGGAAATAACACATATAGAAGGTTTTGATGAGGGCACAGTCTCTGGGAACCTCCTTGAACTCTCCTTGAATCTTCCCATTTGATCTGGCCTTCCCCTAAGGCCATAAGCCTTACATTATCTTTTGGCCCAAATCTCTACCTAGCCTTGCCCTTTATTGTCCAGCTACTTCCCACCCTTGATACTATCAATACCCATGCCTTCAGCTACTTCCCACCCTTAATCCCAGTTCTCTTGGTTCCTGGAGTCTGACCCCATCTCAGCCCCATCAAGCTCTTCCTTAGACTCCTCCTCAAGACCCTCCCTAAACCCTTCCTCTAGTCACTCCAGACCACCCCTCAATCCCTCCCACAAAATCAGACCAGGGTGGAAAGTGTAGACTTTGCCCTGGGATCACTGAAAGCTTGCCCGTCCCCAGCCTAAGCTGTTTCTGAGATCCCAGAATAACACAACACTCAATACCCCAAATAAGCAACATCAAGACCAACCCAGACTTTCCCACCAGATGTGTGTGGAGACTAGCCCTAATGTAAACCCCAAAGACAGAGTAAGCTGGAATATGAGCAAAAAACCAAAGATCCTATCATAAAATAATATTATAATGACAAGGATGCTCAAGAAACAAACCCAGAAGCAGAGAAAGTCCTTTTTTTCTTCCTTCCTCCTCTCCCTCTGTCCACATGGGTAAGCATGCCCTTATATGTGGGTGCTCTTCCTAAAGGAACATAAATTTTGGTTGCTGGAACCTTGCAAGATATCTTGGGGTTTGGGGGCTAGATTTTTTTTCTTTTTCTCTTCCCCACTTATTTATTCTATCATTTTTAAAAACTAGGACAATTAATTCTTTTGTCCCATGTAGTTTCAGTTACGATTCCTGAATCAGTGCTCTGGAAAGCCAGGCTTTGACAAAGCCTACTGTGGAGCTATTTGAAGATTAAATCCAAATCATTCTGGTTCTCACTGATTGGCCAGTAGTAGGCCGCAGCCCAAGCCTCGCTTGGTCATTGTTTGAGTTTTCATGGCTCAGGGTGAGTGTACATTCCAAATCGCTTCTGTTTTGGAGAGCTCTGACTTAGAAGCATGCTATCTACCTCCTGAGAAAAAGTCTCAAAATACAAAATGAGAAATTTTAGGCCAGTGTAGAAATTTGTTTTGCTTGACTTCAGGTGTTTTAAAGAGGGTTTTGTTTTTCCTTCTTCCTCAGCTGAGAGTGGGGGTAGGAGGAAGAGAAGCAGATTTTTGACTATTCAAATTTGTTTTTAATTCTACAGAGAGAGTCAGCGCAAAAAGGCTAAGAAGCTATCAGGAATGAAATTCCTGATGAAGGGGAAAATCAGAACTTTAGAATCCCAAAGGACATCCGTGTGGATGCATGGAAAATTCACCGACCAACACAGATTTTAAGACATATACCGATGATAAAAATAGGAGCGAGAACCAGATAGAACAAAAGCCCGCATTTGTGCTAGGGCTCTGTAAGAACACTTTCGGGATTGCTAAAGCTCAAAATGAACAGGCTAAGAATGAATGTTTAGGACAACAAAAAGAGAGTTCTTACGGAGAATAAGGGAATAGGAGAAATGGCCGGAATCAGCGGTTTGATAGGAATGGAGGGCACGAAGAAGGCCAAACTATCTCACTGTATTACACATAAACTTTTGCTGTGAAGGAGGATGATCTTCAAACTAAGAAGGATAGAACATTAATAGTTAGCAGGAAGCTGAGGCCCAAGATAAATAAATAAGGAGATAGTAATAAAAATCCACCGGCCTTCAAGCAGCAGGCCCAGGCAGACTAACTAAATTGACAATATTATTAATGAATCGCTATTGATTATCTTTGACAAATCCTGGAAAACAGGGCAGATGGGACTGGAATGGAAATGAGTACCGAATTTCCCCATGTATAAGATGCACCCTTTTTCAAAAAATTTGGGGTCTAAAAACTGGGTGCATCTTATACATGGGAAAATACGGTAAATACTCTAGTTTTCATAGGAGGGAAGAGGCAAAAGTCTTCTAACTGCAGATTGATCGGTTTGACTCCATTTATTGACAAAATATTACTAGAGAGATGATTTCTAAGCATAAGGGAGTTGGCTGTTCACTGACCTAATCACAGAACAGATGTCGAATAAAACAGAGCTAAACTAGATGTAGGAATATTGGCCAGCCGGGCAGTATCCTTGTGAAGTGAGAATTAGTAGGAAGGCCGTGGGAAGAAGGCTGATCGGCCGTGCCTCCCCTCCAGATGACCTTCAAAAGTAAGGTCGCCAAGAGATCCAAAGAAGCCCTTCAGGAAGCCCGTCATATGGCGGATCTGGAGAAAGGGAAACTGTAGGAAGCCACATGGATTTGGGAAAGCAGAAGCCCTGGTGGAGGAAACCTCCACAGAGAAAGGGACCATGACTCTGGAGTGAGACAGACAGAAGCCCTTCCCTACCTCCATTAACAAGCCAGCCCTGTATCTCTTTTCTCCCCTGAAGGACCTGGAACCTTTTCCTCCGGGCGCAGGGGAAAGTCTGTTTATATTTCCTATACATAGCTTGTTGGAATATTTTTGTTTGTGTGCTGTCTGTCCCATTAGGTGGTGAGCCCTTTGGGAACAGGGACGCTCTTTTACCTCTCTCTGTATCCTTGGCACTTAGCCCAGTACCTGGCGCATAGTCGGTGCTTATTAACAATTTTTTATCGTCTGACTGACCTTTGCTATTCATGATATTCATGGTTGCTCCAGTTACCCAGACCCAGCATCACAGAACATAGAGAACACCTCGTTCATTCAGGAACCAAACAAGATTCTCACCGACGCCGGGTCTGACAAGCGGGCTTCTAGCCTTTGCTTTCCCTTCAAGGGAAAGGGAAATTACTCCTCCCTTTGAGACAGCCCAAACAGTGACCTTCTCTAGTGCCCCGGGCAAGCCACTTGACCTCCAAAATCCTCAGTTCCTTCATCTCTCAAATAATTATAAGAATAGCTAATATTTATATGCTGCTTTTAATATCTTCAAAATGCTGTGTGTGTGTGTGTGTGTGTGTAATCTCATTTGATAATAATAAATTGGCAATATAGCCTTATTAGATCAGGTCCCGACACTCTTTGGGAGCGTGGGACCAGGGATGTATAGCTACACATAGCTTGAGCGACAGATTACCATACATACACGAGTGCTGCTATTGAGTCCAAAGGAATTTTGTCGATGCCTGTACTTAGCCTGAAAACCTGAAGACTGGTGCTTTGGGGACAGGCCCTTTTTGTCTATAGATTCTCAATGCCCGTGGGCCATCCAGAACCAGCTGACTGCTTGAACCGAACGAGTGTCCTGGTATTCGGCTCCTGCATACTCCGGCATGAAGGCTTCAGAGCTGCTTCTCCACCTTTGGTGTCCACCTTTACCCAACTCTCACCTGGGGCTCCAAGAATCTGTAGCATTCAGTGACCACACCGTGATTGAACCTACTAGGCAGACGGGCCAACCAGGCTAAAGGTAACCAGTAGGTCTCAAACCCACTGGTGAGTTAGGGGGATGTCTACCCCAACCATGTGAAGACTTCCCTTGGCAGAATGGGTGGATGAGAACAAATTGTTCCAAAGGCCATGAAGGTGACTAAAGCAGGCCCTGTGGAATGCTTAGAGGTTGGTCAGACATCAAAGATGCCAAGGTCATCTACTTCATCCTGAGACATCTCCAGTCATCCTGACTTTTGTCTTGCCATTGGACTTGGATGACTCTGGAAGAGAGAGTGAGGCTGGCAACTTTGTACAACTCTGCCTCACTTAAATCCAATCCATGTGCAAGTCAAAACATCACCATCTTCAAAAATGAGGGACAAGCAACAATCCTCTTAGTCCTCTGCCTAGACATGACCATTGAACCCATGGAAGCTGAGGAGGTCACAGAGAGAAGAGAAGAGGGCAGAATATATCCATACTTAGGGGGCATGTTTTGAATAAAAAAAAAGGCTGAGGATGGTCAGTAGGTAGGAGGAGAACTAAGAGAGAGCAGTGTTATGAAAAAAAGCAGAAAGGACATAGTATCTAGAAGGAGAGGGTCCTTAATAGTGTCAAATACAGCAGAGAGCTCAAGAATGAAGGCTGAGACGAGATCACCAGGTATGGAAATTAAGAGATCACTGGTAACTTTAGAGAAAGCAGTTTCAGTTGAGTGAGAAGGATGGCAGCCAGATTGTAAACAGCTGAGGAGCTAGAGGTGAGCAAGTAAAGGCAAAGAGCGTACAGAGCTTTTTCTCTTTTTAGGGAACATCAAAAAATCTGAAACAATTATTTTTATTTTTCATTAAACAGTGCATTTTAAGCAATTATCTTTTTTTTAAAAATTATTTTATTTTAACTTATGGAATAAAACAAGCATTTTCACAACATAGTATAATAAGATGGATGCATATGAAACTGTAAATATGTACAACTTGCTATTCCTTTTAAATATACAACAAAATAATTTTATATTATAGTACATATGATACATGACACGACATGACATGATATTACATAATATATATATATACAACAAAGTTATTACATAATTTTTCCTTGCTTTCTTCCCTCCTCCACACCACCCTAGAGATAGCCACCGTTAGACACAAATATATATATGTATATATATGTATATGTATATATGTGTGTGTATACATACACATATATTGTAAAATTATTCTACAAGTACTTCTATTTATCCGTTCTTTCTCTGGATGCAGATAGCATCTTTCTTCATGTGTCCTTTATAGTTAATTTGGGTATTTATAATAGTAAAAATGACTTATTCACTCAAAGTCGTTCTTAAAACAATATTGCTGTTACCGTATACAATGTTCTCTTGGTTCTGCTCACTTCACTTTGCATCAGCTCATGTAAGTCTTTCCAGGTTTCTCTGAGAGCATCATGCTCATCATTTCTTATAGCATAGTAGTATTCCATCATAGTTATATACCACAACTTGTTCAGCCATTCCCTACTTGATGGGCATCCCTGCAATTTCCAGTTCTTTGCTACCACAAAGAAAACTGCTGTAAACATTTTCGAACACAGAGGTTCTTTTCCTTTTTTCCTAATCATCTTTGGAGAGACCTAACAGTGGTATTTCTGGGTCAGAGGGTATAGGCATAATTACAGATTGCTCTCCAAAATGGTTGGATCGATTCATAATTCCACTACAATGAATCAGTATCCCAATTTTTCCACAAACCCTGCCCCCCAACATCTGTTGCTTTCCCCTTCGATAGTTTTAGCTAATGTGGTAGGTGTAAAATGATAGCTCAAGGTGGTTTTAATTTGCATTTTTCTAATCAATAGTGGTTTAGAGCATTTTTTCATATGACTATAAATTGCTTTGATTACGTCATTGGAAAACTGCCTGTTCATATCCTTTGACCATTTATCAATTGGGGAATGACCCATATTCTTATAGATTTGAAGTTCTTTATATATTTGAGATATGAGACCTTTATCTGAGAAACTGTCTATAAAACTTTTTCCCCCAATTTTCTACTTTCCTTTTTTTCCCTTCTGATCTTGGTTACATTTGTTTTATTTGTACAAAATCTTTTTAATTTAATGCAATTGAAATTATCCGTTTTATACCTAACTTTGCTCTCCGTCTCTTGCTTATTCATAAATCATTCACCTTTCCATAAGTCTGGTAAGTAATATGTTCTTCTAATTTTCTTGTAATATCTCTCTTTATGCCTACTGTATTGTGTTTGTGTTTATTGTATTTGTACCCATTTTGACCTGAACTTGGTAAATGGCATAAGATATTGGTCTATGCCCACTTTCTGCCACACTGCTTTCCAACGATTTTTACCAAATAATGAATTCTCATCCCCAAAACTTAACTCTTTACACTTGTCAAATAGGTTATTATGTTTAATTTACCTTTTTCTTTTCTTTAATTTTTCCTTTTTTATTACAAACGAAGAATATTTAAAAAAATGAATGTTTTCTTATGCAAATTTAAAAAAATTGATTGTATGTGAAACTATAAATCTTGATTATATGCAGAGGGTTCAAACTCCAGGCTTTCTGGTCCCCAAAACTCCCCAGTACCTTGGAACCAGATTAAAAAGTAATCAGGAAGGGCAGCTAGGTGGCACAGTGAGTAGAGTACCGGCCCTGGAGTCAGGAGGACCTGAGTTCAAATCCGCCCTCAGACACTTGACACACTTTACCAGTTGTGTGACCTTGGGCAAAGTCACTTAACTCCAATTGCCCAGCCTTCCCCCTTGCAAAAAAAAAAAATCAGGAAATGTTTAACAAAATAAATAAAAATCCAATGTAACATAGATAATGTTAATTTGTAGTTTTCTAAATCAATATGGGCCCACCAGGTATCCATTTCTATTTGAGTTTGCCACCACTAATGTAAAGCTTATTTAAGAAAAATATATATTAAATTTAACATGGTAGTCTGTATCCACATCTCAATATCCTTTTGCTCTCGTTTCACTGACATAATTTTTTTTTTGAGGGGGGAAGGCAGGGCAATTAGGGTTAAGTGGTTTGCCCAAGATCACACAGCTAGTAAGTGCGTTCAAGTGTCTGAGGGCGAATTTGAACTCAGGTCCTCCTGACTCCAGGGCCAGTGCTCTACTCACTGAGCCATCTAGGCACCCCTATACTTTCTTTTAAAAAGAAAGTTTGTATAGAAAAACATTTTTTTTCCCCTTCCCAACAAGTCTCCAAAGCCATGCTAAAAAAAAAATCAGCAAACTGGTAAACTCTTGGACAAAGTCTCACCTTCATTCCCAGAGTCTGATGTCTCTATGGCAGGGCTCTGTTTGAAGCAGCCCAGGAGCTAAGGATTAGTTACATTTATGCAGGTACCGGTTCTCTGATAAGATAGGAGTATTGTATCATAGATCTAGAGTTGATAGAATAGAAATTCCTTGAGAACGCGGTGTGAGATCAGATTAATGAACCAATTAGCACCTACTGTGTCCTAGGTACGAGCTTTGAAACTTAAAAGTTTAAAATGACACTGACTTTTGGAACACCACATAGGAGAATAAATAATAAATGTTTGCTCACAAAAGGAAGCGTAGCTGTGCTTTGGAATGATCAAGGAGTCGTGAAAGAGGTAGGAGTTGTCTTTGGGACTGACGCATGGGCAGAAAAGAGCTGCAAAAGAGCCTTCCCTACCAGCCAATGAAGAATGAGGAATGGGAAGGCATATTTAAGAAACAGCAAATAAACCGATATGGCTGGAGTTTGGGAGGTATGCAAGTAAGCCGTGAAAGATAGGGCTGGGAAGTTAAGCAAGGCATGAAGGGCTTTGAACGTCAGGCAGGGTACTTTCAATATATTTTTATTCATTTTGTTAACTATTTCCCAATTACATGTAAAAAATTTTTAACATTGATTTTTTAAAATTTTGAGTTTAAAATTCTTTCCCTCCCTCCTGCCCCTTCAGAAGACAAGCAATATGATAACAATATACATGTGAAATCGTACAAGACATAAGGCAAGGCAATTTAAAATATTTGTTATCATGCTAGGTATATCTTAGGGGCACATAAAATATTTGTCAATTAATTCTCAAAAGATACAGTTCAAATCATTTTAAACTTACCCATCCAATGGAAATGGATAATTGTTTGTCTAAAAAGACCTTGTTTTTGGAATGGGTGTAGTCTGCACCCATTTTGGAACTTGAGCAGCAAGTGAGGCTAGACCATTATTTCACAACCTTCTTTACTCCATGACTAAATTTCATAATTCAAAAATTCCTATTTACTTGGTACACTGACACAGATCACAACTCACACTTTAAAAAAAACCCATCAGCTAGTGGTGAATCTTCTGGTGATGAGTCTTTCTCAAATGAACTAGGATCAGACTGTGATAACAGCTGTGCTCAATGCCTTTCTAGCTTCATTAGACATGGCAGATCTTGAACTCCCTTGGATTTTAGTGATTTTCTAAATTTATAATGGAATAAATATTAGGAGGGGTGGAAAAGAATATCTCTTATTTACTGGTGAAAATTAACAAAGGCTGGGGGAGACTTTGTTGAGGGAGGGTTAAGGAGACTTTTTAAAGCTTTTTTTACCCAATTAATAAGCATTTCTCTCCCTCCTATCTCCCCCCCACCCAATCTGAGGAAGAAATTTTAAAAAAATCTTTGTAATAAGTATGCATATTAAAGCAAAACAAATTCTCATATTAGCCACGTCCAGAAATGTATGTCTAATCCATCACCTCTCTGTCAAAAGGACAGCATTCGTCATTATCAGTCCTCTGGAATTGTGGTTCGTCATTGCATTGACCATCAGACTTCTTAAGTCCTTCAAAATTGCTCATTTCACAAATGTTATTTTACAAATTGTTCCCTGGTTCTGCTCACTTCGCTCTGCATCAGTTCATACAAGTCTTCTCTAAAATTGTCTCTCGTCATTTCTTATAGCACAATCATATTTTATTATACAATAACAACAAGGCTGCTTGCAGCTGCTGTGGAGGTGAAAGCCCAACACCAAGACCACCAACACCAGCACACAGGAGGGCTGACAGCACAGGGCCTTTGAGCTGCTTTTCTAAGGAAAGCAACTTTAAGGGGTTAACAACCTTACTTTAATTAATCATACATATACCATTCACTTAGTTCAGGGGGGAAAGCCAGCACCCTGAACTTCGGAGCAAATACAAACAGATCAACGGACAGGCTTTTATCTGTCTGACCAAATCACAATACATATATAGTTACCAGAGAGAAGCACCAACATCTGGGTTTTCAAAGCTGGGGAGGAGGTGCTGCAACGGCTGCCTGTCACCAACATTCTTTCAATGAGTGTGCCCCGAAAACAAAAAATGCCAACCTACTTGATCACCTCAGTGCTGAGAAGCACTCAAACAAAAAACAACAAAAAATCCACTTTGCTTGCCATTACATTTGAAAGTCAAGACTCATCAAAGGTACTTGATTACCTCAGCATTCCAAAAGAGAACAGCAAAAAAGTCCCACCCTAATTACCACAACATAACTCATATGCCATGATTTGTTTACCCATTCCCCAACTGATGGAGACCCTTTTAGTTTACAGTTCTTTGCCCCTACAAAAAAAAAGGTGTTACAAGTATTTTCATTCATTCGGGTCCTTTTCCTCGTTCTTTGATGGGGCATATATAGTAGTGACATCTCCTTGGGGGCATAGTTTCAAATTACTTCCAAGAATGGCGTTAATGGATCTGGTTTCCAAAGTCCCTCCAATATTTGTTATTTCCCCTTTTTGTCAGCTTTGCTAATCTGATGGTTATGAACTAGACCACTGGAGTTCTTTAATTCACATTTCTCTTAGTTATTAGTGATTTTGAGCACTTTTTCATATGGCTTTGGTTTAGACTTTTTTTCTCTTGAAAACTGCCTGCCTGTATCCTTTGGCCATTTATCTGTTGGAGAATGATTTCTATTATCATAAATTTGAATTGGTTCCTTAAATAGTTTGGAAATGAGATCTTTATCAAAGAAACTTGCTACCAAGACTTTTCCCCTAGTAAATGGTTTTTGTTTGTGCAAACACTTTTAAATTTCATACAATCAAAATTATCCATTTTACCTTTTAAATTTCATATAATCAAAACTGTCCATTTCCTTTGGTCATGAACTCTTCCCCATCCATAGATCCAAAAGGAAATTTCTTCCTTACTCTTCTAATTTGTTTATATCTAAGTCATGTATTAATTTGGAGATTACCTTGGTATATAGCATTATATGCTGGTCTAAACTTTATTTCTAGCAATCTGCTTTCTAGTTTTTCTAAAAAATTTTGGCAAATTGAGTCTTTACTGGGGTCTTTTGGGTTTATCAAATGCTAGGCACTTCTGTATGCTACATACCTAACCAACCTATTTTTTTTTAAACCAGTACCAAACCATTTTGCTGATTACTACTTTGTAATATAATTTGAGATATGGTACTGCTAAGTTCCCTTCCTTTCCATTTTTTCCATTGTTTTCCTTGGGATTCTTGATCTTTTATTCTTCTAGATGAATTTCATTTTTTCTAGCTCCATAAAATTATCTTTTAGTAGTTGGGTTGGCATAGCACCGAGTAAGTAAACTAACTTAGGAAGTATCACCATTTTTATTATATTGGCTTGATCTACCCCTGAGCAAGTAACATTTCAATAGAAAGACTTTTGAAGAGAATGGAATTAACTATGATAATTAAGGAGGAGAGGGAATGACTCAACAACAGCAGCTCATAATAAGCAGCAAAAGCTGGCCTGGAAAAATCCTCAATCGTCCATGAGGTTGGTATGTGGAAGAAGACTGATCCATGGATAACTGGAGGATAAACCACATGGGAAAGTAGTGCTGATGTCCTGCTCATCATTCTCCTAAGGAAACCTTGGTAGTAAAGACATACCCCTTCACACTGCTGAGGAAATAACGCATTTGGTATGATGGAAGAGATTGGCAGGGATACATGGCCACTCCCATCAGGCAGAAAACTATCACTGTCACTGCTGATATAACTGATGTTCACATTGTGCGTTTTCTCTGAGAATAGAATGCATTCAGAGGGACCTCAAACATCCCAATGAAGGGTGAAGGGTGATGATAATATCTCCAGTTAGATGTTCAGACAGTGTCATTCTAGTGGTTAAGTAACTTGCCCAAGGTCCCAGAGCAAATAAGTAATGAACCCAGGACTAGGATCCTCATCTCCTAGAGGAGTAAGATCGAAGCTTGAAGTTAAAAACCATCTGATCTGTGGCATTTAGTCTGTGTGTACTCATGGTACTTTGGGGGAGCTTGTCATGGCTGATTTTTCACAGTTCATTTTTTCCTAAATAACACATAATAAAATGAAGAAAGCACCATTGAAAACAATGCGTTCATTTCAACAGCTTTGACTTTATGGTAGACAGAGCACTTTATATTGGTCCTTGGCTAACCATTTTATGGCAGCATGGGGATGTAGCCACATGTATATGCTAAAGATTCCTTGAAATGTTCACACATTGCCAAGAACCAGAAACACAAGATAGAGTCATTAGAACTGTCATTCAGGCCCCAGGGCAAATGCCACCCAGATGGAGAAGGATTTTACAACCACAAATGAGATAAGGCATGACAACCCCTTAGATAAAGGCTCCCTGATTGCCCATCTCCCCCAAATAGGCAGCATCTATAGACAGAATGGCCCCACTTTCCCAACTCCAAATAACTAGGGTTTGAAAAAGTAAATGGACATCCAAATTTAAGGGACCCTAGGCTTTCAGACCAATGACTATGCATTGAAAGTGGGAACCAATCTGTGATGTAACCCAAATGATTTCAAGAAGGCCCCAGAATAACTGCCCAGGCTAAAAAGACTTGGGTTGGGAAGAGACATTTCTATGTTTTTCTATATTTCTGAGGGTCCTCTAATGGAACGTAGAAAGTCTTCACTTCCCTTCTCTCCTGGGCAAGAAATGGGTCATAAATGGAAAAAACAAAAAACACTGGAATTTTGTTTATGGTTCTAGTGTTTGAGGGTGTTGGTCTTATTATCTGCCCATTTGTCTGCAAGTTGCTTTCCCCTCCTATTTCTTGCTTCCAGTCATGACAATGCTTCTGCTGGTCAAGAAGGGACTCCCTCCTGAGCAGATGTCAGTGATGCTTTCCCAAATGCTAGCAGGGGGCTAGAAGGGGTGGGCTGTAAAAAACCAATTTGGTCAGGGAACAAAAGGAATCCATCACAACGGTGTCATCAACATTTGATTGGAACTGAAACAGACCTGGAGTGGAGAACTCTTGAGTCAGACTAAGAGTGAAACAAAAGGGAATGATGTTCATCTTAAAAAAAAAAATCTTTCTAGGGTGAACCACCAAAGGGTGTTGGTATCAGGATCACAGAGGTTGTTTGCTGTTTGTCCTCCATTCTTGAAGAGGACCATGACTTAGTGGGATAAGCTCCGACAAGATAAGGGGAAACCTCTACCATTTGCACCCTCTGGAAGCTCAGTGGTTATAGGCAAGTCACTCAAACCCCTGGCCTTTACTGTAAGTGCCTATGTAAAAGGCTCCATTGATGCTGAGTTACTGAGGCTTCATTAACATCTGGAAGGCAGTCAGGGATCTAAGATGAAAAGTAGGATGGGAAGTCTCTTAGGGCAACTAACAAAAACAAGGTACTGTGTGGTTGGACCATCAGCACTTAGAGGGTAAATCATTGAAAGATCACATACTTGGAGCTCGAGAGATCATCATGTCCAACCTCCTCAATTTACGGATGAGAAAATCTGGGCTCAGAAAGGTTAAATGATGATTGCACATGGCACACAGGTTAAGTAGCAAATCTCAGATTTCAAATGCAGGTTGTAACATGCAAAAATGAAAACTCAACCAGAATACTTTGTCCTGACACCACATTAGCACCAGGCTAAGTGGGGACCATTTCGGAATTGGAATGTGATGATTCATGTGTGTTCTGCAGGTTTCTAATATGATCATTGTAAAGCGCTTAGCACAGTGCCTGGCACGCAGCGTCAAAGTGTTAGCTAGCGTTATCGTCTCACACAAAATGTACTTGAGTAGGAAAGGCATTTGCTTAGGGTTCTATACTTCGTGGGCCTCTCCACTCCCCTCATTTTCCAAACTCTGTCAGTGTTTTCTAAACAAGAAGACAAGGTTTGAACAAGTCTTTCGATCGAGCACATTAGCTGACATGAGTCACAAACTGAGATACCTGCAAATACTCATCCTTCCCTGTAGAGGCATAAAGGTAACCTCCTCGGACACAAGGGAGAGTTCGATGTTCTTTCACTTCCCCAGATCCCTAGGAAACACTGAACGTAGAGGGGCATACTAGTGAATCCATATCACCTTTTTGGGGGAGAGGGGGTAGAGGTGGCAATTGGGATTAAGTAACTCACCCAGGGTCACACAGCTGGTGTCTGAGGCTAAACTTGAACTCAGGTCTGCCTGACTTCAGGGCCAGTACTCTGTTTAGCTGTCTTTCAGCTTCAAGAGATCTACAGTCTTCCTTTTCTTCTTCTGTGGCTACCTACATTTTTCTGAGCTCTATTAGCAGAAGGGACTAGATGTCACTTTTAACATTCTAAACTAGGCTCCTCTCCTCAGTTGTCACCATTCCCATTGCTGGCACTTAAGGCTATACCAAAAAACCCACCATACTTTGTTATGCCTGAGAAAGCAAGTGTTTTCCTTTCCTGGTCAGTGATCTGCAAGGCCAGGAAGTTGCCAGGCTTCCTCCCCAATTCCTGCATCTCTGACGTTGCTCTCTCTGGTCTAGCCCCTAGGCCTTGGGGATGGCCACCAGTATTCTCATCAGCTCTAATCCTTCTCCTCGCCAAGTAAAAAGACTCTCTTTCCACATGAGAAGCATCAAATCCTAGAAACAGATTCCTGAAAATGCTGTCATGGACTTCTGCTGCAGACACACCACCTGCTTTTCTGTTTTCTGGTGGGTGCTGCTCCAAAGACAGAAATGGACGTATTAACCTGGTAAGTTTAAGGGAAGCAGCAGGAAGCAGTGAAAAGGCCTGGATGTGGGCCACTCGATCTCTAGGAGCGCGTTTCCTCATCCGTAAATGAAGGGGTTAGCCAAGATGACCTCTAACAAAACCTGTGATGCTAGGCAGGGCTGTATCCAAAAACACAGCTTACTTGGCCCATGACAAGGATTAGACATATACCCATTATGTTAAAAGAATAATAATAAAGCTCCTTGAGTGGGTAGAGGTTGTTTTGATCTTTTATTTGTAATTTAGTAAAGTCTTTTCTTACTGGTTGCGCGGATTGATACATTCAAACTCTGGGTGTTTGGAAGTCAAAATCTTTCAGTGGCAATTATTTTTTTAAATTAAATTGTGTTTTTTAATGAACCAAAACGCTACTTTCCTTCCCATCTCCCCCCGCTCCCCCAAATGAAAAAGCCCTTACAACAAGTATGTATAGTTAAGCAAGACCAATTCCCACCCTGGTCGTGTCCTAAAATTATAGATGAGTCGATCTGCACTGAGCCCATTGTCTGTATCAGGAGAACAGGAATGCACTTTATCACGAGTCTTCTAGAAATGGTAGTCGGCTCAGAGCCAGTGATTTCTCCTTTGTCAGATCCTCACAAAAAGCTTCACGTGGCATATATTTTAAGATTTAAAGCAAATTAAAATCCACAGGATTGCAAATGAAATTAATTATACTTAGTTACCCCCTGAATTTTTTTCCATACTTTATGGATTCTACATTAAGAATCCCTGCTCTAGAGGGTGACACAACCAAGGTTAGGTTGGGCCTTAACGATGTATAAAAAGAAAAGAACCTCATCTTAGATCTAGCTTAGTTGCTTGTACTCAGTCCTATCAGTGATTACACGCCCTGTACCTAGGATGTCTGAGATGTGTGTGCAGGACAAGCACCCGGAAAAATGAGTCGTTTTTCCACTAAACAAAAACTAAAATAAGATTTCTATTAAGTCATTCCCTATGGTTAAAATCAAACACTAGCTCTATATCTCTTTTGTAAAGGCCATCTACTGCTTACAATACTCTTAAAGCCATTATTTTAAAATAAGATGTACTTCATGCACAGTTCCTTATCACCCATATTCTACTTAAAAAATCAGGTTAACAAAAGGTCAGTTGAATAAAAGTCCTTTAGAATAACAGGATAATTCTCGATTAGTTCTTCAGTATGTTTTATTTTCATTAGATTCTTCCACAATTTCTTGGTGATAGAATTTAGGTTTGTTGGGATTATTTTTAAGCAACCAATCAGCCAGCCAAATCTAAAGAAAAAAAGAAAAAAAATTAATCTTCCTTCAATGTATACTATACATTGGAAAATATACAGGAAGAGCTTGTTAACAGTGAGGATTGGGAAAGTAAAAATCCTAATTAAAAACACCAAGTGTCTCTCATATGGATGATTCTCAAATTATAGAAAACTTGAAAATGTGATTAAAATTCACCTGCCTGGACATTCTTTACTTGCCAATTGTCACATGGTTATTTGACCCTGCATTAGGCGGTGGTGGTGGGGTGAATAGAAATTGATGTTGTGTGGCATCTACATGAATCTTTGGGACTCTAAATAAATGATATAATCACTCTGAGGTAGAGAGAGAAATCTGAAGCTTCACTAAAAAAACAAAGGATCACATACAGATTCTAGGGTATGTCTGTAAGCCCTGACCAGCCCAGGGTGGGGATCTGGAGGCAGGCACTCCTAGTGAATACCCCTTCAGACCTAGAGACTGTAAGGAATTTGAGTACTCAGGTCTAGGAGAGGCTAGCCGACTGTCACTTTGGGCCATGAAGCCCCGATCCTGTGTGATGTAGGTGGTAGAGGTGATTTTTCAATCAAGGGCTGAAGTAGCCAAATATTTGACAAGTAGTAGGAGACCAGCCAGAAAAGAAAGACAAGTTGAGGCTAACGAGAGAGGAGCTGCTAGAGGTGAAAGGATTGAAGACCTCTAGATAAGGGTGAGGGGAAGGCATAAGGCCTGAACCCAGGGGAAGGCAGCTTTGGGACCCAGATAGAGAAGATCTCTTCTTATTGGTAGTTTCAGGAAAGGCCACAGAGGCTCAAGTATGAGCCAGAGGACTGAAGGTGAAGTAGACCAAGGCTGGACTGAAGGATCATATAGGAAGCCAGTCCCTATAGCCGCTCTTTTTGTGGTGCCAAAAAACTGGAAATCAAGGGGATGCTCCTCAATTGGGGAATGGCTAAACAAGCTGTGGTATATGAATGTAATGGAATACTACTGTGCTATAAGAAATGAGGAGCAGACAGACTTCATAATAACCTGGAAAGACTTACATGACCTGATGCTGGGTGAGGGGAGCAGAACCAGGAGAACATTGTACGCGATTACAGACACACGGTATCTGTAAGGACTAACTTTGATAGACTTGGCTCTTCTCAGCAATACAAGGTTCTAAGACAGCTCCAAAAGACTCATGATGGAAAAAGCGATTCACATCCAGAGAAAGAATTAGAGTCTGAATGAAGGTTGAGGCAAACTATCAGCTCTCTTTTTTGGTTTTCTTTCTTCTTTCTCATGGTTCATTCCATTGGTTATAATTCTTCTTTACAATTTAACTGTTGTGTAAATAAGTTTAATGTGAAGGTATATGTAGAACTTATATTGGATTACATTCCATCTTGGAAGGGGAGGGAGGGGGAGAAAATCTGGAACTCAAAAACTTGAGCTGAGTGTTGGATGGAAGAAAGGAAGGAAGGAAGGCAGTCCCTGAACAGGTCCTACACTCCATTCCCAAGTCAAGTTGAGGACTGAAAAAGACCCTTTACTGCTGAGAATGGTAGCTCTACTCAGCCAAATACTGGGCCATCTAATAATATCAGCTAGCATTTATGTAGTAGTTTCTTAATATAATGTTTTAGGGTTTGCAAGATGTTTGACAAGTAGGTTCATTTCATCCTCATAACCAGTAAGTGGAAATAAACCAGTGTTGATGTCCAGACCAAGATCAGGGCAAAAACTAGGAGGAGAGCACTAAGGGGAGTGGTTAGCTGACCAGTGGTTGATGCTGAGGACCAGAATAAGAAGAACAACTGAAAACTGTGAATTGTTTATCTCACCCGAGAACCTCCGTCCCCTTTTCCAGCCCACCGTAGATATTTTATCACATGTTTCTTTTCTGTCACCTGAGAAGTTCGTGAGTTGTTACTGAGCAGGAAGAGGGACCCCTGTGTTCTAGATCATTAGATGTGATGAAAGTCGGAAACCAGAAAAGGGGAGGGAAGAATTCCTAGGGAACGGAGACTTGAACTTGCTGGTAACAAAAGTGGGTAGAATGAGCGCCCAGGAAAAGTCGCTAGAGGCTTGAATATTCCCTTGGAAAGGGGACCAAGATGGCCAGGAATGTTAATGAGGTAGAGCTGTGGTGGGCATAATTTCTCTTGGGTCTGCTGAAAGCTCTTCAGAGCAGCTGAAAATGGCTAAAAATAAGGACATCTGGCCTTAATGGATGCTCTTTAGCCCCGATGGGTAAGTAGCCATCTTGTTCTACCATCCCCCACCCCACTCCTAGCCCCTGCACCTAGCTGAATGACATGGATGGCTTTGGGAAGAGTTTTTTCTATTTGAAAAATTAATAGGACTTACTTGAGAGCCAGGAGCTCTACACAGAACTAAGATTCCTTTGCTCTTTCCTTCTAGAATAATTATACAAACTTATATAGCTGGTACTGTAGAAAGAGCACTGAACCTGGAATGAAAGGCGTCAGCTTCCACTCCCTGCTCTGCCACCTAACCAGCTGTTGCCTTTATAAAAAGTGATTTAACCTTGCTAAGCCTCATTTTTTTCATTTGTTTAAAAAATTGGGGATATTAGTACTTACCTTACAGGGTTGCTATGAGGAAAACATTTTATAAACATGAGCTATTTATACATAGAAATGCCATTGAATGAGAGACACTGCACCAAAAAAAATATTTTAAATGAGTGAAAATGGAGCTGGGAAAATCAGACATAAGGAAGAAATTGAAATACAAATAGAATTTCATTTGCCAAAAAAAATTATCAGTCCTCTTCATTTTTTTGAAGGACTTTTTTTTTAAAAGGCAACACTATTTTAGTATGAAAGAAATGTTTCTTACAAAGGGATCTGCTGGTTTGTGCTTAGAAAGCTCTGAGAGACCGGCCAACAGAGTTGGATTTACGTACAAATTCAGGTAATCTTTAGCAGCGTCTCCAGACTGGATGGGCTCAATAACCACTAAAACAAACAAGTACATTTAGAATTATTATGAGATCATTGAACATGTATAACCTAAAACACATTTCTTACTGTCTCAGGGAGGGGAGAGGTGAGGAAAGAGAGAAAATTCACAACTCAAAATCTTAAAAAAAGATTGTTAAAAATTGTCTTTACATATAAAATTATATTATTAAAAATTATTATATTATATTGTTGAAAAAAAGAAATGAAACCCAAAATAAACCATGCTTTAAAAAACTAGTATGAGAGCATAAGAAAAAGGAAATATTCAAATTTCTGCTCTGCCATATTACTTCTTTTAAATTTAAAAGTATTTAGTTGCCTTTTGGTTTTATATCAGTTATTTCTGGAAATACTCTTCCATTCAAAACTGAACCTTCCCTTATAAAAGAGAAAGTTAAGCAAAAATCAGTAACAGCAAGCTGCATCTGAATATATACTTACATATGTAATAGTATGTATGTGTATACACATATATACATACACACACACACACACACACACACACACACACACTCTCTCTCTCTCTATATATATATATAGTGACACTGTGACCAGCATCTCAGCTCCTTTGCCTCTCCTGAGAGAGCGGTAGATGCTGTTCAACTCTGTTCTCCAGGACCGTGACTGGTTTTTTGACTGCTCGGAGTTTGTGTTACCCTTTAATGATCTTTCCGTTAATACTATGGTAACCATTATTTACAATATTCCTTTATTTCCTTATTTTTAACAGAGTACTTCAACTTGGGATAAATTGTCTTTTCAGCTATACAGAAGAATGCAACGCCCAAGTGCATCCATCTTAAGACACAAAAGGACAACAGTACATACTATACTTGTGTGAAAAATTTTATGTTTAATAGGCCTCTAGAGAGACAGAGCTAGTAGGCTATAAATTCAGGTTAGAGAACCTACTACAATGTCTTCATCAGTCCAGAAGAAGCACAGTGTTTTGCACACAGTAGGTGCTCAGGAAATGTAAGCTGAATGTTGAATAAATTGTCCTTCCTCTGAAAAAGTTCTAGGATTGAGTCTCAGAATCAATAAAGAAACTGAACTCTAAGTGATCTGTATGGAGAAGGAAAGGGGAAAAGCAAAACACCCTGCATGCGGGAGGGGGTGCAGGGAAAAGAGTGCAGAACTTGGACTCCCAAGAATTCAGTCTGAATCCCAATTCTTCCACTTCCTGCCCGTGTGATCACTACCCTTTGGGCCCCTAGCTACTTCTGAGGTCCCTTCCGGCTCTACGTCTCCGATCCTACAAAGGGGAAGGGAACCGACATTTACAAAGCACCTATCCTATGCCAGGCGCTGTGCTAAGCAATCATATTATTATAGTCTATCATTTTATAAATATTATTACATCAATTATTGTAGCATTGATCCTCACTCTGGGAGGAAGGTGCTATTAGCTGGATTCTACAGTCGAGGCAGCTAAGGCAGACATGGGTGAAGTGACTTGCTGTAACGCCAATGCCATGTATTTCCTGGGTAAATTCACAATACAAGTAACTCATCATTCAACGCAAAACCAAAGTATTTCTTTAGATTAGAATACCAGGAGGTGATACTCAACAAGGTATTGATCATCAGGGAGCAAAGGCATCTTCAGCGTTCTTGTTTGTTAGGCCTCCCCACAAATAAGTTTCCTTAGACTAGTCCCTCCCCGCACCAGCTCCCCACTCTCACTACCCGCTCTGTGCCTCCCACCATGCACTGTCCCTCTGTCCCTCTGCCCCTCTGCCCCTCGCCCCAACATTCTATTTCAGTTAACATTCCTGGGACAAGCTCCTACCACGATGGGCTCCATGTCACGGCTGTCAGCTGGGCCAGAGCTCAGAGCAGGTCACAGAGGCCTACTAATGGTCCATTAACATTAAGCACTTGGTGAGTTACAGAAACTCCAAAAGAAAAAACAGCAAAAGATCCCGCTTTGCTTGCCGTTACTCTTGCCAAGGTCACATGGCCGGTAAGTGTCTGAGACTGGATTTGAACTCAGGGCTTCCTGAGGCCAGGCTCAGCAGTGTATCCAGTGCACGACCTAGGACTACGTCTTCTATTTCCTTGTGTCACTGGCATGAATTTACCCGCTCAGTTCTCATAAAGCACCAGCTTTTTTTTTTTTTATCATTTCCTAATGTATTGATCACCTAATCTGCATAGCATAATTACCTCTGTTAAGGTCCTACTCTCTTAGCTATAACACCAGCCGCATTTTGAGAGGCACCGTGTCTTTATCTAAATTTTGTGTTGGGAGACAAGTTTTGTGTCCTGTCCCGACTGCACCCCAAAAAGGCTACAAATAAGAGGGGACAGGAACTGTGGGCCCTGAGTCTTTTCCCGATAGCTTCAGTTCTTGTTCAACTCCATTTGCATGCTGATGAGAGAGACACCTGGCTGGGGCTGCAGGTGGTCATGGATTTTGGCTTGAGGCCACAGAATTCCCATGTTCCTCAGATATAACTCTTCAGTCAAAGTTGTGGGGGGTCAAAGGCTTCAAGCGCTAGATTAAAGGATGCTTTCCTTGGAGAACAGCAAAGAGCAGCACGATGACATCAGAGTCTCTGTAATGCTGGAGGGAAAGGGTGCTCTCATGTAACAGCTTCAGTCTTGGTGAATTAGTCTTCGGAACAAGAAAGTCCTAATGTATTTTCTACTTGGGCACCTAGGTGGCACAGTGGAGAGAGTCCTGGGTCTGGAGGTAGGAAGACCAGAGTTCAAATATGATCTTAGACATATACTAGCTGTGTGACTCTGGGCAAGTCACTTAAACCTGTTTGCCTCAGTTTCCTCATTTGTAAAATGAGCTGGAGAAGGAAACGGCAAACCACTCCAGTGTCTTTGCCAAGAAAACCCCAAGTAGGGGTCACAAAGAGTTGGACATGACTGAAATGACTGAAAAACAAAAATTCTCTACCTGGGCAGCGGGTGGCACAGCGGATACAGCACTACACCTGGAGTCACAATGACTTGAGTTCAAATTTGGCTCAAACACTTACTAGCAGTTTGACCCCGTGCAAGTCATTTCACCTTGGTTTGCTATATAAATGCTTGTCTTCCCTTCCTCCCTTCCCACCCCTCCACCCAAGCACGATATTCAGTTCTGAGAGTTTGACAAGCTGAAATCCACACAGGGGAAGGCAACCAAGGTGGCAAGAACGGCCTCAAAACCATTACATAGAAGGACCAACTGAAGAAAGTGAGAACAGAGAGCTCAGAGAAGAAAAGAAGGAAGGACACGATAGCTGTCTTCAAATGTTCAAAGAGCCATTGTAGAAAAGGGATTTATTTTTGCTTGGTCCCCCCCGCCGGCAGAATGAGAAGTTACACAGGCAGAAGAACTTTCTAACACTCAGAGCTGTCCAAAAGTGGAACGCGGCACCTCAGGGAGCAGGAAGTTTCCAGCCACTGGAGGTCATAGAGGGGAAGCTTTGGAGGACCATGTCTGTCTCAGGTAGAGTTTGAACTAGATGACCACCTCTGAGGCCCCTTCCAATAGTTTTATTCTGTAGCTCACCAAACAGATGATAGGCATTCCCTGCATGAGGCTGCCCCAAACAATGTTGTTTCAAAGCAGTATTATAGGCAGTCTTCCTTTCCACTCGCTCATCCCAATGTAATAACACATGACAAATAGCTGACTGAAAATGTTCCTAGGAATCAAGTGGGCAGGCAGGTGGCACAATGGATAGAGAACTGGAGTCTTCCTAAAACCAAATCTGGCCTCAGATACTTACTGGCTGTGTGACCCTGGGCAAGTCACTTCACCTGTTTGCCTCAGTTTCCTCATCTGCAAAATGACTTGGAGAAGGAAACTGCAAACCCCTCCAGTGTCTTTGCTAAGAAAACCCCAAATGGAGTCACAGGGAGTCTGAGAGTCGGACATAACAACAACACGGAACCAAGTGCCCCCATGCCACGTAACTTCATGGACATCATGAACCTTGCCCTGTTGTTAGCGCTCCCTCCCCGCCTCCAATTACTTCTACAGTGTGCCAAGCAAGATACAAACGTAGCATCTAAGACACCCTTTTCACAATTCTGAAACACATTTTGGATTACCACCCACCCAAAACCACAGCTCATGAACCCCCCCCCAACAATATGTTTACTTTTACCAGCCAGGAAACATATTAATTCAAAACTTAAATAGCACAGCAAATAGTGATTTAAAAAACAAACCAAAAAACCACACCCATGTAAATATGAGAACCTCTCCTACAGATTCCCATGTTATCAATACACACTACATAGGTAACAGATATGGAAGGTATATATGTAGAGAACATATATGACTACGACTACGAAATGTGTGCTAGAGCACACACCTGGAGCCAATGTGGCCTGGAAACATATTCAGATGGTACACATGTAGCCCAGGCAACTCTGATCCTTAACATTATAGGAACGTAAGACCTATAGTGAAAATAGCTTCCAAATTCTCCAAATTTGTAAACCTACTCTAAACTAGCTCTATTCTCCTTCAAGGAAGAATGCTCTCCCTCCAGAAGCAGCCCATTCCATTGTTGGGAATCCTTCATTGCTGTTAAGTTGTTCTTTTTATCAAGCCTAAATCTGCTATTCTGCAGCTTCCAACCACTACCTTTCATTCTGCCCTCTAGAGCCAACCAGAAAAGTCCAATCTCTTTCCCACTCAACTATTCTCCAAATATTTGAAGACAGACATCATGTCCTACTCCCCAATTCAAGTCATCTCTTCTTCAAAAGAGAATAGCTGCTGATGAATGACTAAGTTTTATAGCAGAAAATGAAATGTGTTTTAGAAATTCTTTAACCTAAATAATCACTAGTTTTATTTTTGTTACAGTTGCTAATTATCTTTTAATCTAAATTTTGTTATTACCCTTATCTATAAAGGAATCCTCTGGTAGTCTGGTCTGATACTGAATCTGTAAACTGGTTATGATGGTATTGTCATTTTTGTTAACTAGCATGGCCCAACCATGAGCAATCAATACAATCATCTTTTACTTGGAAGATAATGTCATCCTCATCTACTTCTCAGAGCTGGGGATGGTACTGAAGTCTAGAAGAAAGGCTAGCTGACCGAAAGAGAACGACTGATGAAACCATATCTAGGGTAGAAACCTTATGTGATCATACAGCTAAAAACCTGATATGTGCAACAAGTTATATAAAAGTCCTTGTGCATTTCTTCAGAAACACTGCGAGTGCTGGTATTCTACTGAGAACCCAGATAGTTTGAAATTTCAAGTCAATTGCTTACATAAAAAGATAACTGACAATAAAATAGCAGGAGACTACTCGAGAGAAAAATCAAAAAAAGATAGAAGGTATTAAAACTGGTCCAATTCTTTTTCATAATGACAATAACTCACAATTAGAAGGGAAGTAAAAAACTAGCCGAGGGATGCAATTGTAGCACTTCATAAGAACTTTTCTTCAGAAAGAAGACTTAAACCACTTATCTCTATTTGGTAATGAGAAAGCACGTGGGAATCACTCATGTATTTACACTCCACAATTGGAAATTCTACCCTTTCAGATCCAAAAAGCCTTTAAAAGTCTAACTTTTCTTTAGAAGACAGATAAAAAAGAATTGTAAGAAGATGCACTTAAATTTACAACTCATATAACTCACCTTCAGGAAACATGAATCGAATTTCTCTTTCTGCTGCTGCAAAATTTTTACTTCCATGAAGTGCATTCCTTAGGTCATCTGTTCCATAGATTGCCCTTAGACTAAAGGAAGGTAGAATTGATGTCAACTCAATCTAACACCCTTCCCAAATCTTTCATATATGCATTCCTCTTACAAATGAAGCCCAATTTACAAAGACATTGTCACTTCTCACTTACGGAGGCTTTAATTTTTTTGAACTTGGGTTCAAAGCTATCTAAAAGAGGGTCAAGCAACACAATTAAATTTGTAGGAAGGGCACTGGACAAAAAGGTGGGAAAGGGGATGAATATGCTGGCAAGGAAAAAAATAAACACAGTAATTTGAGAGAGTAGGAAGGAAAACCTTGACTAGGAGGATCAAGAAACCAAATTTGGTAGCATTGACAACAGTTTAAAACACTAACATCCATCCCAGTTCTGTTAACATTTTTACTTGACTGGCGTGTTACATAGGTATGAGAAGAAAATCAGATACTTCCTAGAGACAGTCCAAGCCTTTTTTGTGGTACCTGTTATTTGCACATGTACACACACACACACACACACACACACACACACACGCCCTTAACAAAATTAAAAGAAAACAAGGAAACTTCCAAAAGAAAAGGAATATCTCATATTACTGGAGTCAGACTCCAGTTACAGAGGTAAATTAAATTTTCTCCTAGGTAAATTACCTGTCTGGGTGTGTCTCCTTAGCTTTGAAGCTATTGAATGGTCCCATAAGATCTAGCCAGTGAGAGATTGCATTATGTCTGGCTAATATCATGGCAACGAGTGGACCCGAACTCATGTATGCTGTTAGATTAGGGAAAAACATTTTCCCATACTGTTCCACATAAAAGTTGCTACACTGTTCAGGGCTAAAACGAAGTTTTCTTCTCTATAAAGGAAACAAACAGATACGCAAGAAAAACTGATTAATTCAGACATAAAAGGCAGATGATCTGTCAGCTAGAATCTAACAAAGAAACAGTCTGTCTAGAAAATTAGGACTGCCGGCAGAGTGGAAAGAGAGACAGCCGCAATCAAGAAGCCTTGGGCGACAAGCTGTGTGACCGTGGGTGGGCGAGTCACCTAAACTCAGCGCCCCAGGCCACTCTAAAACGTAGATGCAGGCGAGGAACGCTCAGGACCAGTAGCCAGTTTCCAGCATGGATGCTATGAACAGATATGGGTCAATTTTCCCCCTCTTGCCTAAGCCAAGATTATGAGACGGAATGTTTGACCTCAAGGGAACAAAACTTGCAAGTCGGGAGATCTGACCCCAGCCAGCCAGGACCCCCTTCGGGCCTCAGTTTCCCATCTCTAAGATGGGGCTGGACTGGTTGATTTCTAAGATTCCTTTCTGCTCTGAAATGCTATCCTACTAAGTAATCTGTATACAAGATGAAGTTATCATGTGCCAATTCTAAACAAAAATGCCACCTCATATTCAATTCAAGGACCATTTAAGTGTCCAGTATGTTTAAGGTACTGTTGTTTATATAATTCACATAACATTATAGTTTTCAAAGTTCTTTTATACAATCACCTAAAATGACCTCCTAACAACTCACTGATGTGGGCACATCTGCAGGAAGATCTGTAAAGCAGAACTAAGATATCAACTAGAGGGCTTTAACAGTTGTAAGTTAGATAACAATTCATAATTATTAAACAGCTTATTTAACGCTATGTAATTCAAAAGCAATAAACTGAATTTCTCATAAAAGTTGTAATTCAGACCTTTCACCAATTCACACTGACCTTCCCCCCACCGATGTGTGAATATAGTTATCTCTTCCACATCACAACTTTCCCCATCGCAGTTTTGATATCTCGCCAGTTGGCATAAGAAATGAAATGGGGATTTTTTGGAAGTTTTGCAGAAGCCACAGACAACGTGTGAACATTAGTAAACAACACAGAAAAAGTTTAGGAAGTCAGAAATGAATAAAATATATGTATAGTATTCTATAATACCAACCCAAATTTTACAATAAGGTACATCCCATAAAAGAAAAAGAAAAAATTCAGACTTTTTCTTTGGTACGAAAGGAGGGCCAAAAAATTTTATGTGGATTTTCCAGATTTCAGGGGTGCCCTACACCTAACTCTTGCGATGTAAAAGAGATAACTGTGTTTCAGAAGGCAAATTGAGGGTTTTTCTAAATAGGCTCAGAGAATGGGCTCTAAAGGTTCATGTTTTTTTAGTTCTGCCCCCTGGCTTGTTGATTAGTGGGCTCAGAGAAAAATCATTTCCTCTCAGGAGTCCCCATTTTATAATCATTATAGTCTCTCTAAGAGAGAGACTACAAGGATTAACTCCCATTTAAAAAAAATCATAGAAGCTTCCTGATCTGCTAAAGGACATTATTGAAACAATCCCCTTCTTGAACTGAATGTCTCATGCTTTTCCCTAAATAGAGCTACCCAAGTCTATGAACTTCAGTTCCCCACATAATAGCAGCTAGCATCTATGTAACATTTTAAAGCTGAAGCACAGTGTTTTAAAACATTACTCAACTTTATTTCCACAACAACTCTGAGAGAAAGGTGATATTATTATCTTAATTTTACAGATGAGAAAAGGAAGGTAAACAGAGCAGTAAGTGAAGCGTATGAAGATGAATTCTGGACTGTTTTTCTGATGCCAGGCCCAGCAGTCTATCTACTGAAGCCATCTAGCTGCCTCTCATGCAAAACAAGGCACAAAAAAAGGAGATGAGCTCCAAGTTTTAAATGAACAAACATTTATTAAGTGCCTGCCAGGTGCAAGGTACTGCTACGCACTCCTTCAGCTCTAAAATCTAGTCTTAGGAAATATGCAGTGTTGGTGAGCGGGGCCCAAACACTGAATGAAGGATGGATTGGAGCAGGGAGCAATGAAGCAGGGAGCCTACCCACAACTATTCCAGTAGTCCAGGCAAGAGGTAATGGGGGGCCTGCATTACAGAAAGGTGGCCGCATGAATGGAGAGAAGGGGAGATATATATATGAGAGATGTTACGAAAATAGAAACAGATTGGATATGTGGGGAAAATGCAAGTGAGGAGCTGAGGATGGTAGTAAGATCATAAGGGCCGAGGACGTAAGAGGGAAGTTCACAAGAAGGGATTATATTGGTGGGAAGATGATGAATTCTATTTTAGACACGCTGAGTTTGAGATGCCTATGAGACACCTAGTTATAAAATATGCAAAAGGCAGTAGGGACATGGACTGGAACTCGGGGAAGCCATGAGTAGGGGCTCTTACTAATACAGGATCCACTGATCCTCCACCATGGCCAGATTTCATGGGGGTCTGTGAAATCAGATGGGAAAAATTACATATTTCTTTTCATTAATCTTCAAAGGGGTCCATAGGGTTTAGACTGCTCAAGGTTTCCTTAACAGGTAAAAAGCTCAAGAACTCCTGGTCCAGAGCGAGAAGAGAAGGGGGCTTATGACAAAGGTTTGGGGGTATGACACAGGAGACAGAGAAGGAACGAATGAAGGGTCAGACCACTGAGGAGAAATAGGAGAGAACAGGGCCACAGAAACCTAGAGCAGGCGGCCGTCACTGCGATGCAGTGTGATCCAGCGGCAAAGGCTGCGGAGAGGTTACAAAGAATGAGGCACATTAAATATGGCAAGAAAGAGGTCACTGGGGGCTTTGAGAGGGCAGTTTCAACTCAATGAGGAGGTCAGAAGGGTTTAGGATTAAGGGAAAAAAAGAGGAAATGGAGGTAAATTCAAAAACCTCACATTTTAAGAGAGAATACTTACTTCTTTCCTTTTAAAAACATTTTCTAACGAGGCAATATGGCAGGAGAACTTTAGGATGGTGGGATATTTAGCTCTTTAAAAAATAAGGGATCGAGGATACCCAATTATGTTCTATTTGATAAATAATTATCATCACCCAAATTTTGGCAAATCTTTAAATCCCTATAATAGGAATACTACGCATTTAGTATGAAATAAAACGGCCATTCCGAAATGCAAAGAAGGAAGCAAACATTTACCTGCACAATGGTGAACCCGGACTTGAGGATGATATCTTCGATCTCCTCTTCCTTGTCCACAACGTCCGGTTTGATAATGGCCAGTGTTCTTTCCACGTAAATCTGCGGGGGGGGCATTAGCGCCTCCATCCGGGCTTCTCCGACAAACCCGGTTTCTCCACAGGTGTGAGCTTCTCCGCCCAACGCAGAGCGGTGGAAATTAACAAGGGCTGCGTGCTTTCCTACCTACCTACTTCCGTAGCAATCGGAATCCCTCCGGGCCACCCCTAACACATCCCCCCCCCCCCGGTGGGCGGGGTCCTTGCAGATGAGGTCACAGAAGCCCAGAGAGGGTGGCAGTTGCCACTGATCGGCGCTGGAGTGGCTTCCAGGGCAGGGCGGCGCAGGATGCAGAGGGCACGCAGAGCGGCACTCGCCTCCGCCTCCGGGCCTGCCACCCCCCCCCCCCCCCCGCCCCGCGGCGCTGCCTCTTCGGTTGCTAGGAGACCCCAAGGACGCAACGGCGAAGGCCACGCCCCCAGCTCCTCCCCCAGTCCGGCCCGCCCCGCCCATCTCCCTCACCCCCTCCCCCATTAAACAAACAGTTCCGAGATGGTTAAACAACATTTATTCTAAGGTGGGTCACACAGAAGCCTGGTGGAAGGGGGCAGCCTCTGGGCGGAGGCACAAATGGCCGAGCCGCCCCGCTCCTCGGGGTCCCTGACTAAGAGCACCCCGGCTTCTCTTGGGTGACTAAGGCCTCTCACTCTTAGGAACAAAGGAAAACTCTTCAACTCGAACAATCTCTGAGATAGGGCCCCCCCACCCCGGAATCCAGAAAGGCCTCGGCCGGGCACAGCCGAGGTCAGGGGTTAAGGTCAGGCTTGCCGCCGGAGCCGCCGGCTGGGAAGCCCAAGGGGTTAATCAGTCCACATGACTCAAGTCTCCTCTTCTGTCTAACCAAATACTTAGCACCTGTGCCAGGCAAGAGGAGAGAAAGCTGTAAATCCCAGAAGCCCCCAGAGGGCTGCACATGGTGAGGGCAGCTAGCTACATAGCCTCTCCCCTTCTCCAGCTAGCCACCTCACTAATTCAAGGGTTCAAGGCAGCTAAGGCACAGTCTTCACACGCAGGCCTTTCTCTGACTGCTACACACCTTGGGAATGGGCAAAGACCAGGCGATGCCAAATTTCTAGGAGTAAAGGCAGCCGCCTGAAAATACTCAATGGCTATAGCTTCTCCTTTACTAGTCTGGCTGCGGTTTCTCCTCCCAGTGGTTGTTGGCTTGTGGCTTGGGACGTTGCTCCAGGCAACCTGCAAGATCTCACCACAGAAAGTCATCCTTTCAGGATTCCTTCCTGTCCTCTTCCCCCAGCTCTCTGCTGCTTTCCCCTGACTACTTGTGCTATAGTGGACAGAGCCCTGGATTTGGAGTCAGAGAACCTGGGTTAAAACCCCAGGCTATGTTACCTTGGGCAAGTCACAACCTCCCTGGGCCTCAGTTTCCTCATCTGTAAAATGAGGATGATGGATTAGATCAAGGTTCTCAGCCTGGCATCTGTAAATGTTTTATTATTTTGATAACTGTATTTCAATACGTCACTTCCTCTGTAATTCTATGTATTTTATGCATTTAAAAAAACATTCTGAGAAGGGGTTCATAGGCTTCCCCAAACTGCCAAAGGGGTCCATGACACAAGAAAACGGTCAAGAACCCCTGGAGATGACCTCCAAGGTACCTTCCCAACCCTAAATAGAAGATCCTATGACGTTCCACCTCTCTACACAGAGCTGCAACATACCCTCGTACCCCACAGCTTGCCCTCTGACACAGGGTTCAACAGTGGGCTGATGAATCTGGTAAAGGACAAACCCAGGAAGGCTAAGGGAAGCCCCGGAAGGTCACTTTGAATCAAAACAGGAAGAAGATGGAACAGGTTAACTACAAAGTCCCGTGCTCCTATGCCAGCCTCCTCCAAGGGAACACTAACTGGGGCTTAGGATTTACTGGGCCATAAACTTCACGGTGAACCTGTGAGCACCTCAGGACCACATTCGCTCACGGTCCTCAATCTCTAAGGGAAAGAGCACTACTCCTAGACCACCACTTATGTGAATGCTCTGAAAAGTGGCCTCTTCTTCCTACAAATCCCTAAAATGTAATACCTGAATCTGCTCTAGGACCTCTCTTTGCATCTCTATTGCCATGTGGTAAATATGGTGGTCAGAGTCATTGTACATTACAGCATTCTGGAACATCAGCATCAAATCGCGCTGGAACTGGGCCATGTTGTGGATACGTCCCTTAGAGAGGCTCCTCTTCAGACTGGTCAAGTCCATGGGTCTGCAAGTGGCCAAGAGAGACCAGGAGGAATTACGCAGTCATATGGAATATAAACTGGTCTGATTCTTCTAGATAACTGACCTCCCCCTTCAATAGGAGCTACTGCTCCTGATAACACATCGTGCAATTCAAATGCTTAGTGAGAAAGTATCTGAGAGCTCAGCGTGCACAGCGCTGTAAACATCTGTCATTTATTTATTCCCACTTTCGTGGATAATCCAAATGCTACGAAGAATGATTTTTTTCCTCAGGTGAAGAAAACCAAAGGAGGAAAAAGGACTAAAGTAGGAAAGATAACCCAAATGGGTATTTCTTACATAGAAAGGATTTTTTATTAAAATTGCTACGTTAGTGCAAAGTTCTGCTTTCATTCATATGTGGCGTCCAGTTGGGTTTTCTTGCCTTCATACACCCACCCATATGAACTTCCTAAATTTCTCTTGGGCTTAACAGACAACAGTTGACTATACCAAGTGAGCTGGGAAAAGCTAAGTGAGAAGTGACCAACACTGCCTGCTCTCACAACCGTGCAGATTCTCCTTCTGCAAGTTTTAGTTCAAAAGGAAATTACAAGGCACTAGCCAAAGCCTTTTCTCACCCTCTTTTTCCTCCAAAGAGAAAGATGGTGACCTCTTCATAGCTTTCTCAACATCTGCTGACAAACATTATTTTCCTTACTTCTAGGTACAGCAAATAAGGCACGAGATCATTGAAAATACAGGGCAACAGAATGAAAAGAGAACAGGCACAAGGATATGAAGGGTTCCTTCCCCCTTCTTCACTGACCTTTTCACCACATCCTTGTACCCCGGAGCTTGCCTATCTGACACAGGTTTCAGAAATGGACTGCTGAACCTGGTAAGGGACAAACCCAGAAAGGATAAGGGGAGCCCGGGCAGGTCACTTCGAATCAAAACAGGAAGAAGATGGAACAGGTTAACTACAAAGTCCCGTGCTGTTCTATGGCAGCCTCCTCCAGGGAAACACCATCTGGGAGTGGGAAAATCTGGAAATTCCCTCTTGACATATAGACATATAGAACACTTGATGCTAATGCTACATACCATGTAGGGCTCAGATACTTGTTTGAGACCCTGTCTGCTAGGGTCCTAGTAGAAAGAGGCATTTACTTGAAATCTAAACTTGATCGCAGAGGTGGCATAGTGTAGTGAATAGAAAGACAACCATGGGCTTGGAAGACCTAGGCTCAAGACCTACTTCGGACATACAGTGGCTGTATGATCATGCGTAAAGGAACCTCTTAGTTTCCCAGGCACTGTTCTGCATCAATAGAGGGAATTTCCTTTCAGAAATTCCTCATTCCAATGAAATAACAGGTTCAGAAAATAAAAATTACAATTTTTATCTCTTAAAGTCCCATTTCTGAAGAAAAACTAGAAATTAAATTCAAATAACAGCAACTTTTTTTTCCAGACACCCACAAAAGCAGGTTTATTGCTGGTGCTGACGGAAAGGACCAAACACAGGCTAAGCTTTTGTCTCATGTGGCCCATTTCCAACATACATTCATGTCTTCTACTATGCCTCACCTACCCATCTCCTGACAACACAGCATGGGAAGTAGGCTTCAATGGTCAACAGCCATTCTACCATCAGCTTCTTACCTGTGACTGGCAATCATCTTCCAGACTGGAAGGAGGGTTTTCTTGAATAGCAGCTGTTCCTTGACAAGATCACCCTGGTTTGGAGCAGTCCTATGGGAAGGGACATGGTGATTTCCCAAATGCTGTTCTCATTCTGTTAGGCAGACAATCAAGGTACTGCCTATGTTTAGGACTTAACTTTTTATCAGGTCTCACCAAAGGAAGGAACTTTATTCCTTGTGTCTATTCAACATTAAAGAACTGAAACACTACAGAATGAGAGATACTATGTTCTTCCAAAGCTTTCATAAATGACACTCAAAACTATGAACAAGCTCAGTCTTCATGGTATTTCAATGATGGATTTACTTCTTTTTAAGGCTTTTCTGTGATCCTGACAGTACATCTATGGGGGTCTTTGCCTTCTTCACTCCTGCTAATCTGCTCCTCTGCAATCCTGACATAACACAGTTGGCCTATGAAGTTCATGCCCTGACCTCAGCCAGAATGGCACTCAAATGTTGAGATTCTCTTCAGTATCTTCAGGAGAAAAGATATGTGACTCAAGTCACTAACCAACTGTCTAAGAAGGTTCACCTTCAGGAAATTCCCCTTCATACCAAAAAAGAATGTGGAAACAGCGTAATTGTGTGTACTTCTGCCCCCACACACATTTAGAGATTATTTTTATTTTTGTATTTAAACCCATGTAAATGAGATCTTATCAATTTAATAAAACATATTAGCCCTGTGAAAACAGAGAAAGTTGATTTTAATATTTCTAGATTAACATGGCTGTGAATTTCTGCCTAATACTAATGTCTCAATAGTACAAGGTGAATATGTTTCTTCTAAAGTTGGCATCATAGGTAAACTTTCCAAAATTTCAAAATATATACACAATTATAATTTGCTAGACGTCATCAATAGAAAAGGCAAAAAGCCTTTTCAGGTTCTGAAATCATCTGAAAAAAATTCATCACCTTTCATTTTCATCTCATTTTGCTTCCAAAAGAAATAAAACCCACAAAGAAGCTTAGCAAAAATCTAAAAACAAAAAAGCAAAACTAAAAATGAAATAAAAAACACGCCCAGCAAGCCAGCATTCTGTTCCTGATGCAGCTTTTCCATATAGAAAAAACAGAATTCCATCTAAAACAAAGTCATTATAAACATAACCATGGTGTAACACAGCCACTACCACATTTCATAAGCAGGTACACGGGATCCTTTAGAGGCAGTAAGAGTGTGAACTTGGGCTAAGGCGGACTCTAAAGTTTTAAATCCTGCCTCAGACACTTACGGACAAGTTACAATTTCTCTAAAACTTCTTTACCTCATCTGTTAAAAGGGATAACAACAGCATATAGCTTACAGGGTTATTGTGAAGATTAAATGAGACTGTATCTCTCTCTCTCTCTCTCTCTCACACACGCACACACTATATATATATACATTTTCTCAACCTTAAAGTCAACATGACAGCTATTATTATTATTCTTAGTAGTACAATATAATACTGTCTTATGTCCATGGTACTAGAGAATACGATTCACAAGGTAGTTCTGTGGCTTCGTTTCACTTTTCTAAACACAAAGTGAGCACTATGGGCAATATGACCGCTCTGATACAAAAATGTATCTTCAAAAGAAGTAATATTTGTCAAAAGTACTTAGCACGGTACCTGGCACATAGTAATAAATTCCTATAATGCTTCTCTTCCCCCTTAGCTATGATTTTCTTTAGCTATAGTTTTAAATGTTTATTGCTCTACTGGAATATTAGCTAAAAACAATTTTTAAAGCTCTCCCAATGAAGATCGCAACTCTTCCATTCTTTAGTAGATGGTCTTGGCCAAGTTTGGTCTATGGCCAAACAAATCAGAGTAGACCAACCTGGCAACGGACCTCTTGAAGCAGGCTGATCCTTTAACAAAAGAGAGTCCATTACTGGTTGATATTTGAAGCCCTTCCAGCTCTGGAGGACCTGCCAGAGCCTGTGTTTCTACGAGAACTCCAGAGTCATTTCTATGTCATGATGCTAATACTAGGGCAGAACTTTAGTGGAAGCTTGTTATTACATTCTATAGATAATAATCACTCATATTTAAGACAGTTCTTAGGTCTCTCTCTAGCTTTTTCTCCTCAAAGATAAAATACCTTAACTTCTATAGCTATTCCTTTAAGGTCCTACCTAAGTTCAGAAAGGTTCCTCACCAGAATATTGGCAACCAGATTGACTCCCAATAACAATCTAAGAAAACACAGGGGTAGCCTACCAGGGTTTGCACATTGATAATTTGGATATTCTTTAACCATTTAGTCACCTTTGTGATTTCCCTTAAACAAAATCCCTTGTTTGCTTCTGCTTCTACTTACTTTAGGTGTAGAAATAGAAATTAAAATAGTATAAAGATGTTCCTGAATCAGTAGAATTCCCAGAACCCTGGCTTTCTACTACTAGGCGACAGTCCAGGCCAAGGGGCCAAAATTGAGATGTAGTTAATAGTCGATAAACATTTATTAAACGCCTACTGTGTGCCAGGCACTGTGCTAAGTGCTGGGGATACAAATAAGAAAGACAGTCCCTGCCCTGAAGGAGCTTACAATCTAATAAGCAAAGACGTTTTTGGGAGACAGACATCCAGTTCTAAAGAATGTTACCCTTCAGAGATGTTTTTTTGCTAGAAGGAAAACCCACAACTCCCACTTTTCAAATCTGTTTGAAATACAGTCAGGACTCAGTTACTCATAGTGACTGCATTTCTAATAAAGAGGAAAGTTTTAACCTACCTTTTGGTTTAGAGATGGAAAATCGCCATTCAAATAGGCTGAAAAATCATCAAAAGAAAACATTCCAGAGTACATTTGTTGTTTCACATTTATCATATGCCATCTTCCACCTTTTTGGTTCACATACATAAGGAGTTAGAGTAAAGTTTAAAACAAAGCAAAAAACCCCAGATCATTATGACACATCTGATGACTGTTACTCACATCTTGGAGGAAGAGGCATTGCTGGAATTTAAATCCACCAATGGAGTCTCCTTAACGTTGTGGCCATCATCACACTCACCCAAAGGTGGTCTGCTCTCTACCTCAGAGACACATCCTTCACCCTTTTCTTCTTTGGGCTCTTCCTTTGTCCCCCCCTGGGGAGGCCAGGAGACAAAGCAAGCTTTAGAAAAAGCTTCAGTATCAGAGCAACATCTCTTCCTGGCTAAGGTGACTTAAGAGCTAATCACATTAAGTACTGAATAAACAGCAGTTTTAGGACTAAATTGCTTTAGCAGAGTACAACAGAACTTTCCCTTTTTTCCTCCAAAACAAATAAGGAAACACCACACCCTTGACATCAGCAAGCCCTGCTATGAAAAGCTTGGAAGGCTATATCTTCAATCCCTATTGTCAGGGCAGTCTTCCTAGGTTAGACCAGAGCAAACAGTCAATGAGAAACATATCCTAGTTAGATAGCTGGTTTAGCTCTTCACTTACCTCTTCACTCTCTGGGGGTGGCCCCTGAACTTCATACATATCTGAGGAAACTGGGGCCATCTCTGGCCTCTCATTTTTTCCCTCCAGCTCCTTCTGTGCTACTGAGCCGTTTCCCTTGGCTGGAAACTCCTCGATCTCCCTGCACGGCTCCCCTGCCTCTCCCTCAACATCTGGAGTTTCCCTTCCTTCTTGCTTCCTAGAGCCAGGCTGAGACCTGCAGCCCTCACTTGGCCCCTTGCTGCTGATGCACAGTGGCTCCATCAAGTAGGCTACCTGCAATAACAGTTTATTTCCATATTTATAAGGATGCCAACGGGAATCATGAACTAGACCCACAATTGTGCTAGGGACCAGGTGTGGTCCTGGTCATTCTGGAGATGGCTTTATCCCAACTGCCATCCAAAACCCTTCTATCCACCACCACCCTTAAAGCCCAGAGTTACGTTTCAGCTTGAAGTCACAGAATACTGTACCCTCATTATCCTCATTCCTATTAGGTAACTACTGACCTCCCTCGAAGAAATGCAGCGTACTACAGATGGTCCTGTGCTGCTTTTTTTAAAAAAAAATCTCTTCCTGTAATTTCCTAAACTCCCAGTATAGAAACCTTCTCCAGTGATACAGAGTGGCCACTCATCTGTAACAAAATCTTAAAGAGCTGCCTCGGGCACTGAGAGGTTAAGTGCCTTGCCCAGAGTCGCACAGCTAAGGAGGCCAAATGTGGAAAAGGCAAGATTGAATCGAGGTCTTCCCGACTTTCTAATTGGCCCTCGGTATCATAGCACACTTCACTCTGACAGTGCTGGATGAGTGGGGATCATCTCAGCTCCCTCCAGTTAGTGTCTTAGGAAAACATGAGGGTAAAGTACAAAGGAAAGTTCTCTAAGAGAGTGAAAACTTGCCCTCATTCTGGACCTGCCCACTCTGAGCAAACACGATTACCTCAGAGAGGAAATGAAGGAGGTTCTGGTGGTTGAATTGTTCTGTCTCTTCCTGGGATTCCTCACTGCCTCCATCCCCCATAAGGGGGTCACTGGACTCTCTGCCTAAGTCGCTCTCCTCTAGCTCCTCTCCTCCTGGCTCTTCTGTTTCCCTCCAGCTGCCCACTTCAAGATCCAGACTGGAGTCCCATGAGCTGAAGACGGACCTGTAGTCGTTGCTCAGCTCAGAGTCATTAGGATAATCTTGTTCAGAATCCAACCAAACCCAGTCATGCCCCATCTGCAAATACACAGAAAGAAGGATTAGACTGATTCAACATTCCAAAACCAACCCCAACATCCACCTCTCCTCCATACTTCCGAACAGTCGAGTGGACAGGAAGCTCTCTATCGAATATTTAAGAAGGGGAATATTATCTAAGTTCCCAAGTTGATTTTTAGTTTTTCTCCTAATTGCAGCTGAAGGGGAAATAAAGAGTGAAGAGAAAGTACTGCAATCAGCAAAATAAAGCAGCTATTCCTCCCCATCTCAAAAGTTTTGTTTTAGATTTCCCAAGTGTTCAGCCCAAAGCAGAGAGGATAGACCTAATAATGCAGGCAAACCCAAAAAATACTCTTCCCCTGGAGAAGAGGCACATGTTACGAAATGTAGTAAGGTAAACCTGAGGAAATAAATATGCCCACTAACCACAGTCCTTGCTATTTGGCTTCATCTTTGTCATTCCTGTGACACTGTTCTGAATCTGCCAATGTTCTCCTAGCCAAATCTTGCAAAATGATAAACCTCTACCGGTTCTAAGTCATACTGTCCAATTTTCCTAGCCCTCTGACTTTTCTTCCCATCTTTCGCTGGACTAATCTTGCTCCCTTAGCAAACAGCATCAACCAGGGCTCAGTCCCTGGCCCTCTGCTCACCTTATAGTTTGTTAGACTTCAATTTTCATCTATTATAATGACTCCTAAACATACATCATTTCCAGTCCAGACCATTCAACTCTTCATTTACCCAAAAGACAATACTCCTTGTGTGCCCTGATGTCGTGAACTCATGTCCAAAATTCAACTTCTCAGTTTAAAAAGGTGCTTCTCCTTCCCAATCCTCCCACCAATATCAGTAACTTTCTTCTAGGTTGCTGAGCTCACAACCTCTGAGTATTACCCCTACATCCATCTGCTGGACTTGGAGTCAAAAGACCTCTGTATAAATCCCAGCTCTAACAGTTACTACCTGTGTAACCTTGGACAAGTCATTTTAAACCTGAGTCTTAGTTGGACCAGACAACCTCTAAGGTCCCTTCCAGCTCTAGAATTAGTACTAATAATCTCACCCCATAGTATTTATTACATTCACCCCATCTCCTCTGTTCAGGCCCTTTACTGATTCACTCCTAGAGTGACACAATACTCTCCTTACCCTTAGGTCCTTCCTGCATCACCCAACGTTGTTCTGAAAACCTAAATTACTTCCCTGATCAAGAACCCACGAAGATTTCCTATCCCCTATTAGGTCAAGTCCAAACTCTTAACATTCAAATTCCTTCATCAACCAAACCCCAACCAACTCTGCTCCAACTAGTCCGTCTCACTCACCATAAAAGCTCTCACTCCTGTCTCTACGCCTTCTCGTGCTACTTCTACGTTCACATAAAACACCTTCCAAGTTCTCCATCAATCTACATAACCAATATGACCTTCAATGTTCATTTCCTCCGCACTTCTTAAAACCTTTGGCACTCTATCACAGCACAAACAACTTGAAAATGACTTCCAATTCTTCTATTTGCAACTTGACTAGAAAAGACTTTCATGCCACCACGATTTTAGTATCCCCCTTCACACTAAGTAACGGCACAAAAAGTGACACTCAGGGAGTGCTTCTATTTGTTAAGACTAGAGCCTCTGTGATTTTTAACCACGGTAACACTCACACTTTAACATAGCTTTCTCCAAAGATCTCAAAGTACCTTATAATATAATAATTAATTACCCATAATCTCTCTCTGTAACGAGTACAAGATTATCACTAAGATATCCCTCTCTTCATTTGTAAACTAGGAATCAATTTAAGGAGCTAGAGTAAGGCTGGCCAGATCAAAGGAATAACCTTACAAGGCATTTTTCATCCTTCGCATAAAAATCTTGGAAATTCATTTCCAAAACACACACACACAAAATCAGTCAAGCTGAGGCTTCAATGCACAACAGGTAAAGGAATAGCAGGTAGTCTTTTCTCCTAGAAATGCCATCTGCAAAGGTGACTGCCACCACTGAAATGAAGGCTATATGTCTATGCATTAGCTAAACTCTACTCTGAGGAGAATTCTGAGAAGCCTTGTCTAAATGTTGGCCTCTATCCCACAATGCAACTAGCTAAACATGAATTTAAATTGTGGGTTACTTACCTTTTCAAATCACCCACCACGGGAATGTACTTGATAACTTAGGGACAATTTCCCCCTCTTACAAGCTCAAACCAAAAGAATGGTGAGACAATTGAATACACATACAGGCTGGCTGACCTCATCAAGAAAGCCATCGAGACTGAAAATGAGCACACAAATATGGCTAGGGTTTTCGTTCTTCTAGAGTTTATTGTATACACAGACACTTGACAGGTTTAAAAAAGGCTGTACACTTCACATGACAGTACAAACTAGCCACAATCGCTAGCTACACACGGGGACACAAACACAGGTCATCACTTCTGCCCTAAAACGGGCAGTCCCGCTGAGGGCACTGCCTCTCCCAGACGTTTCCTTGGCCTGTGCACGATCGCCCAGATGCCTCTTGTTCCGCTCTGGGAGCAAGGCCAACAAGCCCAAGCTCCTCCTCTTCTCTCTTCTTTTCTCCTGGCTTCCACACAGAAAGAAGCTGATCTAAAGCCTCACTTCTTCATCTTCAGGTCGGCTTCGATGGCGCAGCGGCGCCCTCTTGTGCCCCCATCCTAAATGACAGTCAAACAAAGAAAGGAAGCGTCAGAGGGGAGTCAACATTTACCGGAAGGTGGGACCCGGCGCGCTTGGGAGTCAAGTTTCTCAGGAGACAAATCAGCAGAGGAATCCAAGGAAATGTGGTGCATTCCCATCTTCCCACAAAGTGGCTGAAGAGCACCTGGTGGTGTGTGAGAGGAGATGCGGGGGAGAAACAGGACAGGGAATCCTGTTCCAACCCAACAGAGGCCTTTAGCATTCACCTTGGGGGTCCCCACAGAATGAGTCTTAAGTCACCCCACCCACAGTTCCCAGATCCCTGTGCAAAGGGACAGGAAGAGTCAAAAAAAAGACAGAAAGTCAGAAAGGGCAGTGAACAGTGAGATTCTTGGCTAACGTACCTGTCCAGCTGTTGGGGTCCCTACAAGAAAGGCCTTTCCTGCCGACTGACCCTGGCACTAGCTCCCTAGCACCTCCTGACAGCTGCTTTCCATGAGGGCAGGACAATCAGAAGGCTTCTTTCCATCTGCTGCTCTCTCCCTGCAGCCCAGCTCCTTCCTCTTGTGCAATATTTTGCTGTCTTCAATAGATAAAGGTTAGAAGACCAATCCTATAAACCAGCCTTGCAGCAGCCAGACACCTGCCTGGGTGATCCAGAGTCACTGATGATGGGCAGCAGGCCAGTAGGAAAGAATGGTGACTGTATTTAATTTGTTCTTTCAGTAGTACAGGCTGGGAAGCCTGTGGGAGAAGATGAGCTAGTGAACATCTTTGGTGGGCCAGGAAATTTTTGGTACTAATTTGCCAAGTCTTTAGAAGAATAATAAAAATACCACCGTCTTGCATTCGTATAGCACTGAACTCTTTCCGAACCATTTTCACAACTATTAATTTAATTCTGCCCTCACAACATCCCTGTGAGGTAGGTGACACAGGTATCGTTAGCTCTATTATGCAGAAGAAATGTAGAATATGAGGCACAGATAAACTGACCTGCCCAAGGTCACAAAGAAAATCAGTGGACAAAGCTAGCATTATGTCATCAGTTTTCCTAATTCTCGGTCTGGCGTTTTATCACACCACGCTGCTTCTCTGACCCACAATGAACAAAGTGGAGAAAGAAAAGTCAAAACCACTTGATTCCAAAAATCAAACTTAGGCTGGCAGCTCCAGTGGATCCCTCAGCCCTGCCCCACCCCCACCCCCCCTGCATTATCACTGGTATACTTGGTCTTGTAACTCATTTTAGAGGAGGAAATGACAGACTGAAAATCTGCAAGAATAGGAAGCTGTTAGAAAGCCAGCCAACAACTGTTTGGATAACCTTTCATTTGCAAAGGGATAACTTACATAGTTTGGTGCTATAAAAGAGACGGAGAAGGAAAGAAGGGAATGTGCATTCTAGATGCTTCATACCACCACCCACAGACTACACAAGCCTAGCCCAGTGACCCCTTACAACATAGGCAGTACCCACCCAGCACACACACGCACACACGTACACACACATGCATGCATAGAAGACAGGAATACAGCAGAGAAAAACACTTCTTACTCAATGACCTGAATAAACAGAAGTTGAAGACGTTGCTAGAGTCTGCATGTCAGTTTCCCTCTACCACCCCCCGCTACCAGGAGCTGAGAACCTTGTGGTATCAATATCCCTTGCAGCCATTCAATACTTACAAAGAGAGAGAGAAGGAAGGCAGGAGAGCCCATGGGGACACTGTCCTGTTAGAGGACAAACAAACACTGATCAGGTTCCACGGAAACTCTCAGCCACAAGCAACTCACGCTTCAGGACAGAGACTCAAGCACCATATACAAACACACACATATCCACGCACACAAACACACACACAGATACAGACATGGACGCAAATTTTTAAAACTCAAGAATAAGAGGAAAGGACACTGAAACAGATCTAAAAGCAATCTGGCCATTAAGCCTCTAGCATAGGGATTCACTGGCACCTGAACCCTTGCAAACTGAGTAGCTTCCCCCACCTTGAAAGTGCTCTCCCCAGCAAGATCACTCTCTCAACTTACAGTTTCCCCCAAGTGACTGCATCTGTCTCTCTCTGTCACTCCCAGCTTCTTCAACGTTTGGTTTGGGAGAAAACATCTACCATGCTACCGGAAGAACATCAGGGCTTTTGGGAGCAGCCTATCCAACACCCAGAGGTCTGACTATTGATAAAAAATGTAGCTTCCAGATTATCAAACATCCACCTGACTATAAATGCTGCTGAAGTCCTAAAGGTCTATGTGTACTTGTGGGTTAGAAAACCTATCATGGGAACTGTGGCTTTCTACCACCAGATCTCTGTAAAACAGATTTATCCTTATCCTAGGCACAGGTATAGCCTGGCTCCCTCACCTTCTCTGAAGCGTCCTGTTTGCGGGTAGAATCCCTCCCTCGAAGGCTTTTGGCACTGATTCCAGACTCAGATGTCTGCATGATCAGCTGTGTGGCCAGGAATTGCTGTAGGGAGAAGACAGAGGGTTTGCAGAGGCCACTAAAAGACTGGCAACGGCAGCAAGGACAATTCCAGTGGGCAAAGCATGGGGTTGTTAAGTATGGATCGTCTTGTATGTACTCCATTATCATTCAGTACAGTAGTAAGCTGGTAGAGTTAACAGCATGAGCTTTAGGAAAGAAAGATACTAGCTGAATAAATGTACAATCTAGATCATATAGCACTTCTACAAGTACATGGGTACCTGGCAATGAAGCAATAGGACAGAGGTAGAGAAAAGAAGATGCTTATTATTTGCAGAGCTTTTCTACTGACTCTCAAAAGTGGCTGAACCACCTTGTGTTTCTAGTTGGGAGCCCAAGGGCTGTAAAATTACATTACCCCACACCATGCTTAATTTTATTTTTTGGTGATTTCTTTGGGGTAGGGAGCTCCCTGGTAAGGAAACTCCCTCTACCAATGCAGACAGACTGACAACTGTTCTGCATCTTGCAGTCATAGAGCGCTGACTGGGGTGTCAAGAGGTGGAGAAACTTGCTAAGTGTCACCAAGCCAAGATGTGGCAGAGCTGGGATAGGAAACCAAGTTAGCCTGACTCCGAGACTGGTCCTGTAGTCACTAGACTTGTCAAATTCAGAGACAGACTGAACTGTAACTGGGAAATGTTTAACAAAATAAATAAAAATACAACACAACATCCCTTTGTTTTTAAGTCGCTATGTGGCTGGTAAAGATCCCTTCCTGTCTGCGTTTTGACACTCGCACTATGCAACAAGGATTCTGCTGTCACCTGGATTTGCTCCAGAACGTCCCTCTGCATCTCCACGGCCATGTGGTAGACATCATGATCCGAGCTATTGTACATCACGGCATTCTGGAACATCAGCATGATGTCTCGCTGGAACTCAGCTGTTGTCCTTATTAGCCCATTCTCAATGTTCTTCTTGATGGTCGACAAATCCATCGGCCTAGAAAGGGAGCACAGGGTAAAGAGTTATGAAGAAGGGGCTGCTGCCCCATTTCTGGGAGACAGCAACTCTCTCTACTGTTTCTAGGCTGTATTAGGACCACAACTGTCATGACTACAGCCCCCACCTGCAAAATGATCAATATTAATTGACTATTAACCAAGATGCAAATAAATATCGTACAGAGAACTTGGGAGATGGACACCAGACGCTGAAAAACCAGCAACCGTACCTTCTGCCTGTCCTGCACAACGGTGCGTACCATTACCAATGCTGCTGAGCTATCAGTTTTCTTTCATTTGAGTCATGGTCTCCCCATCACTACTCTAGTGGACGTCCTCATTGCCACATGCCCAAACTACTGAAATAGCCTCCTAATACACCATTTCCTCTCCGCTTCTTCTCATGGCTGGACTAATTTTTCTCAAGTTTCAATCGTACTTTAAAAATATCCTCAGTGACTCTGTTGCGTACTAGTAAGCAGAATTCCATCTTCTTCACCTGGCATTCAAGGTCCTCCACAATCTGGCAGCACTCTGCCTTTCTACCTTCACCCCATACTATTCTCTACTCCACACTTTGCTTTCCCTCCAAAAGGACTCTTCTTTCCTCTGAATATAACAGGCTTTCCTGCCTCTGTATCCTCACTCACGCTTTACCTGCTAAAATTCCTACCTATCAATTAAAGCTCAACTCAAATGCTACCACGTGAACAGTTCTGCAGAACGTTTTTTATCAAACCAGCATCTGGTACAGTGTGGGCACTTAACGAACGCTTATTATTGTCCCCTGTACTTTTCCCTATCCCAGATGATTCCCAGCTGATTTCCATCTTTTGCCCTGTGGAGTTCATTTTGTTTTCCATCTTTTTAAAGCATTCATTATGTATTATTTTTTAAATTAACCAAGGCAGGGAACATTTTTTCAGCAATTTCTTTATATGGCAGTATTGTAATAGGTGTTTAAGTGAATGTAAAATTTGCTAGGTTTTCTCCAAGCCAAGACCACTGCTTACCTCTGTACAATGCTATGGTAGCCAGGTGCTATGTCATCTGTGACAGGCTGCAAGAAGACATTGGCATACCTATTCAAAACAGAAGTCATTATTAATTCATTTTACTAATACAGATATTAGTAATAACCTTTGTGGTTCCATTTCTTGGATGAGCAGAGAATCCTGCCTCTGACTTCATGAAAACCTTACTTGCCTGTGATTGGCCGCAGCCCTCCATACCAGCATGATGGCCTTCTTCCATATCTTCTGGGCCTGAATCGCTTCCTGATCCTCACTGCAAACAGAACTGAAATAAAAAGGACCTGTGAGATAAAGCAGGCCCACAATTAGGCACAGGTCTAACAGAATATACTTCCAGGGCTCTCAGGCAACTCTGAGCTTACCCTTTAATCCAGGTCAAAAGACCAAAGAGAATGACAAAGTGAAGAGAGAACTCTTATTTCCCACCCTCCCTAACCTTTGGGAGCTCTTAAGAGCATTGGACACTCACAACTGTGACGATGCAGGGCTACTGGGGATGGAGTCTGCTAAAGTGTGGGACTGGAGAGCAGCGTTGTGAATACTAAAGCCATCATCACTCTCGCTCACAGGAGGCTCATTGTCCATTTCAGACAGATAACCCTCTCCCTGGTCTTCCTCCTTGGGTTCTTCTAGGCTGGCTGCTTCGCTGGCCCCATCTTCATCATCATCCTCACCTGGGGCATCCTGGGACATAAGAGTTACAATCAGCAAATTTCTGGTCTGGGAATCAAGTTAGATTAATTATAGGAACAGCCTAATACTCACATCTATTGACTGTCTTTCATCTACCTGAACTACATGTACGTTCAAACATCACTTGAACTGATGTCAAGGAATTTTGTTTTTATAAAAGCTTAACACACCTGGGAACGTAATTAAATCTAAACTATGAGGCTCCCATCCCATCCTTGGCTTTCTTAAGCACAGAAATGAAATGGTTTTAATGCTATGTGTCATTGTGCAAGTCCACCTTTAATTACTTTCTGAAATCTGGAAAGTTGCAGGGACTGAAAGGCAGAAAAAAACTTAAGATTTTATTTTCACTTTGGATAGATAATTTGCCTTTTTTGAAATGAAATCTTTTTTCTTGCCTCTACTCATCTTTACTCCGGCATCACTCTTTAGTATTGCCAAGGCTTATCAAAAGCAGTGCCATCTGTAAAAAGCACTAAGAGGAGCTTTATGTTGCTCTAGACAAGAAAAGAACACAGTGATACTAGAGATTATCAATCTTGCTCAATCTCTAGAATCAATTATCACATTTCCTTCCAAGCATTCAAGTCCCAGAAAAATTTGGGAGAAAAATATTGACATTTAGAGGCACTGCTATGTAAAATCGAGTCACATGGTAGGAAGAAAGAAAATACTAAATAACCTTTAGCTGGCTTCCAAAAATAGTTCCTGATTCTTCTTTCAACGAATCTGCAGAGAAAAGAGACATCTTCAAGTCTTTCTCACAAACTTCTTTCTCTTCAATGACCTGTGCTCCCCTGCTGCCTACCCATACCTCAAAATATGTCAAGAATAAGAATTGATTCCACTGAGTTGATTGTCTGGAGAGCATAACTTTCTTGATTTACCTGACAACTCAAACTTGTGCTGATTATCTGTCTCTGAAGGGTCTTCACGGGGATTTTGACCATGTGGGAGAGACATCATATTTTCAGGAGAGGCCTAAAGAAAAAAAAACACGTAATAATCAGTATCCAAAAACCTGACTGACAAGGGCACCAAGAAGAGAAATATCAAGTCCCACCTATGTACTCAACCACAGATCTGGCTAGCTAGAACCAGACAGAATTGTCCTTATCATGGTTTATGGGGTTCAGGTAGTACTCAACATAGCATTAACGAAGAAAAGCTCAAATCAGTGCTATGGTACATGCCACTGGGAAAAGGAAAGGTGTGCCCGCTGTCACTTCTCTACGACCCACTCTTCTCATACCTCTATCTTCACTGCAGGATGTGCTGTCTCATCAACTTTCCCAATCAAGGTCTCCACTTCAGGAATCTCTGCAGCAGCGGCGGCGGCGGCGGCGGCAGCAGTGGTGGCAGCAGCGGCACCTCTGGGTTCTTCTTCTACATCTTGACTTCTAAGCTCAGGTGGCTCTGCATTTGCTGTTATAACAACTCCAGCTGGTACTTCAGGGCTGGGATGACTGGGCTCCGGCTCTGCTGGTTCAACCTTGACCTCAGCACTTGGTTCCACAATGTCCACCAGATCACGGATTCCCTTGGTCTCTTGTTCCTCAAAGTCAAGCCTCTCCTGCTTGACTGTCATGTCTGCGGGGGTAGGAGGGATTGACTTCTCCTGCTCCGGTTGAAGAGAATGCTCCCAAGGGCCAGGCAGAGACTGGGGGTCATCATTTTCTTCACAGAATGACAGGGCAGCTTCCACAGCTGCCACATCTAGGACTTCTGGATGGTCATCCACCTGTTCCATAATAGAGAGACTAATGAGGCCATCCAGGGAAGCCTCAGCCCATCACTTTCATTAGGAGGTGGCCTGAATCTTAAGTCTCTCTCTCTCCCTCCTCTCTCTGACAGCAGCAACCAAGGGGTCAGCACCTTTCCTTTGGGCCACAAAAGATAGGGACAGAAGCAGGAGAAATTTCTAGCAATTCTCATTCACAGAGTAAGGAAAGGCTGGGGAGAGGAATCTTGAACAAGGCTTACGGAAAACTCTCAGCCTCAGCTGGGCACTTACCTTGTCCTCAATGATGGCAATGATATCTCCCACGGTCTCAAAGTCTAGCTCTTCTCCTGTATAAGACACAGCAATGTCCATTTTCTCTGCCAGGTCCAAATCTTCTTTCCCATCGATGCTGGGAGCTTTCGATCCTCCAGAGGCCTCGGCTGCCCCAGATCGGAAACATTCCTCTTTGATAGAATTGATGATCATGGAGATTTCACTGCTGTCCATGGAAACAGTCACGGTATGCTGATCACTCACAGCCTCCATAGGTACACGAGTGTCAGGCTGACTCACTGAACGATAGAAAGAATAAAACACCTCAGGAGCTTATTAGGTACAAACTGACCACCAAAGATACCATACCTAGGAGAGACAAATGTTAAGTACTTATCCATTTAGACCAAGAATAAGAACTTTCATGACTGTTTTGCCCTTCCCCAGTTTCATCCAGGAGGCAAAGCAAGAACCTGGCCCCTAATATCCCCCCACCTGCCTTTCCATGACACAAAGTCCACCCACCCTCCTTCTCATACCAGTTTTTCTAAGAGCATCAGTCAGTGGATAAAGAAAATAAAAGTTCTGAACTGGGGCTGATGTTCTTAGTCATACTTTTCCTCCCTGAAGCCCACGTGGGAACTCTGCAATCTTGGAGCAAGTGGCTTGAGTGTCTGGGTCAGGGACGCACCTGGAACTACACTTTCTGATGTGGCGGCCGCTGTAGCAGAGGATGGTGCTGGCAGGGCAGGCATCATGACAATGGTAGCCTGGGGTACGGACTCTACAGGGGGTGGTAGAAGTTTAGCTGGAGACTCACTGGCAACAGCAGAGAAGGAAGTGAGAGGTGTGGTGAACTGTGTAGGACCAGCTTCTAAAAGCCGGGAAAGAGTAGGAGCACCTAACAGACAAAGAGGTACACAAAACGGAATTGGCAGAAAAGCACATGAACAGAAAGCAATAGCTTCTCTAAAACTCAATTAACAATCGTTCTCTAGAAATCAGAGGATAAAAGAAACTTTTGTGTTGAATAGGCCCTACACATACGTCACTCAAAAACCTTTAGTCGTCATCTACGCTAGAAGTGAGCCATCAGGACGCTCGTCGCGTGGCGTCTGATAGAACAACAAAAATGTACACAAATAAAGCCACCAATTCTGGTGAAATCAGCACAATCATCTTCTTTTTCTCAGCTATAGCGATAGGTCCTAACTGCCCAAACACAACTTCATCTGAGCACTACTGACAATAGGAACGCTTCCCTCACTGTCCAGGTCACCCCGCCCCCTCCCCTCTCATCTCTTTATACCAGTCTGTGCTACTCCTTTCTTCAGGGACAGAGTGGAGTGAGGGCTTTCAAATTCTGAAGCTTTATGATGTTGGTGAACAAAACAGTTTGAGGAAAGGCTGAAGTGTCAAAAAAAAGCCAAACCAACCCCAAAGCGCTACCCTTCTGTGAGTGATATTAGCTACATTTCAACAAACCACTAAAAAGGCACCAGTAACTACACCAAGCTTAACCCTGAAAGAAGAAACAGAAGGAAAGAGCAGCACAGACTTACCTGAGGCAGCAGGAGAGGCTGCAACAGTGCTGGCTGTTGACTGCACTTCCCCTCCATGCATCATAGGAAGGACCCCGCCTACCTCGAGGAGAACACCTGCACTGTTCAGGTGGCCAGAAGCCACAGTCATCTCACTCTCACTGACCTATCAGACAAGAAGAGGTGTGAAGGCTACATCTGAGATTCCCCCAATCTACCCAAAGACATTCGGGCAATAGATTAAACTTTATAAAACTAAGCCTATATTCCATCTGATAAGAAAAAAATCCCAGACCCACAGAACACATATATTATCTCATATATTAGAGATAGGTTCTCCAGGGAAGAGACCTCAGAAAGTTGTGGTTCAGATGCGTCAGACTTAAAGCACCCTGTAAGAGCTAGACCACTACTCCCACTTTTAGACCTTTCTAAGGAAAAAAACCAAACATTTTTAGCCCCAGACACTCCCTTCCAAGAACTAAGCTCTCAAACACCCACAGAAGTCTCCATACCAGTCTGGGGCTAGTAGGCAGGAGGCTGCCCTTCTTCAAAAGCTCTGACAGCAGAGGGGAGGGGGGTGGAGTTGCTTTCTGTCCAAGCATCTTTTTCTGGGGTGAGTCATCTGTGACTGGGGTCATGGGGGCTTCTAAGGGTGCAGAGCCTGGAGGAGGGGTATCAGGAATCCCAGGAAACGAGGTAACTGGGGTACTCGGCAGTGTCCCAGGGGTTACCTAAGAGACAACAGAGAACCTGTATCTGACTTCTCACACTCTTGGTTTCTACTAATCTGGAAGGGTTAGTCTCTCTTATCTATATGGTGCTCCTCACCCCCATCCCCTCCAAACTAAGTCCCAAGCAGAACGCCTAGAAATACCTCCTAAATAGCACCTATTCATAAGACCAACACTGCATCTCCTCGGAACTGCTTCGGCCACCCAAACCAACAGTATATTCCCTCCACTCCCCTCAGTAGAAACTCCTCACTCCCACTTTGCTAACGATGAATTAGATGAGGTATGTCAAATTTTTTGTCCATTTTATTTCTCAATCTAGAGAGCAAACAACCTGTCTCCAACCCTCAAAAGCCTAGAGACCTTTGCAAAGCTCTAACAATTAACATTTTCTTATCCAGTTTTTCCATGCCCCAACATAAGACTCAATCATTAGGCCCTCCTCCAGCTCAGTGCAGGGGGCACAGAAAATTAGGACTTTGATTTTTACTGTTCAGTCATTTTTCAGTCATATCCGACTCACGATCCCCTTTTTGGGTTTTCTTGGCAAAGACACTAAGTGGTTTGTCATTTCCTTCTCCAGCTCATTTTATAGATGAGGAAACTGAGGCAAACAGGGTGAAGTAACTTGCCCAGGGTCACATAGTTAAGTGTCACAAGGCCAGATTAATACTCAGGAAGACGAGTCTTCCCGATTCCAGGCCTGGCATTCTATCCACTGCGCCACCTAGCGGCCCTTCAATTTTTAACAAGATATATCTGGAGGAACCTGGACATTGCTTCTAGGATTTAACTGATCCCCTTATTTCCCAGCCCTCTGCTGGCTTATCCTTCCAAAGTTAATAGCGTACTTACGCCAGGACTGGCCTCTTCAATAGTTGATGGAGCCAAGTCGCCCAGTGGATAGTCACCTCCTGGAGAAGCAGAGCCTGCCGGGGATCGGACCATCACACTCGGTAACCTCCGAGGAGGTGTTTTCACTGCCTGTCGAGCTGGAACAAACAAAAGGATACCACCCAAAGCTTCAAGACAGAATAAAGACACTAGTTTGTATATGCTAAAAAGCCACATTGTGGCATTACTATAAACTTGGGGCAAGAAAACCAGTGCCCTTTGTTTTCTTTTACCAAATATGGAAAAGCAGCTTCTTTCAGCTCAGTTTCTTCCTTAAACTCAATTTCGTTTTCAATTACTCAGCAAACTCATTTCATAATCCTAATGGTCCATGGTGCCAGATGGTGTTCATTATCCTGTCACCTTCAGAGGCAGCTTATTTATACTTACTGTTTTTGAGAAGGAAGGATCTCTATGATTTAGTGGTCACACGTAGAATTGTTAATGACTAGGCTCCCTTGCATCCACGTGAATGAAGTTATTTTTAAAAAAATATTTACTGCAAACTTAGCATTAAACATTAATAAAGATGCTTGTAGCCACTTACATTATTTGGAGACCGTAACTGTGAAGTAAATTGAGAAGTCTAGAAATCAGAAGATTGGAGTTGAAGCCCAGCCTCTGAAAATGTATTGGCTCGAGTGATCCTGGGCAAATCATTTAACCTCTATGCAACTCTCTAAGCTTGCAAATTGCCAAGAAGGTGCCAACTTGCATTGGTAGAGGGTGTTTGCTAACCTGATTAAATCACAGGCCTAGTCCCCAGTCCTACACTATTTTACAAAAAGGTCTTTCCAGATATATTTATATTATTCATGTTTGACCTTAATTACATTACCTAAATTTATTAATATACCTAAATTTATTTAACCATTTCCCTTTTGTTGAACATTTAGATTGTTTCTAGTCCTTTTTACAACTACCAACTGTGCCCCTGTGAAAATCTTTTGAACAGGCAGTGTTTTTTGTTTAACTTTTTCAGGGTATTGTCCCCACAACACAATTTAGACTAAGAGTATCATTTTTTTTCTGTCAGCACCAAATTCCACTGTTTGATTATTTTTGCCAATCTGATGAGAGGTAATGTTGCTAAGTTGTTTTAATTTACATCTTTTTGATTAATGAACTTGGGCATTTTAAGTAATTATTCAAAATCTGTGTTTCCTCTTTTAAAACTGTTTATTCAAATCCACCCTGAATGTGCCTTAATTTAAGAAGTATTTAATTTCTAAAGCCTGATGTCCTGACAATCCTGTGCTGTCTTCCAATCATTCCCATCTAGGGTCAGATCAGGATCAAGCAGAACTCAGAAGTCCCTGTTCTCATTTCCCAAAAGATTATCTGGGCCTTCTAGCTGTATTTGGGGGATTAGGTCAATAGACACGAGAAAGGGGAGAAGAAAAATTGTGAAGTAACATGCATTATCTTTCCGTAACATAACCTACAACGCTGTATCTTCTAACTCTGAAAAGAATACCTTGTGTCTCCGCTCACCCTGATATGCAGCATCTGTAGCCTTCCTCTTCACTTCAGCCTCTTCTTCCTCCAATTTCTTTTTCCTGGGCAGAGGACGTTAGGTATTAACTGACAGTTAGCGGTATTCCTCCAAATTCTGTGGTGGTTCTAGGAATGCTCTGCTAGGATGAGCTAGCCTCTTCAGTGAGGCCAGGAAGGAAGGAGATCAAGCTCATCTATGAGTTCTAGACTCAGACAGAGCACAAACTATCATTTTCCAATGAGAACAAATCCAATCACACCAAGATTTATTAAGTGCCCACTCAGTGTAAAATGCTAAATTTGGCACTGGGGATAAAAGCCGGGTTACTATGACAGTATGGCAGTGGTACTGGAAATCACCTTCTAGAACCAGCTCCACACAGGTCATTGTGTCTATATAAGCTACCTGGCGGCTTTCCCCTTTAAGACTGTCTTTAAAGTCTACAGGCATAGCAAGCAGACTATGTAGACCAGATTTTCTGTAGGGAAAAGGGAGAAAGATGCACAGAGATGAGACTAATACTACCCACATTGCAATGTCATTGTACAGTTCATCGAGTCGGTTGTCCATGTGTCCAGCTTGGATAAGTTCTGCGTCTTTCTTCAGTTGTCTTCAGGGAGAGAAAAAGATCTTTTGGCTTTTATCCAATTTTCAACACCTACCTTCTACTCTGGCCCAGTACTAAAAGTCACCATTTCTTAACTCCCCGCACCCTTTGTGATACATACCTGTATTTTTCCTGTGTCTCCTTAATGACTTTTTTCAGCTCCTCAACTCTTTCAGCAGTCAATTTCCGAACAATAACATCTTCTACTGTTTCTACCACTTCCCCCTTTTCACCACGTTTCCTCCTGCAAAAGGACAATCCACAAAGTAGCACAAGAATCTCTCTCCCATATTCAACTAATATCCCTCAGTTTCCCCACCACTCAATCGCAAGTACTTTCTGCTCTAATTCAACCTCCCATCGTTCTAAAACCAGACTTTCCTAATAACTTCCCTCTACCTCATAAATATGCCTAGAAACACTTGGCAAATCCCTTGGCTTGTCACTCACTTTGGGGTCTCAGTGGTCTCTAGGAGCTCCGAATACTGGGAAGCACAATGCTATGGAAACAAAGAATCAAGAATCTAATGAAATCCAGAGAGATAATAACCATAAAGTGCCTGGCACAGTGCCTGGCACACAGTAAGCACTATATAAATGTTAGCTATTCTTATCATTAATAAACAATATCTCAACAGCTCAAGGAAATATCTGGTTTTCGGTGAACTGAGATCAAATGGGGGGGGGGGAGGAAGTAGCTTCTAAAAGACAGACTTCTTTGTAACCAAGTCAGCTTATTAGCACCTGTCCAAGCCTAGCCTAGAGCATGTGTCTTTGAAAAGATAAATGAAGGAAAGAATTTAGAAGGGGGGCTGGAAGGGAGAAGAAGTGGAACAGAAACACAGGCCTATTTGATCAGAAGAAGGATCAAATCCAATTAAATCTCCGTACTTTGTGCTAAGAACTGAAGACACTGCAAAACACTCCCTGCCTACGAGGAGCTTATATTCTCCTAGGAAGATATAACCTACAGGTGGGTAGGAGAGGGAATACTAATGACTAAGGAAGCCGAGAAAGGTTTCTTAAAGCATTCTCATGATAAACTAGTCTCTAAAATGGGGGCTATCCACCCCCAAGCAACCACGGTATGATAGCAAGGACACGCCATCAACCAACTGGAGAACAGGAAGATGGGTTAAATCCTAGGGATCCCCACAAGAGCCAAGCAGGTACTTCTTCCAATACAACTCTATGACTCTGTTCATCACTAGCATGTGCTCTCCTACTTCACCAACTGGGGAGGTAGAGGGAAAGAAGAGCTGTAGCTGTAACCGTGATCCGAACACCTGCAGCAAACGCAGAGGCACGATGTCCTGCCTTCTCTCTCCCCAGCATCCTCCACACCTAGATATGCCCTCCGCATCTCCATCCCCTTTTTGCTTCCTCTGGGACAGTAGGAACAGTACAGGACAAGCAGGCATGGATAGGTGCAATCTGCACCACAGATGTCATTACATCTTTCCCACCACACCAGCCACGTACTGGAGTCAGCTTGGACTGGCTCTCTAAAGAGAACTGTTAATATTCTGAGCATTTCTACCTTTGAAATCAAACTGTACAAATCAGGGCTTGATTGACTGTCTGATTATCTCAAGTTAAGAAAGTAGAGGAAATGCTAATAATGTAGATTAAAACTTAAAAGTGTGCTCTATGTACATCCTCCACTCCTCCTACACCCTACCCCCCACCCCAGACCACTCCTCTTCTGAAAGTCGCTACTTCTTATCAAGGGCACCCCCATCCCTTCAGTCACCCATGTTCAAAATCATGATGTCATTTTTCCATTCCTCACCCTCCCTTATCATGTCCTTTCTACCTTCACAAAAACTCTTCTATCTGTCCCCTCTGTTTTATTCATACAACTACCCCGGTACCCAGGGCCTCATCACCTACAGTAGCCTTCTAATGTCTCTGCCTGGCTCAAGCCTGATTTTTCCATAGAGCTGCAAGAGAGATTTTTCTGAAGTACACGTCTAACTCCATCACTCCTGTATAGCTCCTTATGAACACCAGGGTCAAATATTTAATCTTTATCACATCTTTTTTCAATGTCTTTTCTGTGTCTAAATTTTATAATTATCGCTAATACGATACTGCACAAAGATAACTTCTAAGTAAACATACATATACTGGAGGCAAAAAGTTTTACTGACAGCAATGTACAATCAAAATTTTGGAGACCAATGCCATAGAAGACAGTTCGTGAATTGACTGGTGCTTGGGGGAAGTTAGGGATCCTAAGAGGTAGAGATGAGAAGGGAATAGCCTGGATGCAGAATGCATGACGGGTAGTAATAAACGGTAAACATGGAAAAAAATAAGCAGGATCCAATCTGTAAGTTGTTTTAAATGCCAAGCTTAGTTTGGAAGGTAGCTAGAGCACTGGGCCTGGAATTGGAAAGACCAGAGTTCAAATCTGGCCTCTGTCACTAACTCTGTGACCTTGGACAAGTCACTTAACTTGTCACTTACATCCCAGAGTTGTTGTGACGAAGAAATGAGATACTAATTGTAAAGCACTTAACAGAGTGCCCGGAACATGCTAGGTGCTATATAAACACTAGCTATTATTTTATTCTAGAGTCAATAGAGGGCTACCAAAGGTTCTTGAAAAGGCAAATAACATAATCAGATCTGTGCTTTAGAAAGATCAGTAACAGCTTTGAGGAGACTGGAAACAACCCTAACTATAGTCCAAGTAAGAGGTGATAAGGGCCTGACCTAGGAATAGAGAAGAGGATGGATTTGAGAGAGGCTGTAGAGACAAAGTCCACAAGATCTGGGTGAGGGAGAGGAAGAGGCAAGAATGATGCAAGAACTAGGAAAAGATGGCAACAACGTAAAAAAAAAGACAACTCTGAAACAACAATCCGAGCGCTTATGACCGAGTGGGATGCTACCTCCTGACAGAAGTGAGGACGTAAGAGTGGAAACAGACACCTAGATTTTTTTGAGATGGTCGGTGTGGGATTTGTTTAGATTGAACAGGTTTGTTAAAAGGACTTCATTCTTCCTTCTTTTTCAATGGGAAATGGTTGGTGGTGGGAAGGAGAGATGTTAGTCAGTTGAAAAAAAAAGTTTAATTAAAAAAAAAGAACCCAAGATTGTAAAACTGGGTAAATGGAAGGATAGTGGTGCCCTCAACGTAAACAGGTAAATTTGAAGGAGGGGGTAACGAGGAAATACAAGGCCAAGGTCACTGATCTCCTACAGTAAAACTGCGTAACTTTCAATCCTCTCAACATGGCAAAGGTCTTCTGGTTAAATGAATGGGGCTGGGTGGGAAAGACTGCTATAGAAGGACACTATCCCTGGAGCTTACTTTCTGAGAGAACCAGTCAGGAGGTCGGCCAGGTTCAGCAAAGGGCTTGATTGCTCTGCTAACTGACACCCTACAAAAAAAGAAAAAAATAAGGACCTTCAAAGCATCAGTCTCGGACCACAACATACTATAAAACTCCATCATGAGAGGACAAAAGATATGTTGGGAATTTCAGGTCCACAGGTTAGGAGCCACACTTTTAAAACCAAAAGGAGTTTTGTTCTGAGCAGTGAAGGAACAGACTTTGAATATGGAAGTGAATAAACAACATAAAAGTCATTTAGAATGAAAAGAAAATTCCTAAGTAGAACTTCTAGATGAGAAAGAGCAAGAAGTAGTACCTAATGCTATCTCAGTTTGGGGAATACGTCAGCATTTTTATTTTGTTATGGCTGAAATGCCTTAAAAAATAAAGTATAGCGCCAGTTCAAACTACTTCACTAGGTGTTTTGTCAAATGCTGGGTTTGATTTTATGCTACAATAAAATTAAATATTTGCGTTTGCTGCGTTTAACAAATTGGCCTATTTTATTATTTATTCTGGTCTTTGGTTATGTTATCACTTGAGGGTTTACAAGGAAATTTCCTTACAATAACCATGTGAGGCAAATAATACAAGTATTATCAAGCTCGTTCTGACGATGAGAAAACTAAAGCTCAGAGTAGGGTTTGCCCAGGATTATAGAACAGCAACAGAACTAGGATTCAGCCTCTGAGCTGATCAAAAACAACCAAAAACCCCAAAGCCGCGTTCTCAAAATGATGCAGATCGACAACGTCACTATCACATCTCCTACGTGTAATAACTTACATTTATATAGTGCTTTTAGGTTTCCAAAGCAATTGTCTCCCAATACTCTTCTAACACAGGGAGTGGCAAGTACTATTATCCCTTCTGAAGACTTAGGAAGTCATTACCAGGCTTTGCACATGAAGACCCCTTTTGAATGTAAAATAAATCCACCTCTTTGAATTTTAACGTTAACATCCAACGACTGAGAGTTTACTTAATGACTGAAAAATACTAAGAAATCAGTAACATTTTAAAAAATTTGCATTTTATTAATCCCCAAAGCATCTGGATATGCTTGAAACACCCCTCATTCACAACCATCACACAGGAGCTGTTGGAACCAAAGGCTGTAAAGACAGCGCTTTTTACACATCCGCATTTAGACATGTTGGAATGACTTCACGCTGTTCACAAGCAGGGCAGCACTAGAGCAGGGGTTGTGGACTAAGTCCGGGGTCAGCAGGAAATCAGGCCCGGGCTCTGGACTTCAAGGCCACTACCTTCTCCCTTATGTTAGGAAGCAACGGGGCAGCTCCTGCATCGTTGCTGCTTAGGGGGCAGGGTGCCTGATGGTCCTCTCTTTGGTTTGGGGGGGGGGGCGCCAGGGCCATCGGGGTTAAGTGACTCGCCCAAGGCCACACGGCGGCCCCTCCCGATGTTACCCTTGTTCATTACGGGCCCGGGTGAGCACCAGGAGGCGTCCTGCGGAGGCCGGGATCTCCTATTTAACGAGTGACGGCGATGACCCGAAGGGCCTCGCCCCGGCTCCCCAGCCGCCGCCCACCCCACGTGTGACTCCCGTCCCGAGTGTCTTACCAGTTCTGATCGCCGCTCCTCATGACGGAGGAGGCCAGACACAGCTTCTCCCGGATGGACCAGGGCTCCGTGGGGCCGGTGCTCAGCAGTTTGTGTTCTGCGGAAAGGGCAAACAGAGGCCGGTGAGCAGCCAGGGCCCAGCGGCGCACCGGTCACCGGAACTAGGCCAGAACGCTCCGGATCCAACCGGATCCAACCGGTTCCGTGGCAGCCCCTTGGCGGCAGTCCCAATCTCAACGACCCACCTGAGGGCAAGGGGCAGAAGCCTGAGGGAGGCCTCGCAAATCATCCGGCTCGGGGCTCTAACCGTGGGTCACGGCCCCCCTTCTAGGATTTCAAACCCCTCCTATTTTTTCCATCCAAATTCCTGCATCTATCGTAGGCCGCACCCCCGGGCTAGCCCGATGCCCTGATTTTCTAGACCCCCTGCCCGTTCTCTCTCCCACACTCGCTAAGGGGCAGCGCTGGGGTCTGAACCCGGCCCTTCCACCTCCACAGCCGGGCTCCTTCACGTGTGCCGCCCCGCGAACGGTCCAACCCCTCCTTTTCCTCCCAGCTTACAGTTTGGGAAACTGAGGCCTAAAGATCGCGAGCTACAGGTCTTAAACGCGCCTGCAATTAAGCTCGGGCTGCAGCCCAGGCCTCCCCGCTCCCGACCCCACAATCCTTCCACAGCGGAGAACGTTATGGTTGTTTTTCAAAAGGCGAAAAAAAAAAAAAGAGGAGGGGTGGGCCGCCTAACGCCTAAGGGCCCCGCCCCCCCCTCTAAAACCTCTGCGCCACTCGCGAGGGAGAGCTCGGCCCCCGCAGACGCGCTTCAGGCCACACGCTTGGCTCGGAAATCCGAGCCGCTCCCCGCAGGCCAGGCCGCAGAAGGCCTCGCCCCTCCCCCGCGGCCGGGAACGCAGCCATCGGACGAGGGAGGGGGAGGGGCGGGGGCCGGAGGGGGCCTCCATCCTCGGGTCTCTCCTACGTCTCGAGGCCTAGCGGCCCCGCCCCGCCCCGCTCCTCCCCCACCCCCCCGGTCTCCGCACTGGCCCGGGGCCCTCCATCACAACCCTTCCCAAACAAGCCCTCGGCGGCGGCCCCTTCGGAAGGCTCGAGTCTCGCCTAGCGCGATCTCACAGGGCCCCCGGGCCGAAGGCGCCGCGAATCCCAACCCCCGAGCCGGAAGCGGGGAGGGAGGGCGGGCGGAGGGGTTCTGCCACAACCGCCGCAGCGGCCCGTCCCCGAGCAGCGCAGACACTCACTGCCCGTCCCTGTCGCCATCTTGGCCCCGACTCTTCCCCACCAGGGAAGGGGCAGGTCCTTATCGGGCTGCGCCCCGAGGGACTCTGGGAAATGGAGTGCCGCCCCCAAGTCGACACACAGCCAGATGGCTTCTGGGAAATGGAGTTTATTTGGGGTGGGTGGGGGAGAGTGGGGGAGGAGCCTCTAGTTCTCGGGCAAGCTTCTGAATAAGAAAACGGGAGGGCGGGGGCTGGTGGCCTCAGCTCTGGGTTTCCGTGCACATTTTATGGCGGGAACAGGCTGTCGAGGGTCCTTAGGGGTGGGCGGGGGCCCCCAGCCGGGGACCGGAGCCAGAAGCCCGCAGGCCCACGCCGCGACGGTTGGTAACCCGCCCCGCCTCCTGAGCGCCATGATTGGCGGATGCGATGTCGCCGCCGGATTGGCGGATGCGATGTCGCCGCCGGATTGGCTGAGAGGGCGGAGCGCGTAGTTTGAAAGCCCGCACCCGAAACAAAGCTGCCCCTCGTGGGTGGAGCGGACCTGGGCCGGAGCTGCGGGACTGCCTGGGGCCGGAGGACCGGAGCGGCGGGCGGCGGCGGCGGCGGCGTCTTCCCCCGGGAGAGCGGAGGCCCAGGCCGCGGAGGAACCCAGAGCGAGCTCCCCTCAGCGGAGACCGAGCCGGGAAAGTCTTCGCGCCCACCGGTAAGCGTGTGCAGGCCCCGGGGCTCGGTCCTTGGCCGGCGCCCCTCACCCGGGTGAACTTGACCCCGCAGCCTTCGGCCTCCGGGTCCCCCAGGCTGAGGCCCCCGCCCAGTCCCAGCAGATCCGGGCAGCGCCTGGGGCGGCGGCGGGACGGGTTACCGCTCCAGGTGCGGAGGGCGCTCACGCCCCGCCTCCACCCCCATACCTTCCACCCAAAGCTGGAACCTGTCACCGTCATGTCCCGGGGCATCCTGACCCCGCCGGCGGGGCTCCTCTCGGACGAGGACGTCATCGTGTCGCCCATGTTCGAGTCCACGGCCGCCGATCTGGGGGCCGGGATCCAGAAAGATCTGTTGTCGGAATTCTCGGCCATCTCCCCTCCCCCGAGGGAGGACAAAGAGCAGGTAAAGTCCCGGGAGAGGACCCCCGCCCACCCATTCACCCGCTCCCCACCCTGGTCTTGCCGCAGGCTGGGTCTTCAGGGGCTTTTCTTGGGTCCCTTCGGACCGCAGCGGTAGAGGGTAGAGGGGGATGCACTAGACCAGGTCCCTGGCGGATCCCCGGCTCAGAGGTAGCCGTTTAATGTCGTCGGTGCCAGGTCGTACCCGAGGACGGCACGGAGAAGGTGAAGGTGTACCTGAGGATCCGGCCCCTGCTGCCTTCAGAGGTGGAGAGACACGAAGAACAGGTGAGCGCCCGGAAGCCAGGTGTGCTGCGGTGTGAGAGGTGAGGAGGCAGCTTCCTTCTCCTGACCTGTTTGATGCCTGCTCCCTTCGCCAGGGCTGCGTCCGGATCGAGACCCCCGAGACCCTCGTTCTGCAGGCGCCCAAGGACTCCTTTGCCATGAAAAGCACCGAGAGGGGTGTGGGCCAAGCCACACACAGGTTCACCTTTTCCCAGGTATGGAGCTGGAAGTTCGCCGCTGAGATGGAGAATGAGTGGGGGAATGCTTGCCAGCAGGAAGAGCCCCAAGGTGGCCAAGTCCGCGGTGGTCTGGGGAGGAAGCAGGTTAGGCTGGAATGAGTGGAAATGAGCCTCCGGTCAAGACAAAAGAGACTTCAAGGAGCTGTATCCTTTCTAGATCTTTGGACCAGAAGTAGGACAGGCATCTTTCTTCAACCTGACAGTGAAAGAAATGATCCGAGACGTGCTCAAAGGCTACAACTGGCTCATTTATACCTACGGAGTGACTAACTCCGGAAAGACCCATACTGTCCAGGGTGAGTGAACCTCGGCACCATGACGTCCTGGTGAGTTTTTAGAAGGATCTCTTAGCGTTCCAAGTGCTGGCACTCAGCTCTCCTGTTTTATATTTCTAGGGAGCAACAAGGACGGGGGGATCTTACCTCGCTCTCTGGCTGTGATCTTCAATAGCATTCAGAACCAGCTCTACCCAGCCTCTGATCTGAAGCCTTCATTTGCTAACGAAGTGATCTGGCTAGATAGCAAGCAGGCCAGGCAGGAAGAGATGAAGAAGGCAGCCCTGCTGAATGGCAGCTCTCGGGAGGTAAGTGTCCAGGTCCCAGAATTGTATTAATGAAGGGCAAGAGCACTCCCGGACAAGCTTGGTATTTATTTTCTCCTGGGATTTCTCTAGGAGGAAGTGATAAACTCATTGAAGAAAAGCCACAACACTGAATCACTACAGCTGGGGACCAGTGCCAGTTTTGATAGTGGCATTGCCGGACTTTCTTCTACTAGCCAAAGCAGTGTCAGCCTCAACCAAATGGAGGGTATTTTTTTTTTAATTTTTAAGAATTTGGTGTAATGTCAATGAGCACAATCAATTTTTTTCTCCTTCCCACCTCATCTCATCTGCACCCCTCCTTACTGAAAAAGAAAGACCAGACCTTTGTAAAGAAGTATGCATAGTCAAGCAAAACAAATTCCCAAATTGGGCTTGTGACGGGCATGTTTTTAAACTTAACTTGCAAGTGCAGTTTCTTCTGCTGGAAATCCAGAGACCCATTGCTGCTGTTAGGAGTGAAGGCCCAGGATGGCTCTTTGCTACTGAGATGGCAAGCATGATGACCAGGGCTAGGCTTGTGGCTGACTGTTTGTTGTACCTTCCACAGACACGTGTAGATGGGCTGAGCCAGACACTGCCCCGTTCTGTGTCCCAGCTGATGTCCGGTTCTCTATCTGGATCTCCTTCTTTGAGATCTATAACGAGATGATCTTTGACTTGTTGGAGCCCCCCAGCCAGCAGCGAAAGAGGCAGACGCTCCGGCTATGTGAAGACCAAAATGGCAATCCCTATGTGAAAGGTAGTGAGGGTTGGAGGTGAAGGAAAGTAACTAGAAAAGGGAGAGAGAAAGAAGGGAAGGAAAAATTAGATGTTTTTAACTTTCTCCTTTCTCCCTGTTTTCCTCAGATCTGAACTGGATTAACATCCAGGATGCCGATGAGGCCTGGAAGCTCCTGAAACTAGGTCGTAAAAATCAGAGCTTTGCCAGTACTCACCTGAACCAGAACTCCAGTCGCAGGTAAGAAAGCCATTGCTGCAAAATAGTGAACTTTGGGCCCCGTCAGGGGAAAATGGCCACTGTGCTCATTCCTGCTTCTCCCTTGTGTCCTTTAGCCACAGTATCTTCTCCATCCGGATCCTGCACCTGCAGGGAGAAGGCAACATGGTGTCTAAGATCAGCGAGTGAGTTTTATGTTGCAGGAATCTGACTCTGGCCCTGGGCAGTTCTCTTTGGGTGCCGGACATCCCAGGGAATTGTTGAAGCATTAGAATGAAGTTCTCTCCTAGGAGATGCATGAGGGTTGGGATGGTAGGAGGGGATAAAGGTTCAGACTCAACTCCTCCATCCAGGTTGTCCCTGTGTGATCTGGCTGGCTCAGAGCGCTGCAAGGAACAGAAGATGAGTGAGCGGATGAAGGAGGCAGGAAACATCAACACCTCCCTTCATACCCTGGGCCGCTGTATCACTGCCATACGGCAGAACCAGCAACGGTTAAGTACCCAGCCAACCACAGGAAGGACAGTGGGGACTCTGAATTTTGCTTGTGGCCAGATGGAAAGGCCTGTTACTGATACTGATCACTCTTGAGAGTGGTACTTTGAGATCTCATAATGGTTAGGGTCCTTCCCAAAACTTACTTTTCTCTCCTCCCTTGCCAGGCTCAAGCAAAACCTAGTCCCTTTCCGTGACAGCAAGCTGACCCGGGTGTTCCAGGGCTTCTTCACGGGTCGTGGCCGCTCCTGCATGATTGTCAACGTGAATCCTTGTGCCTCTACCTATGATGAAACCCTTCACGTGGCCAAGTTTTCAGCCATTGCTAGTCAGGTGAGTCCTTGTAACTTAGCAGGTATAATGTCTGGGTTCATCTTGCGTTCATACCTGTTTGAAATAAATCCACATGGGCACAAACTTAAGAGGTTTCTTTTTCTCTCTAGCTTGTTCACGCCCCACCTGTGAAACTAGGGCTTCCATCCCTACAATCATTCATTAAAGAGCACAGTCTCCGAGCCTCTCCCACTCTGGAGACAGGGGCTAAGCAGGAAGCAGGGCCTGACGAAAACAGTGGTGATGAAGTTGACATCTCCATGTATGACAAAGAGGTGAGGAAGCAAATGGCCTGTTATTTCTGAGTAATAGAATTTCTTAGGTGAGATGGGATACTAAGATACTGACTGCAATTCAGGACATAGGAATTATCTGGCTTCCCTGACTTTCCTAGGAGATACTACAAGTGGTGGAAGCCATGAAAGAGCTTCTGCTCCAAGAGCGGCAGGAGAAGTTGAAATTGGAGGTGCAGCTCCGTGACGAGATCTGTACTGAAATGATAGAGCAGATGCAGCAGCGGGAGCAGTGGTGCAGGTAGACGATTCTCCTAGAGAATCAGGCCTTTGGGCACGGAATGGAACTCTGCCTGAGTCTCTTTTCTTCCACATACCTGACTTAGCCCCAAAGAAAATTTGCTCCATTTTCTTTTGTCTTTTGCGTCACAGTGAACACTTAGACACTCAGAAAGAGTTGTTGGAGGAAATGTACGAGGATAAACTAAAGATCCTGAAGGAGTCCCTGCAGAGTTACTACCAGGAAGAGCTGCAGGTAAATAGTAGAGAAAGTCAACGGGACCACCCTGCCTTGTCTCCCCAGTCAGATGCTAGGGTGCCTATCACCAAGCTCCTCTAAGACCGAGGCCTCTAGGAAATGGAATGGGATTCACTGTGGCCTTAGTCTCGGTGGGCTGTCACCAAACAGGCATTGGGAAAATCAGGTTATCACATAGCATTCTGCTCTTCCTTCAGGAGCGGGATGAAAAGATTAAGGAGTTGGAGGAAGCCCTGCAAGAGGCTAAGAAGCAGTCTGCACCCCTCCAGATAGGCCTGGATCCTGAGCAGTCCTTGCGTAGATCTGAGCGGGTGGCTTCCTCTATTTCTAACAAACAGCTTCAGGAGACCAAAGCCAAACTGGAACAGTGCAAGGCAGAGCTGGCTTCTACCACTGAAGGCAAGGAAGAGGGAGGGAGGATCTAAACTGGAGGGAAAGGGGAGGATGTCAAGTCCTAGTCTATCTGATTCCAACTCCAAAATGCTCTGGAGAGGAGACCCAGACAGGAATGTCCATTGACCAGGCTGGCTCCTTTCTTTTCTCAGAACTGCAGAAATATCAGAGAATGTTAGATCCACCTCCTTCAGCCAAACCATTCACTGTAGATGTGGACAAGAAGTTAGAGGAGGGGCAAAAGGTAATCAGAATGAACAGAAGGGAGGAGAGGGTATATCTCATCAGAAATCACTTTGTGTTATGCATCTTTTTCAGCCTCACTACTTGTCTCTTTGCTACCACAACTCTCTCCATTAGTAACCATTCTGCACTGCCCCAGATCCATGTGAAGACTGAACTGTATCCTTTGGGGTTGGTGAGCCACTGACATTTCATCTTTCAGCTAGTTGTGGCCACAGTACAGTGACAGTTCCTTCTTTCAGAACGTCAGGCTACTGAAGACTGAACTACAGAAACTTGGGGAGTCCCTCCAATCAGCCGAGAGGGCCTGTTGTCATAGCACTGGAGCAGGAAAACTCCGCCAGGCCCTGACCGTCTGTGATGACATCCTGATCAAACAGGTAGTCTGGCCTACCGGTCCTTGCCTGGCCCCAGACTGCCCCTACCGTAGGAAGCAGAGGATGGTGAGGGAGAAAGCCAAAATCTGGGGTGAAACTTTTCTGTTGACACCTGACACTACTCTAGACTGTTTTTTAGATTTATTATTGATCTTTATAATGAAAAGACTGGCTGCTAAGTAACTGACATTTTCTGTAGTGCTTTGTAAAAGCACTTTCTTCATAACACTCTGAAATAGAGATCAACAACTAATGCTATTATGAGATAAGCAGAACCTAGAGTTGCATAAAACAAAGGCAGTCATGAGGATATATATTACACGGTAGGAAGTGAGTTCTTTTGGCTGCTACCTAATGACTGGGTAATCCCCTGCAATCAACTGAGCTTTGGCTTCGAGAAACATTTACCCACAAAGACAAACCAACAGGATCGGGTGAATTTAGCAAAGATCTGAGTTCCTTATTTATAGATCTCATTATAGAGAAAGGAATGCCTCCTTTAATGTAGGGGAACAACAGTAAATAATCTAGTGATCTCATCCCAGTGGTTTTATTTCCATGATTAGTTTCTCAACCCACAGCACTTAGTACTGTGTACATGATCCTCCTCCCTTTCCTTGCTCTTTGGGACAGTGCTGAGGAGTGGGGTGGAATAGGACTTAAGAGATGAATTCTGAGATTTAGCTCTTCTGTTGGCTTAAACATCTCTCTACTTTCAACATAGGACCAGACCCTCACTGAGCTACAAAATAACATGATGCTGGTAAAACTGGATCTTCGGAAGAAAGCTGCCTGCATCGCTGAGCAGTATCATACAGTCATGAAGCTGCAGGGCCCTTCCTCCTCTGTTTCCTTAAAAAAGCGGCAAGGTCCCAACCAGGAGAACCAGCAGCCCACCCAGCAACCCCCAGGAAAGAAACCCTTCCTTCGAAACTTGCTTCCTCGAACCCCCACTTGCCAAGGCCCAGCAGAGAACAGTCCCTACAGCCGCATTCTGCGTTCCCGGCGCTCTCCTTTACTCAAATCTGGGCCTTTTGGGAAGAAGTACTGAGAGAACATAATTATAAAACTAGCACTTGAGCTAAAGTGGGGCGAGTTGCTGTATGCATGAAGTTGCGATGCTCTTTATAAGCTTTAATGTACACCAAGGGCTTTACCTAAGATGGTTTACTACAGTGGCTGCTTTTTTCCTCATATGTAATAATTATGTTTGTTATCTGTTTTCACTTTTAATGGTTCCTATGCACTCAACATGTATGTATGTATGTACATTATAATAAATATGCTTAGCCGTAGCAAACAAATACTCTTAAGCAGCCTTATATTAGGTCACCATGGCAAGGTTTCTTCAATGGGGATGGGAAAGCTGTGGTTAATATAAAATGTACTGAAATACTTGTTCACAGGGAAGGTCCCATGACCCTGATCCAATTTTGGGAAAATAAATGCAGGAAATTGGATTAAAAAAATATTTTTATTAAAACAGACTGGCTCTTAAGATACGAGTCTTCTGCCCAGGCTCTCCCTCTCCTCCATGACAAGTTAGAGAGCCACTTGTGAGTTACAACTGTTCTAGACAGGAACATAATGAATACTGTTCGTTGAGTAAGACAGCTTGATCTTTCTTCCCCACGCCTCAGAGCGGAAACCAAGGGCCTGTCCAGGCTTCATCTCCCTTTACACAGCATCAACAGAGCTTGCTCTTTGCTCTCCTAGCCTGAAAGCAGTTTCAGCAAGCTACTAGCAATTTTGCTTCTGAGTATTTAGCTGCAAAAACTTGGCTCATTCCAACAGCATCCCATAGGTGCAGAAAGCAGAGCTCTTACTAGGAGAGCTGCCTGCCTTCCTCAGCTTCAGAAGGATGATCCCACCAAGCAGCAAAGAAACAAGGCTCTTACAGCATCACCTGCTAAAGAGCCATAAAGGGGTTGTTCTTAAAAAGATTTTGGTTGGGAAAAGACTAAAAACTGCAGCTAGCCTCTGAGACAGGAGGGAGAGAAAAGTGCTTCCTAGAGTCCAGCTGCTCTAACTGTAGCAAACAGAGAATGTCTTCTTCAGACAGGACTCAATCAGTGGTCTCCAAATGCAGAAACAAAGAGATGAGGTCCCCGAAGAACAGATCCAGCTTCTGTCTATGAGTCAGGACTTAATTGGGGACTGACAATGCAGCATGGAAAGCGGTAGTCTATGGTGTGACAGAAGAGAGGTTGAGTGGAGACACCCTGCGTGTAGGAGTGTTGTTAGCAGACAGTGATGCAGGCAGAAAAAAGGGAGCAGATATCTCAGTGGTAGAAGTCTCTCCTTGATTCCGAAGCTGTAAGATCTGTCGAAGAAGGGCTTTGCCTTCCTCTCGAGTCTGAAACAAATAATGTAGCCCAAGTTACAAAAATGTTAGGCAAAGATATTCCTCAGCCTGGCAACCCCCTCCCTTGAAAGATATTTTATGTTCAAATTAGAAATCTTGACTGAATACTGACACTCACATCATTGAACGAACAACATTTCTGTGCACAGGCTGAGGCTTCATCCCAGAGCTTGCACTTAAAGTAGTACTGAGCCAGATATCGGAAAGCAGTGCTCACCTCCAAGTGTTCCACGATTTCCTAAAAAGGAAAAGAACAGAAATGACCGAAGTGACAGTGACATATGCACTGACTTAACTCCCTTGCCTCTGACACATACCCCACATGAATAGATATCCTGGATGTATTTGATGTAGCACTGAGCTGCTTGTTCTGATTCAGTCAACTGTTCATGGAGTCTGAAAGAAATGGACTGTAAGCATAAACAGACCTCTGAACCAAGGCAACATACAATCAATACAGGCCCAGAGTCTAAAACTGGACTACGTGAAAGTAAAAAATTAAAAATAAACAACCCATGGTATTAGCAGTGACCTCTCTATTTAACTGGTCACCGCCATTAAAAGTATCATTCCTTTGCTGGGAGGGTCAGTTCTGGAGGAAATTAAACAACTTTTATTTTTTCCAGGAGTCCAGGAATCACATCATCAACTGGTCACAACTTATGTGGGTTTCTGAGTTGTCCTGGCCATGGCCAAGAACAAAAATGACCCAGTGTGGGACTAGAGCTTTCCTGTCTTTGCCTTGCTGGGTATGTGATTGATTTCCTCCTTCCACCGCGCCAACGCACTGCTCGTAAATTTCCTTTAGTTCATTCTTAGCGCCTCACCTAGTGGAGAATTTCTTCAGGATTCACTGAGGTGCCCTAATTTACCTAAGGGAAAATCACATTTCTTGACTTCTTGCAAGTCCTACATCTTTAATTCCCTTTAAGGATTGTTCCCAGACACTCCCAGAGCGTATGGGCTGAAACACTTAAGAATGTTTGGTCTTTTTTTTACTCACTTTGCTAGTTTCACGAGAGCCATTTTCTCCACATCTCCCACAGCGTAAGCTCTCCAGTAACACTGCCAAAGGGATAAAGTGGTTACTGGAGCCACCCCACGCCTACCAACAAGCAGACAATTACCTCGAGGCTCAGGCTTCAGCAAACCCTGCAGGAGCTCAGGCTGGTGCTCAGAGTACAGAAGAACACTTGCTTGTGCCAACAAAGCTCAGATGCCAGATACCTGGCCACAGACAGCCTTCCATAGAGTGCGGCTTCTGGCCCTGCCTTGCCTGATAGACACCATACAGGGAACTGCACATGAGCAGACAAGGTACATAGCCCAGCACACACCCTGCTTGAGACTAGCGTATGCATTAGATCAACACCAAATGAAGTCAGAAACAGATCGACCAACCTTTATTAAATGGCAAAAATGTCATGCAATGCCCCAGCACCCAACCCCAGGCACCTTTTTGGCTTCCACGAGCTGATTGAGTTTCTCGTAACATTCTCCTAGGGCCACCAGCATACGGGAATCGTTGGGCCTATGAGATAAAGGAGCCGCTGTCAGCAGATATTTGTAACTTCTTCTGTCCAACCACCGCCACCATCCCAAATCAATGTTATGGACTATCCCACTGCTCTTCAATGTCCTATACAATTACACTACTAAACTTATTAAGGGAGTCCCCCAAAGGGAAAACTCTAAATGACTCCAAAGCAGTTTCAAAGATTTTACCAAGTCTATTCATTCTGATTCCTTGAACAACTAATCAGCGGACACTGATCAGCCCCGATTAGCATCAAGTTGTCCCACACCAAAGTGGTCAGACTTACCGCAGCTGGTGGGCCCGTCGGTAGTAATAAAGGCAGTAAAATGGCATCTTAAGAATTTCATAGGTCTGTCCAAGGCCATACCAGGCTCTGTAGTCTCTCTTGTTTACCTCAATAGCATGTCTGAGGAATGGAAATGTATTGTTATGCATGTGAGGGTAGGCCAACACAATGTCGATATCCACAAAATACTCGTTTGCCCAATGCAACCGGGCCTCACCCCAGCACACATACACACCTGTAAGCTTGGATAGCTGCAGATGTATTCTTCATTTCCATGTATTCATGTCCCATGAGGGTCCAGGCCCCAAGATATCGGGGATTTAATTTTAGGGCTCTCTGGAAATAAAGGGCTGCTTTCTCATGCTGGGAACGTAAGCTATAATAATTACCTGAGAACAAGAAGACAGGAAAAACTAGACAGTCACAAAAGAAATTCCCTGGGGTAGAAAGAGTCTAGTTAGAGACAAAACCAGCACTCTGTCTGTTTCATCTGGCTCAGGGCAAGTTTCCTAAAATTAAGTATCTGCCAAACTACCTCTATGTTATGAAGTTAATATCAACAAGAACAATTTTACGCAAATCTAGGAGTTCCTATAGCGAGACACAGGGTCTGGTGTCCTATGAGAAAAATATCCTGAGACGGTATTTAAAGATGTAGGGGCTCTGGTGGTGACATAGGAAGGACTAGCGACAGAGCCCCAGATGTCTGGTCAGGGGAGAAAATGGATAGTGGGAATAGCAACTGTGGGTAAGCCAAGCTGGAGAGCCAGAGAGTGGCAGCAGAAAGCTAAGGCTGCCCTGGGAAACAGATGCCAGCAGGGAAGGGAGTGCTGTGGGAAGTGGGGTCAGGCAAATGGAGGTCAGTTTCTCTCTCCCCAAGTCTCTCTTCATCTCTTTTCTCTTTAGAATCTCAGCCCCTTTTTTCCCTGTCTCCCTATCACACTCTTTCCGTTATCTAGTTATATTAGAAAAATAAAATATTTTTCTTATGTTATATTTATTGAAAAAGTTTTTTCTGCCTGTGCTGAATTGTTTAAATGGCTAAGTTGAAGACCATATTTGTATTCTGGTCACCACCCATGATTTCATTGGTATAGGGAATTTCACGTGAGAAAACATTTTCAACCAGTGCAGATCAGCAGGGGTTGCCCTGAAGAATTGCCTGGGGCACTAAGAGGTTAGTAAGTAACTTTCAGTAGGCTACACAGCTGGCAGTTGTTAGATATGGGACTTGAACTCAGGTCTTTCTGACCTGAATGAAGCCAGCTCTCTCAACTTCACCTTGTATGTTTTAAATGTTTCTCTCTTAACAAAAAAAAAAAAAAACAATTTAACTGTAAGCTTCACATCTAATTTTTCCAAAGGTTAAGAAAAAGGAACAAAGATATCTCAGGTCCATTCTCTTGTGACCATTCCTCTTAGGAATCTGGTCAAAGTTGTGCCCCACCCCCACATTACTTTATAAGCCCTACCCTTATTCCTAGGACTACTCCATTTTGTGAATGCTCTTCAGTCTATTTATACTGTCCTGATGCTAAGAGATTCAGAAATGAATTTCATACTTTTAAGAATGGTCTCAAAGGAATAGGAGGTTCTCTTACCATTGTGAAATCTAGGCTTTAAGAAGAACACCCATTCATACGGATGTTAATAGTGTTGCCAGCCAGGAAAAAAGAGACAGCAATCCGACCCATCCTGTGCACTAACTTTCTGCTTTAACATCTCGACCCATGGACTGCCTTCTTTAACACTTTTCCTCAAAACGAGTCTTACCTATTACACAGCAGGTTTCCACCCGGTATTTGTCAATTTCACATAGATTGTGAGCCAGATAGCTCAGTTCAGGTTTCATGCTCTGAAGGAAGAGAAAAAATAAATCACATCATGCAAAAAAAAAAGTTAACTGGAAGAAAAATGATTAATTCGGCCGGATGATACCCACACCTAACAGATGAATGAATCAGTGCTATTTAATAACGTCAAGGCAAAAAGGAAAAACGGCTCACCCTAACATAGAGTAAATTGGAGAATGTGTCCATGTTTTCAATCCTGTAGGGGTCTTGCTTCCTTAATTCATTGAAAATAGAGAGGGCTTTGTCAATATCTGCACAATAAAGAGAGTTCAGTAAGTATTACAGATACTTCTTTGGTGACTCGAGAGCATTTCGACACCCTGGCTCACTCACCTCTGATGTTGTGATAGGCCACTGCAATTTGGGAAATGATGTAGGTGCTCTTGGAAAAGCCTGCATCAATGAGGGACTGATACTTCTGTAGGGCCTCCTCTATCAGCTGCAACTCTGTATATATATGAGCCAAAAAAAACTCCTTCATCCAGGTGTCTGGCAAGGACAGGAACTTCAGCTGGCAGCGATTAAGATCCAAAGAAAGGATATATTTACACATTGGCTAATTTATGTCCCAAACATCAACCAACTAAGCAGCAGTTTACTTGGTATCTACTGAGGGCTCAGCTTTGTACTAAGCAAAATAAAAGACAAGATCCCTGACTTCAATATTTTTAAACTCTAAGAAACAAAATCAAAACAGAGAACAATAAAGATCAACACAAGACAGCATAATTAAGTGCTACATTGTAACATTTAGACTAGAAGTTTTACAGTAAGGAATTCAGAGAAGAGCAAGTTAGGGAAGGCTTCAAGAAGGAGGTAGAACTTGAGAAGGGCTTTGAAGAATGGCTAGCATCAAGAGAAGAGAAGAGAGAAGAAAAGGTTATCACAAGTAAAAAAACAGAGATGAGAAAATGAATCTAGAGTGTGAAGAGGAGAGTGAAGAAATGAAGCTGAATGGACTAGAGGGTTCATGCACGGAAGAGGGAGAAATAAGTCTCTGTGTACATAGCACACATATATATGGATACATAGTGTGTGTGGGGAGAGGGAGGGAGGGAGAGGGAGGTACTCCACAAGCTCTGCAGAAACATTTAGAATTTTCTTAAAAAAGGGAAAAGAGGAGAAAGAGAGGTCAAAGTATGATGGTACCACTGCCAGACAAAGGGAAGTTGGAAGGGGAAGATTATTTGCCAGTAAAGAGGAAGTTTAGTTTTGGAAATGTTGAGTTTGAGATAACCACAAAATATCTACATGGAAATGCTCAGCAGACAGAGCCAGGTGAATCTTGAGTGAGAGGACAGAAGAAAAGATGCAGACTTAGAAGTTATCAGTGAGCATCTTCATTGGGGGAATGCGGAAGGAGAGACCAGAGGAGGAAAGAAGACAAGACAACTCTTGGCTCTTTAAATATGCCAAAAAGGAGACATTTGTTTTTAATATCCTTTAATGGATATTAATAATACCTGAAAAAATAAAAACAAACTCTAAAGACAATCCAGCCCCAAAGCGCTAAAGATATCAACATCCCAGAAACTGTCAAATTTTCACAGAACTGACAAAAGAAACCCTGGAGAAACAACTATACTAATTTAATTCAATTCTTAAGGTCGGAAAAAAATATTCCTAAATTTATAGGGGCAGCAATGGAACTACTAGATTATGTTGAAAACTAGACAGTGCTACTGGAAAGTGACAAAGTTTAGATGCAGTAAAACTCCATGTGAAGAAAGAATTTTCCAATCAAATTTTGATACCAAGCCAATATTAACCATGAAACAAGAGTAGCCACAAAGGATCAATCACTAACTAACCTCTAACCAGCAACCAGCTTCAACTTCAAGATCAAATTTCCATGTTAGCAAAACAACTCAAAAAATATGTAAGAGCCAGCTACACGAACCAGCAAAACGCCCTTCCTCAACTTACCATCTCTTTGTCTGTGATCAGGTTACACAGTTCCAGCCAGGCTCCCCAGTGTAAAGGTAAAATGTGGGTGGCTTCCACAAAAACGTCAATGGCCTCTTTCACCAAGTCAAGCTTCCGAAGCACCACCCCATACCTAGGATGTTGAGAAAATCATCAGGGAGCACAAGGCAGAAATCGAGACCTCATACAACAACTATCCTCAAGGGAGAGAGTGTAGGAGCCAGAGTCAGAAAGATGCTAGTTCAAATCCAGCCTCGGACACACCCCAGCTGCGACTCTGGGCAGGGCACTTCACCTCGTCTGTAAAATGGGGATAATTAATAGCATCTACTTCCTAAAGTTGTTGTGAGGATAAAAAATGAGATAATACTGGTACAGTGCTGTGCAAATCTTAGAGTACGACACAAGCACCAGCAACGATCAGGCAGCTCTTCACGTTTTACAAAGAGCTTTCACTCACGATCACCAATGCATTAGACAGATGTAGAAACTGAGGCTGCTGGAAATTAAATTACTTGCTAAATATCACCTAGCCGACGAGAGAAAGAACACGGACTCAACCCCAAGTCTTCCGGTTTCTGGCCCAATGTTCTTTCTGCCGTGCTCTGGTGCCTTGCTACAGTGTGCCTCTTCACCTCAGGAAAAAAACAAAAACCTCCAATGACTATCCAGACTTACAGATAAAGGCCAAATCCATCAAGCTCTCGTGCCTGGTGCTTTTTGCTGAGTTCAACTCTTAGCTCTCTAAGGGCTTCATTCTTCACCTGTCCTTTCTCCAAGGGGCCTATGAACAAAATAAAATCTCTGAGGATCAAACTAGTTTTGCTTTATTCTCTTAGGTTTAACTAACTACTCCCTATGGCATGAAGCGAAGAACTCACACTTGCTTAGTACTTCTAAGACACGATGGCTACAAGGAGCCAGTCAACCTTCGAGTTATCTTAATTTGGTTGAAAAAAGAGGCTGTTAGTCATTCCACTCCAACGCAGCCCATCAATCACACCTCACAAACACACACCAGTTTGCTAGCTATTTTTTTCCAAAGGTAAGACAAAGAACTTCATACCCAAACTGTCAACTGTTTCATCATCCTTCTTCTTTTCTCCAGACTGTAAAGGAAAATCAAAAAGTAGGTTTTTCATTATTCATTCTAAAATCTGTTTATAACAATACAAAAAATAGTCTATACTTTTAAAACTTTTCCTAAGAACCTTAGTCCACACAAAACAGTATCTACAACTGGTCAATACATATATTTGTCTCACTTTATCACTCTCTAAAATTTTGATGTTATTTGCCCTCCAAAGACTACGTCTTCCATATTTCAGCAAATGTTGCTTCTCTTTATATAGCTGCTTGTCTAAAACACTATCTAGAAAGAAAACTATAAAGTCTATAAGTGAAGTGTAATTTTTGAAATTTGTTTTTTAATAATACTAAAAGCTCACAATTTTGGCGAGCTGGCCAAAAGATACTCTTTCACGGCTCACATCTTTATTGATACACATCAGGTAGTTCTGAGGGCACATTGTATCACAGGAAAAACATTAAACTGAGCACTGATAGGGTCCCACTACAGCTCCAGACATCCAAGAAACATGGGCAAAGTGCCCTTAACCAATTTTAACAGCTTTGAAACAAAATGCACCAACTGAGATTTTAGATCAAGATAGGCCAGCCAACTCTTGAGCATTAAGCATCTTCCACAACTTGAAATATATGACACAGAAGCTGTACCCCAATAGAAATATTTCTAAGTTTCTTTCAACACTCTACTGGGGTATTTAGGAAGCTAGTCCAATAAGGTGCCCTTTGCAATATCTATTGATACCACAATTTAAGAGTAACACCTAGTTTCCTAGACTCTCCCATAAAGACTATATTGTTACTATATCTTTAAGAGCCAAATGGGATGTTGAGGAAAGGGCAGTTTGAAGTTACAGTTGTATCATAACTGTTATTCTATGAGGTGTTTCTCCATATGGAGTAAAGGACAGTTTGGTTTCAATTTTGACCTATAAGGAGTTCTGGAGGAGAAATACAAAAAGAAAGCAAAGAGCAATTTCTTTCTTATTAGAACTGAATTAACTGTTAATTTATGAAAAGGCACTGTAAAAAATAGTTTTGTGGACAGTCTGTAAGGAACTCAAGAGATTATAGTGCATTCTGCAGACTGTTACCTATGATGGCTGAAAACAACTAAAAAGAACTAAAGTAACTTTTTCCTGAGAGACTGAATTTAACTATTATCTTGAGAAGAAATATGAAGAGAATTCTTGAGAGACATTAATTAGTATCTTGAGTCAATCAAACAGTAGAATTGTGTTCCCAGAAGGGAAAACAAATCATTTGCCATCAAACTAAGTGAAGATTATTCTGGCTGTGCTCACAACTAAAATATTGTAAATAATTGTCCGTTTTATTAGAGATTTTACCATTAATAAATTATATATTCCCTTTCATATTTACTTTCATATTCATTCAATCCTAAGAAATTAAAGGATGTAGTATAAAGAGCTATAAGTAACTACTATTGGGAAAGGAGATTCCTCCAGTTTATTAAATAAATAACATTTAGTGAATTGGGATAGGGGCTTGAGTTAACTGATAAATTAATGAGAAATATGTTGTAATTTTATTAGCAAGAAAATATCCAAACATATCTCTGGGTTACTTTAAAGTTCAAGATGATAAAATTAAATATGGGAATGAATCATTAGCAGGATGAATTGACCTACAAGTGAATATAACTCACCCCAGATCCTGCTACATAAGCAAAGGAAAACACTTTTCTTTTTGGTGCCCAATAAGAAAGCTGCATTAAGGTCTTGGAAGTTTTATCTGCTCCTACAGGTGCTACAGCCATAGCTACTAAAGATCCAGAAAAGTTCTTGCTACCAAAGTCCTTGGCAATGTCAAATGAGTCAGCAGAAGAAGCTGATATGATTTTTTGTGGCAGAACTGTCATTAAAGAAGAGGCAATGATATCTGTTTTACTGCTGCACCCTAAGGATCATGGTACTCTTCCATCTGACTTGCAAGTGAAATCTTTCCTATGTGTTATTTACTCAATTAGAACGTGAGATCCTTGAGAGTATGGACTGTCTTGCTTTTCTGTTCATATCCCCCGCACTTACAGCTTTGCACATAGTAAGCAATTAATAAATGCTTCATTCATATCTGGAAATGGTTCTCACCAGGTATCTGGAATACATATACAGGAAGTAGGCTTTCTGGCTCTTGCAGCCCCGAAGGAAATGAGCTGCCCGATCATATTCTTTCACATCAAAATAGGCCTTGGCCAAAGTGTAAGCATCCAAATCTTGTGCATCCTCCTAGAAAAGAAAATTTGGAGAGATTTTTTTTTTCCTAAGGGGAAAAAGAAAAAGGAGGGAGAAGAAAAACACAGGCAGTAGGGAGCAAGCAATGAGACTCTAGGAAACGCATTCATGAATTTCAAAACTGGAGAAATACCTATTTTCCTTCTTGTTGATTTTTTTTCCTATTACCAACACTGATCATGAATCTTCCACCTACCACACTTCTTTATTCATGATGAAAATTTACAATAAGAGAACAATAAAATTCCTGAAAAATCTCCTATATAATTTAATGTCATAGTCATCATTTATGCTGACATAAATTCAGAAATATGCACCTAGAAAAGACTGAAAATTTGAATACAGGCAATATCTCATTGAACTCCCAGATCTTGGCTCTGCTGCTGACTGATATGAAGGTCTTAGAAAAACTATTTAATTATCCATAGTTGTTTAATAAAGAAAGAGTGTTAAAACAATCACCCCAAAAGTCACTGTTCATGGTTAAATTATATTAATTCAGGAATAACAATATGATGGAAGGTTAAAACATAAGGCTGTATTTATCCAATCACAAACACACAGGTATTTGGCAATATCCCAATGACTGAAGTTGTCGATTTTCATCTAGCTATTAATAAACAGCTAAGGCAGGAATTAATTACTGAAGGAGGCACATATTAATTTATTTTTGTATTTTCAAATGAGGAAATTAACATACAGAGAAAGATTCACTTTTAAAACAGCAACCAAGTTTCAAATAAGACATTTCTAACTTCATCCAATACTATTATAACCCAATTCCCTAAACTTGCCTCTCATAAAGATGTGGGAAAGAATAATTCTGAAAGATGAAAGGCAACCAGAGAGTTCCAAGGGCTACTAAGAGAAACCAGGAACCATAATATTAGATAACAGTTCACCTGTTTTAAAAATTCTCAGACCCACTTTAAAAAAGAGAAAGTCTCCCAACATTTTATGAATAAAACAACTTATACTTTAAAAAAATAAGTACAAGAATCTATACTACCTCATGAAGGATATTATATATTTAAGGATATGATACATCTTATATAATATTTGAAATTAAAGTCCCATATAAATGCAAAATAATTGCTAATTATTTTTATTTATACTATCTTTTTTTAAAAATTAATTCATTTTAATCTAAATACAAAAAAAAACCTTCCATGTACACAATACAACATAAAAAGAAGATTCAACACGAAACCATGAATTTCCATTTCCCACTGTTTATTTTTTTTTGAAAAACTATGTAATAAATACTACACATTATTTTCAAAGCCATCCTGCTTTTTTGTGGAGTTTTCTTTTGTTCTCTGCTGTACGTTTTTTTTCTCCCTCCCTCCCCACCGTGCACTAGAGAAAGTAACCCTTAGACACAGATATGTATGTATGTAAAAAAATACTACACATACTTCTATTTATCAATTCTTTCTCTGGAGGTAGATAGCATATTTCTTCACAGGTCCTTTGCTGCTGATCTGAGTATTTACAATACTCAAAATAACTTAGTTGTTCACAGTTGTTCCCCAAACAATGTTGCTGTTACTAAGCACAACATTCTCTTGACCCTGCTCATTTCACTCTTCGCTATTTCATGAAGTCTTTCCATGTTTTTCTAAAATCAACCACCTCATCATTTCTTACAGCACAGCCGTATTCCAGCACAATCACAAACCACAACTTGTTTAGCCATTCCCCGACCGATGGGCATCCTCTCAATTTCCAGTTGCGGGCCACCACAAAGGGAGTGGCTATAAATATTTTAGAGCGTGTAAGTTCTTTTCCTTTTTCCCTCATCACCTTGGGAAGCAGACCTAACAGTGGTCTTGCTGGGTCAAAGGGTATACACAGTTCTACAAGTCTTAGCGCATAATTCCAGACCGCTCTCCAAAATGGCTGGATCAGTTCAAAGTTCCACTAACAATGTATTATATTTACACTATTTCAAGATAGTTTCAGAATACAGTGGTACTGCTGAAAGTCCAGGGTACAAGCATGATATTTCCATTTTTAATGAAGGAAACTGAGGCATATAAGCTGAAAGTGCATACTCATAAAGAACATTCCTCAAAGGTGGGTAGAAGGGGGAAAATTTCTGCCACCCAATTCATCTATATAAACTTCAAGGTTTTGTCCGTTAAAAGTGTTCACTGACGTATAATTTCTGCTCCTACCTCACTCTTCTCATGATTCTTTGTTTCTCCCTTCCCATATCAACTATATATTTTTAATGTAAGGGAACCGGTTGATGCTGATAAATAGTCAACAAAACCAAAACAAAAAAATAAAATCTGAAGAGAAATTCAAAAATCACAACTCTCGGGAATAGCAAACACATCAATGTGAAGATACTTGGTTTATTCTTAGTAGACTGCAAAGGCTATCCAAGTATAAGCAAATAATCTAAAAATATTAATACTTGACATTTCTATAAGCATTTTAAGGCTTACAAAGCACTTTCTTCACCATACTTCTACAACATAGGTGGTGTAAGTACAGTACTATTTAATCCCCATTAAAAAGACCCTGGAACACCCAGCTAAGATTAGAGCTGATATTCAAATTCTGTTCTCCTGAGTCCAAGTCATCACTCTTTCTACTAATTGATTATAAATATATTCATAACTCTTCTTACTACCCGAAGGAAGAAATGTTTAACCTAGAGAAAAGAGAACTGGGTTCTATGATAGATATCTTCAAGTATTTGAAGGAAATAGGATGAAACAAGTTCTATTAGGCTCAGAGGAAAAAACTGGGCACGACAAATAAAAAGCTTCATGGAGGCGAAACTAACCTTGATGTAAAGAAAAACTCTGCACCAATAAAAACTGCTCCCCAAGTGGACTATGGGTGTGCAACATTGCAAAAACATGTTTGACTTTTTTCAATACATTGCTTAGTTTTGATGAATTGCTATTTTCCTCTTCTTACTAGGAATGTTACAGTGGGAAGGGGAAGGGAAAGGATAATTAGGTAGGTATGTAAAAATGAAAAATAGCAATAATTTTTAAAAACTATGTAAACAATGAGAAATTATGTAAGGATAATCAAAAGGATAGTTGTTTTGATTGGCAAATGGGTTTAAGGAGAAAAAAGGCAAAGAGAAGAATAAGATGATTATGGGTATCACATTTACTAATAAAGGAGAGAGAGAGAAAGGAAAAACAAGGAAGACAATCCTAGAGCCAAACTTCCATCACAGAGGAGGGGATACAAAAGTGGAATTAGTTTAAAGAGTTATAAAATTAATAGGTATCGTAATTGTATTTAGTATTGTGCAAGTGTGTATTAAAATTCTGAGGATTGTTACAAGTAAAACAAGAAAGATGGTATTCCTTTCTGATAAAAATGAATAAAATAAAGTCTCAAGGAGAACAAATTAAATTAAAAAATTATAACCTTCAATGAATTCCATTACAGAAATAAAAAAAATAAAAATAGAAATTAAAAACATCATTTAACAATATATGACCACAGGAAACAAACCTAATGTGGTGAGACACACAAAAATTTAAGACAAATGGATGGACTAAAATCCACTATGCTTGAATTTACTCTAAAAATCTAAAATTGTAGTATTGCTAGTGGAAAAAAGTTGATTTCATATTAGAAATCTTAAGAAATAAACAAGAAAATTATGCTTACAACATATCACTGACAATCAGAGAACAGAAAAATTAAACATCTACATACCTAATGGCATAGGAAAATTATAAAGGAAAACTTAGCTAGATTACTAAGATAATTAGAGAAAAACAGCTGCTAGCTAGGGATTTCAAAGTGCCCCACTAACAGAGTATTACAAACAAAACAAAGAAGAAAAACTAACATTTATTGCATGATAAAGAAACTGAATTTAACACATATAGAGAACACTGAATAGCTAACGTAGGGAATATGGCTCTTTTTCGCAAATGACAGAAACATCAACAAAAACAGAATGTTCTAGAACTCAAAGAAAAAGTTAGAAATTATAAACACTACATTTAGAAATACTGCAATATGACACATAATGGACGTGTAACCCTGAGCTAGCTCCTTTATCTCTCAGTGCTCTGGGCAACTATCTAAGATTTTAAGTTGCAGACAAGGCTGACCTGCACTGGCAGAGGAGTTAGTTACCTCATCCAAGAGTTCTCCATGTCACTGAAATCACAGATCTAATCCCTCTATGTATTACAATAAAAACAGTAACTAACCCAGAAGATAACAAAAATATGAAGGCCTACATAGATGGAAACTAAAAAAAAAAACTTGTTGACTAATGTCTGAGTTAAAGATCAAATTACAAAGATGATAAACACATTACAGATGGTATTATAAATACAACATAAGTACTTATTATACATGACATTAGACCTTCCATCTCCGTGTCTCTGCACTTTTTATTATCCACGCCTACAATATTTCCTTCTGCACCTCGGCGTCTTCGAATTCCATACCCAATCCTGAAGAGGCATTTCCTGACTTCCCTCAAATCTCTTTGTATTTATCTAGATACACTCTAAATTTACTTATCTCTGAATATATTATGTCCCCCCAACAGAATACAAGCTATGTGAGGGGCAGGATCTGCTCCGATTTTATATTTGTATTTCTAGTGCCTAGTGTATAGTAGGAATATACTAAATGCTTGTTAATCGACTAACCCTATTCAAATTTTTGGGATTCAGTCAAAGCCATACTCAAAGGCAAATTTATATCCCTGAATGTTTTTATCTACAAGAAAAAAAAAAGAGAACTAATGAGTCGTTTACAGTTTTAAAAAATTAGAAAACGAAAATACAAAAAGCAAACTTTCACTCTTCCTCCCCACCCCCAGCGAAAAGAAAAATAAAGAAACAAAAAACAACCACCAGTGGTGTATATAGTTTATAGTAGAAAATATGCTGTATTTGCAGTCCAAGGACTTGGGTTCAAATCCTTAGTCATTTAAGTCACCATTAGTCAATAAACGTTTGTGACCACGGGCAAGTTGCTTAACTTTTCTGGACCTCAGTCCCTCATCTGTAAAATGAGAGAACTGGACCGGATAAGATCCTAGAAGATGTCTAAGTTTTCCCTTCCAACTATCAACCTCTGAGAGAGTCATTGTTTAACTTTACAATTAAGGCACAATGTTTCAATGCTCTTCCAACAAGAAATACAAGAATGAAATTATCCTTAATGTGATTTTTTGACGGTTACTTATTTTATTTTTCCACTTACATGTGAGAACAATTTTTAATATTCACCCCCTCTTTGAGTAGGCAAGCAATTTGATATAGCTTATACATACACAGTCACAGAAAACATTTCCACCTTAATATGATCTTAAAATTTTTAAATTAAAAGCTAGCACCATCTAAATGTAGGTAATGACCTTTCCCACAAAGGTAATTTCCACTTTTAATAGTACTACACAGAAGAGTTTCAGAAATGTTAACTAAGCAATTAAGAGAATAAGTATAAGTAAAGGATTCCACTATAAAGACTACACCTTGAAGACATTATTTACAAGGGCAAGAAAAGGTCTGCCTCTACAAAAAGAGCACAAAAATGGAGGGGGGGAAACCATGTGCACAACAACTGAAGAATGGTCAAACAAATTCTGATATATGATCATCGAGAATCGCTACTGTGTCATAAGAAATGACAAGTATAAACAATACCAATAAATATGGAAAGATATAAGAAATGATGTAGAGATGACAGAAGAGGTAAACAAACAGAGGCACTGACTACAACCAGGCAGGGGAAGCCATAGTTGGCCAAGGATCAGAAGAAGCCTAATACAGGAAAATGGTACTTTAGCTCAGCTTGGAAGGAAGGAAGAAATTCTAAAAGGCAGAGGTACAGGGCAACGTGGGCTGTGGGGAGATCTGAGCCAAGGCACAGATACAGGAGGAAAGGAGATGGAACACTGCGTGCCAGCAACAGTAAGGAGACCAGTTTGTCTGGGATATAAAGTGGGTGAAGGGAAATGATCTTAACAGGCCTGGAAAGAGAGGCTGCACCAAGACTGTGAAGGCTATCAATGCCAAACAGAAGAGTCTGTATCTGATCAGAAGGGCGATAAGGAGCCATTTGGAAGGCAATGAATAACTAACCAAAAACACACAGAAGGGGACAGACACAATGAGGAGGATTTTATTTCTACTTTGGTAAAACTAATATACCCTCAAAAAAATGATTGGAAGTTTACGGTTTCATATGCAACCTTTTCTTTCATATTTGAATACGCCGGCAGATGGTTAAGTTTATAATTTTTTTAAACCAAATTTCCCACAAAAGGGTTTTTTTGTCTCTATTCCCAATAATGCATCTGAAAAGCCTAAGCAAAAACTATCAAGAGCTGGAGAAATAACGGTAAAGTTTTAAGACTCACTGGTTTAAATTCACAAGATCAAAGAAAGAGTAGTTTTCAGTCTTAAAAAGAAGTTAAGGAAACATTCCATCGAATGGTGCTGAGTACTGGAGTTAAGAGCATAGGCTCCTCAGCCCAGACCCACGTCACACACTGGCTAATTGGGTCACCATGGGCAAGTCCCTCCAAGGGCCTCGGTTTCCTTCTCTGTAATGTGACAATATAAATATCTTCACAGCCTACCTCATAGTCATGAGGAACATTTGTAAACCTGAAATCACCATATGAGTTATTTTAATCATAAGAAGTTTTCAGAAAGCAAATATAGAACTATCTTGGAAAAACAGATACAACATGGTGTTTCAAAGAACACCCTAGATTAATATACCTCCTGGGAGACTGAAGCTGTATCAGCACAGTAAAACACGTAATGCTGGCTCCATACCTAACAAATATTAGCTGAACAATATCACTTGCCACAACTTGGTGGTCAGGTGACCAGAAGTAGGGGGAAAGCACTTAAAATTAAGGCTTTATTTTAGGAAAGAAGAATCAATTTACAAATAGCTCATTATATACCGAAAATCTCTAATTTCTCCAATTCTGGCTTTAGGCTAGATTCCAGAACCTAGACTTCCTTAATTTTAACGTTTGGACGTTCTCTTTTCAGGTTTCCGCGTAGACTGCCTAGATTTAATATAGGATACCTACTTCAGACCTAATTCAACAAAACTCCCCTTTTCAGATTTCTAATCCAAATTCCTAATTGGAGTCTAAACCAACCATCCCCTTCCATTTCATGAGAAGGTAATTAAGCGCATCTCCCTTTCCAGGGTGCTATGGGGAATCAATTAATCAACATTTATTAAGGAGTTGTGGGTGAGTGTGGGTGTGTCATGGGGAGTGACAGTTAAAATTCAGACATTTCATCTAGGAGGGGCCTCCGCATCCGAAACTGCTAAGGGGAACAGACACTTATCAAAAAACAAGCCTTTGTACCGTAATGCTTTAACACACCAGTGTGACAGCTGCGTGGACAGGTCCTAGTTGACATTTCCAAATGAATGTTTTATGGACATTTAAACTCGACACGTCTCGTCTACTTCTACGAAAGGCCCCGTCACCCTTGGAGGTGTCTACGCTGACAGTACCACGAAGACCCTCATCCTCCCTTCTCATGCCCCCAGAGGAGTCTGGGCAACTCTCACGCATGCCCAGAGCCGCCCTCCTCACCTCCACGGGGGCGTGCCGCCAGGGTCCTCCTGGGTCTCCCTCCACAGCCACACACTGCCCCCTCTCCGATGCCCGGCAGCAGCCCTGGCAAGGCCCGTCACCCCCACCTCCCTCGTCTTCTCCCAGACTCCCCCAAGCTACTAAGGCTCCTGGACCCACTTGGTGCACACCCGCGCACACAGTAGGAAGTTTCTTCCTGTGTGTCCACACCGCGCAGCAGCGGGCACGCCGTACTCGTGTTCAGTCGCGTCCGCACTCTCGCCCACGGGGCCTTCTTGGTACGAGTCCTTCTCCAGTGTGGGCGACTCGCCCACGGTCACATCTGACTCCGGCCCCGCCGCCCAACTACCCCAAATGCCACGTGCGAGGCACTTCATCGGTGTTTGCTGACTGACTCAAGGCTAGGACTAGATTTACTCCGCCGAGGGCCGAGGGCAAGGCAAAGACCGTAAGTGTCCCAAAGGCAACCGCGCTGCTGACCGGCCCCCGTGTCAAGCGGAAGTCTGGCCCGCCGCGGCGGACGGTGAGCCCGGGGCCCGGGCGGAATGAGCCGAGGGCTCCAGCGCTCACCGGCGGCGCGGCCTCGCTCCCCAAGGCCCTTGCACCCGCACGCCCCGCGCTGCTAACTCCGTTTACTCCTTTGTAGATCCCTTTTTTCTTAACAAGAACACGTGACGAGCCGGCGGAGCGCCGCACGCAAAGAGTCGGGGGAATGCCGTGTAAATTCCCGGGCCCGGAGAGGGGATGGGAAAGGTCATTACCTCGGTGATGGGTGGGGGCGGCGGCAGCTCAGACAGGGGCAGGGGGGCCAGGGAGAAGGCCAGCTCCGAAGCCCTGAAACACAGAAAGGCCGAGCCGGTGAGGGAGAGGGGCGGCGGAGGCGGAGGGCCCAGGCCCGGCTCCCCGCCGCACACCCCGAGGCCCTACCATTTCCCGCTGTGCTGCAAACCCCGTTCCCGGCTCAGCCCCGCGATCCGGAGGAGCTGCTTCTTGATTTCCCGCAGATCTGAGAAGTCGCTGCAGGTCCCCGGAGCCACCGCGGAAGGCAGAGATGCCGCAGCAACGGAGACCAGAGCAGCCATCTTCCTGGCTCCGTCCCCCCACCCTGGCCAATCACGGGAGGCGATACTGGCTGGCGATCACCTAGCAAGGAGCCCCGTGGCTATAGGCCACCTCCTGCGGCCGAAAGACCAATCGGAACTAGGGCTTTTCATCCGGTCCAGAGTGGTCTAGGTAGGCACAGAGGTTGGGACCTCTGATTGGCTGGGTGTCGTTGAGGCGGGAAAGTCAGAACTAAAAAGTCAAAAGAGCCCGGACACCTGGGCGGGGGGGAAAAGGAGGAGAGAGGCCGGCCCCTCCCAAATAGGAGTGATGGTAGATGCGAGCCGGAGACGATGATTGGACGCTGGGCGAGGCCAGTGGGCGGAGCTTGTGTAGAGCTGGGTGGGACCCTGGAGGCTTGGTCTATTGCTATGGCGACGAGGGGCGTGGTCAGAATTAGTGGCGGAGCTACAATCCTGCCAATTTAACTGAGTAGGGTGTGCGGCCCCCACCTGCTAACCCTCCTGACTCTGAAGAGGAAAATTCTCGCTTCTTGTGCTTATGTCAGACCGCATTCGTAGTTATGGCTATAACATGTTCTCCAAAGAGGATGACCACCACTCAATTCAATCAAAAACATTAAGCGCCTCCCGGGGGCCATCTTCAGCTGTCCCGATCTCTGCCTTGCGGCTGGACCCAGATGGCTCCGGAGGAGAAGGTGAGGCTGGCGCCTTTGCACAGCCCGCCCTCTCTTCGATGCAGTTCAGGCTTGCGAGCTTCGAGGTCTGTGGCTACGGCGGCTGCTGCTGTTATAGCCGGAGATAGTGGGAGCCAACAAGTTAGATAAGTAAAAACCAGCGCTGAGGGAGAGACTAATCCTGGGGTAGAAATGAAAGGCAGGCGCCTCAATTAAGGAGAAAAAAGATCCTGAGCTGATGAGACCGCTAGATGTTGAGCCACTTCCTCGGCTTTTCCTCGTTTCTAGCCTGTGATCCAGAGAGGGCACGCGCGCCTCTCCTCTGCTTAGGCTTTTCCAGAAGCTACATGTGCCAGGAATTTCTCCCGGCCACCCCGACAGAACTGGAATGGCAAAGGAGAAGGGGGTTTGGGAGGGAGCTGCGAGAGGAAGGGGGAAGTAAAATCATTTTCTTTTTGTAAATATGCTGGTTTTGTTAACTATTTCCCAATGACGGGTAAAAATTTTTAACATTCATTTTTGAAAATGTTGAGGTCTAAATTCTTTCCATCCCCCTCCTCCCACTCATTGAGAGGGCAAGCAATAGGATATAAATTATAATTGGGAAGTCGGGGTATACGGCAGTCCTTGATCAGTCAAAAATAATGTTTTTAAAGTGCTTACTATGTACAAGGTACAGGTGCCGAGAACTGGCAACACAAAGAAGAGCGACTCCTAATGGGAGAGGTACCTCTAAGACAGTATGTCTATAAAGGAAACGTAAGGTGACCTCCGTGGGAAGGTACTGGGGGGAAGAGAACCAGGTAAGGCTTCTGGCACCAGGTGAGATTGCCTCTGAGCCTTTAAGGAAGCGATGGAGCAGAGATAAGGAGGGAGAGCATCGCAATCACAGGGGACTGCTGGAGAAAAGATGCTGACTTGAGAGATGAAGTGTCATGTATGAGGAACACCAAGAAGGCAGGTGTTACCAGATCGGGAAGTATGTGGAGGGAATTACGGTGTAAGAAGCCTAGAGAAGTAGGAAGGAACCAGGCAGTGAAGGGTTTTAAATGGCAAAGAGAGAATTTTCTATTGGATCCTGAAGGTGATAGGGAGTGACTGGACTTTACTGAAGTGGGGGCGGTGTGATCAGACTTGCACTGCAGGAACGTTACTTTGGCGGCTGAGTGGAGAATATGGGAGAGAGACTTGAGCCAGGGGCACCATTTGGATGGTTCAGGCACAAGGCGATGAGAGCTTATACCAGACTAGGGTCTGTGTGAGCGGAGAGAGATGTTGGGACGATATACATGACAAGACTGGGCAGGCTATCTGATATGTGGAGTGAGGGCAAGAGGGAAATTGAGGAAGACCCCAAGGCCTTCAGCTGCATGGCTGTGCGTATAGTGGTGGTCTGGACAGTAATCGGGCAGTTCAGAAGAAGGGAAGATTTGCAGGCAGGGAGGGAGGAAGATGAATTCTGTTCTACACTTCTTGCATTTAAGTTGCCAGTGTGTCATATAATTCAAGAAGTACAAAGCAGTTAGTGATAGGAGGTTGTGGTTCAGGAGAGAAGTATCGTGCTCCCAATGGGAGAGCTTCTTCACCCTGTTTTGTCCGGTATACATTCCCCTATATATCCCTTCTCTGATTTCTGTTTTCTATGATTTGGGTAAATGGATCTCTTTTCTTTCATTTCTATGTATATTCATTATAGAACTGGTATTTGGTGGGAAAGGATCAAACCTTGGATATAAAGCTTGGGATTCTCCTTCTCCCCCAATAATGCCACAGTGATCAGAAGTTAGATTAACTCCAATCATATCCCCTAGACCAGGGGTGGGGAACCTATGGCCTTGAGGCCACATGTGACCTTCTAGATCCTTGGGTACAGCCTTTTAACTGAGTCCAAGTTTTACAGAACAAATCCTTTTATTAAGGGGATATGTTCTGTGAAGTTTGGATTCAGTCAAAAGGCTGCACTTGAGCACCTAGAGAGTCACATGTGACCTTGAGGCTACAGGTTCCCCACCCCTGCCCTATACTAACAATATCTAAGGGAGCAGATAGCTATAATTCTAGCCCAGTATCCCCTCTCTCTGAAGACAGCAAAATGGTAGCCTCTGGCCTCAAATTCCTGCTTCCCCTTCTGGCAGGAATTAAAGTATCCCTTGGAGGAGAGAAGAGGCTAGAGATGTCTATACAGTCTCCCTCTGAGCTACATAGCAACACCCCCATGCTATAGGTGTGGGAGACAGCCCTTGCCACATGTGGGGCCTCTCTATATTTCGGGCCTTCTCTCTGCAGGTGATATCCTGGGAAAGCACTGAGGGATGGAGGGATTGGAGAACAAGACGAAGAAAACCTCTATCCTTTCACTGTACGCTATGTTCAATAAACCACATGGGCATAAGCGTATTAAGTACTTCAGTACGTGAATGGGGTAGAGGTTCATGACTAGATAGATGAACCTAGATGGTTTTTATGGTTGGTATTAAGATCATGACCATGGATTTTATATTTTGAGTGATCTTCTATTTCATCGTCTAGGTTAATTTTAGAACTGGCCAAAAGAGCTTGAACCAAACTGCTCAGCTCCAACACTAAAGCTGTGGCCATGGCGATTCAGGAGCCGCTTAGATTTCTGAGGTCTGAACGCTCTCTACTAGCCATAAGGGCCAATGCTGCCTCTCTCACAGGAGCCAGAAAGAAACTGGCAGAACCACAGATCTGTTTATTCAAGTAGAGCTCTATTTCGTGGGTGACAGAGACATTATTCTCTAAAATTAGGTAATTCATGCAGTGATGTTGTGTCTTCCAGCAGACTTAAGAACCGAGCATATTTAGACCGCTGACAACAATACGCTAGAACACACAAATCCAATGTTACTTATGTGTTACTTATGAGTACCGTGGCAAGTGACTTAGGAGAATAGAACGAGGAAAATAATAACCCTCTAAGGGATGAGAGACTATAAGTAAGCTATAAATAGTAGATTTTATATTTTAATATTTCACTGGGCAAGTAGGTGGCACAGTGAATAGAGCTTGGCACCCGGTAGTCAGGAAGACCTGAGTTCAAATTCAGCCTCAGACAATTACTAGCTGGGCAAGTCACTTAGCCCTGTTTGCCTCAGTTTCCTTATCTGTAAAATGAGCTGGAAAACCACTCCAGTATCTTTGCCAAGAACCCCCAAATGGGGTCAAGAAGAGTTAGAGATGACCGAAGTGACCGAACGCCAACAATAAAAATATTTCATTTCATCTCCCAGACTCAACTGGAGCCCAGCCAACAGGGAGTTTTAAAAAGTCACTTCTAAGCCAAGTGCACGAAAGTGGCCGCTTTGAGAGTGGAGACAGACACCGGGTGGGATTAAGCCTTCTTCAGTAGAAGGTGACTAGCTAGGGGTGGTGAACAGCAAACACCGACAAATAGTTTACATAGAGTGCCACCTGGCGGCTAACTCAAACATTGCACTCTGCACTAATTTAAATTATCTGAATGGTTGAGAGTCCAAATTTCCCTCTGATTGGTGACCCTTGAGGACTTGAACTCCCTTAAATCACTCCTTAGTGCTGGGAACTGATGGACATATTTATGCCCACTCCTGGTGCTTATTGTAGAAAAGCCAATACCTGTATCCACTCGAGGTCACTTGGAGAGCGGGGTCTAGAGCGGGCTGTTGGCTCCTAGTTAGTGGGTGGTTCTATGACAGTTGTGTCTCTACGTAGCCCCAGAGGCTGGAAATCCTGAAATATGGACTACAACAGATGTAATACATTCCTACATGGATCCTTTACTCAATTAAAAAGCCTCCTTTGACCTGATACTGGTGAGTGTTGCAGCATCTTCCCCTACTCTAATTCATACCTGGAAGTCGCGTTAGCCCATCTGACAGACATGCTTACTAGTTACAGGACTGAGTAAATCATTTGGCTTGTTCTGACCTAGGGATAGCCCTCAAAATGGGGATAATATTCTCTGTACTAATGTGCAGGGTCACTTAAATAAGCTTAAATAAGATAATGGATATAAAAGTGGCTCGTGTATATAAGCATACTTTTGTATACACGTGTATTTATAATCACCCTCCCAAGACAGTCAGAATCACTCGCATTTGTTTAGGGATTTAAGGTTTGCAAAAGGCTTTCCTCACAACTGTCGTTTAAGCTATATGACGTCAGCATCATCAGACCCGTTTATAGATGAGGCTCAGACAGATTAATTAACCTGTCCAGATTTATGTGTCTTTTAAGTATCTGAGGTGGGATTCAAACATACTCCCCTAATTCCAAGCCCAGAATTCATGACCTTAGTGACTTGACCGGAGATCAGTGGTACATGACACCAATCTGCTCTCGTCTACTTCGTGGGAATTCACTTTAAGAACAGTAAGATAATATGTAAGATAGTTCAGAGTATTTCAGTTCCTGCCACTGGAGGAAAACAATGGCGATGACTCACATTTGTATAATGATTTAGGCTTTATAAATTAGAGGATAAAAGTTACCCTAAGGTTAGTGGGGAGCTAGGAGTGGTTCCTAATTAATACATAAACCACAAGCTATAATGTAAAGAGAAAGGAGGAAGGTGTGGTTTGGGGTCAGGAAGGAGAAACTCTCTTTCCCCTCCCCTGCTGGACCTGTTGGCCTGCAGAGTAACCAGGATCGGTCCAATATTAGAAAGACACTGTCATGGTCTGTCCTGACCTCATTAATTCTGGGGAAACCAGGAAGCCTGACATCCTCTGTCCCCCATTAGCTGGATCCCCTTAAAGGGAGGATGGGAAAGAACAGCCTTCCCATGCCTCCTCCTCTGTTCATTTCCTCACTCCATAGTCAGCACTGTGTTCATACAGATGCTTAATCTCTTAATTCTACTATGGAATTATTCTTCAGCACTTCAAAAGATCTATTTCATCATTGCAGGTACCAAGGCAGATTATAACCCAAAACAACCCGATGGCCAACCCTCTGGTAATGAGCCTTTCTGAATTCTTTAATTGAGATCACCTCAACACATACCAAATCTATCCCCCTTTCCTGCCACCCCTGGCAGGTACTTCAAGGCCTTTAATCTTGCTATGGCCAGCCAGAGCTTGAGGTCCCCTGGAGTAGTCACTGAGAACCTGGTGTTTGTGATGTGATGAGATCTAAATGCTTTCACTTTCTGGGAAACCTCAACCCTGTGTAGGCCCTCGAGAAAATGGAAGCTCATTGGAGAGAGAATAAAAGTTGTTTTGTCTATTCAGGGGCTGGGATGTAAGTCTTTTGTGTTTTTCTCTCAAGTTAAATAAAGCCTGTTTTATTTGTTATCCTGGATGTTTGCATGAGAGCTAACGGTCCTTTTATCTTTTCTGTAGAGAACTAGATGTGATCTATAGTCTGATGTTCTTGGGGAGAAAACCTAGGGGGCAACACAGACTAAAGAGTGATTTGTGGGAAACCCCTAATATTGAACCCAGTCTATGACAAACATAAAATCGGTTCTAGGCCTCAGGTTATGACAGGTACTAATATAGGGTATTATTTAATGGAATTGATTATTATTTATTAGGATACTTTAATTAACTGAATGGTAATTAACTGATGGATACTAATTAGTTAAGAAATATTATTCCTTTATTTATCAGTAATTTTAAAAAAAATTTTCTTGACTGCTTTCATAAGGTAAGGGCTGTGTCTCCTCCACCTTCCATCTTCTGTTTCTTTGGTGTTCTCCGTCCGTGGGTTCATATCACTAGTGATGGCTTTGTGGGTCTGGAGCAGTGGCCAGCTAATTATTCCTTTTTCCCTTTCTGAAAAACAAGTTGAGTTCTTTGTAAGAAAAGTCACTAAACTACTCACTCACATTCTTTGACTTGGCAATCTTACTACTGGGGCATATAGCCCAAGGAGGTTATAAACAAAGCAGCAATTAAAAAAAAAACTAAACAAAGTGTCCATTATTTGGGAAATGACATATACGGTATATGAGTGTAAGGCTCAGATAAATATAGGAAGACTTGTATGAACTGATGTAGAACAAAGAAAACAGAACCAGGAGAACAATACGCCCAATGACCGCAATACTATGGATAAAAACGATACAAGAAGGCAGCTGAACTTAGATGAACTGCCATGGATTATTCGCTGTCATCTATTGTCCAGGACCAAAGCTGGTCCTGGACAATAGATGATGAAATCCACTTCCTTCCTTTCAGTGGACAGGTGGGAGGCTACAGGTGTGGAATGCTCTATGTGTTGTCAGATAGGATCTTTGTGTCATTCAGTCTTATTTAACTGCTTTGTTTTTTCTCTTTTGTTATAAAGCAAAAATTGAATAGAGGAGTGTGGGAAATGACCATGAGAATGACCTTGATGTAAAAAAGCAAAAGGCATCAATGAACAATTGTGCCAGAGTCTTCAATATTTCATCTCTGTAGGAACCAAATGCATTTTGAAAGATGCCACAGGGGAAACTGAGTTTGCAGAAAATCAAAAGCAGGATTGCTCCTTGGGGCTCTGGACAGGGATAAAACTACAAGACAGCTTGGAAGACAGGATAAGATTTGATTCACTCCTTCCTCCTCTTTTTCTGGTGGTTTTTGCTATTGGAAAGAATGTTAGTACACCTTTCTGTCAGTCTTTTTGTATGTCTGGGAGCAGAAAATGGAATTCAAAAGCTATCAGAGTGACAAATAATTGCTTGTAGTTTGTGGCTGCTGGACGTCTGCGTGGCAAAGGCAGACCTTTGCAGATCCTGGTACAGGTCTTAGGGAGCTTCACTGATAGGGAAACCCTGAGGACACAAGGCCCAGATGTTAGAGACAGAGACAGAGACAGAGCAGGACTGGACCATCAGCTGCTATGAGATCTCAGAAGATGGTGGAAGCAGGCCAGGAGACTGATTCCCAATCACTATAATTTTTCCTATTTCTCTGTTTCTTGCCACACTGATCTTGACAGAGTATATGTAATTCCTTCTCTCTAAGTCTTTCCCATGATCTGGATGAAAGTATGCAACAAACAGTCGGGCTTGATGAGCCCATTAAAGTTTTACTTTACTACATTTTAATAAGATGTGTGCCACTAAAAAGTCAGTTGTCTGAATATTATAAATGATGTTGGTTGACAAAAGGAGACTTCCCAGAAAAGGAAGGGTGGAGGCTGGAGCCATATTGAGGTTGCATAATTTTTCATATTTCAGAATGCTTTCCATTTTGTTTTCATGCCTCCAAGTCGATATTGAATTAAAGCCTGACCCCCTGCCCAATCTTCCCAGTCCTTCCTAAGATACTGCAGATTTTGGACCGTGGAAGGGAATTAGTCTAGACAGTATGTAGACTGATCATCCTCTGATGACAATGGGAATATTTCAGCCTTTGTGACAGTTCCCAACAGGCACACCGTGTATATACCCTCTGGGGAAAACAGTTGTCACCCATGGTCGCTTGCTTAATGCTACTTGGTGGCCAAATTATTTACTATACTCTTTTGCTGATTAATTAATAAGGTGACAGCTTGCTTTTCTGGCAGAAAATGGGCTGCAATCGCTGCTGTAGCGCTTGAAATGTGACCTGGGACACCCACGAAGCGCACAAGCAGCTCACATCAATGCCACACTTAAAATACAAGTAATAAAGGTAGGAGTATCATAGTGTGTGGAAGCATTGTTCTTGGTGTTCGTCCTTCATTCTCAAAGAGGACCGATGACATCAGGAGGGTGACGTCTTGACTTACGAGTAAATTGGATTTAAGTGGGGCAGAGCTGTGCAAAGTCACCAGCCTCGCTCTCTCCTCCAGACTCATCGGAGTCCAATGGTAAGAATAGGGCAGGATGACTGGTGATGGCCAGAGGAGCATGGGAGTCAAGAGGAGTGGGCCCACGGCAGGTTCTCAAGTAAACATGTGGGGTCAAATTCAAAGTTAAGTAGCAAAACAGAAACACAAGTCCTTCTGACGTTGAGAGCAACCCCTGTTTGTGATGAGAAAGAGGGGAAAGGCAGATCATGGGATCATAGACCTAGAGCTGGAAGACAATGACAACTGTTCAAAGACAATGTAGTTCACTCTTGTTTCTGCAGATGAAGAAACTGAGGTCTAAGGAGATTAAGTGGTTTTCCCCAAGATCACACAGGTGGTATCTGAACTCTGGACAACTTCCGAAACAATATCTTTCCATTGCACCATCCTGCCAGGACAACAATAGGAAGAAGGAAAGGAGAGAAAGAAGGAAGGAAGGAAGGAAGGAAGGATGGAAAGAAGGAAGAAAGGAAGGAAAGGAGGGAGGGAGGGAAAGTTAAAAGTTTAGCTGCAAAGAATCTTGCTAAATCTTATCTTCAAGATCTCTAACTGGGTTCCATTTCATAACCTCAGTCTGACACATTTGCCCTGGCTGTCATCCCTCTGGCCCATCACCCTTGAGCATGGAGCTGATTTCATCAGAGAATCTTCTTATAAAAAGATGTGATTGCCTTTCCCGCCATGTGCCTTTTCCCTTAGCACTCCCTATGACTGATTAACCCATCACAGATGAGCTGTTACTGAGGGTGTGAGCCTAGGGAATAGGAAGGAGTCAGTGGGACATTTTCTAGGACAGACCTCTCTTTTTAGCCGTTATTGGGAAGGGGGAATGGAGACATTAGTGATCAGAGCTGCAGGACACTTCGTCCAGAGTCCAACCGTTCATTGTAGGGGGCATCCAGATGACTTGGAGGTGGGGAAGGAAGTGTTAGGAGGGGAGAAGAAATATCTGGTCAGGAAGGCCTAAAGTGTGGTAGTACCATGATAAGAGGAGGATTAGGTGCCCAGAAACATGCGCTGGTGTTTTAATCTCTGTGGTCATGTAGTATAGGGATGAATTTGTAGTCTGAGCTAAGGAATGGGCAGCAGTACTCCTGAGCTCTTTTCCCTGAACACTCTTAGCTGTGAGTCTTGGGACTGATTACTTGTCCTTCTGACCTCTCCCTCAACTTCTGCCTCTCTAGTTGAAAGTTGGTAACAATAATTCTTTTTTTTTTTTTTTGGAGGAGGGAAGGCAGGGCAATTGAGGTTAAGTGACTTGCCCAAGGTCACACCGCTAGTACATGTGTCAAGTGTCTGAGGTCGGATTTGAACTCAGGTCCTCCTGACTCCAGGGCCGGGGCTCTACTCCCTGCGCCCCCCAGCTGCCCCAGTAACAATAACCCTTTATGTTTCTGTGGGGCTTCATGCTTTTAAAAGCATTTTAACTGCCATTACCTCATTTGATACAAACAATTCTGCGAGACAGGTAAGTGCTTAACAACAGATACCATTGTTCACTGCACAGACAGTACCCAGTCAGTGGGAAGGGGAACAGAGATAATAAACTGTTTATATAAAGCATAGTCCTCATGGGTCTTACCATCTAGTAGAGAGACAAGACATGAATACAACCTAGTTAACTGCAGTATACAGTAACACATGATAAGTGCATTCAGAGTACCATCCATTCAGGTTACTCATTCAAGACAGGTGGGTCAAGTGGTTTTGAAGGTTCCTTCCCACTCTGACAGCCTTTGGATCTTTGATAGAGCATCTTCTATGAGGCAGAGCAGAGCAATGACCTCCGCCTAAGCCCGCAAGAAACAATCTAGTTGGAAAGACAAGCATTATAAACATGAAACAATTGGTGAAAGAAATACTGGCATGGCATGCTTGCACTTAAGAATTACAAATATTTGTTGAATGACGCATGCAGAACCGCTTGATTGGATAGACCCAGGAGTAGTCTTTAATGGTTCAATGTAAGCTTGGAAAGAGGTCTCTAGAGGAACATCCCAGGTGCCTGTGCTTGGCCCTGTGCTGTTTAACATTTTTATTAATTACTTGGATAAAGGCACAGATTGCATGCTTGCCAAATTTCCAGATGACACAAAACACAGAAGGCTAGCTTACTATGTTAATAACAGTTTCAGGATCCAAAAGTAACAGTTTCAGGGCTAGACTGGTTCTAATAAAACGATATTCAACAGGGATAAATATAAAGTTTCATACTTGGGTTCAAAATATCAACTTCACAAGTACAAGATAGAGGAGGCATAGTGAGACATCTGTGCATCTCAAAAAGATCTGGGGGTGTTAGTGGGTTGTAAACTCAAGAAGTTAGCAGAGTGATAAGGCAGCGGAAGAAGACTAATGCCATATGGGGCACATTTTAAAAAGGCAGAGCTTCCAGGGATAAAGAGATGGAAGTCCTTCTGTACTCCACCCTAATGAGGCTACATTTAGATTATTGTGCTTGTTCTGGGTGTCACAGTTCAGAAAGGACATTGATAAGATCCAAAGAAGGATAACAAAGTGGAGAGCCTTGAGTCCATGTCACAGGAGGATTGGTTTAAAGATCTGGGAATGTTTAGTCTGGAGAAGAAAAGATCAGGGAGGGATATCTTAGCTAACTTTAAAGATATGAAGGCCTGTCACACTGATTGGGAAGAACTAGATAAAAGTTAGAAAGAGGCACATTTAGACATATTGATGACAGGAAAAAGTCCCTAACCCTTAGAGATATCCAAAAGTAAAACAGGTTTCCTTGAGGCGTAATGGGTTCCCCTTCATTGGAGATCTTCGAGCCAAGACTGGATGACCTCTTGTTGAGTATGCTACAGAGGCGTTTTCTTTGAAGAATGGGTTGGACTAGATTTTGCAATTCTGAAGGAAAGTCTAAGGTGAGACCCTCAGCTGAAAAGGTAAAGTGGAAGTGGTTGTATAGGAGGTTTGAGGAGAAAAGAGGAGATTTGGAACAGCAGCTGTGGGAGGTAGGATAGAAGAAGTGGAAGGGAGTAAAAGGATTTCCGTGCTGAGATTTGATAGTATAAAATTTGTAATGGATACAATCACTCTGGTTGTGTGACTTCCCATAGTTTCATTCTTCAGCATATGAGAAAAAGCAGTAGAGGCTGAGCAGAAAAACAAATCCTTTCTTCCCCACTAGAAAGATAATCAAAAGCCTAGCATAGACAGCCAGTTCTCACGCCTGCCCATTCTGTGCCCGCCCCACCCCCTGCCCCCAACACTTGGAGGGCTGCGATCCACCTACCAGGTGTTTGCTAACAAGCAGTAACACTAAATTATATTACTATAAGACCCAACAAAGGGGGACTTTCTTATTCCCTTTTAAAAACACATAATGCTTCTTTTGCTTCTTGGAAATGTTAGAAACCCACCAATCCACGAGCCAGAGACGAGGACAGAAAAGGGAGGATCAACAACATGGTGTGGACAATTGCGAATGAGAACATTAAAATCTAAAAGGTGTTATTATGATGTAAGTGTTGCAGGCTTGAGAAGCGAGGGAGATCGATCGCCCAAATGAGTGGCTTGGGAGTTCAGCGACGTTCACAGAGGAGGAGT